>NC_092138.1:17085352-17733685 GCF_043159975.1 Macaca nemestrina | reverse complement strand
AAGTGCAGATGATTTATTATAAGATCTATTTTAAAAATTGTAAACTGGTTTAAAGTGATTGGGCAGATATGTGTGTGTGTGTATGTTTCATGTTAAAATGCTTTTTTCCCATTTGCTTGTTCTTTTGGAGTTAAGATGTGTAAATTCATTAATAGGGAACAAGTTATATCCTGGACGTTCTAGGTAAGCAATGCAAAATGCATTTACTGTTTGAGTGTAGATAAATTAGATTGCTATACCAATAACTTTGGTTCCTTTTAGGCTTTCATAATGGGCTCTAATTTCAATTTCTTTCAGGATATCTTTGTCTAAAGCTTTTGGAAATGTTGAATGCAAATAGAATTTCTGGAGGTGACAGTTTTACTTGATCTTAATCCTTTTCTTTCCAACCTATTCTGTCATTGAAATCAAGATTAAGGAAACACATTTCTTTCCCATTATCTATTATTTCCCATTATCTAAAATAACTAAAAATTCATTTTTGCTTTCATTTTCCTCCTTTATTCTTGGAAAAATTGTGCATTCCCAACTTGCCTGAAAATTTACGTTTGTCTTTCAAGTCAAGATAGGAAAAATAAAACAGCAAAAACCTATATCCCAACTTAATTTTATGCCTGACCTTCTATAAAGCTGATTGGTCTCCTGGTGCCTGAGTCTGTTTTGAATTTCTTTGACTATACTCTCTTTTACTTCAAGGTACTTACCACAAATTGTAATTTTATACTTTTGTATACATTCCTTTTTCTTAAAGATTGTCTTCTTACCACTAGACTACAAATCCCATGTAGTTAGAGAACATATTTGTTTTATTCACCACCATATACCAATTCCAAAAATTGTACTTAGCCTGCAGTAGTTATTAAAAATATTTATTGAATGGATACTTCCTTGTACTGTTGAATATGTTTAAGCTCCTCCTAAGAACAGATTACTTGCTGTATCATGAACGGTTTAGTACAAAGTCCTTCTACATAGTCCCTCTGTTTTTTAAAATATGTTTAAAATATATCTTTAATACACAATAATTTTTGTCTTCTCTGGATTGAAATGGTCTCCTGAGTTTTACTTTTTCATATTAGATAATTTTCACATTAATTAGAAAGCAGTAAAACCAAATATTAATTTTTGAATCTCTTAATCATAAGAAAATACTTTTATTCTTCCAATAGAGCTATTGATAAAAATATAAAGCAATGCTTTAGTTCAATAAGTTTCTGACTGCCCAATAAATGCAATCATTATTTCGGGGTACTTTCTGATATACAATGAAAACACAGTATAAGCATCTATAATAGAAACTCATTGTCTAATAGGATACAACAATCTAAAGGTTGTGACAACTATCAACTCCCCCAATGGCCAGAAAATCCAGTTAATTTAGCAGAGTAAAGTTTATTAGATCTACTGTAGCAAGGGGAAATACAATCTTGATATCTTGATAGATTAGCACCTCAGAAGAGGAAATTTAACATCAGGGATATATTTATATGATTTTAGGGTTTGAAAAGAGTAATTTTGAGGTGGGATTTTCAAGGAGGGGAGTAGGTTGGGACTTGTCAGTATTTATGACATAATGACTTTGGACTGGAGTGAGGGTCCTGCAGTGAGGCATGACAAGCAATCTATCAGTCTTGGTATATAAGCTATCCTAGTTTGTTCACATCCTTATTTCCTAGAGCGAGTACCCAAGTTTACTTTGTTTATTCTCAGTATTGTTGAGTAGAGTCACAGGTGTATGCTCAGTCCCAGCATTGTTTAACACAGAACAGAAAATTATTTTGGTATCTTGTTTCAGTCCCTTATTTCCTTACTCATATCCCTTATCTGTATCGCTGTTCGATATCTCACAGTCGTGTATAAAATTTCTGATGATAATCATTTCAACTTCTTTAAGTTTCATATTTTCTCCCATTTTTGT
Organism: Macaca nemestrina; assembly: GCF_043159975.1. Taxonomy (NCBI): domain Eukaryota; kingdom Metazoa; phylum Chordata; class Mammalia; order Primates; family Cercopithecidae; genus Macaca; species Macaca nemestrina. The sequence goes on along the minus strand of NC_092138.1, from coordinate 17,731,767 downwards.
TGGAAGACAATTTATTGTACTTTTTGTTTGATGGAACTGCAGATATCAAACAACATTTGCGACTCTGGAGATTACACATTTAAGGCCTGCATCATAAATAAATAGTAATATGAATCATTATTATCAGGACTGTAGTTCACTACTTATCAAGCAATAAAGATTCCTCAAATTAAACCTTGAGAATAGATGAAATTTCCCATCCAAATGGCCTGTAAAATTATATATGGTGTCATTAACCAGACTACCTAAACTCAAAAATCTTTTATCTCTCAAATCGTTTTAGTAGTATTGAAAATGCTGACCCCACATAAATACAACCATCAGAGAAAACTATAAACACCTCTATGCAAAGAAAATAGAAAATCTAGAAGAAATGGATAAATCCCTGGACACATACACCTCCCAAGACTAAACCAGGAAGAATATAAATGCCTGAATAGACCAATAACAAGTTCTGAAATCAAGGCAATAGTACATAGCCTACCAAAAACAACAACAACAAAAAACCTAGGACCAGATGGATTCATAGTAGAATTCTTCCAGAGGTACAAAGAGGAGCTGGTACCATTCCTTCTGAAACTATTCCAAACAATTGAAAAGGAGAAACTTCTCCCTAACTCATTTTATGAGGCCAGGATCATCCCGATACCAAAACCTGGCAAAGATACAACAACAACCAAAAAAAAGTTAGGCCAATATCTGTGATGAACATTGATACAAAAATCCTCAATAAGATATGGGCAAGCTGAATTCAGCAGCACATCAAAAAACTTATCCACCATGACCAAGTTGGCTTTATCCCTGGGATGCAAGGCTGGTTCAACATACATGAATCAAGAAACATAACTCATCACAAAAAACTAAGGACAAAAACCACATGATTATCTCAATAGACACAAAAAAAGGCCTTCAATAAAATTCAACATCCCTTCATGTTAAAAACTCTCAATAGGCTAGGTATTGATGGAACATATCTCAAAATAGTAAGAGACACGTATGACAAATCCACAGCCAATATCATACTGAATGGGCAAAAGCTGGAAGCATTCCCCTTGAAAACTGGCACAAGACAAGGATGCCCAGTCTCACCACTCCTATTCAGCATAGTATTGGAAGTTCTGGCCAGGGCAATCAGGAAAGAGAAAGAAAGAAAGGATATTCAAATAGGAAGAGAGCAAATCAAACTGTCTGTTCGCAGATGACATGATTCTATATTTAGAAAACTCCATCATCTCAGCTCACAAGCTCCTTAAGCTGATAAGCAACTTCAGCAAAGTCTCAGGATACAAAATCAATGTGCAAAAATCACAAGCATTCCTATACACCAACAATGAACAAGCAGAGAGCCAAATTGTGAATAAACTCCCATTCACAATTGCTAAAATAGAACAAAATACCTAGGAATATAGTTAACAAGGAAGTGAAGGATCTCTCCAAGGAGAACTACAAAACACTTCTCAAGGAAATAAGAGAGAACACAAACAAATGGAAAAACATTCCATCCTCATGGATAGGAAGAATCAATAGCAAAAATGGCCATACAGCTCAAAGTAATTTATAGATTCAATGCTATTCCCATTAAACTACCATTGACATTCTTCACAGAAAAAAACTTTAAAATTCATGTGGAACCAAAAAAGAGCCTCTATAGCCAAGACAATCATAAGCAAAAACAACAAAGCTGTAGGCATTATGCTACCTGACTTCAAACTATACTACAAGGCTACAGTAACCAAAACAGCATGGTACTGGTATAAAAGCAGACACACAGACCAATGAAACAGAATAGAGATCTCAGAAATAAGACCACACATCTACAACCATCTTATCTTCAACAAACTTGACAAAAACAAGCAATAGAAAAAGGATTCTCTATTTAATAAATCGTGCTGGGAAAACTGGTTAGCCAGATGCAGAAAATTGAAACTGGACCCTTTCCTTATATGTTATACAAAAGTCAACTCAAGATGGATTAAATACTTAAATGTGAAACCCAAAACTATAAAAACCCTAGAAGAAAATCTGGGTAATACCATTCATGACATAGGCATGGGCAAAGATTTTATGACAAAAACATCAAAAGCAAGTGCAACAAAGGGCAAAATTGACAAATGGGATCAAATTAAACTAAAGAGCTTCTGCACAGCAAGAGAAATTATTAGAGTGAACTGACAACTTATAGTATGGGAAAAAATTTTTGCAATCTATCCATTTGACAAAGATCTAATATCAAGAATCTACAAAGAACTTAAACAAATTTACAAGAAAAAAACAACTTCATCAAAAAGTGGGCAAAGGACACGAATAGACGCTGCTCAAAGGAAGACATTTATGCGGCCAACAAACATATGATAAAAAGCTCAACACCACTGATCATTAGAGAAATGCACATCAAAATTACAATAAGATACCATCTCACACAGAATGGCAATTGTTAAAAAGTCATGAAACAACAGGTGCTGGTGAGGCTGTGGAGAAGCAGGAATGCTTTTATACAGTTGATGGGAGTGTAAATTAGTCCACCCATTGTGGAAGACAGTGTGGCAATGCCTCAGAGATCTAGAACCAGAAATACCCTTTGACCCAGCAATCCCATTACTGGGTATATACCCAAAGGAATATGAATTGTTCTATTATAAAGATACATGCATGTGTATTTTCATTGCAGCACTGTACAATAGCAAAGACATGGAATCAGTCCAAATGCCCATCAATGATAGACTGGATACAGAAAATGTTATACACATACACAATGGAATAGTATGAAGACATAAAAAGGAATGAGATCATGTTCTTTGAGGGGACATGTTTAGAGCTGGAAGCCATTATCCTCAGCAGACTAACACAGGAACAGAAAATCAAACATCACATGTTCTCACTTATAATTGGGAGCGGAACAATGAGATCGCATGGACAAAGGGAGGGGAACAACACACGCTGGGGCCTGTTGGGGGTTTGGGGGGAGGAAGAGCATTAAGAAAAATAGTTAAAATAGTTAATGCATACCGGGCTTAATACCTAGGTGATGGGTTGATAGGTGCAGCAAACCACCATGGCACACATTTACCTATGTAACCTGCACATCCTGCACATGTATCCCAGAACTTAAATTTTTTTTAAAGCAAGGCATATCTCTGTGATTTAAGCACAGCATTCTTCCCCTATATATTCTTCTGAAACCAGTATAACATGTAAAGTGTCCTTATTTTAAACCACCACGTGTTCAATTTGAAGAACCTCTCAAGAAGTTTGCCTAGTTTTCCTGATATTTTCTGGACCATAGCATGTAGTGTTGTCCCTACTCTTGTGCCTTATATAAAATGTAAAATAAAAAGCCTTAGGAATAGAAGTAAAATGGTTGGAGTTTTAAAATTCAAATCAGGACTCATATTTTCTCTTCTCTTTTTCTTTTCTCTTTTTCTCTTAATTTCTTAAGTTCACCTGAAGGTCTCTTTTCCCAAAAAGGGAAAACAATGAGTCAAAATGGGATGGGTGATATCAGGCATGATCCTGAAGGCATGTTCTTGTCCACTTTGTGGTTAACAATCAATAGTATATTGCAAAACAAAATAGGATCTTTGCAAGATCCTATTGATACATATATGATACTCAATAGGATACCTCAATAGGTGTCAGTAGAAACTTACAAAACAAATCAGACAAAGCTGTTTGCAGCCATGCACTGATCTGTTTTCGGACAACATAATCCAATGAGTTTATTAAATGCTGTAGTATAGTTTTGGCATCACTAATGAAGAACGTTCTGAAACCACATCATGAAATTTGTAGCACTAATATAATAATATAATCAAATGGATTGACAGCTAAAGGACTTGTGGTTGAGTCTAAGTAATGTGTCCATTAGCGACATAGCCTCTTCATATACACCACTCTTTCCTTGCTGTTTTCCAAAATACATTTCTATGATTTTTTTTGTTTAAAATGTTATTTCCTATGTGAAGTTTTTGAGTGCTGTGTATGTGGATACAAGATTCTAATTTTCTAGCTGTGATATAATAGTGAATGTCAATTTCTGACCAGCTGTGTTTGTCATCTAAATAGTTTCTGAGCAGTTGAGACCAATTACCCATTTAACTGACTTATTTTAAAGTATTGGTATCACAGAAAGCTAAACCATCAACTAAACAAAAGTAAATAAAATTGAGTAGTCAGTTTGAGTTCATATTTTAGCCACATCTCGGCAAGTTTTAGCCAACTATTGCACGTATATTAAGGAGTAACTAAAGATGCAATACTAATGTCAAGAGTAGAGAATACATATGGGTATCATAGTTAAGAAATAAAAAATAAAAATAGTCATCTAGAACCCTAAACTAAAAACAAGAAAAGTAAATAATAACTAGGGTAATATAATATGTTAGAATAATGGCCTCTCAAAGATGTATATACCTTAATCTTCAGAGCCTGTTAATATGTTACTTACATGATTCAGGATGTTGCTAAAATAGCAATCAAATTGTTCAGTTTTGCCCACTCTGGGGTGATGACAAATCCCATTTGGTCACTGTGTATATTTTTAAATATCTTGCTTGATTTGATTTACTACTGCTTCATTGAGTACTTTTATGGCTCTATTGGAAAGAGATCTTGGTCCATAATTTTATTTCCTTGTGTTGTCCTTGCCCGATTTTGGTATCTGGGCAACACTGGCCTAATACAATGTGTTAGAAAGTTTTCTCTCCTCTTTCACTTATTTAGAAAGAGTTTATAAAGGACTGGTATTGGTTTTTCATTAAATGTTTGGCAGAATTTATCAATAAAGCCAATTTTGCCTGGGATTTTCTTTGTGGGAAGTTTTTGACTATGAATTGACTCTCTTTAGTGGTTCTATCTATTCAGATGTTCTGTATTTTCTTGCGTCGGTTTTGGAAGTTTGCATCATTTTATAGAAATTTGTTTATTCTAAATAATCTAACGTGTTGGCATACTATTGTTTATATTATTACATTCTAATTGTTTTATTTCCATAAGATTGAGAGTGATGTCCCCTCTTCTATTCCTAATTCTTAGTAATTTGAGTCTTCACTCTTTTTTCTTGGACAATCTAGATAAAACGTTGTCAATTTTGTTGATCTTTTCAAATAACCAGTTGTTTGTTTTATTGAGTTTTTTTCTCTTATCAACTATATCTTCATTTTAATCTTTATTATTTTTCTCTTTCTACTTGCTTTAGTATTAATTTGCTCTTCCTTTCACAGTGCCTTAAGGTAAAAGGTTAGTTTATTGATTTTACATCTTTCTTTCCTTTTAGGATAAAAGAAATGAAACTAAACTGATTATTCTAGTTAGCAGTTTCTGTAATCTTTTATCAAGGTCCTTAGCTTCCTTACATTGGGCTAGAACATGCTTCTTTAGCTCAGAGGAGTTTGTTATTACCCACCTTCTGAAGCCTACTTCTGTCAATTTGTCAAACTCATTCTCCAACCAGTTTTGTGCCCTTGCTGGAGAGGAGTTGTGATCATTTGGAGGAGAAGAGGCATTCTGGTTTTTGGAATTTTCAGCCTTTTTGTGCTGGTTTTTCCTCATTTTTGTGGATTCATCAACCTTTGATCTTTGATGCTGATGACTTTTGGATGGGGTTTTTGTGTGGGTGTTCTTTTTGTTGATGTTGATGTTATTGCTTTCTGTTTGTTACTTTTCCTTCTGACAGGCCCCTCTTCTGCAGGTCTGTTGCAGTTTGCTGGAGGTCCACATCAGACCCTGTTTGCTTGTGTATCACCAGTGGAGGGTGCAGAACAGCAAAGATTGCTGCCTGCTCCTTCCTCTGGAAGCTTCATCCCAGAGGGGCACCTGCCTGATGCCAGCCAGAGTTCTCTTGTATGAGGTGTCTGTTGACCCCTGCTGGGAGGTTTTTCCCAGTCAGGAGGCATGGGGGTCAGGCACCCACTTAAGGAGGCAGTCTGTTCCTTAGCTGAGCTCGAGCACTATGTTGGGAGATCTGCTGCTCTCTTCAGAGCTGGCAGACAGAAACATTTAAGTCTGCGAAGCTGTGCCCACAGCCGCCCCTTCCCCCAGATGCTCTGTCCCAGGGAGATGGGAGTTTTATCCATAAGCCCCTGACTGGAGCTGCTGCCTTTCTTTCAGAGATGCCGTGCCCAGGGATGAGGAATCTAGAGAGGCAGTCTGGCTACAGCTGCTTTGGCTGGCTGCAGTGAGTTCTGCCCAGTCCCCACTTCCTGGCATCTTCCTTAACACTGTGAGGGGAAAACTGCCTACTCAAGCCTCAGTAATGGCAGATGCCCCTCCCTGCACTAAGCTGGATCATCCCCAGGTCAACTTCAGACTACTGTGCTGGCAGCGAGATTTTCAAGCCAGTGGTTCTTAGCTTGCTTGGTTCTGTGGGAGTGGGACCTGAGTGAGACCAATTGGCTTCCTGGCTTCAGTCTCCTTTCCATGGGAGTGAACGGTTCTATCTCGCTGGGGTTCCAGGCACCACTGGGGTATGAAAAAAAACTTTTGCAGCTAGCTTGGTGTCTGCCCAAAAAGCTGCCCAGTTTTGTGCTTGAAATCCAGGGCCCTGGTGGTATAGGCACCTGAGGGAATCTCCTGATCTACAGGTTGCAAAAACCATGGTAAAAGTGTAATATCTGGGCCAGGTAGCACGGTCCCTCATGACTTCCCTTGGCTAGGGGAAGGAGATTCCCAGTCCCTTGCACTTCCTGGGTGAGGCAATGCCCTACCTTGCTTCTGCTCGCCCTCCTTGGGCTGCGCCTACTGTCTAACTAGTCCCAAGGAGATGAACTGTGTACCTCAGTTGGAAATGTAGAAATCACCCACCTTCTGCACTGGTCTCACTGGGAGCTGCAGACTGGAGCTACTCCTACTCAGTTATCTTGCTAAATCCCTCTTTTCATCTTCTATTCCACCGTTACACTTCTTTTGTTGCAGTAACTGAATAATTCTTAGCATAACATTTTAATTATTAAATTTTATTTATTGTTTTATTTTCTTAGTGTTTTGTCTAGGCTTACAATATGCATTTTAATTTATTCAGACCTACTTCAAATTTATACTAGCTTAATTCCATCAGGAAGTATGATATAGAAATTATACTCCTCCATAGCTTATTCTTTTCTTCCTTCATAATTTTATTGGTATGCATACTATATCAATACGTCACAGTAATACATTGCTATGATTACCATCTTATATAATTGTATGTCTTGAAGCTGAAAGAATAAAAGAAAACAAGTATATATTTATGGAATTGCTAATATTAACCTTCTTATTTAACATTTTTGCCTATCTTTGTTTCTTCTTGTGAATTTAAGCTACACCATATATGGTGTCATTTTTGTATTCCAATACAAGTGTCCTACCATCCATCTCCTTTGTAAAAATATATTACATTTCTATATGTTGTAGATACAATACAAATACACACATGTAATTTTACACGATAATTTTTAAAATCCAGTTAGCAGAAGAAATATGCATGTATACAATAGCTGCCTTGAAGTCTTTGTCTGCTACGTCCAACATTGAAGCTGTCTCAAAGAGAGAGCTATTTTGAAACTCTGTTTTGTCTGCTTTTTTAAAACCTAAATACGGTTACATCTTTTTATTTGCTTGTCTCATAATTCATAATTTTTTAGTCAAAAACTAGATATTATGATGACATTTTCACAACTCTGATACTGTTACTCCACCCTGGGGGATGGTCATTATTGTTCGCTAATTTGTTTGTTTCTTTTTTTAGTGACTTCACTGAACTAGGTTAGAAAAGACTATTTCCCCCAAGTGTGCACTCTTTGATGCTGTTTTATCAGAGAATACAGCCTTGGGCATACACACATTCATTATGACTCCCCCTTCCCCACTGGGATGACAATTTTTTTTCCAGGCTGTCTTTGACTGAACTCCCTGTCAATCTACTGGCTGGTCTGCCTGTATTGATATCAGACTGACAATTTAGCATCCACTAATTTCTAGCTGATTGCTGTATTACTTTTTACAACACTCTGGTAAATAAATTAGTCTGCAGTTTGATGCAATTCAAGTTGAACAAGTTGAACTTGTTTGTAGGGATAGTCTTTGAGGCCAGAGTGAGGCTTCTTCCAACCCCAGGATGTCTCTTCTTAGTTGTATTTTCCTTGTTTATTTCTGCTAAACTTCTAGCTGTTTTGTCTTTGCTCTTATTGATTACAAAGAGCTGCAAGCCTTAATTGCTTACCAGCAAATAGTCACTGTTTTTGACAATGCTGTTAGATTTGAACTTCCCCAAACTCTGTCCTATGTATAGTAGTTCTCTTAGGGAAAACTATGGAACTCTTTATTCTTATGACCTTTCTCCTCTCCCTGGGCATACCATGGATGCCACTGCTCCAATGTGTGGGTGTAAAAACAGCAGACTGTTTCTCTTATAATGGTATGCCTATTGCCTGTTCGATGAGTAGAGCACTAGGCAAGGGTAGTAGCCTCTGGTATCTCGTTTTTGTTCTGTAGTAGAACCTTTGTCATACACAAGATATGGGGAAAGTGTGATTAGAAACCACTATTCTTGACCGGGTGCGGTGGCTCATGCCTGTAATCCCAGCACTTTGGGAGGCCAAGGTGGGTGGATCACGAGGTCAGGAGTTCAGGACTAGCCTGGCCAAAATAGTGAAACCACATCTCTACTAAAAGTATGAAAAAATTAGCTGGGCATGGTAACAGGTGCCTGTGATACCAGCTACTCAGGAGGCTGAGGCAGGAGAATCACTTGAACCTGGGAGGCAGAGGTTGCAGTGAATCGAGATCACACCACTGCACTCCAGCCTGGGTGACAAGAGCAAGACTCTATCTCAAAAAAAAAAAAAAAAAAAAAAAGAAGAAACCACTATTCTTGGCCTATCATGTATGGTATAGAGCTTCTTCCCTACAACTGGGAGCTGGCTTTAAAAAAAAAAAAAGGGAACCCTCAATGTCTCTACTGGTTTTGCCTTGCATAGAGCTTTTGCAAAACTGAGCTAAGTGAGGATGAGAAATATTAGTGGCCTGCTTTTCCTAGAGGAGTATCATAACCTGGACTGAGACCTGGAGTGAAAGAGAACCCTATCTTCTTGGCTACACATGCCTGGAGTAGGGCTTCCATCACTGTGAACTGGGAAAGGAGAGAATAAATTATGGCTCAAATATTATTGACTTTTGCTGTGCTTACCATGACTTAGAAGATTTCCTTGAATAAACACTTCTCCATTTGCTGTATGACCTTAGAAGAACTTCTAGATATTTTAAATTAGAAGTTCTTCTGGCCTAGTATTCTTTTGTGTAAATGTACTACAATTTATAGCATCCTTAAATATTTTTTCCATTTTTAACTTTTCAATTTTTTTGAAGTTGTCTTAGATAATACATCACCATTTGTAATCTATTGTGATCACCTCATGTTAGGAGGCTGTCTCTTCCAAAAGTTCCAGATGGGAATTTAGACATAGCATTTTCTACTTTCTTTGTCCCATCTTTAATTGAGGTTTCAACCATGGTGTTGGCAGGTGGCAGACATGGAGGTAAACAGAGAACAGAGATCCAAGCCAATCTCTTAATTTCTGGTCCTATTTCACAATCTTCTCCAAACTCATTGCTACAGTCCAGCAAATGTTTCTCCTGCCTGGCTCTATGGTGGGAAAACAACTCTCATATGATTACCCTGTATCCCCCACAGTCTGCTTGGTCATTGCTGTTTTTAATACTATATGTTAGGACTATAAGCTCTGGATCTTAGAATCCATAATGAATTTATCAAAATCGCAACATTTACAAATAGCAAATTTTTTGCCTTTAGTAAACTACCTTTTTAGCAAGTTTTCAACAATTGAAAAATGTGGTTATTTATTCCTAGCTAGGATAAGACCTAGAAATCTATTACTACTCCCCAACTGCTGGGATTACGGAGACAGTGAACATAAGGAAACTTGGACAAAGGAATGTCAGTTAACAACTCAAAATATTATCCTGTCATTACCTTAAAATTATTCAGTAAATCACACGGTATTTTTATCTGGAAGAGAGAGATCATAGGATGGTAAGGTGGGCCGAGGGTAGCTGCTAGCGTAAGTCCAGCTGGCTCCTTTTACTCTGTAAAATCACAATATAATTTATTTAAAAGAAAGAAGAATAGGGCATGGTGGCGGGTGCCTGTGGTCTCAGCTACTCAGGAGGCTGAGGTAGGAGAATGGCGTGAAGCCAGGAGGTGGAGCTTGCAGTGAGCTGACAGCGCACCACTGCACTCCAGTCTGGGTGATGGAGCGAGATTCCATCTCAAAAGAAGAAGAAAGAAATGAGTTACTTTACTTTCATCGGTTTTCTTTTAAAATAGTGACTTGTGGGACCTGTATTTCCTTAGCTCTTTTCAGGGTTTCCATTCCTGTATGAAAGAGTCCAAAGGTCCCTAAATGTCTTTAACATGCCGTGTTTATCTTTGTGCATTTACAGAATGTTGTGGTTTGACAGTCTGCACAGGCTTCGGGTGAGCATTGCTGTTCTTTGCTTTCTATGTGAGCTCCAGCTGATTGCTTCATGCCACATTTTGGATTATGTCTGAAAACTGGCACCACCACAGCAAAAAAGGCAAGTTTTCACTGTAAAAGAAGCTAAGAACTCATTATAAATTGTTTCTGTTAGAAAGCAAAAGAGAGTATTTTCTAAAAACATGTAATAAATTAAACAAGAAAGCTTCTAAAACTTTTAATCGTACCTTCCCCAGATCAGGGCATTTATTAACTTCAAGCCAGGAGGAAAGTGAAGTTCACCAGATCTAGTGTGGTAGGATAATATTTTTATGTGTTTATCGATTAGTTTCTCCTGAAATTTCCAACTTTGTTTTAGATGCAGTCAAATATTTCTGGTCAGTCAATATCAAGGAAGGGATTTAAAAACAGACACTGGTGCTGGGGGTTGTCTCTTGCTGACTTTTGATTTTTCAAAAACCTGAATTCTCATTGAAATAGGAAGGACTTAAGGCATAAACAAAATGTTTTGGTGAATACTTTAGCAGAGGAGTTCCCAACCCCCAGGCTGCGGACCAGTACTGGTCTGCGGCCTATCGGGAACTGGGCCACAAAGCGGGAGGTGAGTGGTGAGGGAGCATTACTGCCTGAGCTCCACCTTCTATCAGATGCGTGGCAGCATTCAATTCCCATCGGAGTGCTAACCCTATTGTGAACTACACGTATGAGGGGTTTAGATTGCGTGCTCCTTAAGGGAATATAACTAATGCCTGATGATCTGAGATGGAACAGTTTCATCCCGAAACCATCCCTGCCACCCCCTGTTTGTGAAAAGATTGTCTTCCGTGAAATCAGTCCCTGGTGCCAAAAAGGTTGGAGATCACTTCTTTAGCAAGAACAAAACTTTTTTGTTTCCCACTTGAAGTAAAAGTAGAAATAGAGAAAACATCAGCAGTAGTTTGTCATACTCATGGACTGATTCTTGCAGCACATTTTCAAATAGGTTTGTAGATCACATAAGATCTTATAGAAAAATTTGTGCTCTAATGGCTGGATAGATGCAAGAGACATAGCAAGTTCGAAGAATAAAAATGCTCTGGGTTTCATGTACGCCTTCCACTGCTCCATAGAATTTCTTATATCCCAACAGTATATTGTAGGAGGAACAGAGTAATCTCCATGTGCCCAAAGAAGCAAGTCAAAGGTGTGTGCAAAGGAAGATTGCTGCTAGACCTGAATGGGCCATGTATATGAGATTGGTAACTTGTGTGGACCAATGACTGAGACCCGAACAGGACTATGAATGTCTCAACTGATTATTGGTGTGGTGAAGAGACACAAAGGTCCGATGCCTATGGCTTTGCACATATGTCTCATTGTCCAATAAGCTCAAAGGTGAGCAATCACACTGCATTCTTACCAGTAGGAAAAAGGCATACCTTTTCTGTTCACTTCCACACAGAGCATATTCGTAAGTCTCATTGGCCAAGACAGCCACAGAGTCACAGCTGGCTGAGAAAGAGGCTACAGAATACAGTGGTTAGCTGGGTGACAATATATCAGCTCATTATAAATTAGAGTTCTTGTTAAGTTATCTTTCTATATAGCTCTCTCCTCTCCAGTATTTTTTCCTTGAAACTCTGCTGGAGCAAATGAAGGGCTCACTTTGATCCTTTCCCATCCTGAAGAATCAGGTTCCTTCCTTCATTGTTTCATATCCAGTGTTTGAAAAACCTTTAATCTCTCTTTCCTTCTCCTCCCTCCCTTCCCTCCCTGCCTCTCTTCCTTCCCTCCCCTCCTTCCCACCCTTCCTTTCCATCCCTCCCCTCTGCCCCTGCCCTCCCTTCTCTCCCTGCTCTCTCCCTCCTCCCTCCTCCCTCCTCCCCCTTCCCCTCCCTCCGTCCCTGCCCTCCTTCCCCTCCCTCCGCTCCCCTTCCCTCCCCTTTCTTGTTTCCTTCCTTCCTTTCTGTTTCAGGTAGGAAGGGTTAATCAGCTCTCTGTTGTTTTGCCTGAGAGTAGATCACATTTTTCCCTTTATTTATTATTATACTAATATCTCTCATTGGCCCATGCTTTACAAACTATTTTGGTACTTTTCACAATTTGCCAGATTGTAACAAAGTATTTTAGTGTTATTCACAATTTGCCAGAATGTAAGTGCAGTTGACACATATGTGTTACTTCCTGCAAAATATAAAAGTGCTTGTGTATAGTCCCATCTCTGAGTGTGCCTCCTTGCCCGAGGAATTTCAGCCTAGGGAAGATGGGGATTTGATGAAGAAGAGAATGTGCATGGTATGCAAGTGTGTGAACCCAGGGAAACCTTAAGCAGTATCCCAAGCAAGACTGTGTTGGAGAAATAACCAAAGGCCAAGGTGCACAATGAGTAGATTATACTGAAAAGCACTTCTGTGGAGTTTTGTCTGATCTAAATTCTCAAAAAGTTGGTGTAATGTTTCACAATTTAATCTATTATAATAAAAATGGTACTAGATTTAGGGCATTGGCAGTCAGATTGCCTAGGTGTGGTCTGAGTTGTGGCAGAAAATATTTTCAAGGTAAGTAATCAAGCTTCTGTAAGCCTCAGTTTGCTCTTCTGTGTGAGGGAATAAACTACTTGGTCTTCCTAGGCCCATTTTTTTATGTTTTGTGAAAGGTTTTCTGAAGGTAGGTGAACCAAATTAAAGTTTCTACAGATGTTAGAGGGCCACTTTGTGTCTGAGCTTTCCTTCTCCCAATCTTTGCAATCCTGTTTTCATTGAATTTTCCATATATAACTTCTTTTGTAACCTCCAGAGTATGTGCACTCATGAAAATTACAAGAACTACATTTTAATGAGTATTTAGTTTTTTACACTTCCTGCCCTCCTACAACTCACATTTCTTCTTAATACCAAAAACAAAACAAAAACAAACCAAAAGAAGTGCCACATAATAGAATTAGTGCCTGAAATTGAAATATTAAAGATTTTAGGATACAAATCAAGTTGACTTATAATGACTGGACAGTTCTGTTGACACATTATTCTTTATACGATTTTTTTTTTGAGGGAGATGTTTTTGAATTTTCAATCTAAAGGGTGCACAACAGTTCTGTAGATATGAATTCTATTACTGCCATATTGTTTCTAATACATTTTACAGAAGTGAAATGTCTTTGTACCACTAAACAACATCTACTTGCAAGTGAAGAGGGAACATAAACCTCATAAAACTGCAATAAAATATTTATTTGTTTTCAGCAATAGGATTAATTTTATCATTGTAGATTTATGATCCCGGAAATTTGTTGCTAGATATTTAATATATCAAAATAGCAGAACAAGGAGCTTATAGGAAGAAATGTGTTGTGAAACTTATGATTTACCAAAGAGAACAGATTTCTTTTCTTTTTCCATAGGACTTAATAAAACAGCAGCAAAATTGAATTAGCTTGGCATAAAGTTTAATTGCCTGAAAAAAAAATTGAAACTGCTCTGGCGTTGCTGTTTATGTACAACATATATTGGACTTGTGGATCATCACTCCCCTAGAACCCCAGACTGTCTAGGGAAGCTAATGATGGCAACAGAGTTGTAGTGTTAGTGTCTGGGAATCTTCCTTTTGATTGCTGCTTCCTACCATAAAGGAGGAAAGTTCACTGTAATGACCTTTCCAAAAGGGAAAACAGGCTTTATAGCTTGCTGCTTCCCCTAATGCAATTCCTTTGTTGAAAGGCTGTCTCTCCAGGAATTCCACAGCTCTTCAGTACTATAGCACCTGAGATAGTGTGCCTTAGTGACATTCAGTTTATGCATCTGGGAGGATTTTTTTTTTTTATATGATGGAAATAGCCAGATAGAAGAAAGTCATAAGGGAACATAGTAAATCTACAACCTTCAAATATTCTGTTTCGAATTGTGGCTATTGCTATGAATTACTCTCTTTCTGCTCACTTTTTCTTATCTTTTGAGCTCCAATAAGAAGAAGGTACACACTTAGGGAAAAAAACACAGTCCCTTGAAATTGTAATGTGGGAGCTAGACATCTTCATGTTCAGAAAGGTTAGGGGAATATGGACTGGCAGAGACAGAATAACTTCAGTCCCCATAATTCAGCTAGAACAAAATTTGAAAATACAGTCACTAAATCGATGATGTGTCCACAGAGTTTACAGCCAGCGACCACCTTCGTTCTTATCATAAATCTTATAACAGCTAACATTCTTGGGGATTGCTGTGTGCATTTTCAATCAGAAGAACAGTCCCCGGAGAGTGGCTGAGTCTGGATCATTGTCATAGACAGTAATTGAGTAAGTGAAAAGATGTACCATGAAGGGGAAGAGGCCAACGGTGTTTTGGTTTGATTTGAATGAGAAAAAAACTAAATTTATTTTTTCTCGTCCTTGCTAGTGCCTCCTGGGGTCTTGATAATTTATGTTTTAGAAGTATGTCATCAAGAAAATCACTTGCTTTTCTTCACCATCTGATTTTCTCTTGTCCTATTGTATGCTCTTGGTAGTAGGACATATGTAAATTAATGGATACTACGGAGGCCAGCATTTTCAAGCTTCTAGAGCAAGTCATATTCACTGCTCTTATTTATTAATTATCTATCCAGAGAAGATGCTAAGGATAATGCAAAGGATAAGACTGACAACTGGCATTAGGCTTCTGCCTGTAAATCTTGCTGAGACTGATTAATCAAAATCCAATGATAAGAACTTTATGTAAAATTTCCACTCAGGAGTTTAAAATAAGCACATAAACCATTATGAATTTATTACAGAATAATATACTATTGGTTAACTTCAAGGCAATATGGTTACATGAGTGCTAGTTTTAACTCACTCTTAGATCCTTATTAAAATGGACAAATTAAATAATCACTTAAAGAAAACATTATAAAACTACACCATGTAAAAACAAAAATCACATTATACACCATTGAAATATTCACAAAGGTTAAGACCAAAGGATAGGCAAAGCTATCCAACATTCATTTAAATAAAAAGAAAGTATGGGTGGCAACTTTAATGATAGGCAAAATAGATGCAATGTTAAGCAAATTAAATTCATCAACAATACTATATTTATTATTGATGAAGGGCCTGATATTCAAAGAAAATATAAAAACCCATATTCCTTACATGAAATACCAACATCAAAATACATAAAACAATTATGTAGTTGATAGAATCCAAAAGTTGAAAAAACCACACCAATGGAAGATGAATACATTTTTTATAGTCTAGAGAGATTAGGAACATACAAATACATTCATAAATAAACCAGTATCCTGCAGAGATTTGGCATTTGTTTCCCAACACTCATAGAACTCTTGGAACAACGGGAGCTCCAATACCTTGAAAAACGCCACCATTGTAGAGAATATATTCTCTCACCATAATGCAATATAAGAGGAAAATAATAACAAAATGTGTAACTCTCTATAACTTAACCATACCCAAGGTTTTGCAGATTCATGCTCTGACTTTCCTTTCTTTTCTTTTCTTTTTTTTCGAGACGGAGTCTCGCTCTGTCCCCCAGGCTGGAGTGCAGTGGCGCTGTCTCGGCTCACTGCAAGCCTCGCCTCCCAGGTTCATGCCATTCTCCTGCCTCAGCCTCTCAAGTAGCTGGGACTACAAGCGCCCGCCACCACGCCTGGCTAAATTTTTGTATTTTTAGTAGAGACGGGGTTTCACCGTGTTAGCCAGGATGGTCTCAATCTGGCTAACACCTGACCTCGTGATCCACCCTCCTCAGCCTCCCAAAGTGCTGGGATTACAGGCATGAGACACCGTGCCTGGTCTTTCCTTTCTATTTTTATACAAATATTTTCTTTCATAGTCTTTCAACTTCTTATTCTAAAACAGGCATGAGACACCGTGCCTGGTCTTTCCTTTCTATTTTTATACAAATATTTTCTTTCATAGCCTTTCAATTTCTTATTCTAAAGCCGTTCTCTGTGGTTATCACACTGCATACTAAATCATTCTTTACTTTTCTAATTGTAGTTATTAATCCTTATACTGTGATTCTGTCTGGCCATGATGCATCCAAATAGTAATAGCTGTGGCAGCACAGGACAATGGATCATACTCCTGAGCCTGTCACTCCTGCACTGAATGACATATGTCATTGCCAGTAGCAAAATGCCACTTAATTGTGTTCCTTTAATTATTTTTATTTATGTCTCTAATTTCAAAGTCTTTATTTCCTAACATTTAAAAGTGCACCTAACAACTTCCCTAAATAATTTTTAGACCAAGAAGAACATAAATGTAAATGACTTAATATGTAGAAAAATGTCAGTAGTAAGAACACCGAATGTCAAAATTTATGAGACTTCCAAAGTTGGACTCAGAGGAAAGCAAATGTCTCTATATACTATGTTTTATAAAAAAAATAGGTAAAAATTAAAATTTCAAATTGCATTCAAGAATTTGTTTTAAAAGTACCTAGAATAAAGCAAGAGCTGGCAAACTATACTCTAGGGGCCAAATTCAGCCCACTATCTATTTTGGTAAATAGGATGTTATTGAAACATAGCCAAACCTATTCTTTTATAAATCGTCTATGGCTCAGGGCAGTGCTACGATTAAATTTGTTCTCTCCAAAATTCAGGTGTTAACAGTGATAACAGAGATAATATTAAGAGGTGGGGCCTGCCAGGAGTGGGGTTCACACCTGTAATCCCAGCACTTTGGGAGGCTG
Source organism: Macaca nemestrina (assembly GCF_043159975.1). Lineage (NCBI taxonomy): Eukaryota > Metazoa > Chordata > Mammalia > Primates > Cercopithecidae > Macaca > Macaca nemestrina. The sequence goes on along the minus strand of NC_092138.1, from coordinate 17,714,624 downwards.
AGGCGGGCAGATCACAAGGACAGCAGTTCAAGACCAGCCTGGCCAATGTGGTGTAACCCTGTCTCTACTAAAAATACAAAAATTAGTGGGGCATGGTGGCACACACCTGAAATCCCAGGTACTTGGGAGGCTAAGGTAGGAGAATAGCTTGAACCCAGGAGGTGGAGGTTGCAGTGAGCCAAGATCCCACCACTGCACTCTAGCCTGGGATAGAGGGAGATTCCGTCTCAAAAAAGAAAAAAAAGAAGAAGAAAAGAAAAAACGGAGGTGAGGCCTTTAAGAGGCGACGAGGCCGTGGGTACTCCTCTCTCATGAATCGGATTAAAGCCTTTATGAAGAAGGCTTTATGCAGCATTCACTAATTTTGCCAGCTTACCCCTCTGCCTTCTGCCATGTGCAAACACAGCAAGAAGGCCCTCACCAGACCAAATGCTGGTGCCTTGATCTTGGACTTCTCAGCCTTCAAAACTATGATAAATGTATTTCTGGTTTTTATAAATTACGCAGTCTCAGTTGTTTTGTTACAGCAGCACAGAGTAAGAAGGACAGAGTAGTTGTGACAAAGGCCACTTGGCTCACAAAGCCATACGGCCTTTCACTGTATACAGCCCTTTACAGAAAAGGTTTGACGACCCTTAATCTAAGGTATGCAGAGGAAAGGTTGGTTAAAAACAAACCTATAAACTAATCATTTGGAAAACAGAAAAGAAAATTGATGACAGGTATATCAATTTTTCTTGTAGCACACAGAAAACTGCGCAATGTTGTAACTTTTATTTTGACGGCGTTATACTAAAATACTGAGTAAAGCACACAATGAAAGCATACAGATAAATTTCTCACATACAAATGAAAAATTGTAAATACATATTAGCAAACCTAATTCAGCAGTATATTTAACTATTAATAACCTGCAGCCAAGATAAGATTTAGTCCAGGGATATATACATTATTTACTATAAGCAAATATGTTAATATATCTAGTCACATCTAGTAGGTCAAAGAAAAATAAAACACTATATATTAATCTCAATAAATACAGAAAATCAGTTGGACCTTTTTATGAGAGGAAAAAGTATTATCCTTGGAATGGGAAGGTATGTTTTTGGGATAACATCAACACCATAGTTAGTGTCAAAGTTGAAAACATCAGAGATATTCCCATGAAAGACATAAAACAATATAAGAATATAGGGTATTTTTATGAAAATTTAAGTGGAAAAAAACTTCTAAAAGTTCTAGCCAGTGGAATAGGACATGAGATTTCTTTCCAAAAAAACATATAAAATTGTTATTGTCAGAATATTTCTGAAAGCAAACAAAATCAGAAAATTCATGATGAATTACTATCACTTCATTTTTTTCTTTTTTTTTTTTTAAGGCGGAGTCTTGCTCTATCACCCAGGCTGGAGTGCAATGGCATAATTGGCTCACTGTAACCTCTGTCTCCTGGGCTCAAGCAATTCACCTGCCTCAGCCTCCCAAGCAGCTGGGATTACAGGTGTCCGCCACCACACCCAGCTAAATTTTTTTGTTTCTTTTTAGTAGAGATGGGGTTTCACCACGTTGGGCAGGCTGGTCTCGAACTCCTGACCTTGTGATCCACCCACCTTGACCTCCCAAAGTGTTGGGAATACAGGCGTGAGCCACTGGGCCCAGCCCACTTCATCTCTTTTAACTTTTTAGTTCAGGGGTACATGTGCAGGTTTGTTATAGAGGCAAACCTGTGTCATGTGGTTTATTGGACAGATTATTTTGGCACCCAGGTATTAAGCCTAGTGCCTATTAGTTATTTTTCCTGATCCTCTCTCTCCTTCTAGTCTTCACATTCAAGTAGACTCCAGTGTGTTGTTCCTGTCTATGTGTCCATGTGTTCTCATCTTTTAGCCCCCAATTATAAGTGAGAATATGCAATATTTGGTTTTCTATTCCTGCATTAGTTTGCTACAGATAATAATGTCCAGCTCCATCCATATTCCTACATCAAAAGACATGATCTAGTTCTTTTTTATGACTCCATAGTATTCCATGGTGTATGTGTACCACATTTTGTTTATCCAATCTGTCCAATCTGTCACTGATGGGCATTTAGGTTCATTCCATGTCTTTTCTATTGTGAATAGTGCTGCAATGAACATTTGCGTGCATATGTCGTTATGGTAGAATGATTTATATTCCTTTGGGTATGTACCCAGTGCAGTAATAGGGTTGCTGGGCCAAACGGAATTTCTGCCTCTAGGTTTTTGAGGTATCACCAAATTGTTTTCCACAATGGTTGAACTAATTTATACTCCCACCAATGGTATATAAGTGTTCCTTTCTCTTCACAACCTTGCCAGCATCTGTTATTTTATTGAGATTTAATACTAGCCATGCTGACTGGTGTGAGATGGTATCTCATTGTGGTTTTGATTTGCATTTCTCTAATTATCAATTATGGTGAGCTGTTTTGCATATGATTGTTGGCCACATGCATGTCTTCTTCTGAAAAAACTATCACTTAATCTTTAGACCCCACTCAAGTTTCTCCAATTGGCAAAAGAATACCATTAAAAGTTGCACATTGCATTTACATATCATGTATCTCCATTTTCCTTCCGTCTAGAATAGTACCTCATTGTTTTCTTGTATTTCATACCTTGACACTTGAAAATTGTAGACTAGTTATTTTGTGGAGTATCTGCTAATTTGGATGTCTCTGATGTTTTCTCATATAAGATTCAGATTATGCATCTTTGGCCAGAATATTACAGAAACAATGTTGTGTTCTTATTCTATGAAATGTGTCTTTTTTCTTTGTCCCATTACTAATAATATTACCTTTGATCAGCTGATTAAAGTGGTTTTGGCCAGGCTATTTGGCTTTAAAGTAACTACTTTTCTCTTTGTAATTAAGTATTATATGGAGAGTCATTTTCGGAATCATAAAAATCCTATCACTTATTAAACATTCTATCTATTTATTTATATAAGTACAGAGTCATGTTCTCCAATTTATTCAGTGGTTATAATGTGTTTCTATATTTTAAGGCTCACATTGTCCCACATTTGGACTGTAGAAGCCCCTTCAATCTGGCTTCTGTGTCCTTTGATGTGTTCTTATCATTCTTTTTGTACCTCTTTACTTTCTAACACAATATGGGTTTATCTTGCACTTTACTTGCCTAGGCCATGGAATCAACCTTTTCACTAAAGTATTCTGGCTCCTTTTAGTAGAATCAAGGCCTGGCTGCTAGGTCTGCTCATTACTGTTGCATTACTGTTGTTCTTGGTCTCTTTCTCTCAGTGGAAAGAGCTATAGAGATTTTTATGTGAACAATCACACACATCATCTACATCTCTGTCTGCCTATCTATCTATCTGAAAACTATGAGTTCATACTGATGCCTCAAGCTAATCCATTACTGCAGAATTCGTACTAGCTCCTCCCTTTTTATATTTATAACTTTCTTTTCCAATAACGCCATAACTGACCCCCATTATCCTTAATTTACTGATGTGATTAATCCCCCTTTATGTAACCAATCTCCCACTAATGCTATCATCTCTTTCTCTGCATATCCTTCTTCAGCCACTAGGGTTCTAACACTCTGGCCCTGGCTTCCACCCTCTCACCTCACTTGTGCGCTGACACCGGCATGAGGATATTCCACCATGAGAAAGTCTTTACCTGACCTGGGCTCCAACACTCCATGACAGGCAGCTTATCTACACAGTTGCTTGCCTTATCCCACTGGCTTTATGCCAGCCCACACCAGGCTGTCTTTTGGCAGAGATGGGCTCCTTGTCCTGCTCAGGCTTTGCCACTCTACAATGGAAAGCCCATCTACACTTGTATCCTCCTTGAGCCACTGGGGCTTCTGTCCCATTCCCTGACTCCATATACGATAGCTGCCTACCTTTCTTGACCCTATTAAGGTCTTTAGAACTGAATTGTTCAGGAAGGCAAGAGGTAGAGAAAGAGGAAAATGATACCATGTTTATTGAAAAAAGAGAGAAATAAATGAAAATGGAACAATTAAATTTTCACATATGTATAGAAACACATTACAATGATTTTAAGGGCTCAAGGTTAAAGAAAAGTCACAATGCAATTTTTTTTTTTTCACTGTGTCGCCCAGGCTGGAGTGCAGTGGCGTGATCTCAGCTCACTGCAACCTCTGTCCTCCAAGTTCAAGCAATTCTCCTGCCTCAGCCTCCTGACTAGCTGGGATTACAGGCACTTGCCACTGTGCCCAGCTAATTTTTGTGTTTTTAGTGGAAACACGGTTACACCATGTTGGCCGGGCTGGTCTCGATCTCCTGACCTCAAGTGATCCACCCACCTTGGCCTCCCAAAATGTTGAGATTACAGGCATAAGCCCCCATGCCTGGCCACAAACATTTTTTTTTTAATGAACATTTTTCTTACATTTGGGTGTCAAAGGTATAAAACCAGAGTGCATACATTCAAATCCATGACAAGCAAAATAAAAAGGAAAGAGTATACAGTAAATAAAGTGTTCCAACATATATTACATAAAATTTTTTTATTATTACATGAAGCACTCTTACAAATAAACAAAAAATACCCCAATGGTAAAATACCTATGGCAATGAATAAACCTTTACATAAATTAAGAAATACAAACTAGCAATTGTGATGAAAGAAATGTTCAACCTTTCTAGCAATAAAATTTAAAAATAGTAGTAATAAAATAGTAATAAAATATTTTTTCTTCAAAATTATGTACTAGTTTGAACAGTTAAAATGACTTGCAAATATAGTCTAATGCATTATTTGACAACATGTAAATTGGAAAAACATTTCTGAAGAAAAATTTTATATCAAATTAAAAACATACATAGCCTTTGAACTAGTAACTTTACTTCTAGGAATTAACCTTAGCAAATAATCAGATCTGAACTGTGATTTATGTTGGTATTTATTTTAATATGTTTAATATCAGAGTGCAAAATGATAACTATATATTCAACCTAGAAATTTTTTTAAAAAATAGCCTTTGGTCTACAATAAGGAATTGGTTAAATAAATCATACAATGTAAATAAGGCGAATACCATGTAGTAAAATTAATAATTTTTGAAAATCATACAATTATTTTATTACATGAAGAAAGGATAACACAAGAGAGCTTACAATCTTATGTTTGTATGTGCATATATGCATTTTATTTTCATGTGTGTATAGATGGATCTATATGTTGATCTGAATATCTACAAGAAAATATACCAACATATTTACTATTATTTGATTATGGTTTATTTCCATTTTCTTCTTTGCATCTTTACCACATTTTCTATCAAGCACATACATCACTATTGCATTCGTTTCCTTTGCTGTTGGGATAAATTACTACAAACTTAGTGACTTAGAACACACATTTTTTTTCTCTTACAGTTCTGGAGATCTAAAACCAACATGTTGGCGGGGCTGGTTTCTTCTGAAGGCTCTGAGGAAAGAATCTGTGTTCTTCCCTTTGTTTAACTTTTAGTATCTGCCTGTATTCCTCGGCTAGTGGCTCCTTCTTCCATCTTCAAAGACTATCACTCCAATCTCTGCTTCTGTCATCAGCTCACCTTCTCCCCTGGATCTGACCCACCTATGCCCCTCATATAAGGACTGTTATAATTATATCACCCTGGATTATTCAACCCAGGAGATAATCTAGGCTAATCTCCCTATCTCAAGATTCTTAATCACCTGCTAAGTCCCTTTTGCCATATAAGTTAATATTCACAGGTCCAGGAATTTGGATGTGGAATATCTGGGAGCCACTATTGAGCCTACCTCAACTCTTACTAGAATTAAAGTGTTTATTATTTTAGAAACATAAGCTTCACAATGGCAATCCTTAAGGTAGAGTTGATTTTCTTAAAATGTTCTGGAACATAATATTTATTACTAGAGGATACAGGTATGGAAGAGGGAAAGCTATAATCTGAAGAGCTCAGTGTATGTTCTGGAGTTCATAGGGGGGGATTTACAGGAATAAGGATATGTATAGGAATTCATGGTATGGATTGAGGAGAAGGATTTAGAAAATTTCAACCAGTAACCTCTGAAATATCTGCTATCTCTAGGAAGAAAGCTATGGGGACCGTCACTAGCACCTCATTTACTCATTGATATCTAGAATATTGATACCTACCAAACATGTGATACTTTTAATTTAGAAACATACATTTGTTTCCAAGAGAACGATCCTTAAGGACAACTACTGATAATCTGTCATATGGAAGTATGTGCACTACATATATAAAGACAAGCTCTATTTTAAAATATCAAAATATATTGTTTTCTGGCAAAGATTTCTATATAGCGATATCCAGAGCAATGCGATATGTAGCCACGAATAACTAGAAATAATCTCATTGAACATCATTGGAATAATTAGCAAAATTTATGACATCGTCATATACAGTAGACTGGTGTATAACCCTACAATCATAAAGTTTGTTATTTATTATGTGAGAAAATTCTTATTGTGATATTAAAAAAAGCAAACTAGCTAGATACAAGAAAACCCTCAAGTTTAGAAAAAGCTAAAGGGAGTAAAAATTATATGAAAATAGGTATAGTGGATGCTACAGTTAGTGGTGTTGGGAGTGACTATTGTTTTTTTTCAAATTTTTCATTGGAATACTATGTTTTCATATTTAGAAGAAGGAAAACCAACAACAATGATAGAATCAGCTTCCCATTGGTACTGATTTTAGTTATTGGGCTAAGAGGGTTTTTCTACCCAGGAAGCTTTAATGTCCCCATTTCAGGTGACTCTACAGGAGACAGAATTGTGCCAGCCTTATATTTTATGGGCACTAGGCAGAAGGGTGTGCCATTAAATCTACTGAGTGGACAGAATGATCATTATCTGCTAGGTGACCTGGAAAGCAGGAAGAAAGAGCAACTCTGGATATATTCTGTTATCCAAACTTTAAAACAAATCCACCCTCGTATCCCCATTGAAAAATATGACCCTGAAAAGAGGGTTATAACTAAACAGAGAGAAATAAATATGCAGTATATGTAAACAAATAACAACAAAGAAGTAAAAGGCCTGTATGTCAAAGGTTCATTACTCTAAAGAGATACAATACAATATGTTCCCCTCATCTGTGCTATGAAATTGATGGGGTCATTATTGCTTGCCACAAAGAAACCATACAAGCAAAACAGTCTTACTATTTCTCTTCCAGCTTTAATGTAATATGGTTTTTCATAAAGTTTTCATTAAAGTTGATAGAATAATTCATTATGCGTTTATCTGATTTTATTCCTCTTTGTATTTGATCAAAACAATCTGTAGCGCTTGAAAATTCACAGTGAAAATTGTGAAACCTCAAGATACGTTGCTCATTTACAATTAAATAAATTAGCTTTTTAATACTTTAATCTACTCTAGAAGCTAAATAATTGAGCTAGAACAAGGATTGTTCTATCTGATTCATAACATTTGAGGGTCAGAGTCTCAGAAGAGAGATTTTTCACAACATGTTTATTTGCTCTAATTCACATAATTGGTACATTAAAATGAACAAATTAGAAACAAGCAACCAGAGGGTGCTGGATTAGCAAGAGTCTTAAAAGCTTTGCAGCTTCTTCATATAATTATTGAGGCATGTTTAATTAGGATAACACATATTAGTAACAATTAAACATATTCAAGGTCAGGAAATGAACCTTTTTACAAGTTAAAGTTAGCATTTTAGTTTTATAATATTATCAGTTCAACTGGAATGTTTTATTTCGGTGTTATATTCTGATACCATTATCACATTAAAAATCACTCTTTTTGATATCACTATCATACACTAATTTACAGGCAGAAAATCGAGATTATAGATTGTCTAAGATACCTATATAAGGCTCTCATAAATGGGAAAGTTCAGTACTCAAAAGAATGAAGATGCACATACGATTTCAAGTGACTGTGCTTTGCTAGCTGGACTCTTTCTGAACGGAGTGAAAAATAGAATGAAGAGACTTAAATAGTTGCTCCATTTCCTAATCCCACATCTTGTACCTCAATTGAAAGGGGTTAAGAGCCCATTAAATTCTCTTCTTGGTCCATAAGCTTCTTTTCAGTACCTTTCCCAGGTTGCAGAGAAAATTTTCTGAAGGTTAGCCATTAAAGATTACTGTACTCCTGAAAATCCTTGACTTATGTCTTGAAACATGAGGTCACTTTAATTATCTATGGATGAAAGACAGTGGTTTGACTTCAGCTGACTTTAGGTGTCTCTTATGATGTATAACATCTTAAGGTTCTAAAATACTGACTCTCTCATTACGATGTGAGAAATTGCTACATTTTCTCAGCTTTTAGTTTTTATTTCTATCTTGTGAAGTTGATTACTATTAATGCATCAACCCTAATTTCTTTGGAAGATGGAATGAAAATTAAAAATACCCCAAAACTACAAATCTGTAAAACAGGAGGTATAGATATTATCTTTACAGTTTCCATAATGAAAGTACCCTTTCTTTGGTGAAATCTGTCAAAATTACGATCAATAATTTTCACAAGGACCAGGTGATAAAGGAGGTGATGGTAATATTAAAGTGCTTTGTAATCACTTATGTGTATGAAATTTTTCAGATTGAATAGTGATATCATTTATTGTTTCAAAATATTCTTAAGGTAGTTTTCAGAAGGAAGCGAGATAGCAGCCCTGTTGATTATACTTTTCTATTAATTATATATGTATCATTTAATTTACATGAAATATGTTTATTACAGATTTGCCCTATGTGAACTGTGACATATCATATTATATATATGAGCTATGTTGATTGTAGAGTTACCCCATGTTCACTGTGATTCACATTAGGTCTTTCCTACAGAAGTTCAAAATCAGGAATCAAAGCAGGATGAATCATGCAGGGACACATGGACAAAAGGAGACTGATGGCTCTTCTCATATCTGAGGCTGCTGTCCGTCACTGTATGAATTTATCAAAGCCCAGAGTCTTTCCCTCAGTTCTGGGACTTGGAAACATAAAATTTTTAGGATGCTGAATACAATTTCTCTTCTCAGGAGGAAACTTACAATAAACTAGCAAGCACAAATAATGTCTAAAAAGCAGAACGTTGTTATGGATGTAATGGCAAATAAACAAGGCAGAAATTACTATACTCTGTATCTTTTAAAAACTCTTTCTGTAGGCTGGGCTAACTTGGGTATCAAAAGTATTTGTGAACTTTTCTGTATACATGTTGAATCTTAATAAAATTTATAAAAACAAAGGGAAAAGGTGAGTATGGAATCAGAAAAGAGTAAGCCCGATGTCTAATGAGAACAGACGAATGACACTGTAGCCCCATTCATTCATTCATTCATTCAACAAACACTTTTGGGTGTGTGACTGTGACCTGGGTGCCAGGTTCTATGCTAGTCTCTGGAGTAACCTATAGTGAGCCAGAGAGACACCTTCTCTCAGGAAAACAAAACAAAAGTAAAATCAACCACAAAAGTACAAAAGAAAATGCACATTTTGGAAACAAAAAATCCGAAATACGAAAGTTAAAAAAACAACTGGATGATAAGAGGAAAAATAATGCGGACTTGGGCACCTGTTTATGAGTTCAGGGAAATGTTCAATAAGGAGATAGCATCCAGCTGAGGCAGGAAGGATCCAAAGCAGCCAGCCACGTAAAGCCAAAGGTAGAATCATCTCAGACCTGGAAGAAGTGTTAACGTGGGTGAAGTTTGCACTGAATGAGCAGGAGCATGGGCTGTGATTCAGAGTGAATTTCACTTTTTTAAACATTTATTTTTAACAAATCTTATGAACTTGTTTCCTACTCTCAATCACAGAAAGGAGCCCATCTCAAAGGGTCCACTTATTTCCAACATCATCTCAAGGTCCCTTGTAATGTGGGCTCAGGAAAATCCTGTTGACTGTTGTTCAAGCAGTCTCCTTGCACTGCCACCCCCACCCTTGGTGCTGTGAGATCACCCCAATGGGGTAGGCTATGTCTCACCAGTCACAGCCACTATAACCTCAGATCCTGGCCTCTAGGGAAGGGATGCTCTTATCCCCTGCCTTGCTTCACTCTAAGCAAGGGGAGAGGCTTTTTTGTTGTTTTTGTTCCTCTCAATGAAGCTGACACCAAACTAGAAAATTTTAATGTGACTTTACTGAAGACCAGGGACAATGGAAGAGATTTCAAATGATCACATGATATCATATCACCCTGGGGTCACTTACCGGGTCAGTTAATGGCCTGGCTCTCTGCTTATCACCATTTGTCCTGTGACAGGTACCCCTCACTACCAGATCTGCTGTAGAACCTCCAAAGTCTAGAAGTTCATGCCAAATTTCCTCCTAGTTCTACCGAGAGCAAACAAGTGGTGTCCCCATCTTAGCCTAAGACCTAATTCCTCAAGGCTTAATTCCCTATCCTAGGGTTAATCTCTCATCAGGATGGTTAATAGTAGAAATATCCATTTCACAGACATGTGGTCTACTCTGATAGCATTTATTAAAACACATAATCACAGAATAGTCTTACACTTAAAAAAATTAATATTGATACATAATAGCTATATGTATTTTCATGGTACATGTGATAATGTGATACATTTATATAATCAAATCAGGGTAATTGAGATATCCATCATCTAATTATTTATCTCTTCTTTACTCTAGGAATATTCAAATTTTTCTCTTCTAGCGATTTTTGAACTTACACTTTTGATTCAGTTCTCAAAATCTATGTTTTTCAGTATTGTCGATAGCCACATTTTATACTATGATATAAAATGTAATATGATATGATATAATGACTGAAATAGTTTAGCCAAAGGCAGAAAACAATTTGAATCCACAGTCTAACTTAACTCTCACCTGGCCAGTGCTTAAATGTGTACTACCAAATTCTGCCTCTGGTACTCTACTTTAGCTACATTTTTATTGATGGCTAACTCTATTTTTGAGTCACACTGTATTTCTTTATATATGATAATAAAATAATTTAAATAATCAGATTATAGTCAAAATGCATAACCCTGAGAGTTCTTCTGTCTCATTCAGGTGACTTTGTCTTTCTATGCTGAATTTAAAAAAAAATGTGTTGATCTCATCATTTAACTCTTAAAAGTGAGCTTAATTTCTTTCCTTTTCAAGTTCTTACAAGATAGCCATTTGTCTCTGCCATGTGCTAACACCATTTTTCCTTTACAGACCAAGGTCAATATCCTACAGAAAGTTTGCTGATTGAACAGTGATGTAAATCCACTGGCATATAAGAGAAAGAGACTCAGGAATCAAGAGAATTGGGTAACTAACTAGCTCCAATTCCTTTTCATCTCAGTTTTGCTTTTTAATTTTTAAAATAAGGACATTGGTCCAAATGGTTTTAATTAACCATACACCCTGCTCTACAAGTCTAAAAAAAAACTGTAGGACAATATGTTGGGTCTCCAAGTATCCAGTGATAATAATTTGGGAAAAATTTAAATGGCAGAACAAGTATGGTGTTCATCAAGTTTCAATTTAGTAGCCTTAGGTTTTGTGGTTCAGTGTTACCAAAAAAATCCAATTATGCTTATTTTCTTCATTACACATGATGTCATCTATAGAAAATCTATGAAATTGCTAAAACCCAGGGACCGGGAATTCACATAGTACACAATTAAAACAATGTCTTTTTCTTGGAATTTTGGGTGATAATTCATAAGGGCAAAGGACAGTCACCACAGCAGTTGCTCTTTTCAGTCATGATTTGTAACTTTAATTCCAGAATTGTAGCTGCGTGTGTCTGGAAGGGACTTCGGGAATTTGGATGGATGGTTGGCCAGAGATGATCTTTTGTTTCTCTGTAGTTAGGATGAATCTCTAGTGATTTATGTTTTTTTCTGGTAGTTGCCTGAGATAACTTATTTCAGTTGGAACAACATTTGCTATTTTTTCTTCTAAACCAGAGGTCAAGATCTAATTCCTATAAAACTTCTCAACTTATTTCAATTTATTCTAAAACCTGGCCTTATCAACCTCTATTACTTGGAAACCTTCAAGATAATTACAGTTTAAACTTGGAGTTGTAGCTCTCTGAAAATGATTCATGTGTTATTTTACTGGACTTTAAGCTCCTAGAAACCCCAAAGTGTTGGTAATTGGATATCATGTGGTTCTAGATATTAAGAGCTGCTGTTTCATGTGTCAGCTGTGAGATCTTGAACAAACTGTGAGACTCTAAGCTTTAGCTTCATCATCTGTTAAGTCAGGAAGTTAGCACTGATATGAATTGTATTATTATAAAAATTAGATGAGATATGTGTATGTGCAGTGACTGTGGTAAACATTTACTAACACAAACAACAGCTTGAGCTCTGTCCTTTAGTATAGTCTTAATAAGTGCATAATTGATTGCACTGACACCTCTGTGGGACGAAGAAGTCCTCAGATAACAAATAATCAAGTCTCAGCTGCTCAACTGTTATTTCTTTTATAATTCCGGTATGGGATGAGGGGAAAGAAATTCAGAATGAAGTAGGACAAAGCTACAATAAAATTGTCTTCCAGAATCTTTCCACATTTGATCAGGTTTGTCCCATGTCCAGGGAAATGTGGATGAAGAGTCTCTCAACTTTGGTCTAACTATAATGTTAGTATGTTATTTCCAACTAGCAGTCATCAGAGGAACTATTTTAATTTATGTTCCTGCTGTCATTTTTACATTTCTCTTCTATTTAATATGTCCTTTTGATGAATAGTCAACCTCTTTCTTTTCTATCTTGTTTTTTTTTTTTTCTCTGGAGCGTAGTGAATAAAGTATGATTTAAGCATCAGAATAGCTTGATTCAAATATCAGTTCTGCCACTGGCCAGCAGTTATTTCACCTTTCTGCAGATCAATTTATTAATTTGAAAAATGGGATATCAATAATATCCGACTCACTAGGTTTTCCTCTTATGTTTTATTTTTATTTTTGAGACAGGGTCTGGCTCTGTCGCCCAGACTGAAGTGCAGTGGCATGATCTCGGCTCACTGTGACCTCTGCCTCCCAGCCTCAAGCCATCATCCCACCTCAGCCTTCAAAGTTGCTGGGATTACCAGAGCTAGCCACCACACCTGGCTAATTTTTGTATTTTTGGTAGAGACAGGTTTCACCTTGTTGCCCAGGCTGGTCTCGAACTCCTGGCCTTAGGTGATACATCTGCCTTTGCCTCCCAAAGTGCTGGGAATACATGCATGCGCCACCACGCTCAGCCCTCACTGGGCTTTTCTAAGAATTAAAAACAAGATAATAGATGTGAAGTACTGGTATATTAAAAATAGTTACTGTCTTCATAAATTTTGCAATGCTCAAAATATGAACACTCGGTAATCATTCAGTGAATCGAGGCCAACCTCGTAATATTTTCTTTGTGCATCCCATTTTTCTTCTTCAAACTCCTTTTTCCTTTTTTTACCTCTTAAATTCTCTCTCTCCCTATGTTTTATTGAAACATTTATCTTTTTTCTTTGTTCCTTAAGAGTCATCTGCTTTGTAAAAAGTCTTCTCTATGAAGAATTTCCTAATCCCAAGGTTTCTTCCTCCTTTTCCTCTCCAACGTTGTCACATTTTTCTACTTCTCCAATTTTCCCTTTTAATGACTCCTTACCACCCTGTCTCTTATCCACTGCAACAGAAGAGGATGAATAAGAAATGCATTGTGTCAGTATCAATGGGGATAATGTTCTGGTATTCTACAAAAGCTCAGAATATTTCATCTAAAAAATAGATCTGCCAATATCTTATTTATTTACCTTTTGTCAGTATAAACTATTCAATCTATAGAGGTCTCAATTTTCCTATGTGGGATATGAGATGAGTTAATTATCTAATATCTAGAGGTCATTCCAATATTAGTATTTCCTAAGTATAACGGCTAAGCCAAACACAATGGCTTTTTGAATAATTAACCTGGTTCATGAAAGTGTTACCAGCAAGATCTACATGCTGGAGATCAGACATGTGCATCCATATATATTGCAGTGCACTGACTTTTATGGTATTCACAGTAACAAAATATATTCATACTTACAGAATTAAGGTCACTGTGGTATTGTTTTAAAATTTTCTTTTTAGGCAAGGAATGTAGAGGAATGGTAATAAAATGTAATAGTGTAATGCCTTCAGTAATGTAATCCTTTCCTTATCCTCTCCTTGTTGAAAGCTGGGCCAGGTTTTGGCAGATGATGGCTAAGAGAAGCATTACAGGTGTCATGGACAATGTGAGAAAAGGCAGAAGGAAGAATCAAATCTGAGAATGGTGAGTGATTTTACAGTGTGAAAGCGGCATTTCACAATCTCTGTCCAGCAGAACACTGGTTTTAGGAGATAGGAATGTAGTTATGAGGCAAAAGCATTTGGGAACATCCATATGCCATATCTCCTTATTAGAGATTCAACTGACATATTGCTGTACTATAGACTGAAAGGTTTTGGAGAAAAAAAATTTATTTGACTTTGTTTAATTCAGTTTTACTCAAATTTACTTGACATCCAAGCCCTTTTCTCAGAACAAATCTTAAATCAGTTGATGGAACTACATTTTGTGGAAGGCCAGTTTTAGAGCTGCTGAGATAGATCTTAGGATATCTCTGTGCTGGGCTATGCATGCAATTATTTTTATTATAACTCTATTATTTCACGCCCTAACATTTGACATTTTGAAGGACTCAGTTCTTAGTCTTCTGTTTTTATTTGCTTCATTGACAGCCTTAAGGAGCTTAACAGCTATGGTGGCTTTACCTCTCATGTGGTTTCTAGAGCTCCAAAACATGCTTTGTGGCTCCTGGCACTTACTGTGTACTCCCTCTTTATTCCCTTCCTCTTGCTTCAAATATCTCAGACATATGAGCTAATTCCTTTCCCAACCTTTAGCGTCGAAACCAGCTACCTCCCTCATCCTCACTGTCTCAGTTACAAGATGCAATACTAAATACTTTTATATACGCACAAAAAGCTCAGTGATTGACACAAAACATATGCTCAATAAAACTTTCTCTCATTGTTCAATGGTATCCGAATGCTCCCAAAGTTCTTAAATTGAATGTACAGTCATCTAATTTGACCAGCTTAGCCAACCATCAAAATTGGTCTTTTTTATTGCCCACATTGCCACTTATTTCCAATAGGTACATCCCAGTCCACAATGAGCACATTAGAACTGATTACTGCATTAATACCCTGGCTATTTCTTGACTAAAACTTTGTTCATGCAACTGTCAGCATAATTATCCTAATGGATTTTTTAAAGGTATAGATACAAAAAATAACTATTGCACTGGCCATAAATAAATTTTTACATGTGGATATATATCCACGTATTCAGTACCAGGTCAAGATATCATGAAACATTTCCAGGACCCTCAAGTGTTTTCTGGTACTCCTTAGTGGTAACTCCTATGATGACCTCTATCATTATATATCTTATACATAGTAACACATGGTATGTATTCTCTTGTGTCTGGCATATTGACATGTATCTAGTTTATTCGAGTTTGTTCTTTTATTGTGTCTCCTTTTTTTCTTAGACATTTATATAGTGTCCAAGTACCACTGAGCTCCTAATGTTATTCTGATCTATATCTTTAGGGGCTTTCCACAGTTTTCAGCCTGTCTTTCCACCCACACTATCTAATCAATCTAATTCTAATTCTATTTTATTTAACCAACCTCAGCCAGCCTTACTCCCACTGTTCCTCAACACACACCACTCCTCTTTGCAGACAGGTTCACTTTCTATTCCATAAGCCCTCTGTGCTCATTCCTGATGCCGTGCCTTCTCCCTGACTCACAGGTCCTTTTTTCTCCTTCCTACATATCTGTTCAAGGCCCAACCCAAATCCTACCTCTTCTAAGAAGTTTTCTTAGAAGAAGCCAGTGATTTTTGGAATCCCTTCTTAATGAACTCCTATAGCAAGTATAATCTGTGCTCCCTGACCTGGTAATTAGTTTAGCGTTTAGTATTTGTTTTCTTTATGTTTTATTATTGTTTATCCATGCACAGGATAATGACTTGAAGCAGGAACTATGCCATTTTCTTTCTCATTGTAGTGCAGGGATCTGTGATACTAAAGTAGATTGAACTGTTTCTCTTGTTCCCCATTCATCCTCAGCATTTTTAAAACACAAAGCACAGTGAAATTTGTTGGTTAAGAGCTTTTCTAGTACTTGGCTTTTGTTCTTAGGTCTAAGCTGCATTTCTACAGTGCTAATTTGACTGCTTTCTTATCGTCACATAACTCAGGAATTAGCTAAGTCAATATAAGTTTAGAAACATAGAAGGTATCCTAAGAAAATCAAATGAATATCACACATTTAGGCATAGGAGCAAGGTGTTGTGTGAGTGAGTCATAGATTAACGGGGTTCACAATTATTTGAACTTTCAATTCCCCACTGTAAGAGATTTCAAATTATTAATATTTAAAATGTTGCTTAAAAAAGAAAGGAAGAGGGAGAAGATGGGAATTAGAATTAGATGAGAAAGGAGGAAAAACAAGGGTCATCAGCCCACAAATGAGATCAGGATAGAGAAGAACTCATCTGGGATACCAAAAAGAGAGGTATAATAGATAGAAGCCCAGAAAACTACACTAATAGGAGCAGTGTTAGTAGGAGACAAAAAGGCTTTGCAAAATGCTGTAAAATTCTCACACACACAAAAAAAAACTTGGCATGGTATTCATCATCTAGCTATTTCTGACATGCAGACTTTACTTAAAGTCCAGTCTTTGCCATCATGGGTTTTTTTTTTTTGTTTTTTTTTTGTTTTTTTTTTTTTTGAAAATTAGATTAGATCCATGAGGTGGCCAGTGCCCTGGCTAGCTTATGCTGCTAGAGTAAGAGGAGGAAAAATAAAAAGAGCAAGAGACGTCACTCATCAGTGATTCCTCCCATCACCAACATACTTAGGATCCCTCATAACATTGTACCCGCTTCCCATTGGTAACACAGAACTTCGTGTGTTACAAACAGGTAAAATGGTCCCTACAGAACTCAGGTTCATATAGTAAAATTTTAAAACTTTAAAATTCTAAATTTTTTTCCTATGGAAAATTGTGATGATAGTTCAATAATAAGATTAAGTGAGGGCTGAGAAATATTAGAAATGCTGGATAAAGTAAGAAACATCTGCTTAAAGGCATCAGAATGTTTAAAAAAAAAAAAAAGCAATGCCATGTGGGCCAAACTTCTGGAGAGAAGGGAAACAGAAAGCTTGACATTTGGCACTGCTTTTCTCCTTGTGGCATTTGCTGATTCAAAACACACAGCCTAAGAGCTGAAAAGCCAAGGAGTTGAAAAGCCAGGGAGCAGAGAAGCCAATTGGCAAGTGCTCAAGCCAAAAGCATCAACTAAGAGGCCGACAAGCCCTTAGGTAATCTCATACGGCTAGGAGAACAAGTAAGCTTAGAGTCCAATGAGGGATCTGAGGGCACAGGTGAACCCAGCCTTTCACATGGCAATTTCAAATGGCAACATCCTAAGAGGGAGGGCAAACCAAAAATACACCAGCCTTTACAAAGGCTGAAGACCAATTTTAAATTAGCTCAAACTGAGAATGGGCTAAGGTTACCAGTCCCTGTAATAATTATCTGCCATAAGAAAAAGCAAATCTGCTTCAGAGAAAGATAAGGACAACCATGAGGTACAATTCTCTCTCTCTCTTTTAAATATGCCCAGTATTCAAAACATCACTTGATATACCAAGAAATAAGACTAAATGATCAAAAACTAAGAAAAAAGACAATAGAAACAGACAAGATGAGATATTATAATTAGCGGTCACTGGTTTTTTAAAAAACTATAATTCAACAACAATGAAAATCAACTGATAGGAAATAAGAGGATATGAGAGATGCTCAAACTCAAATAATCAGGGAAGTGCAAATTAAAATGACAGTGAGATACCACTTATCTATTAGAATGGCTAAAATCCAAAAACTGAAATACCAAAACTGATGAGAATACAGAGCAATGGGAATTTTCATTCAATGCTCATAGTAATCCAAAATGGTACAACCACTTTGGAAGATACTTTGGGAGTTTCTTTTCTTTTTTTCCCCACAAAACTAAACATACTCTTATCATATGATCGAGAAATTTTACTTCTTGGTATGTACCCAAATGAGTTGAAAACTTACATTTACGTGCAAATCTGCATACGAATATTTATAGTGGCTTTCTTAATAATAGCCAAAACTTGAAAGCAACCTAGATGTTTTTCCAGAGATGAATAAAAAAATCACAAACTATGGCATACCCATACAATGGAGTATTGTTCAGTGATAAAAGGCAATGAATTATCCATCTATGAAAAAATGTGAAGGAAACTTAAATGCATATTTCTAATTGAAACCATTGTGAAAAGGCTGTATGATTCCACCTATATGATATTCAGGAAAAGTTCCAATTAGGGGGGACAGTTAAATGATCAGTGGTTGCCAGAGGTTTAGGGAGGGGGAAGGAGGGATAAATAGGTGGAGCACAGAGGGTTTTTAAAGTAACAAAACTATTCAGTATAATATTGTAATGGTGGATGTGTCACGATACATTTGCAAAACCCAAAACAACATTTGCAAAAAACAAAATGAAAAGTGAACCCTAATGTATATATGAACTTGACTTAATAATAATGTATCATTAATTCATTAACTGTGAAAAAGGTACCACACTAATGTAAGACATTAATAATGGGGAAACTGGGTAGAGAGGTGAATGGGTATATAGGAACTCTCTATACTTTCTGCTTAATTATTTTGTAATCCTAAAACTGCAGGAAAAAATGTCTATTAATTTAAAATAAATAGGATTACACTTACATAAACTTGAACACAAATAGAAGCATAGCAGCAATATTTATAATAGCAAAAAGTGAAAACAACTCAAATGCTTACCAACTGATGAATGGATATACAAAACATGGTGTATCTATAACATAAACATTATTCCGCCATAAAAAGAAATGAAGTACTGATACATGCTACAACATGGATGAAAGTTGAAAACATGCTAAGTAAAGAAGGCAGTCACAAAATCTCAATATTGTATGATTCCATTTGTACGAAATGTTCAGCATAGGCTAATCTGTGGAGGAAAAGCAGATGAAGACAAAGTAGATTAGGACACTAATCTTAAAAAAGTAGATTAAAGCCAGGCGCCATGGCTCATGCCTGTAATCCCAGCACTTTGGGAGGCTGAGGCGGGCAGATCCCGAGGTCAGGAGATCGAGACCGTCCTGGCTAATACGGTAAAACCCCATCTCTACTGAAAATACAAAAAAGTAGCAGGGTGTGTGGCGGGCGCCTGTAGTCCCAGCTACTCAGGAAGCCGAGGCAGGAGAATGGCATGAACCCGGGAGGCGGAGCTTGCAGTGAGCCGAGATCATGCCACTGCACTCTAGCCTGGGGTACAGAGAGTGACTCCGTCTCAAAAAAAAAAAAAAAAGTAGATTAAGACAAAGTTGCCTAGAATTGGAGAAAATGGAAAATGAGTGATTGCTAATAGGTTTCTTTTTCTTTTGGGTGGGGACATGAGAATGCTTTAAAATGGATTGTGGTGATAGATGCAACATTTTGTAAAAATGCTAAAAACCATTGTACATTAAATATATGAAATAAAGTAAATTATATTTCAATGATGTTATTATTTTAAAACCATGATTAATGTATTCAAGAAAATAAAGGACAGCCCGTACTATTTAAGCAAAAGTTAGTATTCATAAAAAGCAATCAAAGGAAAATTTTAAAACTGAAAACAGCAGTTTAAGTGTTCAACAGCTTGGTTTAACATTACATTAGACAAAAACATAAGAAAGGATTATTAAAGTCAGTAAAAAACCAGACTAAAATTTGGAGGAAAAGTAATATAAAATAAAAAAATAAGCACGTAAGACATATGGAGAATATATAAAACATGGTGATTAACCAGGCCCACGTCATGGTTAGAGAGAGAACACCCACTCTAGCTGTACCACAAGGACTTCCGTAAAAGAAAAATGAGGTTCTGGCGCCAGAAGTAAAAGGAATTAATAGCAAAGAGGCAAAAGCAATGATAAACTATAATTTAGATACACCAGTTATTACCTAGGCTCGTTCGGTTTGTAATCTAATAGAAGTGATAAGAACTGATGTAACTCATATTAAAGGCTACTAGATACTGCTGAGGAAAAGTGTCCTCAGGAGTAGTTTATGATACAAATGGACCATGTGTAGAAAATACTGTAGGAATGGAAAACTCCAGACACCTGGGACAAAGGGGGAACCATGGAATATTTGAAAGCATCATTGTTCAAGGTTATACATTGTTTAAAATCCAGACACTTCAGTTAGCCTAAATGATGACTTGCTCATTTTTCTGGATTTGAATGCAGAAGATTTTTAAGTTTTTGACTAACACCAAAGAAAAAAGTGGAAAAGTTGTTTCTTTTATTATGAAACTGGAGAAAAGGCAGGTCTTATAAGTAGCATGAAGGCTTACTAGTGTTTTCCCTGATGAAAGAGCTAATTCAGAAGACTCTATGGCCATAGAACAATTTTGGAAGCAGAATAAGACTGGGGAGTCTTCACTCAGTGTTTGTGATTAAATTTTAATGACATATGATGAAGTTGGTATGACAGAGCTGGCAGAATTGGTTGAGTTGTTGAAAATGGTCCTCAAAGGTATAGAAATTGAACAGTGGACACAGACAAAGAACAATGCAGTCTGGGTGCAGTGGCTCATGCCTGTAATACCAGTACTTTGGGAGGCTGAGGTGGGTGCATCACTTGAGGTTAAGAGTTCAAGACCAGCCTGGCCAACATGGTGAAACCCTGTCTCTACCAAAAATACAAAAATTACCCAGGTGTGGAGGTGCCCACCTATAGTCCCAGCTACTTGGGAGGCTGAGGCAGGAGAATTGCTTGAACCCTGGAGGTGGAGGTTGTAGTGAGCCGAGATTGCACAACTGTACTCCATCGTGGGTGACAGAGTGAGGCTTTGTCTTAAATAAATAAATAAATAAATAAATAGAACAATGTAAATCCAAAAGGGTAGAAGGCCAATATTAACAAGAAAAGCCACAATAGAGAGGAAAAGTAATAAACTTAACAGCTAAAAGCAAATGCTTGTTCTTTAAGAAGATGACTAAGCAAAATTTGGCAAACATGATAGAGATGTGATTAGCAATAAGAGGCAAATTTTTTTTTAATTGCAAAAGAATACTATACCAACATTACACCAATGCATTAAAGATTTAGAGACACATTTGTTTTGAGATCTTAGATTCTAATTCATGTCAGTAAGTGGATTTTGGCAACATATTTTAAAACATTATTATGCTAAAGTATAGTTTATTACCATAAAGCAGATTTATAAAAATAAAATCATTGGGATAAGGAAAGAAATGTCCGTAACCAATATCAAAGCGTACTCCAAAGTTATAGTATTTTTTAAAAATCTGATAAGCTGTGGTAGTAGTATACCAATATGTCATTGACCTGGAAGAGGAATTCATGAATATATAGGAAATATAGGATAAAGTACAGGCTTATCCTCACTTGTGGAACTGCAAAAATGGCCAAGTAAGCTGAAACTGTACAAAGTGACTATAATAATTAATGACAAAATTATGATTCTTTCATGTCCTTAAAATTTTTCTGACAGCTATTAGAAACCCCCTTTCAGTTGGTTATAAAAGTATACATCAATGAAAAAAAAGTAAAACTATATTTAGTTAATGCACTAGAAAACATTAGAAATTACCATGTTTTATTCTACAGTAAAACCTTGTTGAGACTTAGAATTACTGGTCCAGTATCTAAGAAGTTTGGAAGTTGCCACTTCATCATAACATCAAGTAAAACACTAAACAAACTGAAAATTCAGTAAAACTTCTTAGATTCGTCATAAAAGTGAGTTATAGGTCAAACCACTGCCCCCTAAAATTGGACAGACAGACAAACAGTTCCAGAGAATCACAACTTATCAGAGCACAAACCCAGGGGTAGAAACCTCTTGTGAAAATCAGTGCTGAAATATAAAAATTTGAACTGTAATTGATGAATTGCCGGAGGGTTGTTGTGAAAATGTCTGTGAGTTAAAAACACCAAGGAGGTCCCCAGACTCTTATGAGTTTTACCTCCTGGAGATCTATCAGGCTGTCACAGTGAAGGCTGTAGAAAAATTCCCTGCCCTTCTGGCGGAGGAAGGGGAAAAGTGGCCATTTGTAAATTCACCAGAGCATTCTATTCCTAACAAGGCCTGTCCTCAAGATAAACTATTTTAACAAGAGTTTAACTTCCAGGGGTTGTGTCACAGCCTAACCAAGCTGGTGGTAGAGAATTCCAGTCTTCTCCAGTCCTCCTGTCCCACCTAAGGTGGGGGAAGTCCTGAAGTGCACTTGTAAAACTCACAGCTGAAGGGCACAGGCTGATTAAAAGACTAAAAGCTAATCACAGGAATATAGAACTCTTCCTTTTCCCCACACTTTACCACCTACCACATTATTAAAGGGCTATTTACTGCCGGTACATTATGTCTATCGGGGAAAACCCACCCCCAATAGTCAACGTGGGTCCTTTCCTATTTTCCCTAAGTGTCATCTGGTCTGAGAAATAAAGGGAAAGGGTACAAAAGAGAGAAATTTTAAAGCTGGGTGTCCGGGGGAGACATCACATGTCGCAGGTTCCGTGGTGCCCCCTGAGCTGTAAAACCAGCAAGTTTTTATTAGCAATTTTCAAAGGGGTGGAAGTGCATGAATAGGGTGTGGGTCACAGAGATCACATGCTTTAAGGGTGACAAAAGATCATAAGGCAGGAGGTCAGGGCGAGATCACAAGGTCAGGGCAAAACTAGGATCACTAGTGAACTTCCATGTTCAGCTGTGCGCACATTGTCATTGATAAACAAGGTTCAAGAGCAGAGAACCGGTCTGACTATAATTTGCCAGGCTGGAATTTCCTAATCCTAGCAAGCCTGGGGACGCTGCAGGAGACTAGGGCATGTTTCATCCCTATCTACATCTGCATAAAGTTGACACTCCCAGGGTGGCCATTTTAGAGGCCCCGCCCTGGGAATGCATTCTTTTCCCAGGGCTGTTAATTATTAATATTCCTTACTGGGGAAAGAATTCAGCGATATTTATCTTACCCATTTTTGGTAATAAGAGAAATATGGCTCTGTCTTGCCCGCCCACAGGCAGACAGACTTTAAAGTTATCTCCCTTGTTCCCTGAAAATTGCTGTTATCCTGTTCTTAAGGTGCCAGATTTCGTATTGTTCAAATACACATGCTCTACAAACAATTTTTGCAGTTAATGCAATCATCACAGGGTCCTGAGGTGACATTCATCCTCAGCTTATGAAGATGATGGGATTAAGAGATTAAAGTAAAGACAGGCATAGGAAATCACAAGAGTATTGATTGGGAAAGGGATAAATGTCCATGAAATCTTCACAATTTATGTTCTTCTGCCATGGCTTCAGCTGGTCCCTCCATTTGGGGTCCCTGACTTCCTGCAAAAATGTCCATATTTTAAAAAAATGAAAAGTCATACTAAAAGGCAAAAAAAAAAAAAAAAAAAAAAAAAAAAAAAAAAGAGTTTGAAGAGAGAGCAAGCATCAGAACCAGATTCAGAAATGTTGCAATTATCAGTTAGAATTTTAAAACAATGATTAATATTCCAAGGCCTCTAAAAGAAAAGATAAAGAACAGTCAAAAACAGATGGATAATATAAGTAGAGAGGGAGAATTTCTAAGCAGTAATCAACAAGAAATCTTAGAGATCAAAAACACTGCAACAGGAATAAAGATTGCCTTTAATTGGCTTGTTAGTAGATTGGTTATGGCTGAGGAAAAAGAAAGATCTCTGAGCTTGAGGATATGTCAATAGCAATGTTGAGGATATGTCAATAACAATGTCGCAAACTGAAAAGTAAGGAGAAAAACTACAGAAGAAACTCAACAAAATATCCAAGAACTGTGAGACAACTACAAAATGTATAACGTATATAGAGTGAGAATAATACAAGGAGAAAAAAAGAGGAGGAAATAGAGGTAATATTTGAAGCAATAATGACTGAGAATTTTTCCAAATGAATATCAGATGCTGAACCACAGATCCAGGGAACTCAGAGAATATCAGGCAAGATAGATGCCAAAACAAACAAAAATTAAAATGACAAAAAGCTACACCTAGGCATATCATATTCAAACTGCAGATGAAAAAGAACACACACACATTTTGAAATAAGCCAGAAGAAATAAACATCTTGCCTACAAAGGAAAAATGATAAGAATTACATCTTTCTTCCTAGAAACAATGTAAGCAAAAAGTGAGTGAAGTGAAATATTTAAGTGTTAAGACCAAAATAATCAACCCAAAATTGTGTATTCTATAAAATTATGCTGTGAAAGTCAAAGATAAAGAGTTTCTGAAACACTGAGATAATTTTTGCCAGTAGGCCTGCCTTGCAAGAAATGTTTAATAAAGATCTTCAGAGAGAAAGAAATTCATATATGTCTGAAATTTGGATCTACATAAAGAAAGGTAGAGGATTAGAGAAGGAATAAGAAAAGGTAAATGAAAACATTTATTTTTAAATTCTTAAAGAATCAAATATATAATAGTTTGTTGAAAATAATAGCAGCTATATATGTGTGTGTACACACTCATGTATACTTATCTATAAATTATATGAATGTCAGAAATGAAACAAAAGACAAAATGAGAAATTAGAAATATTGTAATATTGTAAGGTACTTGCACTATCTATGAAACAGTAGAGTGTTATTTAACTATGGACTTAGATTAGTTGTAAATATATATTACAATGATAACTAAGTAACAAGTTATTTTAATTATTTATAAAAATTAAAAAATATTTAATTACTTAATTAAATTAAATAAATTAAAATAATATTTAATTTAAGCTACTTTGAAAAACCCAAAACAAAAAGAGAACTTATATGTTAAGAAATAAAAGAATATGTAATCATATAAAATGCTCATTTGAAACCACAAAAGCCAGAAAAAAAAAGACAAAAATGTGAACAAAGGTCAAAAACAATAAATAGAAAGCAGTAACAAATATCGTAGATATTAATCTAACTATACCAATAATAACTCTAAATTCTGTGGCATAAATACACAAAACAGAATATTGGAGCAGACAAAAAAAAAAAAGAAAGTTTATTTCTGAACTGTAAGAAACCAAACTTAAATACAAAGGAACATGTAAATTAAATGTAGAGATGCAGAAAGATATACACAATCTGCCAAAACTCACACAATAAAAATAGACAATCTAAATAGGCCTATATCTACTAAGAAAATTGAATAATTACCTTCCCAAGCAGAAGACATCAGGCCCAGATGTGTTCACTAGTAAGTTCTACCAAATATTTAAGAAAGAAATTATAAAATCTTTTTCAAAATACAGAAGTAGTAGGAATATTTCCTAACTTATTCTATGAGGCCAGCACTACTTTAGTAATAAAACCAGACAAAGAGGCCCGGTGCAGTGGCTCATGCCTATAATTCCAGTACTTTGGGAGGCCGAGGTTGGTGGATCACCTGAGGTCTGGAGTTCAAGGCCAGTCTGGTCAACATTATGAAACCCCATCTCTAATAAAAATACAAACAATTAGCCGGGCATGGTGGTAGGTGCCTGTAATCCCAGCTACTCAGGAGGCTGAGGCAGAAGAATTGCTCGAACCTAGGAGATGGAGGTTGCAGTGACCCGAGATTGTGCCACTGCACTGCAGCCTGGGCAACACACCGGGGCCTATCATGGGGAGGCGGGAGGGGGGAGGGATTGCATTGGGAGTTATACCTGATGTAAATGACGAGTTGATGGGTGCTGACGAGTTGATGGGTGCAGCACAGCAACATGACACAAGTATACATATGTAACAAACCTGCACGTTATGCACATGTACCCTAGAACTTAAAGTATAATAATAATAAAAAATAAAAAATAAAAGCAAACAAACAAAAAAACTCCAGACAAATACATTACAAGAATAGAAAACTACAGACAAGCATCTTTTAAGAACCACAAACTATTAGCAAATAGAAAACCAACAATGTATAAAAAGAATTATTTATCACGGCCAAGTGAGATTTATCCCAGGTATGCAAGGCTGGTTCAACATTGGAAAATCAATTAATATAATTTATTACATCCACAGACTAAAGAAAAAAATTATTTAGTTATATTAATAAAGGCACAACAAGCATTTGACAAAATCCAACATTTATGCATTATGAAAGACTCCCAGCAAAGTAGGATAGAGGAGAACATTCTCAACTGCATATAAAACATTCAACTAAAAGCTAAAGCTAGCACCATAATTAATGATGAGAAACTAGAAGCTTTCACCCTAAGATCAGGGATAAAGCAAAAATGTCACCTCTCAAAACACCATTTTAACAAGTATTGGAAATTCTAGAAAATACATAACATGAGAAAGAAAATAAAATGTGCACAGATTGTAAAGGATAAAATAAAATTTCTTTGTTTACAGATGACTTGATTGTCTATGCACAAAACCTGAAAGAATGAACAAATATATTTTTGAAGCTATAAACAATTGTATTAAGTTTGCAGAATACAAAATAAATATACAAAAGTCAATTGCTTTCCTATATACCAGCAAAGAATAAGTGGAATTTGAAATTAAAAATACAATACCACTTAAATTAACATCCCCCCAAAAATGAAAGACATAGGTGTAATTCTAGCAACATATGTGCGAGGTCTATATGATGAAAACCAGGTAACTTAGATGAAAGAAATTCTAAAAGAATTAAATAAATGGAGAACTAGTCCATGTTCATGGATAGGAAGACGATATTTTTGAGATGTCAGTGCTTTTCAATTTGATCTACAGATTTGATGTGACCTCAATCAAAATCCCAGCAAGTCATTTTGTGGATATTGACAAACTAATTATAAAGCTTATACAAAGAGGCAAAAGACCAAGAACAGAAAACACAATATTAGAAGAAAAATGTAGGAGGACTGACACTACTCAACTTGAAGAATTACTATAAAGCTACAGTAATCAAGATAGTGTAATATTGGCAAAGAATAGACAAATAGATAAATGGAGCAGAATACACAACCCAAAAATAGACACACAATAATATAGTCAACTATCTTTCTCAAAGAAGAGAGGCAATACAACATGAAAAAGATAATCTTTCAACAAATATTGCTAGAACAACTGAATATCTATATGCAAAAGGATAAATCTAGACACAGAACTTACACCTTTTACAAATATTAACTCAAAATGGATAATAGACCTAAATGTAGTACATAAACATGTAAAACTCAAAATAGATAATACAGTAGAATATCTAAATGACCTCAGAAATGGTGACCATTAAAGACACAACCCATGAAGTGAAAACTGATAATCTGAAATTTATTAAAGTTTAAAAATCCCTACTTCTGTTCTATGAAAGACACTGTCAAAAAATAAGAATACAAACTACAAATGGGGAGAAAATATTTTCAAAAGACCTATCTGATAAATTACTATTATCTAAAACATATAAGGAACTCAAAAACTCAACAATGACAAAAAGCAGCCCAATTAAAAAGTGAGCAAAAGACCCGAACAGAAACCTCACTCAAGAAGATATACAGATGACAAATAAGCATATCAGAAGATGTTTCACACCATATGTTATTCAAGAAATGCAAATTAAAGCAACAGTGAGGTATCAATAATGACTGTTAGAATTGCCAGTGTTCACAACACTGACAACACTAACTGTTGACAAAGATGTGAAGCAACAAGTGGTGAGAATACCAAATGGTATAACCACGTTGGAAGATAGTTTGGCAGTTTACAAGAAAACTAATGATACTCTTACCATACATTCCTGTGATCACACTCCTTGGTATTTACTCAAATGTGTTGAAAAGTTATTTTACACAAAAGCCTCCATAAGGTTGTTTATAGCAGCTTTATTCATAGTTGCCCAAACTTGGAAGCAACCAAGATATCCTTCAGTAGGTAAACAGATAAATAAACAGTAGCACATTTAGACAATAGATTATTAAACAGTGATAAAAATAAACAACCTATCAAGCCATGAAAAGACATGGGGAAACCTTAAATGCATATTTCTAAGTAAAAGAAACCAGTCTGAAAAGGCTGTGTAATGTGATTCCAACTATATGACTTTCAGGAAAAGACCAAACTATGGGGATAGTAAAAAGATCAGTAGTTGGCAGGGGGTAAGGACAAGGGAGAAATGAATAGGCAAATTACAGAAAATTGTTAGGGTAGTGAAACTATTCTGTGTGATATTGTAATGGTGGATGCATGTCATTGTACATTTGTCAGAATCTATAGAATATACAACACAAGTGAACCCTAATGTAAACTATTGACTTTAGGTGACAATAATGTGTTAATGTATGTTTATCAATTGTAAAAAGTGTACAACTCCAGTGGAGGATATTGGTAAGGGGGGAAGCAGTGCATATGTGGGGACAGGTGGTATATACCAAATCTCTATGTCTTCCACTTAATTTTTCTAAGTGAATTTAAAACTTCTCCAAAAATTAGAGTATTTTAAAAGGAGAAATTAAAAACAAAACTTTATCAATAGTAGTTTACAGTGTTTGTCCTACTCTTCTCATATACCTCACAAGGAGTCGAAATCTTTTCTATGCCTTGGCAAATTTCTTGCTCCATTCTAACATTTACCCTTGAATTTCCAACATTTCTTCCTTTGTGTTTTCCATGTCATAAAATATATCTGAGAATTCTTTTATGTGAACTTTTTTGTTGATGTCACCTACTGTGAGACATCTTCATCCTTTTGTCACAACTACTTTCCTCATTTATGTTGATTTTGCCTTTCCTGGGTTCCCTAGGCTGCAAACTTACTCTCAATGTCTATAGAGTTAGCATTCACATGGTCAGCTATTTTTTCTACAACCCATTTATATTCCATTAGAATTATACTTCCAGTGTAATGACTATTTGTTTCTTTGCTGCATTTTTGCCTTAGTTGCCTTGCTTTCTCTCTTTCAATTATCCTGTTTTATAAAATGCCATGTAGATTTATGACTGGGAAACAAGAAGGCACCATGATGATACACTTTGATGTTTGTTAGTTGAACAATATGCACTGTGACCAATCACCAACAGACCTAAAGAAGTGACTTAACTGGTCAGATTGAGATGCATGTCTATTATTTATATAGTGATTTGTGGAATGTACAGCTAGCTGTGAAATTTGTATATTATGCTATTTCTCACAGTTAATATGTGGTAGTAACTAAAATTTGAATGTTGATGGAGGATGATTATTTAACTAAAACATAGTAAGTAAAATTCATGTACATGTGAACTTTTATATAGCAAGGACTGCCTACATAGCATACATTTGTTAATGTTCTAATGTAAGAAAAAAATACTTAGAATAATGTAGAATAGGATAAGAAATCATACTCTTTGTATGAAAAAGTCTTTTCCTAAGCAGAACATGAAACTGAGACACCATTAAAAAAACAGATAGTGGGTATGATGTCCTAATAATTAACAAATTCTACATGACAAAAGGCAATTTAAACATAGAGACAAATAAAAAACTAGGAAACGTATTAACATATGACCAAGGGTTTGACCAACACTTTCCTTTCTCCACAACAATATCAGGATGGGAAAAAAAACCCAGAAAGTCAAACGTTATAAATCAACAGATGAGACATTAAATCAAATTTCTCATCTACTATGGACACCATTTTATGAAATGCAAAGTGCCTTCAACAGGTGGAGAATTGCCTGTCTAACCCAGATACTCTGCAATGCATTTAGAGAAACTTTGAGTAACTGTTTGACAGATTAACCTCCTTTCAGTTCTGTAAGAAGGGAAAAACAACAGAATGTCAGTGTCTTCAGGGCGGAATTCCAATATTATGTCTGCACCACTGATCTTTGCAAAACATCAAAACACACGGTATCCAGCAAATCACTCTTAGACAATCAAGTGGGAAAGAAATAAAAAAGCTGACAGACTTGCTAGTTCATTTGTAGCCCTAATTCCTGATTACACTGATGGGAAAAATGATGGGAAAAATCTGCTGCTGTATGTGAATTTTAAAGGGCATAGAGATTCAAGTAAAGCAGAGTGGGAACATGTGCACCTGATAACCCACCTATGTGGAATTTAGACTGAACTGATAAATGTTGACTAAGAAATGAGAGGAGGAGACAGGCAGAGCAAGATGGCTGAATAGAAACCTCCAGAAATTGTCCCCTTTTCAGGAACACCAAATTGAAAAACTGTCTACACAAAAAAGCACCTTCCTAAGAATAAAAAATCAGGTAAGTAATCACAGTACCTAGTTTTAACATCATATTAAAGAAAGGGACACTGAAGAGGTCAGGAAAGACAGACTTGAATTGTACACCCCATCCTTCCCCAGTTCCCTGGCAGCAGCCACATGGCATGGAGAGAGAATCTGTGTGCTTGGGGGAGGGAGAGCACAATGATGTGGGACTTTGCATAGGAACTCAGGGATGCCCTGTCACAGTGGAAAGCTTCACAGGGCAGAACTCAATCAGTACCCACAGAGGGAGCATTTAGACAAACCTTGGCCGAAGACGAATCATCCATTGTAGTGGTTGGAATCTGAGTTCCAGCAAGCCTTGCTACTGAGTGATAAAGTGCTCTGGGGGTCTAATTAAACTTGAAAGGCAGTCTAGGCCACAAGGATTGCAATTCCTGGGCAAGTCCTGGTGCTGTGCTGGGTTTGAAGTCAGTGGACTGAGGGTACACGTGACTTAGTAAGACACCAGCTGGGGCAGCCAAGGGAGTGCTTACATTGCCCCTCCCCCAACACTAGGCAGCACAGCTCACAGCTCTCGAAGAGACTTCTTCCCTGTGTTTGAGAAGAGAAGAAAGGGAAAAGGACTATGTCTTGTAACTTGGACACCAGCTCAGCCACAGTAAAAGAATACCTGGCAGAG
Source organism: Macaca nemestrina (assembly GCF_043159975.1). Classification (NCBI taxonomy): domain Eukaryota; kingdom Metazoa; phylum Chordata; class Mammalia; order Primates; family Cercopithecidae; genus Macaca; species Macaca nemestrina. The sequence continues at coordinate 17,683,648 of NC_092138.1, read as the reverse complement.
TCCTAAGGCACCAATTTCAGGCACTAGCTTCCAGACATTTCTTGACATAACCTGGGCCAGAAGGGAACCTGATGCCTGAAGGGAAGGAGCCAGTCCTGGCAGAATTTACCACCTGCTGAGTAAAGAGCATTAGGCCCTGAAGAATCAGAAGTGGTTGTCAGGCAGTACTTACTATAAGCCTTAGGTGAGACTTAAATCCATGCTTGCTTCGAATGTCACCAAACACATTCTCAGTAGTGGTGACTATGGAGGGGAGGGGGTGGGGGAGACTCACTCTTCTTGAAGGAAGGGGAGGTAAATATAAGGGGGTCTTTGTCTTGCAGTTTGGGTATCAGCTTGACCACAGTGGAGTAGAGCACCAAGTGGGCTCCTGGGTTTCCTGATTCTAGGCATTGCTTCCTGGATGACATTTCTGGACCTTTCCTAGACCAGAGGGAAGCTCGCTGCCCTGAAGGGTGACATTCAGGCCTGGAGCCGTTCATTACAAGCTGACTGAAGAGATCTTGGACCTTGAGTTAACACTGGTAGTAGCCAGGCAGTACTCACTGTGGGCCAGGGCTAGTGGGTGGCCATGGGTAGAGACTTCTCTGCTTGAGGAAAGGGGAAAAAAGAGTAGCAATAACTTTGTCTTGCAGCTTGGGTGCCAGTTCAGTTGCAGTAGAAACTAAGTTTCCTGACTCTAGACCCTGGCTCCCAGATGGTATCTCTGGACTCACCCAGGCCCACAGGAACCTCGCCATCCTGAAGGGAAGTACACAAGCCTGGCTGAATTTGCCACCTGCTGATTGTAGAGCTCTTGGGCCTTGAGTGAATATAAGTGGTAGGTAGGCAGTGGATACCTTGGATGAGACCCAGTGCTGTGCTTGCTTTGGGTCTGACCCAGTGTAATCCCAGTTATAGTAACTATAGGGCTACTTGTGTCACCCCTCCCCCAGTTCCAGGCAGCTCAGCACAGAAAAAGGCTCATTGGTTGAGGGAAAGTAAGAAAAGTGAACAAGAGCCTCCACCTGGTAATCCAGAGAGCTTACCTAAAATGACAAAAGTGGTACCTTTATGAGTCTGCAAGAGTCATAGCATTACTGAGCTTGGGGAGCTTCCTAATGAAGATATGGCTACAGCAACCAAAGACTCAGATCACAGCACCCAAGTGCCTTCGAATACTTGGAAAGCCTTCCCAAGAAGGATGAGTACAAACATGCCCAGACTGTAAAGGCTACAATAAATAGTCAACTCTTCAATGCCCAGACATTAATGCACACTGACAAGCATTAAGACCATCCAGGAAAACGTGACATCACCAAATGAACTAAATTAGGCACCAGTGACCAATCCCAGAGTGACAGAAATATGTGACTTTTTGGACAGATAATTCAAAGTATCTACTTTGAAGAGGCTCAAGAAAATTCAAGATAACACAGAGAAAAAATTCAGAGTCCTGTCAGATAAACTTAACAGAGGCTGAAATTCTAAAAAATAATCAGGCAGAAATTCCGAACTTGAAAAATGCAATTAACATATTGAAGAATACATCAGTCTCTTAACAGCAGAACTGATCAAACAGAAGAAAGAATTAGTTAACTTGAGGACAGGTTATTTGATAATGCACAGTCAGAGGAAACAAGGGAGAAAAGCATAAAAAAGTATTAAGCACACCTACAAGATCTAGAAAATACCCTCAAAAGGGCAAATCTGAAAGTTATGGGCCTTAAAGTGAAGATACATAGAGAGATTGGGGGGGAAAGTTTATTCAAAGGGATAATAACAGAGAACTTCCAAAATCTAGAGGAAGATATCAATATTCAAGTAAAAGAAGGTTATAGAATGTCAAGCAGATAACCCAAATAAGACTACCTCAAAATGTTTAATAATTAAACTCCCAAAAGTCACATATAAAGAAAGGACCCTAAAAGCAGTAACAGGCTGGGAGTAATGGCTATGCCAGTAATCCCAACACTTTGGGAGGCCAAGGCGGGTGGGTCACCCAAATGCAGGAGTTCAAGACCAGCCTGGACAACATGGTGAAACCCTATCTCTACCAAAAATACCAATAGTATAAATAAAATATAATACCCAGGAATTTACCATAGAAGTGAAAGATTGCTGCAAGGAAAACTATAAAACATTGATGTAAGAAAATTGATATAAGAAATTGAAGAGGATGCAAAAATTGGAAAGATATTACATGTTCATGGATTGGAAGAATCAATATTGTTAAAATGTCCACATTACCTAAAGCAATCTACAGATTCAATGCAATCCCTGTCAATGTATAAATGATATTCTTCATAGAAATTATTTAAAAACTATCCTAAAATTTGTATTAGGATAGAAAAGACCCAGAATAGCCAAAGCTATATTGAGCAAAATGAACAAAACTGGAGGGATCACATTACCTAACTTCAAATAATACTACAGAGCTATAGTAATCAAAACGGTATAGTACTGGCATAAAAACAGACACATAAACCAGTGGAACAGAATAGAGAACCCAAAAATAGATCCACACATCTTCAGCAAACTCATTTTTGACAAAGAGGCCGAAAACATATATTGAGGAAATCACAGTCTCTGCAATAAATAGTGCTGGGAAAACTGACTATCAATAGGCAGAAGAATGAAGCTAGACCCCTATCTCTCACCATATAAACATATCAAATCAAAATGGATTAAAAAATTGAAGACCTCAATCTCTAAAACTACTCAAATAAAACATTGGGGAAACACTCCAGGATATCGGAGTGGGCAAAGATTTATTGGATAATACCCCATAAGCACAGGCAAACGAAGCAAAAATGACAAATGAGATTATATCAATTTTAAAAGCTTCTGCACATCAAAGGAAACAATCAACAAAGTAAACAGACAGCTCATAGAAATTGAGAAAATATTTGCAAACTACGCATCCGACAAGGGTTTAATAACCAGAATATATAAGGAGTTCAAACAATTCTATAGGAAGAAATTGAATAATCAAATTAAAAAATGAGCAAAAGATTTGAATATACATTTCTCAAAAGAAAAAATATTTGCCATTTATGGCAAACAGGCATATTAAAATATATTCAACATCATTGATTATCAGAGCAATGCAAAGCAAAACTACAATGAGCTATCATCCCACCTCAGTAAAAATGGGTTTTATCCAAAAGGCAATAATAAACGCTGGTGAGAATGTGAAGAAAAAGAAATCCTTGTGCACTGTTACTGCAAATGTAAATTAATACAACCACTATGAAGAATAATTTAGAGTTCCTCACAAAAATAAAAATTGAACTACAATATGATCCAGCAATTCCACTGATAGGTATGTACCCAAAAGAAAAAAATCAGTATATCAAAGAGATTTCTGCACTCCCACGTTTGTTGCAGCGCTATTCACAATAGCCAAGATTTGGAAGAAATCTAAGTATCTATCAACAGACTCATGGATAAAATATGGTGCATATACACAATGGAGCACTATTTAGCCATAAAAAAGACGATACGTTGAGTGAAATAACCCAGGCACAGAAAGACAAACTTTGCATGTTCTCACTTATTTTGGGGAGCTAAAAATTAAAACAATTGAATTTTTGGAGAAAAAGAGTAGAACGATGGTTACCAGAGGTTAGGAAGGGTAGTGGTGGTGGGTGGGGGGCGGCAGGAGGGGGGAATAGGTACCAAAATATAGTTAGATAGAATGAATAAGATCTAGTATTTGACAGCACAACACTGTTACTATGGTCAACAATAATTTATTGTACATTTAAAAATAAGAGTACAATTGGACTGTTTGTAACACACACAAAAAATGATAAATGCTTAAGGTGCTGGATACCCCGTTTACTCTGATGTAATTATTATGCATTGTATGCCTGCATCAAAATATCTCATGTACCCCATAAATATATACACCTACTATGTACCAACAATTTTTTTTTAAAAAAGAAAATGAGAGGCGGAGCAAGATGGCCGAATAGGAGCAGCTCCAGTCTCCAACTCCCAGCGCGAGTGACACAGAAGACCGGTGATTTCTGCATTTTCAACTGAGGTACTGGGTTCATCTCACTGGGGAGTGCCGGATGATCGGTGCTGGTCAGCTGCTGCAGCCCGACCAGCGAGAGCTGAAGCAGGGCGAGGCATTGCCTCACCTGGGAAGCGCAAGGGGGAAGGGAGTCCCTTTTCCTAGCCAGGGGAAATGAGACACAAAACACCTGGAAAATCGGGTAACTCCCACCCCAATACTGCGCTTTAAGCAAACAGGCACACCAGGAGATCATATCCCACACCTGGCCGGGAGGGTCCCACACCCTCGGAGCCTCCCTCATTGCTAGCGCAGCAGTCTGTGATCTACCGGCAAGGCAGCAGCGAGGCTGGGGGAGGGGCGCCCGCCATTGCTGAGGCTTAAGTAGGTAAACAAAGCTGCTGGGAAGCTCGAACTGGGTGGAGCTCACAGCAGCTCAAGGAAACCTGCCTGTCTCTGTAGACTCCACCTCTGGGGACAGGGCACAGTAAACTAAACAAACGCAGCAGACACCTCTGCAGACGCAAACGACTCTGTCTGACGGCTTTGAAGAGAGCAGTGGATCTCCCAACACGGAGGTTGAGATCTGACAAGGGACAGACTCCCTGCTCAAGTGGGTCCCTGACCCCTGAGTAGCCTAAATGGGAGACATCCCCCACTAGGGGCAGTCTGACACCCCACACCTCACAGGGAGGAGTACACCCCTGAGAGGAAGCTTCCAAAGCAAGAATCAGACAGGTACACTCGCTGTTCAGAAATATTCTATCTTCTGCAGCCTCTGCTGCTGATACCCAGGCAAACAGGGTCTGGAGTGGACCTCAAGCAATCTCCAACAGACCTACAGCTGAGGGTCCTGACTGTTAGAAGGAAAACTATCAAACAGGAAGGACACTTACACCAAAACCCCATCAGTACATCACCATCATCAAAGACGAGAGGCAGATAAAACCACAAAGATGGGGAAAAAGCAGGGCAGAAAAGCTGGAAATTCAAAAAATAAGAGCGCATCTCCCCCGGCAAAGGAGCGCAGCTCATCGCCAGCAACGGATCAAAGCTGGACAGAGAATGACTTTGACGAGATGAGAGAAGAAGGCTTCAGTCCATCAAATTTCTCAGAGCTAAAGGAGGAATTACGTACCCAGCACAAAGAAACTAAAAATCTTGAAACAAAAGTGGAAGAATTGATGGCTAGAGTAATTAATGCAGAGAAGGTCATAAACGAAATGAAAGAGATGAAAACCATGACACGAGAAATACGTGACAAATGCACAAGCTTCAGTAACCGACTCGATCAACTGGAAGAAAGAGTATCAGCGATTGAGGATCAAATGAATGAAATGAAGCGAGAAGAGAAACCAAAAGAAAAAAGAAGAAAAAGAAATGAACAAAGCCTGCAAGAAGTATGGGATTATGTAAAAAGACCAAATCTACGTCTGATTGGGGTGCCTGAAAGTGAGGGGGAAAATGGAACCAAGTTGGAAAACACTCTTCAGGATATCATCCAGGAGAACTTCCCCAACCTAGTAGGGCAGGCCAACATTCAAATCCAGGAAATACAGAGAACGCCACAAAGATACTCCTCGAGAAGAGCAACTCCAAGACACATAATTGCCAGATTCGCCAAGGTTGAAATGAAGGAAAAAATCTTAAGGGCAGCCAGAGAGAAAGGTCGGGTTACCCACAAAAGGAAGCCCATCAGACTAACAGCAGATCTCTCAGCAGAAACTCTACAAGCCAGAAGAGAGTGGGGGCCAATATTCAACATTCTTAAAGAAAAGAATTTTAAACCCAGAATTTCATATCCAGCCAAACTAAGTTTCATAAGCGAAGGAGAAATAAAATCCTTTACAGATAAGCAAATGCTTAGAGATTTTGTCACCACTAGGCCTGCCTTACAAGAGACCCTGAAGGAAGCACTAAACATGGAAAGGAACAACCGGTACCAGCCATTGCAAAAACATGCCAAAATGTAAAGACCATCGAGGCTAGGAAGAAACTGCATCAACTAACGAGCAAAATAACCAGTTAATATCATAATGGCAGGATCAAGTTCACACATAACAATATTAACCTTAAATGTAAATGGACTAAATGCTCCAATTAAAAGACACAGACTGGCAAACTGGATAAAGAGTCAAGACCCATCTCACAGGCAGAGACATACATAGGCTCAAAATAAAGGGATGGAGGAAGATTTACCAAGCAAATGGAGAACAAAAAAAAGCAGGGGTTGCAATACTAGTCTCTGATAAAACAGACTTTAAACCATCAAAGATCAAAAGAGACAAAGAAGGCCATTACATAATGGTAAAGGGATCAATTCAACAGGAAGAGCTAACTATCCTAAATCTATATGCACCCAATACAGGAGCACCCAGATTCATAAAGCAAGTCCTTAGAGACTTACAAAGAGACTTAGACTCCCATACAATAATAATGGGAGACTTCAACACTCCACTGTCAACATTAGACAGATCAACGAGACAGAAAGTTAACAAGGATATCCAGGAATTGAACTCATCTCTGCAGCAAGCAGACCTAATAGACATCTATAGACTCTCCACCCCAAATCAACAGAATATACATTCTTCTCAGCACCACATCATACTTACTCCAAAATTGACCACGTAATTGGAAGTAAAGCACTCCTCAGCAAATGTACAAGAACAGAAATTATAACAAACTGTCTCTCAGACCACAGTGCAATCAAACTAGAACTCAGGACTAAGAAACTCAATCAAAACCACTCAACTACATGGAAACTGAACAACCTGCTCCTGAATGACTACTGGGTACATAACGAAATGAAGGCAGAAATAAAGATGTTCTTTGAAACCAATCAGAACAAAGATAAAACATACCAGAATCTCTGGGACACATTTAAAGCAGTGTGTAGAGGGAAATTTATAGCACTAAATGCCCACAAGAGAAAGCAGGAAAGATCTAAAATTGACACTCTAACATCGCAATTAAAAGAACTAGAGAAGCAAGAGCAAACACATTCGAAAGCTAGCAGAAGGCAAGAAATAACTAAGATCAGAGCAGAACTGAAGGAGATAGAGACACAAAAAACCCTCCCAAAAATCAATGAATCCAGGAGTTGGTTTTTTGAAAAGATCAACAAAATTGACAGACCACTAGCCAGACTAATAAAGAAGAAAAGAGAGAAGAATCAAATAGATGCAATAAAAAATGATAAAGGGGATATCACCACCGACCCCACAGAAATACAAACTACCATCAGAGAATACTATAAACAGCTCTACGCAAATAAACTGGAAAATCTAGAAGAAATGGATAATTTCCTGGACACTTACACTCTACCGAGACTAAACCAGGAAGAAGTTGAATCCCTGAATAGACCAATAGCAGGCTCTGAAATTGAGGCCACAATTAATAGCCTACCAACCAAAAAAAGTCCAGGACCAGATGGATTCACAGCTGAATTCTACCAGAGGTACAAGGAGGAGTTGGTACCATTCCTTCTGAAACTATTCCAATCAATAGAAAAAGAGGGAATCCTCCCTAACTCATTTTATGAGGCCAACATCATCCTGATACCAAAGCCTGGCAGAGACACAACAAAAAAAGAGAATTTTAGACCAATATCCCTGATGAACATCGATGCAAAAATCCTCAATAAAATACTGGCAAACCGGATTCAGCAACACATCAAAAAGCTTATCTACCATGATCAAGTGGACTTCATCCCTGGGATGCAAGGCTGGTTCAACATTCGCAAATCAATAAACATAATCCAGCATATAAACAGAACCAAAGACAAGAACCACATGATTATCTCAATTGATGCAGAAAAGGCTTTTAACAAAATTCAACAGCCCTTCATGCTAAAAACGCTCAATAAATTTGGTATTGATGGAACGTACCTCAAAATAATAAGAGCTATCTATGACAAACCCACAGCCAATATCATACTGAATGGGCAAAAACTGGAAAAATTCCCTTTGAAAACTGGCACAAGACAGGGATGCCCTCTCTCACCACTCCTATTCAACATAGTGTTGGAAGTTCTGGCTAGGGCAATCAGGCAAGAGAACGAAATCAAGGGTATTCAGTTAGGAAAAGAAGAAGTCAAATTGTCCCTGTTTGCAGATGACATGATTGTATATTTAGAAAACCCCATTGTCTCAGCCCAAAATCTCCTTAAGCTGATAAGCAACTTCAGCAAAGTCTCAGGATACAAAATTAATGTGCAAAAAACACAAGCATTCTTATACACCAGTAACAGACAAACAGAGAGCCAAATCAGGAATGAACTTCCATTCACAATTGCTTCAAAGAGAATAAAATACCTAGGAATCCAACTTACAAGGGATGTAAAGGACCTCTTCAAGGAGAACTACAAACCACTGCTCAGTGAAATAAAAGAGGACACAAACAAATGGAAGAACATACCATGCTCATGGATAGGAAGAGTCAATATCATGAAAATGGCCATACTGCCCAAGGTAATTTATAGATTCAATGCCATCCCCATCAAGCTACCAATGAGTTTCTTCACAGAATTGGAAAAAACTGCTTTAAAGTTCATATGGAACCAAAAAAGAGCCCGCATCTCCAAGACAATCCTAAGTCAAAAGAACAAAGCTGGAGGCATCACGCTACCTGACTTCAAACTATACTACAAGGCTACAGTAACCAAAACAGCATGGTACTGGTACCAAAACAGAGAGATAGACCAATGGAACAGAACAGAGTCCTCAGAAATAATACCACACATCTACAGCCATTTGATCTTTGACAAACCTGACAATAACAAGAAATGGGGAACGGATTCCCTATTTAATAAATGGTGCTGGGAAAATTGGCTAGCCATAAGTAGAAAGCTGAAACTGGATCCTTTCCTTACTCCTTATACGAAAATTAATTCAAGATGGATTAGAGACTTAAATGTTAGACCTAATACCATAAAAATCCTAGAGGAAAACCTAGGTAGTACCATTCAGGACATAGGCATGGGCAAAGACTTCATGTCTAAAACACCAAAAGCAACGGCAGCAAAAGCCAAAATTGACAAATGGGATCTCATTAAACTAAAGAGCTTCTGCACAGCAAAAGAAACTACCATCAGAGTGAACAGGCAACCTACAGAATGGGAGAACATTTTTGCAATCTACTCATCTGACAAAGGGCTAATATCCAGAACCTACAAAGAACTCCAACAAATTTACAAGAAAAAAACAAACAACCCCATCAAAAAGTGGGCAAAGGATATGAACAGACATTTCTCAAAAGAAGACATTCATACAGCCAACAGACACATGAAAAAATGCTCATCATCACTGGCCATCAGAGAAATGCAAATCAAAACCACAATGAGATACCATCTCACACCAGTTAGAATGGCAATCATTAAAAAGTCAGGAAACAACAGGTGCTGGAGAGGATGTGGAGAAATAGGAACACTTTTACACTGTTGGTGGGATTGTAAACTAGTTCAACCATTATGGAAAACAGTATGGCGATTCCTCAAGGATCTAGAACTAGATGTACCATATGACCCAGCCATCCCATTACTGGGTATATACCCAAAGGATTATAAATTATGCTGCTATAAAGACACATGCACACGTATGTTTATTGCAGCACTATTCACAATAGCAAAGACTTGGAATCAACCCAAATGTCCATCAGTGACAGATTGGATTAAGAAAATGTGGCACATATACACCGTGGAATACTATGCAGCCATAAAAAAGGATGAGTTTGAGTCCTTTGTAGGGACTTGGATGCAGCTGGAATCCATCATTCTTAGCAAACTATCACAAGAATAGAAAACCAAACACCGCATGTTCTCACTCATAGGTGGGAACTGAACAATGAGATCACTGGGACTCAGGAAGGGGAACATCACACACCGGGGCCTATCATGGGGAGGGGGGAGGGGGGAGGGATTGCATTGGGAGTTATACCTGATGTAAATGACGAGTTGATGGGTGCAGCACAGCAACATGGCACAAGTATACATATGTAACAAACCTGCACGTTATGCACATGTACCCTACAACTTAAAGTATAATAATAATAAATAAATTAAAAAAAAAAAAAAGAAAATGAGAGGATGCAGGGAGGAACAGCTTCTGAAATAGTACCTAAATACTTCATATATTTCTAGGGAATCCCAAAGACTACCGTGTCAGAAAGGAACTGACAAATGTTGTAAAATAAGTGCAGAGATCGTGCCCTTGTCAGCCAGCATATGGAGAGTGTTACTGATCCTCAGCAAATCATTACTGATCCTCAGCAAAATGTACTGTGACTGGGCCTAAAACCTGACCAGAATTTTCCATAGATGTGTGATATTGGAGATAAGTTTGCAGCTCCACTTGGCAAATCACCTTTGAAAAGTGCAGTAGGTCACAGGTAGTGGGGCATAGGCTGCTCTGCTCTTTTTGAAGCAGAAAATAATTTTAAAAGTGCCAACTTGTCACTCACAAAGGATGGGAATAGCAGATTATGGATTAGTGATTAATGCAAATATATGTGACCCCTCAGATAGTTTCCATCTTTAATGCAAGGTGTAAGGTCTGAGGTGTTGGCTGATCAGCCACAGTCTCTCTAAATGGGTGCTTAATCAGGACTGGATAGGATGAATCCAGGCCTGGGCATCTGGCATCTGGGACCAGCTTTTTCTCTGCCCTCCAGGATGGCTTTAGACAACTACTTGACACCTTTACATCTGTAGTTTTTGATTTTGTTTTTAAATATATGAAGTGGTGGTAACACTGCTTGCCAGCATATTCTATTAGAAAACTCTCTATTACCAAGAGCAAACCAAACAGTAAATGCTTTCTCTTAGCAACCCTGCATAACAGTTTTCTGAACTCTTGTACTCTGACAACGTTGATAAACACACCAGACAAAGTGAAAGAGGCATTAGTACACAGAATTTTATCCAATGAAGTCTTGGTACCTTTTTTTTTTTTTTTTTTGAAACACAGTCTCATTCTGTCACCCAGGCTGGAGTGCACTGGCATGTTCTCAGCTCACTACAACCTCCACCTCTTGGGTTCAAGCAATTCTCCTGCCTCAGCCTCCAGAATAGCTGGCATTACAGGCATGAACCACCATGCCTGGCTAATTTTTGTATTTTTAGTAGAGACGGGGTTTCAGCATGTTGGCTAGGCTTGTCTCAAACTCCTGACATCAAGTGATCCACCCACCTCAGCCTCCCAAAGTGCTGGGATTACAGGCATGAGTACCCCGCCAAAGTCTTCATACTTCAGTGAAACTGTTAACTAAGAATGTGCAATGGTTAAGAATACGGGTTAACAGTGGTTCAGAGTGTGTCCTAAAATCAGACCGCCAGAATTTAAATCTCTACTCTGAAGCATTGAAACAAATTACTTCCACAAGCTTTATTTTCTGCACCTGAGAAAAATAATAACTAATAATAGCCTACCCATGGTAGGTTGAATAATGCCACTGCTCCAAGATGTCCACATCCTAATTCCCAGAACCTGTGAATATTATCTTACATGTCAAAAGGCATCTTGCAGACGGGATTAATTTACGGATCTTGAGATGGAGAGATTATCCTGGATTATCTGGGTGGGTCCTAAATGTACTCACAAGTGTGCCCTTATAAGAGGGAGGCAGAGGGAGATTTTACGATAGACCAAAAGAATGTAATAAAGTAGGAATTGGGTTGATGAAGCCAAAAGCCAAGGAATGCTGGAAAGTCAAGGAGGTGGATTCTGTTCCCGAGTCTCCAGAGGTAGCACACAGTCATGCCAACTCTGGAGTTCAGCCCAGTGAAAGTGGCTTCAGACTTCTGACCTCCAAAACTGTAAGAGAATACATGTATTTTGTTTCATGCCACTAAGTTTGGGGTAATTTGTTATAGTGGCCATAGGAAACTAATGCATACCTATTAGAAACTGTTACTCCAATGAAAACTTGTGACTGCAGACACTGGTGAGCCTGACACACAGCTGTTAACTCCATTCCAGGGAAATGAAACTTTGATTTTAAGGGATTTCTGAAACCAATACAATGACTGTCACTTTTCTTCGTGTTCATCCAGGGAATAAATGCCTAGACACCTGGCAGCAAGAGATCTTTCCTTCGCCAGAGACCCTCTCTTCTATTATTAAAAGGAAAAATGTTACTGCTCATCACTGAAGTCACATTATTCTTTTCCTTTTTACCTTGTTTTTCATTACATTTCATCCAACCCATCTTTCTGAACTTTAAGGAGAATAGAGTCCTATCTCAGGGGATTTAGGTGCTACCTCAGGTTAATATTCCAGCTGCGTCTCATGCTCCATCCCAGATTTCATCCCTGAAAACTTCTGAACTTAAATTCTCCCCAGGTTCCAGCATCACTCACTTTCTCATTTCCCTCTTCTGCTTTTAGTTTAGAATCTTGTCAATTTAGGCCTTTCCCTACACATGGTTTATAATGAGGTGGTACAGCCAAGTGACAAAAGTTCAGATGGTCTGGTTTTAAATCTGGGTTTTACCACCTATTAATTGCGTGAAATTGAACAAGGTATTTAACTGCTTTGGGTCTCAGTTTCCTAAAAGAAAGTAGAATTATGAATGATACCTACCAATAGTGTGGTTATTTGAAAGATTAAATGATCTTGTATTTGTTAATTATTTAGAATAGTGGTTGTCATAGGGTAAACAAACAAATGTGTCTGCTAATAAATGCAAATTCCAAGCTTATAACTTACTCAACTTTCTGTCATAATTGTGGATGTCCATCAAGGTTAGGCTCACAAATATTTTAGCATTTTCAAGGGTTACATTTTCAGTGCATATATGAGATATGTATTTGGTGAAATCAATAAAACCTTAAGGGAAACAGAAAAATACTTTGTAGTGATTGTTAATATGACTAACTTTGATATTTCACCAATCAGTACTTCTCAATTTCTGTACAACAACTTCAGCTTGTTCAATGGCAAATTATAAACTGACCTAGGTTGTGTTTTGAACCCTTAACTTCAATGCACTCTCCCCAGAAAACCAAATGTATTTGCCCACAGACTTTCATTTGCATTCCATTCTATGAAACCTACTTTCAAGAAAGTCTGTGATACCAGTCATTAACAAAATAGTATGGATTTAAAGAAAAGGTGCTAATTACCTCAGACAGACCATTTCTTATCAGAGGTTTTGTTTGGTTTTGTCTTTCTGGTCCCTTTCACATCCTGCTCTCTGCCTTAGATAAATCCAGGATCTAGACTGTGGCTCTAACACTTAGCAGCTGTTTGATTCTAGGAGCCTCAATTTTCCTATCCAGAAGGCACACCTGAAGATGACACTCCTGTCCTGGGACTTCTGGAAGAGTCATTCCTCGCTGTATCTCAGGAAAAGAATGAGCTGTTGTTCAGGAGGCCATCACTGCATCACATCGCCCTGGGGTCACAGCAGTGACTGCTTCAGGGAAGGCCTGGGAATGCTCCTTACAGCCAGGAGCAGTTTCTAGATCTCTCAAATGAAAATAGTTAGAGCCAGAAAGACATGTATCCACATCTCTGAAATTCTAAAATTTCCCACAAGCCACTTTCTAGTTCCTGAGAAATAGATTTAGAGTGAATACTCTGCTTAATAATAACTAGGGTTTTAGCTCCACTTCCTATATACAATTATTTATCTGATGAGATGAATAGGCCTTTGGTAAGCCTTCATCTGAGGCCCAAAGCAGCATTTGGAGGAATATGAAATGTGGACTGTCTGCATTATACTTACCTGGAGTGGTGGTTGAATTCCAGATTCCTGTCTCTACCACAGATCTGGGAACTTAGGATGATGAATTCAGAATTAGACTTTTTAAAAAATAATCGTTTGTGGATAGTGAGCATGTTGGGCCTCACCTAAAAGCAATTTTAGTAGTCCCTTTGGCCCTCTTTCTTCTAAGATTATGTTCTTACTTTGGTTGTAAAGTTTCCAATGGAGTTGGGGAGGCACGAGATTTCAAAAAAAAGAAAGGGTTCCAGTCACATAAACAATATTGAGTTTCAAAATTCAAAATACATTTTTATGGGCAAAGAATGCAAAGAGAAAAAAGAAGAGGGCAATTCAAGTGTTAAGAAAAGCAATGAAATCTGTATGACAAAATAGTGGTTGAAGTAAAAAGCAAACTAAAATATAGCACAATTTTAAACAATTGATGGAAAAGAAACAAGATGGGGATCTTCTACCTGCAGAGAAGAAAATATATTCCTATCCCACTCTTTTCCCCAGGACTGAGCAATACTTAGTCAATACAATTTATTAGTTTTCAACCCTTGGGGGCAACCTTTGGATAAAACATGGGATACTTTGCTGCCAGTGCATGACAAAATGGAAATGTTCACAGCACAAACGAAAGCAAAGGTCACTGACAGAAGTGAGTTGTGCAAGGGGAAAGGAAAGACAGAGCAGCTGTAGGAAAACAGTTTTGTGCGTACCGAAAGTCATGAGATTAGAGTGAACATTGATAAAACAAGAAATTGATAATAGTAGAAAATACTTCCTGAGAGCATCTGTGTGTTGGACACTAAAGACTGAAAATACATTGTTCCACTTAAGTAACAGGAGCAACCCCATATGGTAGGTATTAGCCTTTTCCCTGATTTATAGATAAAGAAATACAGGCAAAGGAAGGCTCTATAAATTACTCAGAGTTGCAGAGCTGAAGAGCAAAGATTCCAAAGCCAGTGTTCTATTTCTAGAACCAATGCTTTTCACCACTTTCCCTCATCAATAATCGAGTAAAATTATATGAAGTTATATAAAAAAGCAGCAAAAATAATGAAATGAACATGACATATTGGAAAGGAAGAGATGAGGAATATGAGTGGGAGTGGGAGTTTAGCGTCCTGCCTTATGTTAGGGGGGTAGAAATATTTTCTAAAATGGATATGTCACGATATAGCAGAATAAGCATAAAGTTTATGGGAGTAACAGCAAAGTAGCCAAAAACTGTCTTTGGAGAGGGGAACTGGAGTAAGAAGGGTTAAATTTCAGTATTATTCAAATCAATATGCTCATATATTATTTTAACAAACTATTGTTCAGAAATAGTTTCAGCTGTGTAAGTGCATTAAAACATGAAAATCAAATTCATCTTTATATCTCACATTTTTTAAAAAGTTTATCTTATCAGAATCATAATTGAAGGCCTTTTAAAAAAAAATGTCATAAGGCCAGGTGTGGTGGCTCACGCCTAATCCTAGCACTTTGGGTGGCAGAGGCAGGCAGATCACAAGGTCAGGAGATCAAGACCACCCTGGCCAACATGGTGAAACCTTGTCTCTACTAAATATACAAAAAAATTAGCTGGGCGTGGCGGCACTCGCCTGTAGTCCCAGCTACTTGGGAGACTGAGGCAGGAGAATTGCTTGAACCCCAGAGGTGGAGGCTGCAGTGATCCAAGGTCGCACCACTGCACTCCAGCTTGGTGACAGAGCAAGACTCTGTCTCAAAAAAAAAAAAAAAAAAACTCATAAATATGAATTTTTAAAATTGTTTATGGTAATATCGCCAGTCATGGTAGAGACAGTGCGGGACTATTAAAAGCAAACGGATTTTGATCCTGCTTCTGAGAGGCAGTTCTGACTACAAAGGGCAGGTGATTCTCTGCAGCCAGTGAGCAGGCACTTTGACCCTCTGGAACTGTACTAAGCAACTGAGAGTAAACGAATCGGCAGCAGGGTGCCAGGAGGAGTCCACTAGTCTCTTTGTGATGGTTTTGTTTTTACAGGACTCATCTAATAAATATTGCACTAGGCACAATGCTGTTCATTTTTCATCCCAGTTATATTTTTATAGGTGTTTACTTCATAAAAGTAAGCATTTTTATGCTCCCTTTAAAATAGAATTCTTCTATTTGAATTGCCTAGTAAAGGCAATCAGAGGACCACTGTCTAAGGAACTCACTCACAGAGCATACATATATAAGTATATGCTCTATCTCTATCCATCATTATCTATCTATCTACCTACCTACCTACCTACCTACCTACCTACCTACCTACCTACCTATCTATTGATCATCTATTATCTATCTACCTACCTACCTACCTATCTACCTATCTATTGATCATCTATTGTCTATCTACCTACCTACCTATCTATTGATCATCTATCTATCTATCTATCTATCTATCTATCTATCTATCATCTATCTTTAAGATGACTTAAGGATGGCCACCTTCTTGCTATGTCCTTGTGTGGCTGTGAGAAGAAGCTCAGGTGTTTCTTGCTCTTATATAGGCACAAATCCCATCATGAGGGTTCCAGCCTCATGACTTCTTCAAAACCTAGACCCCTCCCAGAGGCCCAACCTCCTAATAATATCACATTGAGGGTTAAGGTTTCAAAATATGAATTTTTGAGGGGACAAAAAATTTCAGTCTATAATTCTATTTATATATCTATTATCTGTCTCTCTAATCTATCATCTGTCTATCCACCTATTCATTTATCAATTTGTATGTATAGAACAATAACAATAATAGCTTATAAGTCACTTGTTTATTTTATTTCATTTTATCCTTTTAGAAATTTTGTCAGGTAAACAGTCCATAGTAGGAGAACTGACTTCATTGAGCTTCTTGAAGGTTGAGTCCACTGTTATTATATAACCAATAAATGGTTGTACAGGGAATTCACCTCACATCTTCTCTGTCCTCCTCCCTTTCCTCTCTCCCTCCCTCCCTCCCACATGCTGACTCCATTCCAGCCACATTACCTCACTAGCTGCTCCCTGAGAACCGCAGCCATCCTTCCTCTGAGGCTCAGCAATAACTATTCCTATTATCTGGGATGCTCTTTGCTCAGATATCTGGCCATTTGCCTCTGATGTTCACATTTCACTTTCTCAGTGAGGCTTGTCTTGTCCACAGTTTAAATAAAAACGCCTGCTTCTCTATCCACAATCTCAATCCTCCACGTACTCCTTTATTCTCCATAGCATTTGTTATTGGCTAACCTACCAGATAATTTGCACGCTCATTGATATTCTTTCTCCCCTTCAACAAGAATGTAGGGTCCACAAAGTGAGGAATTTTTCTTTCCTTGCAATTGACACTACTACCTACAATAGTCCACAGCACATCCCAGATGCTCCACAGATACGTTAAATTGATCAAGAGAATGAACCACTTTCCAAATAGAATCTGGATTTTCCATCAGCATCTCACACTTTGAAAAGTAGAACTTATATTTTTGCCAAAATCACTCATGTTCATTTACTCAAGCCAGATGAGGATAGGCCTGGGCTTGTTGCTGTCACCCGTTTCACTTCCTGCTTTTCTGACCTCTGCACCCTCCCTGCTGTCAGGTCCTTTAGACCAGGAGCTCATTGTTTCATCTTTGCTTGGCTCACTGCAGTGTCACTAAACCTCCTTGCCTCTGTCCTGGCATTATTTACTTCTTCTTTCTCACACAGTCACAGGGAGGTTTCTACAATCTATGCATAATCTTGTCATTTTTTTGCTTATAATCCTTTCATGATTTTCAGAATAAATGACAGGTGCCCCATTGTGGTGTTTAAGTTTGTGTTCATGTCACCCTTGTTGAACTCTGCAGGTGTACCTTCCAGCTTTGGTTTCACTCTTTAGCCACAGCTGACCACCTCACTGGCGTTCTACTGAACAGTCCTCTCCATCCCTTCTCTAACTTCAATTCTATTGCTTTGACCTGGAAGTAGTCTTTCTCCACTTGACTGTCCCCTTCTCCTCCTTGAAGGTACAGTTCATGTTTCATTTCCCCCAGAAGTAGTTAATGTTCTTCTTACCTGGTCCCCATTATCTCAGCACCTACCTATCCAGTTAAATGTTTGGTCTGTTCATCTGTCTCCCCGACTACGTTGTAAATTTTCTAGGGCAAGAGACGTCTTCAACAGTATATCTCCATGGCCTAGCGCAGAGTTTAGTGTACAGCTGAGGAGGAATGCTTGTACTTTTCTCTTTTCCCCATATTGAGATGGTTCTTCTGGTTTGTGAAATACCTTAGAAAAGATTATAGTTTCAGCAATTCAGTCTAGTGGAGACGTAGCAGAATGCTAGGGTCAGCCAGATCTTGGCGATTTAGACTAGAACCAAAGCAGTTATTAAAGAGAATCTTTTCTGATTGTTTCAAGCAGCATGATAAATTCTAAGTAAACATAAATTTTCCATAATTACAGAGTGGGCATGAGCTCTTCCTTTCTTTGTTCTTCTCAATCCAAGAAACTGGATGCCAAACCCAACCTCACTGAATAAATGTTTAATATGCTAGAAGCTGAGGGAAATGCTTGTACTTTTCTCTTTTCCCCATCTGGATATGGTTCTTCTGGGTTGTGAAATACCTTAGAAAAGATTGTGTTTTCAGCAATTCAGTCTAGTGGAGATGTAGCAGAATGCTAGGGTCAGCCAGATCTGGGTGCAATTGTAACTCTTATGATTTGATATCTTAGTAATTTAGAGTCAGAGCACTTATTAAAGAGAATCCTTTCTGATCATTTTAAGCAGCAAGATAAATTCTAAGTAAACATAAAGTTTCAATAATTACAGAGTGGGCATGAGCTCTTCCTTTTGTTCCTCTACATGCAAGAAACTGGATGCCAAGCCCAGCCTCTCTGGATGTGGTGGGAATCTGTAAGGATGAAGTGCCTAAGTCTAAATCAAACAAAAAGACACACACAAAATACATTTATACATTTTTAAAAACCAAAATCAAAAAGTACAGTTTCCTAACACACATCAGGAAATATATTGTCTCCAATGTGGTAGGAGTGGTTGGAGAGAACAGACGAAAGAGGCAAGGACGGGCCACCTGGTCTCTCCCTGGTCTGAACCTCATGTCTCACTAGGTTGTCATCCCCGATGCTCAAACCTCACACAGAGGCTTCAGGACTCAGCCTGTGAAGTCAGAAAAAGTGACTCTTTCCACATCCTATTCCCGGGAACACAGAAAGTTTTGCCTAAAGTCTGCCTCAACACATCACCCCTCATGTCAATTCTTCTTCCACAGTTGTATCAAAGAGCAAAAACACATGAGCAGAGGCAGATTAGTAAAAACAAGGTTTTAATGCACAGAATTGGGAAAGATAAGGACTCACTGAGGAAAATAGGCAGGGGAAAAGTAACACCTATCAATAGTAGTGGGCATCCTGTAAGTTCAAACATTAGAGAACTGGCTGGGGGCTTGGGGCAGTCAGGTTAACAGTCAAGCCAGGGAGAGCACAGCTGACACATGCTGGTTTCCTCTACCTTCCATAGGGGAGTGTCTCAAATACACTGTGGTTCTGACTGGGCTTATCAGCTTCCTCATATCCTCCAACACACATGCACACACACAGGTTTGGGGCCTCTAGCTTCTAAAGGGAGAGAGCAGCTTAAGTTTAACTTAAAGGGACTGAACCCCTTCCTCACAGAGCAAAGTTTGTTCATGGAAGTCACATGTGGAAGAAGACCTGCTCTTATTTGTCCCGCATTGCACCATCTGTGTATACCAGGTGGGCCTCAGGTGCTCTTTGTGAATGGGAGACCATAAGTGTGGCCACTCACAGCATTTGTGGTGCTGTCCCCCATCGCACCATTTGTTCATTGTCCAGGTGGCCTTGGGTGCTTGACTGCTGTGCCGGCACATGAAGGCCTCTCATTATAGCTATGGTGGCATTCACTGTAGATGCACCACCTGTGTCCAGATAGGCCAACCACGGACTGATGGAAAAAGGAAGCACAAGGGCCTCCGACAATGGAAATGAGGTTGCCTCCTCTTGCTGCAACACCTGGGTTCTGGAGCGGTGCATGCCAGATACTTGACATGAAGGTGGAACAAGCAGAGATGTTGCTGGTGTTTGTAGCCACAACCAATGTGGTGTGAGCAGGTGAGCCCCAGGCTACCTGACCAAATGGGGGAACAGACTGGTGCTGGCTGTTCCCCTCCATCCTGGTACAGCTTTCAATGTTCCTGAGTGAAACTGGGGCCTGAGGCAGACATGCTAACACCTATGTTCTCACAATCTGTAGGGGTTCCAGGTCTCATAATTCCCAGTGGGACTAGAGTAGAATTGACCACCAATGCAGTACTGTCCCCACTGCCAGGCATGCTAGTGGCAACTTTAAATATAGACGACTTGGTTGTAGCAATGACTTGGGTTAACCATATGTGGTTAACGCAATAACTTGGGTTGTTAACCATATGTGGCTGCACATTGACAGGCAGGTCAAATGTGGAATATGGTGATGTCACAGCAGTGAGATCAGCTGCTGTGATGCTGCCACTCACTGGATGACTGGACTGCAGGAGACCTTAGGCCTATAACTGATGCTGGGGTTGCTGGGTTTCCCAGAATAAAAGAATAGTCTGACTTATCCTGACCATGAGAAGCCCCAAATATGAGCTGGGAGGTGGCTCGTGGACTTACAGCATGTGGAGAAGTTGCTGTTGATCCCATGACTGACTGCAGGCAAACTGGTGGAGACATGGGCTGAAGCAATATTGCCATTGCGTTGGTTGATACCAGAACCAAGGAGCCCCAGGTAAGGCAAGGTACACTTCTTCCATGAGATAGTGGCAGACTGGAAGATGACAGCTTTTGAATAAGGGTGGTATCCACAGCACTGCTGCCAAATGATAGGAAGGGATGATGATGTTGCAGAGGTGCTACTCCCTAAAGTGGAGGTGTCTGGAGGAGTCATAATGGGATGGCTCAGAGTAACAGGGGTATTAGGGACACAGGCTTTTCCTGCTGCCCACTGGGGACCCCAAATGTGAGTGAAGCAGTAGCTCCCGGATGTACAGTGTGGTTAGAAGTTGCCATTGGTCTCATGACCGGCTGTGCAGGCAAACTGGTGGAGATGTGGGCTGAGGCAATGCCCAAGTCAGGGGTGGGAGGAGGAGCTGGGACCTGGGAAGTGCAGTTGGCCGGACACAGGGAATATGAAGTCTCTGCAGGTGGGGAGGCAGCAGGGGCAGGCTGGGGGGTGCTGCAGTTCGGTTTGACCAAATCAGGGGCTCCAAATTTGGGCTGAAGGGTGGGGCTGGGAATATAAATGTCGCTGGGTGGATGTAGATTGAATCTTACCAGGGGGCCCCTGCTGTGCATGGCTATCAACTTAGGAAATTGGGAGAGCTCTCATCCTGGAGCTTGAGGAAGTTCTGAAAGTAACAGCCTTAGGAAGGGAAGTGGCATCCCTGTTGATGGCCTGATGGTCTGAAGGAGGCTTCAAGGTTGTGGGCAGATGTGTTTGTTGTGATGGTGGAAATGACTGCTGTGGAATTCATCTGCTTGCTGGTGATAACAGAGATCTGTGGAAGGGCCTGGAAGAAGGGTGGAAGAGGAAAGAGGAGGAGGGAAAAGCACACAGGGCTGGCTCTTTTCTGAAAGGAGGCTGGAAGGAGACAGGTGTGGGGCTAGAAGATGTTGGGGGGTCGGAAGTGAGAAATGCTGAAACTACTCCAGAATGAGACGAACCTCCTTTCTCATTAGGTGGAACCCCCAATATAGGGACAAAGTCAGTGGAAAAAAAGACAGTGGGGAGTTAGGGATTTGGGATATTTTTGGTGAGGGGGTCAGGTAGACGGACAGGCAGGGGAGTCTGGCAGCCAACTCAGCCAAGTCAAGGATGGACGAAGGAGCTGGGGACCTGCAAAGTGTAGGTGGCCAGGGACAGGGAGTCTGAAGTCTCTGCAGGTGGAGAGACAGCAAGGGCAGGCTGAGTGGTGCTGCAGTTTACCTCAGCCTCCGTTTTATCCTCCAAAGCCTCCATTTTCTCCTTGAAGAAGTCTTCTCTTCTGTTTACCCCCCATGCTGTTCTCCAAGTTGCCCAGGTATCCCTCAATAGGCAGGCAGAGAAGCTTAGCAGGTGGAGACAGCTCATCTCTATCCCACATCAATGGCAGCGTGGGGCCAGCAGCAGCAGCAGTGGAATCCACGTTTTCTTTTCGCAGGACTTGTTGCTGGCAGCTCTGGGTGGAGAAAAGCTCCATGATGGAAGAGCTGAAGGCTTCTTCTTTCCTGACATCTGCATCTCCTTCCCTGACATCAGCAAGCTTGGAGAGCTGGGTGGGTGGTCTTCATCCAGGGCCTTCCGGGCCGCCTCCTCTGGGGCAGGGGCCGGGCCCACTGCTAGAGCCGGGTCAGGCTTCCCAAGGGGAAGGCCACCTCCAGCAGGGCCGTGTGAGCTGGGGGGGGGGCCTCATGGCCCTCCTAGAAGGAGCTACTCACTGGAGACACCCGGGCCTTCTCTCTGTCAAGAGTTTTTCCGACAAGTAGGGGTGGGCATTTCCCTGCAGAGATCCGGGCTTGCACTCAAAGGAGGTGAGGTCTCCCTGGGTTTCCAAGGCCCTGGATGTGGATGATGCTTCCCTCTGGCTACAGGGGCCCTTTTCTTGTCATCTTGCCCCTGGCTCTCTACGTGATGCTCCTGCGTCACTGTTCTGGGCTCTTCTTTGGCCCTCCCCTCAATCTCCTTCGGGACCCTGGCTGGGAACTGCTCAAGTGGTGAAGGCAGCGGGAGGGCGACCTTGCAGCCGGGAGGAGGGTCCTCAGGGACCCTGGGTGCAGCAGCCTCTGGGAGTTCCCAACAGGCGGCTCGGAGGCCACACCCTGCCGGAACCCCAGAGGGTCGCCCTTGTCGTGCGGGAGAGGACAAGGGGTGCCACACAAGGTGCCTGGATAGGAGTGCCTAGGAGGCCGCCGCGGGTGGAACAGGAATCAGAAAGGGCCTGGGTGTCCCTGGCAGGTGCAGAGGCCTTGAGGGTGAGAGGCGGGCGCTGGCCCGGAAGCCTGCAGCGAGACCAGGGAACACACAGGTGAAGTAAATTGCCGGTCTCCAGCGAGTTGTGAGCCTGTGATACTGAGAAGAGGGACAGAAGCGGAAGTGATGTTCTTCCGTCATCCGCTCCTCCGTGACCAGGCGCCCCCTGGCCACTGAAACTCGCGGCATCCCCATGCGGATCCTGACAGAGGAGGGCGCCAGGGAGCGCAGACCCAGTGAGGGCTCCTAAAACAGGGTCATCGAGAGAGGTCGAGGCCCCCTGCCAGGCCCAGCTGGACTCTCTAGCCCCAGGGACATGGGGATGTCCTGCTGCTGCGGAAGGTGGGTAGGACCCGCCGTGGGGACTCTGGGGGATGCGGGGCCTAATCTGCCAGAGCCCTTCTCGCCTGGCACCTGGCCTGGGTGCTGGCTTGATACCCAGTGGCCCTGTCTTGGCCAGCCCTGTCCTCTGGGTCACAGGGGCAGAGCCTGCTGGAAGCCAAGTACAGGGCCACCCAGATCCTGCCAGGTTCCCTGGGGCCCCTCCAGTCCCTCTGTGCTGCCTGGAGCCAGGCCCGCCTTCTCCATGGTCGCCCTGGCCTCTACGGCCGCCAACCCCAATGTGCAGGTTTCCAAGGAGAGGCCGTGGTGCCCTGATCTGACTGGATGCTGCCCCTACTACCTCCCTTCCTGGTAGGGTGTCATTTCTTTTTACAAATTCCCTAAAACAACAATTAAGCCTGTGACCGTTCTTCAGGTGATTCAGGTGGCAGTGCTCCAGCCAGGCTTTAAACCCAGGTTGTGATTCCACAGCTCATGCTCTGGCCTGTGTGCCTCCTTATCGTGGAGACATCGTGTTTTCTCATTCTTTACTGTAGCCCGTGGGGTACTTAGCACACTGGTATATGTGTAATAAGCACATGCATACCTAGGAGGAGGTCTTTACCTTAAATCACAAGTTGTCTGTGGCCCACACAGGGCTCCAGTCCTTTAAGAAGATGTAGGGCAGGGACCATCAATTGTCCCAGTGTCATGCCACATTTCTTTTCTAAGGGAGCCTTGCAGCCCAGATGTTCTTTCTGATCTTGTGTGAGGGATCTAATATGTAAAGATTATATTCTAGATCCATTTTGGTCTACCCTGAAAGAAATTCACCCGTAGATTATTCCATATGGATAAGAATCCAGTTTCTCTGGCCTTCCTGGAGTATGTCTAGAAAGCAAATACATCATTTATTTGCCAGTTAATAGTGGAGCAATGTACTGCATTAAAATATGATCAGTACATTTTGATCATTGTGAACATGCCTGCTGGGACCACTCTTCATCACACATTATTGTCACCTAAATATCATTGTAGACCTTCTTACGACCAAGAGAAAATACTTGCTCTTTAGTGACAGGACATGCAAAATGTGTGTTACTGTCCTAGGATCTGGAAGGTTCAGCATGACAAGAAATACTTGGAAAATCCTACACAACTTTCTCTAGTTTGAACCTTGTTTCTCAGGCTTATTTCATTGACATGTTTTTCCTTCTTGGGGCTGATGTATATCAGACATATGGCATGTAGAAGTTTCAGAACCAAGAACAAAGATCTGTAAAAATATTTTTATATATTTTCTTCATTTTAAAACATCCACTTAAAATAACATTGGACATAATTAACATACTACAAAATTGATTTTAGCCCCCTGCTCGTAGGATTCCTTTTATAGCATGTTAGAGCAAATTTGGAATTACATCCTCAAAAAAGGCTAAGTTCAGTAGAGCACAAAAAGCTTTGCTAATATCCAAATTCTGTTTGAAAAAAAAAAAAGGAGAAATATTATAAGCCCTTTCTAACATTTCCAGGGCAGAAATCATTTACAGATATGACATTAACCATAATTTCTTGTAATCATTTGGGGAGAGTTCAGATCAATCTGTTGATTTCCTCTGTTGGAACAAACATTACAAGCTGGTACAAATTTTGGACAAAGATTTCACAGGAACTCTGAAAAAATGATGATTATATGTCAGACTCATTTGAAAACCATAAATGACAGTCATGTTATTTCCATTTTTTCCCAAAGAGGAAAAATTCATTAAACATGTAATACATACTGGGGCTTTAGGACAATACAAAGAAATCTGGGCAAAGATATTCCACAAAAAAATTACCTCTTTTTTTTTTTTTGTCTAATGAGAGTAGAGGCACAATATATATTTTTTGAGATATAGAATATTCTCTTACTTGTCCTTGTAAGGTTAAATAGCATTAGATAGATGGCAAGTGGTTATTTTGAGATCATTGAGTTTGCAGAAGTAAACATGTTGAGATAAAATTTGTCAAAGTGATATATTTTCTAAGAAAATTTAATAATTAATAGAAATATGTTAATAATAACAGCAATTTATAGTTGCCAGGTGAGATTACCTGTAAGTTGACAATTTTTAAAGCACCCATCTCTAGTCACATCAAATGAACCTGTGGCCAGCTTTGGATGCGATTGTGATAGTGACAATAAAGCATAGCTGGCAACCTGAGTTTGAACACTCTCACCCTCTTTTTTCTTGTCTTGTTCATGGAAAATGTATTGTAAGTTATAGAAAGTTAATGTGGGAACATACAGAGTCCTCTGGACTCTACTGATCCATGGAGTGCATTACATGAATGTTTTTTCCCTAAAATACCTTTTGTCTCCTGGCCTTCAGTCACTATGTATTACTCTCCTGAGAACAAAAGTAATCTGAAAAAGGAATTTGAAGGAAAGAGACTTTATTCCAGTGAATAGTTTGAGAACTACAGCCTCTGGTGTAAAATGAATGAGTATAAAACAAAGGAAGAACTTCAGTTTTTTTCTTCCAATTTTTATTTTAGATTCAGGAGGTACAAATGCAGGTTTGTTACCTGGGTATATTGTGAGATGTTGAGGCTTAGGGTACAAATGACCCCATCACCAAAGTACTAATCATGGGACCCAACAGTTAGATTTTCAACCCTTCTCCCTCCCTCTCAATTCTAGTAGTCTCCAGTGTCTATGTGTTGCCATCTTCATATCCATGAGTACCCGATGTTTAGCTCCCACTTAAAAGTGAGAATATGCAGTATCTGGTTTAGTGTTCCTGTGTTAATTTGCTTAAGATAATGACATCCAGCTGCACCCATGTTGCTGCAAAGGAGATGATTTTGTTCTTTTTTTTATGACTGTGTAGTATTCCATGGTGTATATGTAATGTATTTTCATTATCCAATTCAACATTCATCAGCACCTAGGTTGATTTCATTACTTTGCTATTGTGAATAGTGCTGCGATGAACATGCAAATGTGGGTGACTTTTTAGCAGAACTATTATTTTCTTTTGGTTGTCTACCCAGTAATGTGATTTCTGGGTCGAATGGTAGTTCTAAGCTATTTGAGAAATCTCCGAACTGTTTTCCACAGTGGCTAAACTAAGTTACATTCCCATCAACAGTGTATAAGTATTTCATTTTCTCTGCAGCCTCGCCAACATTTATTGTTTTTGAACTTTATAATTACAGCCATTCTGACCAGTGTGACTCATTGTGGTTTTGACTTGCATGTTATGTGAGCCAATTCTCCCTAATAATCTCCCCTCACTTATCTGTACACACACACACCCCTATTGGTTCTGTCCTTCTGGAGAACAAAAGGCATCAAAGAAATAGGAAAACATGACTTATTTAGAGGAACAAAATAAATTAATAGAAACCAGCCCTGGGATTTTAGAAAAGGGAATAAAGAAAGTGAATAGAACTTAAGGTACCTGTGAGACCATCAAGAAAATCAATGTATGTATCATGAGAGTTCAAGAAGGCAAAGGGAAAGAATAAAGAACAAAGGGATTATTTGAAGAAATAATATCTAAAAATCTCCAAATTTGATGAAATATATGTATCTATAAATTCAGGAACCTCACTGAACTCTAAGTAAGATATACCCAAAGATATCTACTTGGAACATATTATTTCCTAACTTTCCAAAGACAAAACAAAGAGAGAATCTTGAAAGCACAAATAAAAAAGTGACTTGCATTGTACAAGGCCTCATCAGTAATATTATCAATTCATTTATTAGGCAGGAACTTTGGAATCCAGAGTTGGTGGAATGATATATTTGAAATGCTAAAAGAAAGAAAACAAACAAACAAACAAAAAAACAATCAACTGAGAATCCTAGGTCCAGCAAAACTGCCTACCACAATGAAGGACACTAAAGACGTTTTCAGATAAGCAAAAGCTGAGGGGTTATTGCCACTGGATCTGCTTTACAGGAAATGATAAGGGGATCTTTCAGATTGAAATGGAAGGATGTTACACAGTAACTCAAAGCCAGTCTTTCTCAATCTCTTCTAAAAATTTGAACTGGAAAAATTAACTTTCTAGCGTATCCTAGAAGAATAGCATTACCCTGATGCTAAAGCCAGACAAAGATGATACAAGAGAAAGAAAATTACAGGTTAAAATCTCTTATGAAAATTGATGCAAACAATTTTAAAAGCTCCAACAAAAATGAACAAACTGAATTCAGCATAATATTAGAAGGATTATAAAAAGTTCCAACAAAAATGAACAAACTGAATTCAGCATTATATCAGAAGGATTATAAAAAGCTCCAACAAAAATGAACAAATCGAATTCAGTGGCATATTAGAAGGATTATACACCATGCTCTAGTGAGATTTATTTCTGGAATGCAAGGATGGTTCAATATATGAAAATCCATGAAATGCAGCATATAATTTAGCAATTATACTTCTAAATATATATCCAAGAGAATTGATATCAGGGACATGAACAGATATTTATGCATCAATGTTCATAGCAGCATTATTCACAATAGCTAAAACCTGGAAACAACCCAAATGTTTACAGGTGGAGGAATGAGTAAATAAAGTGTGGTTTAAACAAGCATGCCTTCTTTTGTTGTACTTTGCTTTATTGTGCTTCATATATATTGCACTTTTTGCAAATTGAAGGTTTATGGCAACCCTGTGTCAAGCAAGTCTATCAGTACCATTTTTCCAATAGCATGTGCTCACTTTGTGTTTCTATGTCACATTTTGGTAATTCTCACAATGTATTTCCAGCTTATTCATTATTATTATATCTCTTACGTAATCTGTGATCTGTGATCAGTGATCTTTGATGTTACTATTGTAATTATTTTGGGGTGTCATGAACCTTACCCATATAAGATGAGTAAGTTAACTGACAGATGTTGTATGTGCTCTGACTCTCTATTTCCCTGTCTTTCCCCCTCTCCTTTGACCCTCCCATTCTCTGAGACACAACAATATTGAAATTAGTACAATAACCATACAATGGCCTCTAAGTCTTCAAGTGGATGAAAGAGTCCCACATCTCTCATTTTACATCAAAAGTTAGAAATGATTTACCTTAGTGATGCTGGCATGTCAAAAGCTGAGAGGCTGAAAGCTAGGCTTCTTGCATCAGCCCATTAGCCAAGTTGTAGATGCAAAGGGAAACTTCCTGAGGAAAATTAAAAGTGATACTTCAATGAATACAGAAATAATAAGAAAGCAAAACAGTCTTATTGCTAATATGAAGGAAGTTTTAGTGGTCTGGATAGAAGATCAAATCAGTAACAACATTTCCTTAAGCCAAAGCTTAACACAGAGAAACGCCCTAATTCAGTTCAACTCTATGAAGGTTGAGAGAGGCAAGGCAGCTGCAGAAGAAAAGTTCGAAGCTAGTAGAGGTTGGTTCCTGAGGTCAAGGAAAGAACCCATCTTCATAACATAGAACTACAAGGTGAAGCAGCAAGTTATCCAGAAGATCTGGCTAAGATAATGGATGACGCACAAGGCTCCTGATTAGCTATTAGTGTACTGTGAGTAACTTGACATTAGCTGTGAGTAAATTGGCATGAAGTAGTTTCTGATTTGTTTCAATTTCAAATGTGAGGTTTTTTGAGAGGAGGATGGAGAGTGTGAATGCTCCTTCCCTGCTCCTGATGTTTCAGTCTTCTCAACAGAACCTCTTAGGCTCCATTCCTTTACTTACTCTGTCCCTTGTCGGGTAAGTAACTTTTCTGTAAAGTTTGGGGAAAAAGTTAACTGGCGTCATTAGCTTCACTAATTCTCTTCTCTCCTTTGAGGGTGTAAATAGGTTTCTTCTGTTTCTACACTTCTGTGTATTACTAGTTGGTAAATCTGCCAATTTCTGGAGTTCAAATTTGGGGCCATATGGCTCATTCAGACTGGAGTTCTTAACCCAGGATTATCAATAATAAAAAGAATATTTTGAACTACATATTTATTCCTTTATTTTCTTTCATAATGTCACAAACCTTGATGGAATCAGGGTGTTATATTTACTGGAGGGTCATTGAAAGACCCTGATATTTGGTGCATTATCTGGGAATATTGAAAAAATTAAACATTTATAATTTTTTCTTTTTTTAACTTTTAAGTTCTGAGATACATGTGCAGATTTGTTACACAGGCAAACTTGTGTCACGGGGGTTTGTAGTACCCCCAAGTATTAAGCCTAGTACCTATTAGTTATTTTCCCTGATCCTCTCTCTCCTCCCAGCCTCCACCATATGATAGTCCCAAATGGTGTTGTTCTCCTTGATGTGTCCATGTGTTCTCATCATTTAGCTTCCACTTATCAGTGACAGCATGTAATATTTGGTTTTCTGCTCCTGCATTTGTTTGCTAAGGATAATGACCTTCAGCTCCATCCATGTTCCTGCAAAGGACATGTTATCATTCTTTTTTATGGCTGCATGGTTTTCCATGGTGTATATGTACCATATTTTCATTATCTAATCTATCCTTCATGGACATTTAGATTGATTCCATGTCTTTGCTATTGTGAATAGTGCTGCAATGAACATACAAGTACATGTGTCTTTATAATAGAACAATTTATATTCCTTTGGGTGCATATCTAGTGATGGGATTGCCAGGTCAAATGATATTTCTGTCTTTAGGTCTTTGAGGAATCACCACACTGTCTTCAACAATGGTTGAACTAATTTACACTCCCACTAACAGTGTATAAGCATTCCTTTCTGTCCACAACCTCATCACCATCTGTTTGGTTTTCGTCATTGTTGTTGTTTTTTGACTGTTGAATACCATGCATTCTGACTGGTGTGAGATGGTATCTCATTGTGGTTTTGATTTGCACTTCTCTAATGATCAGTGATGTTGAGCTTTCTGTCATATGCTTGTTGGCTGCACATATGTCTTCTTTTGAAAAGTATCTGTTCATATCCTTTGCCCACTTTTTAATTTTTTTTCTTATAACTTTCACTTCATTATAGATGCTGGATATTAGACCTTTGTTGGATGCATAGTTTGCAAAAGCTTTCTCCCATTCTGTAGGTTGTCTGCTTACTCTGCTGATAGTTTCTTATGCTGGGCAGAAACTCTTTAGTTTAATTAGATCCCATTTGTCAATTTTTGCTTTTGTTGCCATTGTTTTTGGAAACTTTGTCATGAAATCTTTGCTCATCTCTATGTCCTGAATGGTATTGTCTAGGTTGTTTTACAGGGTTTTTATAGTTCTGGGTTTTACATTTATGTCTTTAATCCACCCTGAGTTAATTTTTGTATATGGTGTAAGGAAGGGGTCAAGTTTCAATCTTCTTCATATGGCTAGCCAGTTATCCTAGCATCATTTATTGTATGGGCAGTCCTTTTTCCATTGTTTATTTTTGTTCAAAAAAGTTGTAGCAGAGGGACTCCTTCCTGTCTTATTCTATGAGGTCAGCATCATGCTGATACCAAAAACTGGCAGGGATATAACACAAAAAAGAAAACTTCAGGCCAATATCCTTGATGAACATTGATGCAAAAATCCTTAATAAAATATTGGCAAACTGAATCCAGCAGCACATCAAAAAGCTTATCCACCATGATCAAGCAGGCTTTATCTCTGGGATGCAAGGTTGGTTCTGCATACACAAATCAATAAACATGATTCGTCACATACACCCAGAACTAAAGACAAAAACCACATGATTATCTTAATAGAGGCAGAAAAAGCTTTCAATAAAATTCAACATTCACATTAAAAACTCTCAATAAACTAGATATTGAAGGTACATACCTTAAAATAATAAGAGCTGTCTATGACAAACCCACAGCCAATATCATACTGAATGGGCAAAAGCTGGAAGTCTTTCCCTTGAAAACTGGCACAAGACAAGGATACGCTCTCTCACCACTTCTCTTCAAAATAGTATTAGAAGTCCTAGTCAGAGCAATCAGGCAAGAGAAAGAAATAAAGGCATCCAAATAGGAAGAGAGGAAGTCAGACTGTCACTGTTTGCAGATAACTTAATCCTATATTTACAAACTCCATAGTCTCAACGCAAAAGCTCCTTTAGCTAATAAACGACTTCCCAAAGTCTCAGGATACAAAATCATGTGCAAAAATGACTAGCATTCTTATACACCAATAACAGTCAAGCTGAGAGCCCAATCGGGAATGAATTTCCATTCACAGTTGCCACAGAAAGAATAAAATACCTAGGAATACAGCTAACTAGGGAGGTGAAAGATCTGTGCAAGGAAAACTACAAACCACCGTTCAAAGAAATCAGAGACGACACAATCAAATGGAAAAACTTTCCATGCTCATAGATAGGAAGAATCAATATCCTTACAATGGTCATACTGCCCAAAGCAATTCATAGATTCAATGCTATTCCTATTAAACTATCAATGAGATTCTTCACAGAACTAGGAAAATCTATTCTAAAATTCATATAGAACAAAAAAGAGCTCAAATAACCAAGGCAATCCTAAGCAAAAAGAACAAAGCTGGAGGGATCATGCAACCGTGGCTTGAAACTATCCTACAAGGCTACAGTAACCAAAGTAGTGTGGTACTCTTACATAATTTTCAAGAGTCAACTGTCCATGTGAAAAGTGTTTAGATACTGCCATGGAAATTTGTTTTGTGCCTTCGTCTTTAATGTGTGATGGAGTGTATTGACCTTGATGGTTTGAAAATAGATTAGGCCAGGCAGGTTTGTGCAATAAACTGATGAAGCCTAGGGAAAGGTTTAATACTTGCTGTGTTAGTTTCCTGTGCATGCTGTAACAAATCACCACAAACTTGGTGACCTAAAACAACTGAAATTTGTTATCTGACTATTCTGGGGGCCCAAAGATGGAAATCAAAGTGTCAGCAGGACAATGTTGTCTACAGATGCTATAGGAGAGAATCCATTCCTTGCCACTTTTAGCTTCTGGTAATTGTGGTGTCCTTGGCTTGTTGCCACATTACTTCCACCTCTGTCTTCATATCACCTTCCCCTTTGCATGTTCATAACTTCTTCTCTCAGTCTATCTAAAATTTTCTTCTCTGCTTCTCTTATAAGGACATTTGTCATTTAGGGCCCTTCCAGATAATACGGGATGGAAAACTCATCTCAAGATCCTCAACTTAATTATATCTATGAAAAGGTTTCCCCCCCCCCCCCCCCCAAAATGAAGTCACATTCACAGGTTCTAGGAATTAGGACATGGGCATATTCTTGGTGGACCACCATTCAACTCATTTCACTGGCCATAAGATAACTTTGGTTTTGGCTGATGACTGCAGTCTACAGCATAGGAAAGTGGCTGTTTCTGAAGAAGTGTGGGTAGCTGAATGTGTGAAGCAGAATGAAGAAGAGACCAGGAGGATCCTTATTGTACAGAGACTTGGCACTGGACTTTAGGGTGTTTAAGAGTCTATTGGGCAAGAAAATCTTGGGCAGCTGCCTGTCTTGGCTTACATTTCAGGCAAAGTTTTTCCTAAGTAGGCTTGACTGAGAGACTCAGTTATAGGGAAATCAGGACTTGTTGGCATTGACACATGTGGCTTGCTATAGGCTTGAATGACTCCCTTTACCAAGTAGACTCAAGCTAATCTTGAACCTGTTCATTACAAGAGAGAAAAATGTTCCCTAAAAGGCAGCTTTATTTGTTCCATATGATTCAATAGCAGGAGGCAGTGAAAACATCTATTTTGGCATAGGACTGTAAACTTGATACACCAGAGGCTGCAGATGCGTTATTAGGTAGAACCCATAATCAGTTCAGTACTAAAGTGTAAGCAAGAGAGTGATCAAAAAGGAAGTATAATTGAAGACTGAAAGACAAATTCATAGTGTTAAATTAACCTCATGCTAAAAGAATCTTCTAGCTTCTAAGTTCACAGGTCAAAAATTTCAAATAAGTGACATAAACTAATGGGCCTCCTAGTGAGGTCAGAACAAAATAGACTTTATCTTTCTCTCCAATGCCATGGAGTTCCTTCTATGTTCTTTGACCACATTCTATACTGGATTCTTGGAAGAAAGTCTTGCCTAGTTTAATTGCTCCAAGGGCTGGGAGTCGGCTCACTTTCTTGGTACTGGGACTAATGCTGTTAAATATTATTAGCTGTTGGGACTCTTTAAAAACATGGTTTATGAAAGACTTGCTTTAAACTGATAAGACATCTGAGGCCCTGGAAGACCTACACTCATATCAATGAGAGACAGCCAAGTAGCAAGTACTAAAGGAGACCTCAGTCCCACTGAGGTACAGGAACCCTGCCACTGAGAATGAACCAAATAAGACACATGGGAGGCTTATTTATAGACCTTTCAAATTTTTGACTTTTAACCCATAATGACAAGGAAATTTGATTTCAAACTTGGACTTTAACACTTTAGGACCTTAATTTGTAAGATGGTTTAATATATACCCTTTAATTTCTCCCTGAAGAGTTTGATAATGGGAAGGGTTTACTTTTAAATATGGACATCAATATCAGCCTTAAGTTATATTATTTAAATAACTTTATATATTTTTTTTGAAAAAAAACCCAAAAATATATATAAAGTTATTTGTCATTTAACCTCTTTGTCATATTTCGGTAGCTAGATGTATGTTAGGATGGCTAATAGAATAGAAAGTTGATTTTAATCATTGAATATTAATAGCCTTGGAGTTGATTTAATTAATGCATTTTCTCAGCCATTTCAGAGACTTCTGGGACAAAAATCTAGGTTGCCTACCAAAAGTCCCAAGGAGTCACTCACATGAGTAGCCTCATGAAAATGGGAGCAGGGATATTCTGATAAACTTCTGATCCTTTCTCCTGAAGGGGTTAGCCATACTCTATTGACTATGAGCTTAAAGGCATAGTTCAATGGATTAAAAGAATTAAGAGCAGTGGAGTATTAGTGACAACTTTTAATTTTTATTCCAAATGTTGTTTCCATGAGAAGGGAATTTGATTAGTATACTTCTGACCTCTGATGGTAGATGAAATGCCCTGTTTAACTGGATAGTTGGAAAAAGTAACTGGCTATGCTTTATTTAGCTGTTTCTTTTCTTAATCTTGGGAGGGAGCCTGCCCATAGACACAAATGCCATAGGCATTTATCCTTCATGCCATATAGGCGTAAGTCTTATATAGGCATGCTTCTCTCACATGGGCTTGCCTAGAACCAACTAGCTGCAAGAAGGAGCAAGTCTGTACAATTCTGGAGTTCAGTTAGCCGACTCATTTGGCTGGCTCATTAAACCATGTTTCCACCATGAGCGTTATCAATAAAACAGGACGGCAGGGCTAGTTATAATATTTGGGGCCTAGTGGAAAATGAAAATGCAGGGTGCCTTGTCCAAAAGGCAAGGAAAAAGTAATGTAAAAGGTATTTTCCCTGGGTGGAATAGTGTCCCCCCAAATCATATTCACCTGGAACTTGTGAGTGTAACTTTATTTGGAAATAGAGAGGATAATTTTTTCAGATGTAATCAACTTAGGATGAGGTCACACTGGATTAGGGTACTTCAAAGCCAATGACCAGTATTCTTAGAAGGAAAAAGATTTAGAAACACACATACAAACAGAGAGAGAAGATGGTCATGTGGTGATGAAGTCAGAGACTGAAGTAACACAGATAGGCTGCCAAGGAATGGCAGGGATTGTTGACAACCACCAGAAACTAAAAGAGGCAAGGGATGATTATTCCTTAGAGCATTTGAAGAGAACACGATCCTGCCAACACTTTGGTTTTTAGACTTCTCACCTCCAGAGCTTTAAAATAATAATTTTCTGTTGTTTTAAGTCACACAGTATGTGGTACGTTCACCCCTCTGTATCCACAGGTTCTGCATCTGAGGATTCAAGCAACATCAAATCTAAAATAACAACACAACAATAAAAAATAATACAAAGCAGAAAACAATACCGTATAACAGCTATTTACATCACATTCACATTGTATTAGGTATTACAATTAATTGAGATGACTTAAAGTATAAGGAAAAATGTGTGTTGGTTACATAGATACTATGCCACTTATGTAAGAGACCTGAGTATCCCTGCATTTTGGTATTTGTGGGGGTGCTGGAACCAATTTCCCACAGATATAGAAGGGCAACTGAGTTTTGCTACGGCAGACCTAGAAAAGTAATACAGCGTTAAAAGATAAAGGGCCAGGCATGGTGGCTTGCACCTGTAATCTCAGCTAGTTGGAAAGCTAAGGCAGGAGGATGACTTGAACCCAGGAGTTCTAGACCAGCCTGGGTGACATAGTGAGACTCCATATCTAAAACACCTTTAAAAAAATTAGCCAGATGTCATGGCATGTGCCTGCAGTCCTAGCTACCCAGGACTCTGGTGAGAGGGAATTGCTTGAGCCCAGGAATTTGAGACTGCAGTGAGCCATGATCATGCCACTGCACTCCAGCCCTGTTGACAGAGCGAGAATCTGTCTCTAAAATAAATAAAATATAATAAATAAAACATAAAAGCTTTTTTCCTTTCCTCTGTGGTCTTTTAACTTCCATGGGCTGTTTTATTTGGTATTTAATATGTTTCTAAGTAAAAACAAATTAAAATTATTAGCATGGATTTT
Source organism: Macaca nemestrina (assembly GCF_043159975.1). Taxonomy (NCBI): domain Eukaryota; kingdom Metazoa; phylum Chordata; class Mammalia; order Primates; family Cercopithecidae; genus Macaca; species Macaca nemestrina. The sequence goes on along the minus strand of NC_092138.1, from coordinate 17,648,055 downwards.
ACCATTCCTCTTTATATCAAGCAATGCTAGTTTTACATGTAAATATAAGAATAGTTATCTGATGTGCAAAATTACCAAGAAATCACAGGATCCCTATTTTGTTGCTTGTGTATGTATACAAGTTTCTTTTATTTTTAAACCATAACAGTGAAAATGCTCTACAAACTATCTCAACTGTTTTCATCTTGTTTCTTGATATGTACACATTCTACCAAAACTGTCTGCCTCAGCTTACTGATGAGTAAAGAAGGACTAAAAGGAAAAGCAACTATGGGTTGCTCTCTCTTCCCCTTTCTGTCATCAATTTCAGAATAAGTGGTTGGCTAATACTGGAAAATAACACGAGTAAGAAAGAATATGATGGAGAATGTGGCTTCTTGGAGCTGTCAACACCTTCACTTAGTCATAGATGACTGGTGGACCTTAGCTCCTCTGGGAAATTTTTTACAGCAGATTTCGAGCCTTAGATTCACTACAGTAAAGGGTTTTAGATGCTGTAATTAAGGATTTTCATAGAAGAGTAATCTGGTCTGTTCTAAAATAAAGTTTAGACTAATGCAGGTGGCTGCATCAGTCTCATCCTCCTTGAGCCGTTGAATGCCCTGCCCCAACTAAATTATAAACTTCTTGTGGTCAGGACTAGGTTTTGTAGCTCTTATTTTCTCTTAAAACCTAACTATGCCCAGAACAGAAGATGTCTTCTATGAACATTTGTTGATTTAATTTTTTTTTTTTTTTTGACATAGAGTCTCGCTCTGTCGCCCAGGTTGGAGTGCAGTGGCGCGATCTCGGCTCACTGTGACCTCTGCCTCCCTGGTTCAAGTGATTCTTCTGTCTCAGCCTCCCAAGTAGGTGGGACTACAGGTGCATGCCACCACACCCAGCTAATTTAGAGATGGGGTTTCACCATATTGGACAGGCTGGTCTTAAACTCCTGATCTCATGATCCACCTGCCTTGGCCTCCCAAAATGCTTGGATTACAGGCATGAACCACTGCGCCTGGCCTGTCAATTTAATTTTAAATAACATAAGTACATGCATGTTCTCATTTCTCTCTGGGAAATGAGAAATTCCACAACATTCAAATAGAAAGCCCTTACATTCCCTGAACCTAAAGATCTACAAATGGTTAGCATACCTTTCCTCTCACTGCACCGTTTTCTAAGATGGTTCTATCAATGGTCATGAATTCTTTTAAAGTGCAAAGAAATAACGAGCAAAAGAAATAAATTGCTGATCAAAAGAACTTTCACCAAATAAAGACTAAAAGTCAAAAAGTCAAATTAATGCAGGATTTATTACTATTATATATTATAAAGAATATTGATGAGAAACATCACAGTGCTGATTGCTATTGTCATCTTTTCACTTGCCATCACGGTTTATATTATTTTTATCGGATTTGATTCAAGTTATTAAAGTTTTTATTATATTCAAATTTTAAAAATCTCTTGAAATGCTAACACAAAGAAAAATGAGTCAGAACACGAAAAATGTTTTAGACAAGTTGACAACATATATTCTTTGTTCAGTTCTCTTTTTTAGAAAAATTTCATCCTATTCACACCTACATGTACAAGACAGTGAATAAAATATAACAAATCACCCTATAGAGATGAAAAATAAAAGACACGTTGGTTCTAGAAACTCTTCTGTATTACACCTAATATCTCAGTGTATTTGGCAAATAAAAGCATCTTGAAATATTCCTTAAATTTTTCTATTTTATGATTTGGTTGATAATCTCATAATACAAAGTCACTTTGAAACACTTGGAGAAATATATTATTTTATTTTAACATTTGGTATTTGAGTATTCCTATCTGTTTTCTTTATTTTTTTTCATTGCCCTATAGTGATCTTTTAGGATAACCTCCCACTCTTCCTACCTACATACTTGCTACACTCTACATGCCCACACATATGCCAAACAGTTTTTTGGTGACAGATTAACATGAATTTGGTTGAGCTTGAAAGGCTATAGAATATATAACTTTTACACTTCAATATTTTTAACGTGCTTTTTGGAAGTAATCCTAGTTTGAGTCCAAGTGCTACTACCTATAAAATGCATTTCAAATATGCCTTTTGGTATGTGTGATAAAATGGGGAGGTCATATTACTGGGAGTCTATTTACATGGACAACTGGAAAGCAATCAGGGAAATAATTTATTATAACACAGTTAGACACAATCGATCAATGTAATAGAATAGAGATCCTATAAATAGACCCACACATATAGGAACAACTGATTTTCAACAAAGGTACAAAGATAATTCAGTGGAGTAAAGGTAGTCTTTTGACAAATCCTACTGGACACATGTAGTGTATGGGTAAGGTGCATAAATAGCCATTCCAAAAAAAAAGAATGAATTTTGATCATTACCTCTTACTTTATAAAGATTAACTCCAAATAGATCAAAGACCAAAATGTGAAACCAAAATCTGTAAAATCATTTATTTATTTATTTATTTATTTATTTATTTATTTTGAGACAGAGTCTCGCTCTATCATCCAGGCTGGAGTCCAGTGACATGATCTTAGCTCACTGCAACCTTTGCCTCCTGGGTTCAAGCAATTCTCCTGTTTCAGCTTCCCAAGTAGCTGGGACTACATGTGTGTGCCACTGCATCTGGCTAATTTTTTTGTGTATGTATTTTTACTAGAGATGCGGTTTCACCATGTTGGCCAGGCTGGCGTTGAACTCCTGGCCTCAAGTGATCTGCCTGCCTCAGCCTCCCAAAGTGCTGGGATTACAGGCATGAGCCACCATGCCTGGCCAAATCTATAAAATTTCTAGATGAACACATATATAAACTCTTTGTGATCTTGAGTTAGCCAAATATTTCCAAAAGGCAACACCAAAAACAAGATCTATAAAGGAAAAAATGTTAGATTTCATCAAAAATTTTTAAATGACTGCTCTTTGAAATATATTAGTGAAAGAATGAAAAAAGGCACAGATTGGGAGAAAATATTTGCAAATCATATATCTGAAAAAACTTGTATCTATACCATATAAAGACCTCTCAAAACTCAATAATGTAAAAATTTAAAAAAATTAAAAATGTAGGAAAAAAATTGAAGAGACTTTCGCAGGGAAGACATGTAAATGGCAGATAAGCACATGAAAATTTGCTCATCATAATCGTTAATTAAATGAAGATTAAAACTATAAGAAGATACCACCACATACCCATTGAAGAGCTACACTTAAAAAGTCTGGTTGTACCAAGTGTTCGTGAGCAAATACAGTAACTGGAACTCTTTTACACTGCTAGTGGTACAATCACTTCAGAAAACAGTTTGGCAGTTTATTTAAAAGTTAAACATATATCTGTCATATGATCTCACCCTTCTATTATTCATTTTATGTTTATACAAAGCCTTGTACATGACTGTGCATAGCAGCTTTGTTTTTAATAGCCTAAAACTATAACCCAAACATTCATCAACAGGAAAATCAATAAGCAAATTGTGGTGGACCCATTCAATGGAATACTACTGAACAACAAAAAGGAATACACTATTGATGCACACAAAAATAGACGTTATTCTCAAAATAATTATGCTTTGTGAAAACAGCCAGACAGAGTCTGTACTGTATGAATGCATTTATATACATTTCTGGGAAAAGACAACACATCCATAGTGATGGAAACATTAGAGCTGACCTTGGTATGTGGAGGGACAGGATGGGGAAAGGTACAAGAGAGGACATATGAAGGGCATAAGAAAACTTTTGTGGGTGAAAGACAGATTGTACATTTTCTTGATTGAGCTAATGGTTTCATGGGTATATACAGATGTCAAAAGTTATCAAATTGTAACTTTAAGCCTGTGCAATTTATTGTGTGTCAATTATATTTTAATAAAGTATATATTTTTAAGTTGGGCATAGAAGTGTGCTTCAATAAAAACATACCAGTTGAGAGTAGAAAAGTCAAGTCCAGTATGGTATCTGTTAGTTGAATTTTCCTGTACTTTATTTCCCTACAAATATATACCCAGTTTCTTTTGAGAGATGGGGCTGTTAATAAAGTAGAATAAAGCAATATTCATTAATGATAGCAACAGTTTTTTATGACCCTCTAACAACATGTCACCCAAAAAATGAGAAAATTAAATGCATTGCACATCTACTCAGTACATCTTACAGCTTCATTGCATTGAGCACCTGAAGATCGTAGTTCTGCTGTAGCCCATTAAAGGCTGTAATGCAAGCTTGTCCACCTCACAGGCCAGGGGCCACATGTGGCCCAGGATGACTTTGAATGTAGCTTAATACAAATTTGTAAACTTTGTTAAAACATTTTGGATTTTTTTCACAATTTTTTTTTTTTTTTAGCTCATCAGCTATCGTTGGTGTTAGTGTATTTTATGTGCAGCCCAAGACAGTTCTTCTTCTTCCAGTGTGGTCCAGGGAAGCCAAAAGATTGAACACCCCTGCTCTAGTACATGTCTCTGGGAGCAGTGATACCCAGTGGCAGTGGTGGCATATGATGATAAATGATTTGACTGTGCCTGCTGATGACTGGTGAGATGTCTTATAGCTTTGTGCACATGGAGACTGTGCAACCACACCTGGAGAAGAGGAGCAAGGAAACTGGAAGTTCCCATGGAAATCGAGAGAATTTTGTTGGTATTACTTTAGTAACATGGTTTTTACACATAAATTAGCATTTTCACAGATAAATGCATTTCTAGTGATTGTAGGATTTGAGTGCTTAAATGAGCCCTAAATGATTGCCCCTAAATTTCTTGGACATGTGACGCTTCACTGGATTGAGTGAAGATGAATTATTAACCACTAGCAGAAGGGCAACAGGTATAATGTACTCTCATATTTTTATTTCTCAAGGGACATTTTCTTAATTTGTTATGTTTAATTGATATTTCCAGTTATTCCAAAAAGAGAAATGTAAAAGTGCCTTCATTCTCAAATAATTAGGAGATTAGGAAACCATAGTGGTAATCCTAAACCTCATATTTGAAGTGCTTCCAGATTTAAGCCTTTTGAAGTGGAATGTTTTCTCAATTGCTTTTAAAACAAATTATTGTTATTTAATCTTCTTTGAATCACAGTGCTCCTACAGGGGATGAATATGCGAAAACAGATAAGAACATCTATTTTCAAAGGGCTTTCTATTTCAAGTTTCATAGTCTCCCAAAGTTTATATAACAGAGTCCCAAGCTATTGCAAAGGTTTGACAGGCATGTTTCTCTGCAATTCTGGGATTTATGTTAGGTAGCTTTGCAGATAAAGCAAATAAAACAGACTGAATTCCTAAATAACCAGTGATGCCAGTTTTTATTAATATTCTTAGTGGTGGCAAATACTCTTTCCTGCTGTTCTGGTTTAGCATTCCTCATTTCATATTGTTTCTTCTCTGGGGAATACCTGACCAACTGTAAGACAATATCAAGCTTATTTGATATTACCAAATCAAGTTCATTTGGTAATATCAGACTGAGTCTTAAGGAAGTGCATGTAATTAAACTAAGGACAATTATGTGTGCAATAAGCTTTGGCTAGTTAGACACTTGCATCCAACCATTTTACATATTTTTATTGGTGACTCTTCAAAGATTTGCTAACATGATTAACTTTCACTGAGTAGGATGGCTGGCTGCCTAAATCATTCATCTGATAATTTTGAGTCTTGTCAATGTAGAGAAGGTACTTAGAGGCCCAGCACCAGGTTGACACACCTGCTTGAGAGCCTCCAAGCTCTACTGCGTGAAGCCAGTGTTGAGTAGGCACCTGAGAAAGAGATGCATAGATTCCCAGTGAGCAGGGAGTGTTGTGGCTGCAAAGTACTATGCTCCTCACTGAAGCATGTTTTAATGTTCAGTATCAGGTATCAGTTATTCTGACCATTCACACCACATGATTCCTCATTCATGTGTTAAGTGATTTGCCTGTGGATAGGCCCCAAATCTTCCAGAACTCTTTCATAAAGTAAGCATATATAGTAGTGGTGTCGTCTCCTAGAAAATAATATTAAATGGGGACAGGCAAATAAATAGTTGACATAAAACCTGCGGCTAAGGCTATAAAACATGGGTAGGGAACTGCGGGACACTTCTTTACGAGATATGTTTTCAAACTGGTTCAAGGAATATGAGGCTTTTACTTACTCAAATTTGAATTAATTTTAGGCAAATGTCAAATTGCATGATATCTTGCAGATTCAATTTTTGAAATTACTTACACTCAGTCCCCTGCCCCTGCCGTTGACACTTTTTACTAGGCCCCAAAATTATTGTTTGGTCTCTAATAATCCTCATGCAACAATAGCTTACCTGCAAATAGCTTACCATGAGAGTTCTGGGGATCCATTTTTCCTGGCTTCTTTATTAGTGCTGTTTATAATCTTTTTCACCAGTGCATAGGGAGGAGCTTAGAGTAGCAGCGGGAGAACCTGATTCTCTGACTTCTTAGCTGTGTGAATCACTACATGTTTCTGGAACTTAGTTTTCTCATTTATAAAATGAGATAACAATATCAGGCCTGCCTACTACATAGAATTGTTTTGAAAGTCAAATGAAACAATGCATTTACTGTAGGGTAAATGCACCTGATAGCGATAAATTAAGCATAGCCTTAGAATGACCCTGCTTGGCAGATGCACCTGAATATGTGTTCTGAGCTAGGGAATTCGAGATTGGCCAATCCAGAGAGGCCAATCCAGAGATATTTTCCTTTTCTATGAGGAATGTCTAAGCTCCTGTCCCATCCTATCCTGGCCAGTCCCATGGAACACAGGCTGCACATGGGAGTGTGTTGTGGGTTAAATGAAGGTTGCCAGGTCGAGGTCATTAAGGGGAGGGTGTTAACTGAAAATGCTATAAAAACTGCATGCTGTTTGCTAGCAGTTGTGGTTTTTCTGCCCAGCTTGCTGTCACTGGGCTGTGCAGTTATCTTGTCCAGCCCACCACCACTGGACTCTCTCCCTGTACGTAATCCCCTAATAAAACCCTATGTCTTGGTTGCTGGCTCTGGGTCTCCTCCTATGCCTCTTGAACCTGCTGCCTTCCCTTCAGTACAACACTTAAACATCTAGAAAATTGTCATGTGCTATATCAATACATAGCATCAGTACTACTATTTGTTACTATTGTTTTTATTCCTATTTCTACCACATTGTGAATAATAACACTGTGTGAGGTACTATCCAGTAAATGCTCGTCATTGTCAGTGAATCTGATCCATGTTGCCCAAGATAATAGTTTATCTATTTTCTGTTTTGAGGCCAGCTTCCACTTGAATATTTACTAATACCCAGAAATAACGATGGAATAAAACCTCATTAGAGAATGAAAGAGGAAAATAATATTTCAAATGAAGGGACAGAGAAAAATTTTAAAATGTATAAATTCTGTATTCCTGCTGGAGAAATTATACAGTTAGATTCTTTATATCAGACAATAGTCTTGCATGAGGTTAAGTCATTTGATATATTTATTGTGATTTCAAAACTCGAAGGGAGTGACTGCTCATTAGAGGAAGATGAAGTACACTGGTTAGAACCCTTTGTGAGGCTTTATCTGTGAGAATCATAACATGGCTCAAACCCCGTGGACACTCTAAATCTCTGCTAACATTTTTTGTTAGAAGTAAATAACTGAGATGACCAGTATTCTGGTAATTCTGTGCCTGAAATTTCTGAGCAGCTTGATATTCTAGTTTATCCCTGAAGGGCATTATTAGTGACTCCATTATAAAAAAAAAAAGTGCAGAGATAATATATGTGTCTATAGTTTGCATACTAAGTAATGACCAAGGAGAGGGAATATTTCCACAGGCTGGTAATGGGGAAACTTTGCTTCCTTGTAGCTCCCCATCAGCCACACCTACAGCTGTGCTGACACTGTAGCATCATGTATGTGGCCTAGAGGGAAAACTGATTCTGCACATACATTTGTTTCCCCAGCCACAGAGGGTAAGAGAGAGTCAAGCCTCAGAAGGTGGGTCTCAGTCCAGACAGAAACAAGACTGATGGTGAAATAAGCCTATAACAACTGAATTTAAGCAAGACCAGTTAGCTGAGGAGCAGGCAGGGAAAGAGGTAACTAGCTCAGGGTTAAACTGCTGTCAGGGGCTTAAGTGCACTGAGACCACAGCTAGGCCTGTTGAAGTCCACTGCTCAACCATGACAAGGAGTGAAGACCTTTCTTTAAGAATCAATTAGTGGTTTGTCCCTGTGAGAACATGGAGGCGATTCAAAGCTCTGGACACAACTGTTCACCTGGTATCTGTGACTAATGTAGCCTAAAGGAACATTTTCTTTTATATTGTTGTGTGCAATAACAGAATCTGAGGATCTGTTGTTTTTCTTGCAAAACTTAAAAAAAAATTCACAAAAAGCATTTGGCTTTACAGAAAATGAAGGACGTATTGCTTACTCTGTAACATGACTTGCTTGAGAATCAAGAAATAAGAATTTTGTATGAGAAGCTAACAGCAGCAACAGCCTCCCCCTCTTCCACCCACATCCCAACATATACCACCTCCAGCCAGTCCAGAGCTCCACTGGCACTCTCATACAGGAGCTTTTTCATTACCGAATCCCAGACACCCCATTCAATTATTAAAGAACGTCCTGTTATATTTATTACAGAGGTGGCTGATATTGCTGCCAATTGTCGAATTTCGGTTTCCTGTGGTTGATTTTCATGCATGAGGAACACACGGCTGCTGGGTGGGCGCCAGCACTCCATCAATCTCTCCAGGCTGCCTCGACCTCAGGATATATAAGAGTAGCGGATAAATTGGAAGATCAATGACTTGTCCCTCCTGCCGTACCAGCTGCTATTGAGAAATTAATATGAGGATCACTATAAATAAAAGATAAAAGATGATATGGCTTACCGTGTAAAATATTAAGGCTGGACACAATGTGCTGGAGGAATCCAAACCAAAATCTAAGCAAATTAACCCTGTAAGGGCTTTCTACCACCTTTCTGGAAACCGAGTTTGAGAGAGATCATGCTGTAATGTGATACGGGTTTCTTTATATCCTTGATAGAGAAAAAGGAACATTAATGAAATAGTGTCCCTTCCCTTTTCTATGTCATAGAGTTTGGGGACTTGAAGACATTACAGAAATTATTTGTTCCAGTCACCTCATTTCACATGAGAAAACTGCAGACCAGAGAATTAAGTGGTTTGCTCAAGTTTTTGCAGCTAGCTGGTGACAGAGCTGCTAATGGGCCTCCATTCTAATATTCAATCCTTTTTTTTTTTTTTTTTTTATCAAGCCACCTCCTATCACAAAGGCTCTTAATAAACTCTCATTTTAATGCTCTCTAGGGCTTTCCTAAGAAGAGCGCTAATTTGTAATCATGCCAGAAGCAGTAAAAGATGGCGGTATTTCTTAATATGTACTCAAGACCAAAGATCTATGTGTGGCATATAATAATGTTTGACAGATATCATTTACAGAGCACATTTGTTTCTGAGCATCGCAGAGGACGTTATCCATGTTTCTCCTGGGGCTTAAGAAATGAAACAGATGATCAGACTCAAAAACATATGCAGAGCCCAAGAGGGAATTGGAGGAAGAAAAAGAGAAAATACCAGAGATAATAGGAGAACACTAATTGTGGAAAAAATAAGGCCTTGAGGGACAGCAACTTGACATCAGAAGAGAAGCTGAAAGCTGAAGTTGAAGAGTCATAGGTTAATTTTGTTCGAATCTTGAAACGTCTAAATTCAGTTTTTGGCTCCAGTGCACCATGTGCCTGTGTTAATTTGGGGTTCAAAGCAGCTCTAAACCCCAAAGCGGTTCCTCTGAATTCCTAGTTTCAAGTTCCACTCTGCCCGTGCTGGCATCTGAAGATATGGGAAACAGGGCTGTTATAATTGCCAGACAGCTGAGTTCTGTACATACCTTGATTGCAATTTTTTTTTTTTTGGCTGCTTCTCAGGACAACTGATGGAGATTTAGATGCCTTAAAATGCAGTTATGAATCTATTGGCTTCAACTCTGGTTCTACCCATGAATTCATTTGTACTTGGCAAAGACCACTTAATTTCTCATTTGTTATGTCATTTAAACCTCTCTTTAGGGCCTTTCCTCACTCTTACCTGTTAATAATCAGAAGTCAGCTACATGAAATGTTCAATTTGGGTTCCATCTCCTCTGAAGAAAATGTACTTGAAAAAAAATAAGAGGATGATGATTTTACTTAAAAACAATTCACCTACTGAGTGACAGAGGCTGATTCTGCCTTTAGTAGGTTAAAAAGATGTCCAATCTCAAACTCTTACTTTTTCTTAAAAAAAAAAAAAGCAAAACAAAAAAACTCCTATCAGTGCTGTTTCTTAAGGATCAAAAAGTATGCATTACAAAAAGAAAAAGAAAAAAAAATTAGAGATCAATGCCTGCTGTCCCTGAACTACCTGCCTCAGTTGAGAAATGAATATAAAGATCATTATAAATAAAAGATAAAAGGTGATACAGCTTTTGGAGTAAAATATTAAGCCAGTCACAGTGTGCTATATCAAGTTTAACCAAATTAACCCGTGGGATAAACAGCGGCTAAGTTTTTGTTGCATTTGAAAAATGAACTATGATGAAAAAAAGAAAAGCTTGTATATGAAAAACAGGTATCCAGGGGCTCAAAACTGAGAATGCAGTTCCTCTCCTTTGAGGTCATCTCTCTTAGACACCTGCATGAGATTTGGAAAATGCTTTCCCCTGAGCAACAAAGGCAGAGTAATCACTCAACCTTCTGCAAAGGTGCACTAACTCATCTTATTGGTTGATATGGTAGCTGCAAGCTATGTTTAGGGGATGGAGTTATTTTTTGCATTTCCATCTGAAAGCTTCCCTCAGAAAATATGCTTTCCATTGGAATGTACACAAATCATTTTTCTAAAATACCATTCATTAGATTAATGTTACTATTAGAGCTGCATAGAGCACATATGTGTCTTGGGCATTTTTCCAGAAATGCATTATATAACACATGGATTTCTAATTCATAATCGCAAAGGTTTCAAAACAGCTCCAGAGGAGACTTTAGAAACAGGCTAGCACCAATGAATTTTTCACTCTTTTGCCTAGTCTCCCCAAATTGTGTCTCTTTTCCAGAAAATAAGATAAAAATAAAATCTTGGTGCAGTTGAAGCAATTATTTTGATCTGTTGAGATAGATAGCCAGAGTTTTTCTCTGAGTCTGTTGGGTATAGACTCCTTTTCTTGCATTTTTTGACCTTCTCTCTAACCCTGAAAGAATATAGATGGGTTGGGTGACTCACATCCACTTTTGGAGTAGTGCACGGAATTATTTAGCATAAGCAATGGTGGAAAGTGGAGGAGTAAGCAGGGAGAAATAATTTTAAAATATCTTTAGCTGGAGGAAAATTGGCCTACCTACGCAAGAGTAAATATGGCATGTGTAGTGATTCAAATATTCAAAGATGTCTGTTTTAGCAATAAAGACCAGATCTGGACACAGTCCCTGGCACAGTCAGACATACACCTGCATGTTCACTATATCAAAAGAACCACAGAAGTGTGTTGAAAACTGCTTAAGTGAGAGACATAAACACAAGTACAGATGAACGGACAGGAATTCAAAGCTTTAAATGCTGGACTGCTGGCAAAGCCCTCAGCAGGGTAAGCTCCAGCCAATTTTCAATTGTGAGACATTAAGTTCACATTGCAGACATGCGAGAATGTTTGTTCTTCCCTGCCTGATATTTTAGGGAGGATATTAAACACCCCTGTTAAATGTCTGCCAGTGATTGCCAGAATTAAGCTTTTGAAAATGATGGCTGTGATCTTTAATAGGGTTGTGCCCTTGTCAAGAGTCTCAGGCAGAATTTCCGATGTAATTTCAAACCAGATATTTCTTTTGGATGATGTACATGTCTGACTCGCTGCAAGAAAACATCCGTGCATAGTTGAAGTTAGGAACCAGCTGGTGTAAATTTGTATGTTATCTCATGACCTAACTTTTTGGCTACTTTTTGTTCTTGTATTGTGGCTAAGCTTGATCTTGTCTCAGGGCCTTTGCACTTACTGTGTAAAAATAATATTGTTATCATTCCTTTTCTAGAATAACATTTTGGAAGAGTTTTTTCTAGAATAATATTTCCAGAAAATTTTCTATAAATTATTCCTTTCTAGTCCTCGGCATGTAACTTCAATATCACCTCCTAAAAAGGCATTTTCTTAATGATCTAGTATCTCAGCTTAGTCAAAATTATATTACCTTAATTCATTTCCTTTGAACCACTTACCGATTTTTCGGGAACACTAACAGAATAATCATAAAAAGAATGATTATCTTCGTTTATTTGTATTTAGATAGATTTCTTCTCAAAGAATGCAAACTCCATGATGGCAGAAATTGAATTTCCTTTTTATTCCCTGTTCTTTGCCAGCCTTGGAACAGTGTCTGGCCTACTGTAGTCACTCAAGGTTTGTTGATTGAGTGTATAAAAATATATGAGTAGACCAATGGATTTGGAATGATTTGAAGTCACTCTTAATGATGGCTTGGGGTTAATGATCAGAGTTAAAGTGTAGACATTAGAGCTGGAAGCGATCTTGTTCACATCCTCATAGCTAGGGCAAGATTCCCTTCTGTTGCATCCCTATTACATCGTCAATTAGTCTGTGCTTGAATAACTGTATATTCTAGTCATTGGCACTCTCTTAGCTACTTCAAACCGATCACAGCCTTCCACGGGAATTTGTTTCCTGTTACACAGCTATAATTGAGAAAACTCTGATTACCCAGGATCTTTTCACTGAGTCCTTTCTGTTTTTTTTCTTTCTGCAGCTCCTGGAGAACAGACAGGACAGTTTCTCCTCTAAATTATATATTTTAGGTTTACATGACTGCTTGTAACACATTTAGTGCACTGTTACAGAAAGATTCAACTGGATCGTCTGCCATGTATTACTGTATTTCTTGGGAGTATTTAGAAATAATTTGTCTTCAGGTTCTATGTTATATTTGAGAAAGTATAGAAGTAGAAGAGATTCAGGGGTTGTGTCAGAGGGATCAGATTGATATTTGAATTTATCCCCTTTAATGTATCTAATGCTGATGCTATGAGGAATTGAACAGTATAGTCACAACATTATTGCCGTTGCTTAAAAAATATATATACGGTAAAACAATATGGTAACTCTGGAACCCCTCTATGATGGGAAAAACTTCAACGACGTCTTAGACCTCGGAGTATTTCTCAAAGTACTGTGATACAAAGCATCTCTCCTTTTCTTGTTTTTTGTATGCACAATTAATTAACAAAAAGCGTACTTCATATTCCAGAAATAATGATGGCTTAGTTGACATTTGGTGGGGGTTGGGGGGCATGTTTAAAGGTCCATCATTTGTGCATAGCAGTTTAAAGTTACACAAAGCATGGATATTTGGGCCCCATGAAAGCCCCGTGGAGTCATTTTCACGTATCCGTTCACCATTGTGTATAAATGGGAGAAAATCAAAACCCTGGTTTGTGGATTATGGTAAGCCAGAACTTCTTTCACTTTTGCTATGACAAACAGGTATAAAGGTATTATATATCTGCAAAATAGCCTTGTAGGATTTGATAGAAATCTCAAGTGGGATGTAGAAAATATATAACAAAAAGAAAGGCAAGTCAGGGCTGCTGGGAAACTTTTTCAAGGACAACTGAGTAATAATAGTAACAACAACAATAAGACCCATTATAAAAGGCCTAGAATGGCACAAAGTTCTAAGGACTTTACATATATTAACTCCTTACACACCACAACCCTATAAGATGGGTAGAGTTATAACCCTTATTTTTCAAATGAAGGAATGAAATGCAAAGACAAGAAGTAAGCCTCCTGAGGTCCCACCAGTAGTGAGTGACAGAGCTGGGAAAAAGCCCTAGGCTCTCTAACTTACAGTCAGTGCTCTTAACCAGTGCGTTGTAAACTATAGGTAATATTAGTACCATTTGAAATAGCTTTACAAATATTACTTTTTACTCCCAAAGTACATAGGGAATACCCAGAGAAATTGGCATTCTAATTATTTTGATTTTCTTTACCAGCAATGTGTTAACTTTCTGCAGTTCAGTATTCTTCCCCAACTTCTTAAAAATTCAAGCTACAATCCAAAACACAAGGGTTAAAGAAAGCAAATTTCTTGGAGATCCCGTTCTAGAAAGTAACTAAAAGAATGTGGTCCATGAGTATGTAAAAAGAAACCAAAACAAAGGAGGAGACAAGAATCTCAAACGTTTTGATTAAGCTCAACATTCTTAGGTAAAGGGAGACTTAATGCTCCATTAATACCCTGCCCACAGAGGCATGGCTCTACGGAAGCCGAGGAGTCTCTTCTCAACTGCAAACTCACTGATGGTGGGATGGTCACTTCTCTTGTTAAGCCTCCAACTTTCCCTCATCAGTATGGGAGGGAGTTGGAATTAGATCAGTTCTCTCAACCCAGTTCTAACATTCTGTGCATCTGTGAGCCTAAGTAAGTGTTGAAAATCTTTAATGTGACAGGTTTTTTTTTTTTTTTTCATAACTGCTATTGTTCCCCTGATTTTTGTGTAATTTTTATACATTGTAGACAAGAGAAAGATATCAAACTGAAAGTAAGTAACAAACTAATTCCAACTTTCCATTCTCATTTCACTGCCAATTCTGCAGAAAGCCTTCGGTGGAATTCTGATGCAGACAGTGAAAACTCACTGCAAGAGTTCAGGGTCTTTCCCGTATTTGGTCATCCTGTATTTTCCACTGGCAGTCGCCAAAAAGAAATAAAGTAAGAGGAACTCATATCAACACTAATGGGAAAGAAATCCTTGAACATTTTTTCCCTTACTATATGAAACTTCACCCATACACAAAAGCAACATTAAAGGTTAAACCCTAAAGGCAACATATTCCTGTGAACAAGAGAACATAACACAAATAACATACAATGCCATCATTATGGACATACATATATACACATATGGTCTCAAAATGTATTCAGAGATATTGACTGGATTAAATTTGAGGTCAGTAGAGAATATTTTTTGTTGTTGTTTGTTGGTTTTTTCAAATTGAGTCTCACTCTTTCACCCAGACTTGAGTGCGATGGCGTGATCTTGGCTCATTGCAACCTCCACCTCCCGGGTTCAAGCTGTTTTCCTGCCTCAGCCTCCCGAGTAGCTGGGACTACAGGTGCGTGCCACCAAGACTGGCTAACTTTTTGTATGTTTAGTAGACATGCGGTTTCACCGTGTTACCAAGGCTGGTCTCGATGTCCTGACCTCATGATCTGCCCACCTTGGTCTCCCAAAGTCCTGGGATTACAGGAGTGAGCCACTGCGCCCGGCCATTAGAACACGTTTTTAAGAGACATATTCAACATACGTATCTGTCCTCCTCCCCACCCCCCGCATATTTAATTCATTCCAGTCATTTCCCCAGTTAGTTTTCTCCTATGTTTATTTTAGAATTAGTGATTTTTGGACAGAAGTTAATCCCTATACAGACACCTATGTCATGGCCCCAATGTACTAAGCCTTGTTTTTGGCAGCTTGTGGCACTGGGTAGGGAAAGTGCGCAGTCATACAAGAGGAGAATAAAAGGTGAAACTTGGAATAGGACCTTGTGTACAGTTCTCAATTCCAAAAGAAGGGAAGAATGAAGGACATACCAGATGAATCAATGGTAGGATCATTCACTGGTTACTGGCTGCCATCACTTTACCAGTATTTTTGGCTATAAAGTATGCTTGAATAGCTGCATCACTCTCTGATTGGCCATACTTAAGCAGAGATTTACCTTCTTGGAATTGTTTTTATATGGTGATAATGGGTATAAAGAATGGAAACTATGAACCCGTGTCTCCTCCAAATTGAAGACATTTATTAGGGTACAGATTTAATGAAAACCAAAAATGATTTATTCATTCATACCAACGGAAACTATATCTTACCATTCCTGTTTGCTAAAGAAAAAAGGCTGACTCTGAATAGAGTGATAGCATATTTACATAGTCCTTTCAGGTTAAGTCTTGTCAACACACTTTAGTGTCTGCTCACTAAAAGCAAATCACCTCATTTAGTATTTCAGGAAACATCTCATCCTTTCATTGCCATTAAAGAAATTGTAGCACTTGTTGTACATACTACTCTTTAGAATGCCATTCTTACACTTATTTATAATAAGACATGTTATTTTAAATGCAAACTTATATCAAGCCTCAGAACAAATACCCAGTGTGTTTTTGGAAATCACACGGTTTAGTGTTTTCAGATTTGGACTCAGACTTGCATCTCAAACATTGCACTCTGGGCTTATTAAATGATTTCCTTGCAACCAAGAAAAAGTTGCTCATCTGAATTTAGAATCCAATTAAATTAATATGATAGTGGTTGATGAAGCAAAGTAGCATAGAAGCTAAGTTAATGTGCTCTGGAGCTGGGCACTCAGAATTTGAATTTCATTTCTACCATTTATAGCTGTGCAATCATGGGCAAGTTACTTAACCTCTCTGTGCCTCAATTTCTTCATCGGCACAATGGTGTTGAATAATAGTACCAATATCATAGAGTGACTGTAAGGAATGAATAAGTTAGTAATATTTTTAAGCTTAAAGCCATCAATGCTTGGCTTGTAAAATATTTTTTAAATGCTAGTGATTATTAGTATTAGTAAAATAATGTTCCTATAGTATTTATCAAATTATCTGAAAATAATAATATGGGCCTGTTATTTCAGTAGTTCTATTTGTTGGTTACCTAGATTAGGTAAGCTCATCTTGTTTAATCATAAAAAGAACAAACACTTTTTTTAACCTTGTTAAGGAACCCGAGTCACATAATTCAGAAATGTTTCTAACTGGTGACATCTGCTTTGGCTCTGTCATGGCAAGAGAATGTTTATTGTTCCTGAAAGTGAAATCCTCATATTTGTGTAGCATAAAAGAAAAGCCCTTAATAAGATACATTTCCATAGGCACAGTAGTGCCACATATAGTAGAAAATTACCTCTTCTAGGTTCAAATGTTCTGATTCAGAGCTGTCATTGCCTATTATCAGGCAGCAGGAAGGCATAAGTAAGAACTATGTATATTTGTCATTAGATCCATCTACAACATTGATACCGTCAATCAGCCTCTGACAGCACCTTCCCCCAGCTTCTTCCCCTCTGTGCCCCTTTGAGCATGCTCAGATGGAGTCTGCCATCAGTGTGGTGAGAGTTTACTGTGTTTATAAGTGTGCAAACAAATCGAAGAGCAAAATTGATATTAACCAAGTTTGCGACTGTGACTACTAGGGAAATAGTTAAATATATGGATACAAGGAGCCAGACAAATACTTGGCATTAAACCAATAAAAACGATTTTTGGTAAACGAAAAGTTCATCTTGTAAACAAAAAGAAATGAAGTTTGCCAAAAATGAAGCCTAGTGTAGTGCTACTGTAGCCTGACCACAGTATTAAATAAACACACACGCACGAACACGCAAGAGGAAGCCCTCTTCACACTAATACCCCAAGCTCTTTAATGGATCTTTAGATTTGGTAGACAAAGTAGAGTGACAGATGCCCTCAATGAGCTGGGTCCATCAAACAAGCCTAGCACTAACAGAATAAGAAAGGAGTAGCTCTGACAATATGGGCAATCGCATGCTCAAAGCAGTCCTCAGACAATGAGTAAGTTGGTAGATACAAACATAAACTAAATCTGTTAAATTTTTGGTTTTGTTGACTGTAGCAACAAAACAGATATAGAAATGTAGAGGCACAGACTTCTCAAACCCTGGGAAGAGCACTCTCATACCCTCATTTAGAACTTCAGTTGCCAAAGTCATTGAGCTGTCTTCATTGATTGTTCTACAGGACAAAGTCCTTTCTGTTATTCAGGGAGAATATTTCTGCAAATATCTCTGGACTGAAGTTTTAAGACATATTTTGAAAACATGACAGTTATTTATGAAATAAAATGATGTTCTTTTCTCATTAAAATCCAGTTATTCACAGGAACAGAAAGCCAAATACCACATGTTCTCACTTACAAGTGGGAGCTAAACACTGAGTAGACGTAGACACAAAGAAGGGAACAATAGACACTGGGGCCTACCTGAGGGTAGAGGAGTGGGAGCAAGGTAAGGATTGAAAAACTCCCTGGCAGGTACTATGTTCATTACCTGGGTGACAAAATAATCTGTACACCAAATCCCCATGAAACACTACCCATGTAAGAGACCTGCACGTGTATACCTGAACCTCAAATAAAAGTTGAAAAGGAAAATAAATAAGTTAATTAAATTAAATCTAGTTATTTGTAATCCTTGCCAAAGAAAGCCATACAAACAAAATGGAGTAGCATCTGTTAAAAGATATTTTTTTTTCCAATGAAAAATATGTCTTTAAAAATTTCATGGTCATGTGAATCATATATCCTAAGAAATTGAAATAGTTTCATGGTCCTTGAAAAGGTTAACCAAGACACTAGAATTGTACACAGAAACACATAGACATGGAGAGAATGGGAGTACAACTAAGAGACCACCCCAAATTCCCTTTTATAAATAGGCAGACAAGGCTCTCATTCACAATACTGGCTTGTTGGGAGAAAAGCATCCTCACAAAGGCAGAGAAAAACCTATAGTAGATAACAGTTCCATTAAACCTAATTCAATCAATACATAAATTACTTAATAGGTAGATAATAAGAATCAATAAAACTGAGAAAAAACAGAAAAATTTTATCCAAACAACCGAGTATACAAGCAGAAAAGCAAATTCCAAAAAAAAACCAGGAAATATTCAGAAGACCAAATATAATTAGGTCAAAACCAAAATAAAGCAAAGGCCTTAATTAGAATTAACAGGAAATTGTAGGGGAACATCTTATTGGCTTTTCTCATAGTCGCATGGCAGAGAAATGCTAACTTGTATAGGTGTGTAAATATGTGTGTGTGTGTGTAAACTTATAAAATGTATTATATATATATATACACACACTAATATTTAAATATATATATTATATATATGGAGGATGGATAATACAGGAAAGATAATATTGTTATAAAGGCATTCCAGAAATATGTATTATCAAGTTAACTCAAACTTAGTAACTTAAAATGACACCAATATATTATCTGTCTTACAATTCTGTAAATTAGAAGTCCAATGTGTATCTCACTGGACTAAAATCCAGGTGTCAACAGGGCTGCATTCTCTTTTGGAGGTTCTGGAGGAAATATATTTCATTGACTTGAAAAAGTCTTCTACAAACTGCCATTCTTATTCTACTCAATCTCTTTATCTTCAAGTCCATCAATGGCAGGTCGAGTCCTTCCTTCATTGGATCATCTACCTTGCTTCCATTGTCACCTTTTATTCTCTGACTCTTCTGCCTCTGTCTTTTAAGGATTTTTGCAATTACATTAGACCCACTTGGGTGATCCATGATAATATTCTAATCTTAAGGTCAGCTGATTAGCAACCATAATTCCATTTGGATCTTAATTTCCCTTTGCCATGTAACAACATTCTCACATTTTCTAGGGATTAGACTCTCTCTCTCTTTTTTGTGGGAGAGTGGGGCACAGGCGGTGCTATTATTAAGACTACTACAGGTAGATCCAGAATCTACAAAGAACTTAAACAAATTTACAAGAAAAAATCAACCCCATCAAAAAGTGGTTGAAGGATATGAAGAGACACTTCTCAAAAGAAGACACTTATGCAGCCAACAAACTTATGAAAAAAAGCTCATCACTGGTCATTAGAGAAATGCAAATCAAAACCACAATGAGATACCATCACATACCAGTTAGAATGGTGATCATTAAAAAATCAGGAAACAACAGATGCTGGAGAGGATGTGGAGAAATAGGAATGCTTTTACACTGTTGGTGGGAGTGTAAATTAGTTCAACCATTGTGGAAGACAGTGTGGAGATTCCTCAAGGATCTAGAACCAGAAATACCATTTGAGCCAGCTATCCCATTACTGGGTATATACCCAAAGGATTATAAGTCATTCTACTATAAAGACACATGCACACGTATGTTTATTGCAACACTATTCACAATAGCAAACACTGGAAACACACCAAAATGCCTATCAATGATAGACTGGATCAAGAAAATGTGGCACATATACACCATGGAATGCAGCCATAAAAAAGAATGAGTTCATGTCTTTGCAGGGACATGGATGAAGCTGGAAACCACCATTCTCAGCAAAACTAACACAGGAACAGAAAACCAAACACCACATTTTCTCACTCATAAGTGAGAGTTGAATAATGAGAACACATGGATACAGGGAGGGGAACATCACACACCAGGGCCTGTCAGGGGGTCGGGGGCTAGGAGAGGGATAGCATTAGGAGAAATACATAATGTGGATGACGGGTTAATGGGTGCAGCAAACCACCAGGGCACATGTATACCTATGTAACAAACCAGCACATTCTGCACATGTATCCCAGAAGTTAAAGTATAATAACAAAAAAAACAAGATATAATCAAAGGAAGATTTTTAAAATTACTCAGAGCAAAAGGTAAATATGTTTTTTAGTTTACAAAGTTTTATTAAGTGTAGTGAAGGTTAAGTAGTGGAAGTTACTTACCAAGACTTCATTTGGCTTTGACCTTCAGAAGATGAAACAGAAGTACAAAAATTTAAAACTTTCTAGATAAAACTAATAAAGATTACATACAAAGCAACAACAACAAAAAAATTAAAATTGAATTTCTCAGTAGTATGAGATACTATAAAGAAATAAAAAAAATCCTTCCAAATTTGAGGAAAAATAATTTTGAATATAAACTGTACAAGTAGCAAAATTGTAACTCACATGTGAAAAGTTAAAGTTTTTTGTACATCCAAGGATGTAAAAAATATACAACCCCATCAACTCAGAAAGAAAATTGAAAAAAAAATTCTGAAATAGTCATATGTTGCTTAACAATGAGGATACTTTCTGAGAAATACGTCATTAGGCAATTTTATCATTGTGCGAACATCAGAG
The DNA here is from genome assembly GCF_043159975.1 of Macaca nemestrina. Taxonomy (NCBI): domain Eukaryota; kingdom Metazoa; phylum Chordata; class Mammalia; order Primates; family Cercopithecidae; genus Macaca; species Macaca nemestrina. The sequence goes on along the minus strand of NC_092138.1, from coordinate 17,627,062 downwards.
TGCACTTACACAAACAGATGGCATAGCCTGTTGCATACCTAGACTCTATGATATAGCCTATTTCTTTTAGGCTACAAATCTGTACAACAGGTTCCTGCACTGAGTACTGTAGGCATTTGTAACACAATAAGTGTTTGTGTATACTTACAAATATATCGATAAATAGAAAAGGTACAGAAAAATATGTCATAAAAGGTAAAAATAGTACACCTGTATGGGACAGTTACCATGAATGGATCTTGCAGGAATTGAAGTTGCTCTGGTTGAGTTAGTGAAGTAGTGGTGAGTGAATGTGAAAGTGTAGGACATTACTGTATACTACTGTAGACTTAACAAACATTGCACACTTATCTACATGTATTAGTCCGTTCTCAGGCTGCTAATAAAGACATCCCCAAGACTGAGTAATTTATAAAGGAAAGAGGTTTAATTGACTCACAGTTCACATGACTGCAGAGGCCTTAGGAAACTTACAATCATGGTGGAGGGGGAAGCAAACACATCCTTCTTCACATGGCGGCAGGAAGGAGAATGAGAGCCAAGAGAAGTGGGAAGCCCCTTATAATATCATCAGATCTTCTGAGAAGTTACTCACTACCATGAGAATAGCATGGGGAAAACCACCCCATAATTCAAGTAACTGACACCAGGTTTCTCCCACCACATTTGGGGATTATGGGAACTACAATTCAAAATGAGATTTGGGTGGGGAGACAGCCAAACCGTATCGCTACACTAAATTCATTAAAATTGTTTTCAATAATAAATTAACCTTAGCTTATTGTATTCTTTATTAAAATTTTAAATTTTGTAACTCTGACTATTGTAATAACAAAGCTTAAAACAAATACATGTGTAGCTATTCAATGTTTTTCTTTCAATTCTTATTCTATAAGCCTTTTTATTAACAAAACTTTTTTTTAAAAAAAACTTTCCTGTTAAAAACAACTATATACATTAGCCTAGATCTACAGAGGGTCAGAATCATCAATATCTCTATCTTCTACCTCCACATCTTGTCCCACTAATAGGTCTTTAGGGTAAATAATATGCAGGGAGCTGCCATCTCCTGTGATAACAATGCCTTCTTCTGGAAACCACCTGAAGGACCTGCCTGAGGCTGTTTTACAGTTCACATTTTTTTTATGAATATACTCTAATGAAAAAAAGTATAGCATAGTCAATGAATAAACCAGTAACATAGTTCTTATTATCATTTTCAAGTGTTATGTACTATACATAATTGTATGTGCTAGACTTTCACAGGACTGCAGCTTAGTTGGCTTGTTTACACCAGCATCACCACAAACACTTGAGTAACACATTAAGTTATGACATTACAATGGTTATACTGTCACTTTGTGATAGGATTTTTTCAACTCCATTATAATCTGATGGGGCCACTGCCGATGATGGAAATGTGCTTATGTAGTACATTACTGTACTTGGAAAAAACAAAATTTTCAAATGTACAAACCATTCAACTTAGAAAAAAAAGTACAAAAATTTTCTTAAATTTTCAAACAAAAAAGAGACCCAAGAATGAGACTATCATGGCAAGTTAGATGCATTGAGTGCAGAAAATTAAAAACAAAGCTTGATATAAAATTAAGATTTGTTACTCTATCGATAGAACGTTTCCCTTGAGAAGCACGATTTCAGTGATGTAAGCTTATGCTTTTTTTTCTTCAGTTGGGTCTAAGCTTGATACTTGTTAATAGACAATACAATATACAATATTTTAATTGTTAATTAATAAAAATACATATAATGTGTAATACATGATACATATCATATATAATGTTTAATATGTGAAGTATGTTTAATATATTTATATAAAACTTATGTAGTATATAATATGAAATATGGACACCTTGAGATCACGGGGCACAAAACCAGAGAGGATAGAATTACAGAGAGGGAGAGACCTCTAAAGTTTACCGAGGTCCCATTTGTGTTCTCAGCTGAGTGCTGATAAGCACATGCCTATGAGGAAAACAATCAAAGGCAGAGAAAGAACCACTTAAAGCATTAGAAGAAACAATAGGCACTAATAAGAGTGAAAAACCGTAAGGTTTAGCCGGGCGCGGTGGTTCAAGCCTGTAATCCCAGCACTTTGGGAGGCCGAGACGGGCGGATCACGAGGTCAGGAGATCGAGACCATCTTGGCTAACGGGGTGAAACCCCGTCTCTACTAAAAAATATACAAAAAACTAGCCGGGCGAGGCGGTGGGTGCCTGTAGTCCCAGCTACTCGGGAGGCTGAGGCAGGAGAATGGCATGAACCCGGGGGACGGGGCTTGCAGTGAGCCCAGATCGTGCCACTGCACTCCAGCCTGGGCGACAGAGCGAGACTCCATCTCAAAAAACAACAACAACAACAACAACAACAACAAAAAACCTTAAGGTTTAACATTCTCACTGAAAGGGGGAGGTTTTCAAATTAGATAAAAGAGAAAGATCTCACTATATGTTATGTAAAATAAACCACTGTCAGTATAAAGCACGAATAGTTTGCAAGTAAAAAGACGGAAAAAATGTGTACTGTGCCTTCAGAAGATGTTCAGAAGAAGGCATAGTTTATCAAGACTCAGAACTGTACACTAAAAGACAGAATTTTCCTGCATAAAATTCATATAATAATTTCATCAATGAAAAAAATACATCTTATCTCTAAAAATAGTATTTGAGATTTTAAATAATGCAAGCAGAAGGATAAATACAAATCCTTATAATAATATCTGTGATTTTTTTAAAAAGGCAAAACTAGGAGCGAGTAGAACGACCAATACTTAACAACCTTTTACTTTACAATGGTGCAAAACTGTCTAATTTTCAATATAATGTACAGTATCCAATAAATTACATATGCTATTCAGCACAATTATAAAATAGCATTTGAATTAGATGATTTTATCCAATTTTAAGCTAACATAAGTGTTCTAAGCACATTTAAGGTAGGTTAGGTGACGTTATGAAGTTTACTAGGTAAGGCGTATTAAATGCATTTTTCAGTGTAGAATATTTTCAACTTAATGATGGATTTATTGGGATGTAATGCTATCATAAGTCAAGGAACATCTGTACAAATTATTAATGCCTTGAAACCCTTGAAAGTTTGTTATAAATGCTTTTCCAACTTATTGCTGTCCCACGTTGTTTGTCAGTCTTAATTTTTAGTACTGCTAATTTTCATCTTTATCTACTTTAAAAGTATTTGTGCACAAAGTTGGGAAAAGGCATGCAAGCCAGAGGTCATGTTCAGCTTTCAAAGTTTCAGTCAAGTTTTTGGTGGAAAATAAGGACAAAGTAACAATGAACTCAGCAATGCAATTCAAATCAAATGCTGTGGCAGTCATTTGAGTTATGACTTAATTCCCTTTTTGAAAAGTTCAAAGGAAAAGAAATGATTTCACAATTTCTGGACTATAAGAAGTGTATGTATAATCAGTCACCCTTGCTTATGTCCATATCCTCTGGTTTTCTTCCCCCATTCCCCACATGGGGCATATTTTCCAGAGTGGGTGTTGAATAAATGTTAGTGGCATGAATAAATGAATATCACAAAATAATATAAAACAAACAGATGATTTTGCTCAAATGAACGTCCAAACTGTGATAATCTGATTGGCCAAATGACTGGGTTAAAAGTCATTATTCATTTTATGAATCGTTCATTCATGAAATTGTGTTATACCATCTCTTATATTTCCTATATCCAGTTTCGTCAGTTGGCAAAAATTTAAGAATTTTTTTCCTGCCTGATAGTGAGAGTCAACATGTATTTTCTTTTCTTTGTCTACCTTGTAGCTGGATGGGGCTGTTTCCCCACCTATGGGCTTAGTGCTGTAGCCATCTTAAGGCTCCAGCCATTAGAAGTCAACTTATTTCCCTTTGTTCTGATACCAGTGTGTGAGCTAGGGACTGATATTTTCCCAATTTACAATAATTAAATACTATCCTGAAGTCTGTGCACAAAATTAAAAAATGATATTTTAAAGGAAACAATTAAAAGGCCTTGTCTAGATCACTTAGTATGAGCAGAGTTCCCCAATGTATCTTTTAGCCATGAAACCTAGCATTTAGGAATGTGTTATATTCTTTTCCTAATTAATAAATCCAAACTTAATTTCTCAATTGGCTATTTGTGTCATTTTTTTTGTTCATGAGTCAAAACCTAAGAATGGATGAGGCATCAGTAGCATGCTGTATTGAACCCTAATATAAGAGTTCTCCAATCTGAGATTCTGGGTAGGCAACATAGGCAACAGCGCCTTTAGTGGCCAGGATCACGCAGAGGTAGCTCTTATACTTTATTTAAAACTCATCTCAAAACAGAAAGATACAAATGCTATAGACAATTTATTGCATTTCATTTTATAATTGTATTAAGGTATTATTGACATATATTAAATTGCAAATATTTAAAATAAACAATGTGATGTGTTATAACATTTGTACCTCCTCATGAAATCATTATCATGTTCATAAAAAGGATTATGCATTTTGGGAGGCCAAGGTGGAAGGATCACCTGAGGTCAGGAGTTCAAAATCATCCTGGCCAACCTGATGAAACCCCATCTCTACTAAAAATACAGAAATTAGCTGGGCATAGTGGTGCACACCTATATTGCCAGCTACGTGGGAGGCTGAGGCAGGAGAATCGCTTGAACTCAGGAGGTAGAGGTTGCAGTGAGCCGAGATCATGCCACTGCACTCCAGCCTGGGCGACAGAGCAAGATCTATCTCAAAATAAAAAATAAAAAGATAAAGATTATGAACATATCCATTAACCCCCAAAATTTCCTCATGTCCTTTTATAATTTCTCCCTCTACCTCTTCCTTGCACCCATCCTGCCCAAAGGGAACTGCTAATCTGCCTTTGGTCACTTTAAATGAGATTGCATTTTTTCATATTTTATATAATTTTGTAGAATGATATAGTATGTACTCTTTATTTTCTGGCCTCTTGTACTTATCATAATTATTATATTTATTGATGTTGTTCAGGTATTGATAGTTCATTCCTTTTTGTTTCTGTGTAGCATTCCATTGTATGGATATGTTGCAATTTGTTTATCTAGTCACCTCTTGAGAGAATACTTTTTGGAGATGGGGATGGCATTGAGTCTATAGATAAATTTACAAGCCACTTGAGCAATTTATAGCTTGTTACATTGGTACAAAAGTAATTACTAACACTTATAATGGCAAATTAAAAGTTTTTGGTTTTGCCATTACTTTTAATGGCAAAACCTGCAATTGCTTTTACATCAATCTAATTGTAATATTGAATTTCCAAACTATAAAATGTTATATTTCTCAATTTATTTAAATATTTTCACTTTTCTAAGCAATGTTTTATCATTTTATTTTAACAGGGCTTGCAATTATTTTGTCAAATTTACCTCTAAGCATTTTATACTTTTGATACTATTTTAAGTGGTATTGATCTTTTCAGTTTGTTTTTCAATTCATTCATTTTCTAGTTTTAAATTCTATATACTTGTATATAAAACTAAAATTAATTTGTGTCCTTTAAATTTACATGCTGTGATATGGCCAAATTTACTCATATTCAGTATTTTGGGAGGTAGATTTCTTAGGATTTTTTATACACATAGTCATCATCCATCTCTTATTTATTTTCTTGCCTTATCACATTGGTGAGGACCTGGAGTACCATGGTAATTAGAAGTAGTAGAAACAGTCTGACTTGCTCAGTTCCTGATTTTAGGAGGGAAATGTTCACTCTTTTACCAGTAAGGTATAGCGTTTTCTTAGACACCTTTCCTCTTGTTCCCAGAAAGGGGTTCCGATCCAGACCTCATGAGAGGGTTATTGGATCTCACACAAGAAAGAACTCAGGGTGAGTTCAGAGTGCAAAGCAAAAGCAAGTTTATTAGGAAAGTAAAGAAATAAAGAATGGCTACTCAACAGACAGAGCAGCCCTCAGGGCTACTGACTGCCCATTACGTTTATTTATTGATTATATGCTAAACAAGGGATGGATTATTCATACCTCTCCTTTTAGACCATATAGAGTAACTTCCTGATGTTGCCATGACATTTGTAAACTGTCATGAGTCTGGTGGGAGTGTAGCAGTGAGGACCATCAGAGGTTACTCTCATCACCATTTTAGTTTTGGTGGGTTTTGGCCAGCTTCTTTACTGCAGCCTGTTCTATCAGCAAGGTCTTTATGACCTGTATCTTGTGCTGACCTTCTATCTTGTCCTGTGACTTAGAATGCCTAACCATCTGGAAATGCAGCCCAGTAGGTCTCAGCCTCATTTTACCCAGCCCCTAATCAAGATGGAGTTGCTCTGGTTCAAATGCATCTGAAACTCTGGATGTGAAAGTTTTGAGTGTTAAAGGAACTTTTTACTTTAGGAGCCAACTTTACTCCCACGTGGTCATATACACTGTTCATTTTGTCCTAAGGTCTTTTGACTCAATATTCATGAGGGTTATTGCTTTGTAGTTTTATTTTTTTATTTTATTGTAAGGTCTTTCTCAGGATTTGGTTTTGAAGTATTGTTAACCTCATAAAATGAGTTGAAAATGTTTTTTTGCTTTGTCTTTTTTTCCAAAAGAGTAAAGTCATCTTGGCCTGTAGTCTTCTTTGTGTGAAGATTTTAAGTAAGAATGCACTTTCTATAATGAGAATAAAGCTATTAGCATTCTATTACCTCTGATATCAATTTTGATAATTTTTATCTTTAAAATTTAATCTAAGTTATTGAACTTGTTGACAAAGTTATTCACAAACTTCTTTTCTTACCTTTTTGAAAGTCAGTAAGAACTATAGTGGTGTTTCCTCTTTCGTTCTTGATATTAGAAATTTGTGTCTCATTGATCACTGAATCTCTATTATTAGGACAATGCAGATAATATTGTGAAAAGATGTTAATATTGTTTAAAAATACCACTTACATTCTTACCTCAACTAGAATCTACATCTCCTTCATTTGTTGCTAATCTTCATGTTGAAATAGCATTTCTTGCTTTAATTTGCCTTTCACTGACTACTAGTGTTATTCTGCGTCTTTTCACAGGATTATGGATTATTTGCCTTTTTCTATGACTTCTATGTTCATATTTTAAGTCTGTTTTTACACTGTGATGTTTATATTTTTCTTATTAATTTGTAAATATGGTTTATATTTAGGAGTATTCATCCTTTGTCTGTTATATATGGTACAAATATTATCTCCAAGTCCATCATTTTATTTTCATTTTGTGTATATCACTTTTATCACATAGAATCTTTTACACTTTATAATTTAAATATGTGAATCTTTACAGCTTTGGGGTTTACTGAAAATATTTTTCTGTTTTTATAATGACAATTTTAATTCATCTATAATTTATTTTTTAATGTAGCCTGTGGTTAAAAAAAAAAAAAACTAACATTATTATTTTCTTAGTGGGCATATGGTTTTCTGAGCATGAATTTTGAATGATTAACTTGGATCTTTAGATTGTAATTTTAGTTTATCGTGATCAAACTTTCTAGATTTAGATCTGTTTGTATTTTCTGCCTAATTTGTATATGTATGTATTCATGTAGGACTGCCATCATGTTTTAATTGTAGTAACTTTCAACTGAATGATATAGCCATCTCTGAGTAAATGGATACTCGCCTTCTAATAAGTTTTATTATCTGTATCTGAATGCTTCCACATTATATTCATTACTCAAATTCTTAACTATTTACCCTTAATATAAATCCAGAGCTGCCATATATTAAAAACTGGACCTAAAATAGCTAAGTAATATTTTTTAGTTTTCATTTATACTCCTAGATTTTTTAAATGAGAGAGTAATAGAATGTAATATTTTTAAAAATCTCATAGTTTCTACCTCTAATTAAAACAAAATACCCTGCGGAATACCCTGTGTCATTTTACCCAGTTTCATTAATATTGGCTACTGAAGTTAATTTAAATTCACTCTTGTAAAGTGGGATTTCAGTATCAGCATTTTTTCTCTGTTAGCATACTCAGTGAGACTTATAAATAGTTATCGGCTGTGCAGTAAACACTAAGCAGGCTTGTCTATTGCAAATAATCTCAGCCAATAAATGTTATTTACGTTCTATTTAGGAATAAAGATACTAATCTGAGATCACAAAAGGACATTTGTGTTAAAGCAATTCTGCTTTGATTAGTTGCGTACGCAAATGTTACTCACTCTCTTTCATCTCCTTCTTTGACAGTTGTATAGAAAGAAAAGTAAATGCACAAATGCAGTCAAATCTATGATTAATACAAATGAAACTGTGAGAATTGAATAACTAATGCATGTAGAATTACCTCTCATTCTGATTGGATAGTTTTTAAATGTTGACTAAAATTTAAATAAATAAATACAAAAAGAAGCTGTCTGAAATGACCTATTATTATTTTATACCCAGAAAAAACCTGGGTTTCCACTGATATGAGAAGGAGCTTCTCTCTGTAAGGAGGTTTGGGTTTTTTGTACTGTCTTCTGCACATTCCCTCAATCTGATTTTGGAGTTTTTACTCAAATCCTTTATCCTTTGATTTTGGGGGGAAGAAAAAGTGCTAGATTCTGCCAAACCAGATAGAATTTGGGAATCTTTCTCTCTCCTGGACAGCTACTGTCAACTGGTATGACGTAGGCCTTTGTTTTGTTTGGCTGTGGTTAGTGTTTCTTTGCTGGTTGTTTAAAAATGTATTTTTAGTATTCATTTGTTTAGAGGGTTGGGAGTTATTATTTCAAAGGTTATCCCTTCGTTTTGGAAGGCCTTTTAAATTGTGATATTGCATGCAAAATAGTTTAACTAATTCTGAACTGCATATTTTCTTTTTTTTTTTCCTAAGCTTTTTTCCTCAGATGCTGGACCCACATTATTGACTGAGAATGAAAAGAATTCAGACCCAGATGTCTTTCCCTTTTAAAGCAGAGAATATAGAAAACAATGAAATTTGGGGTCCCTACTTCTCTTGCTTCTCCTTTTCCTCTTCCTCCTCTACCTTCTTCTTGTTTGCCAATCACCCCAGTTACTCACTGTGTTTTATGTTTCTAGCATGGCCTCGAAAAGATCCTCACTTAATTGACTCCACAGTGATGGAGTAGTGGATTGCTAGGAGGGACCAATATCTAGACACCCTTAGATAGAGGCTACTTGTAAATATAGTCAAGAGGGGTGATCAGCCTCTCTTCTCACTTCAACTATGAGATGAGTTTCCTATTTCTAAGAAAACTCACTGTAAACCAAATATAAAATTCTGAGTCCTCCAACTGACTGAATGGACCCTCCTCTTAAAGAAAGGTAACCAAACAAACCTGAAAAACTAGTTCAGCCCATGACAGAAGGGGTGGGGGGTCAGAATATGCCTCATTATACTCCTTTCTCTTCAGAGTTCAGGTACAACTGACCAGTATTAACATTAAAATAGACATCCTAAGACTGACAGAACAGACATTTTGTAGCCATAATATACCAATGCCAGCCTGACTCTTGTATAATATTACAAGACAGATAGCAGGTTCTCAAAGGAAATCAAAGTATTTTACCCCAAAATGCATTTCTTTGACACATTTTGAAATGGCCCACTGAAGATCATTTTGCTTCAGTGTTGGTCAGTAGAAAGGAAGTTCCAGGATCTGTTGAACAAGTGCATTACACTATGAATCTATGACAAAATTAAAAGGAAGTTTGAAATGACTACTTTCTTCTGGCATCCCAATATAAGTATCTTTTGGTAAAAAGAGTTGCTTTTAAGTCAAATGGCTGGTTGGCAATATAATTTTTTAAAGACAGGAAGCTGAAAGACGCTATTCCCAAACAAAGCATCTGTAGTATTAACATCTATATCTGAGCATCTTTTATTTTCCCAAGGGGTGCAAGTGATAAGAAAGGCAGAGAAATCCACTTGAATAAAGCTTTTCATAATGGATGGAGGAGCAGAAAGCATTCCCAGACGCAGGTCAAGTTCAACCCAAGAACAACTCTCTCAGTGCTTTCACAACTAGTTAAAATACAAGACCAATAATACCTCAGCTCTCAAATCAGTGCTGAAATCCAGCAGAAGGTTGTTAATATTGATATGGTTAATATACATCAAACAGGATTCCTTTAATTTTCTGAATCGAAAAATTCTCCACAGTGTTGACATTTCCTTACTGAACTCTCAGGATTGTTTGGCTTCAAAGGCTGTTGGGCCCAAGACGCATTTTGTTTTAAATAATCCTTCATAAAAAATTCAGCTTTCAGTCTAATATGATTGAAACTCAGCTTGAGTGTGTTTTATAATGCATTGAACTGGAAAGACTATGGGCACTGAATTATTCAAAACATGGTAGGCAAACGAGTGATATGTGTTCTCATGTGGGGAGGGGGCGATCAAAGAAATCAGTGAGACTTGATATGTCTTGTTATCTCATTTTATTTACCTTTTAGAACTCCTCCAAATATTAGAGGAAAGAAATCAATATCAATTTTCACCTCTGTCACGTTCCACACTTCAATTATTAATGAATGTCAAATTTGACCACAGTTCTCTGTACCACCTGCACTGCAATAATATTTCTGAGCCTTTATTAAAAATGTAAAATTGTCATTGAATTTCCAAATATGATTCTCCAGTGGCTAATTTGGCTTGTTTTATTAATAAGCGGGTTCTGATGAGTAATACTAATTTAATACGCCTGCATGTAAGATTAAACTATAAATTATTCCTGCTGAAGGTGATGAGATATGACTGCTGTGTGGTTCTTGGGCAATAACCTTCCTGAATTAACCCTGCAAGCACACAATTCCTGGAAGAAACCATTACTTCATATAGCAAAATTCCTGATATCACTTTGTGTGTTTTCTTTAGCAGAAGAATGTGCACAAACACACGTAAAACACATGATGGGTGACAAAATACACATGCATACCATACATGGCTTACTTGAATTTCCAAGTAAAATTTCTCCAAAGGAAATGACTTTACTAGTGATTTTTATAGTTCATTAATTTTGGCCACATTAAAATACCTCATGAAATCACTTACCATTCTGCTGTCAATCTGATGTTTTCAATTCTGAGATGCTGAATATAAATTAAAGCAATTATTAGAGTCCTGGACCATGCAAAGTTCTTTAGTTACAGGAAACCTGGTGATTGCAGGTCAAAATTGCCACCAAATATTTCTGTACTCCAAGAGACAATTGGAATATCAATATGTATCCGCTTAAGAATAGAATGTTTCTAGAAAGAAACTAGGTAGTTTTTATTTTATACTAGAAGAAGTCAACAGCCAGGGCTGTGGATAGGTGAGTAGATGAGACTTTCATTGCTTTGTACAATAAGCCACAAACAATACAGGAAATAGCCTCCAGCTTTTTATTTGTCTTTTGTACTAAGCTTTCTTTAGTATATTGCTCCTGATCAATTACACTTAAATCAACAGGAGTTGCTTGAACATTGGACAGTTGTGTTCCCATGCCCTAAAGCATTTTTGAGGGTTACTGAGATAGAACTAATTAAAAAATACTCCCTCCAAATTTTCTTTAGTGTGGCATCAATGAACATCGCTTAGAGGAAAAGAATTCCACCTTGATTTCCTGGTCTGCCACTCTAAGGCCGGGCAAACATAAACCTTTAGAGCAAAACACTTCTAAATTTGCTCCAACTTGAGAATTTGGTTTCCATATTCTTATATAAAAGGTAAATGGAGGCCTAATTTCCCTATAACCATTTTTTCAAAGAGTAAATATAGTTAGTCATTCATAAGTGACAATGAAAATTAGGATTTTCAAATATCTAACATTTCACCAATTGCTTAATATATTTTTTGTTGAATAATGTTTTATTTTTATCTTAAAAAGCCACTATTCATAGTCATAAACTTTTGCATTCACTTTAACTACCGAGACTGAACAGCTGCTTGACCTAGAAATGCAATAAAGCATCAGGTCATAGCAGAATCACAACAAATATTTTATTTCATATCAGAGTGAATTGATTGTTCAGGTGCAAAACTAGAATACCTTCATTTTTACTCTTTTTTCTTGCTTTAGATTATGGCATTCTGAACAAAATGGTTTTACTTGAGAAATGTAAGGAGAAATGTTCACTTTTGTTAACATGGAAATTGATAACCTCAGTAGACAGAGCCAAGAAATGTTTTTATTCAGCTGAATTCATGTTTTCAGTGATGATTCAAGGTTTAATAGGATTTTCTTCCACCACTCCAAAATCTGAGCATGATCAGCTAGCTTCTCACCAAAGTTCATGACAGGCCATTACCTAATCTGTAGAAAGGAAAATCAAAATACTATGGTTCTCTAACGTTTTATTTGATTTATTAACCAATGGACAACCATTGAGTGAAGGCATCATTGCTTTAAAAAATCTGTTAAGGTGAAACTTAATGTATCCCGGCATTGTGGACTGATTTGGAAGCTTAATTTCTGAGCATTTTATAATGTACCAAGGAGAATAGACCCAGGGATATCTTCCATAGGCCCACAGTAAATATTTGTTCAATGGGGAAAAAAAATGAATATATAGTTCAGAAGAGATATCTGACAGGTAATTGACATTTCTGAGTGATAATGCTCAAACTCATCTATGATCAAACACTGTGAAGTATTCTGAAATGAACTTTTTATAAATAAGAAATAAAAATTCAATTATGGAAGGACTTCCAGTTTCATCTCTAATATATAAAATGTTTGGCAGTTGTCACTCCATCTTTACAAGATAAAGCTAAACAAACTGAAAATCAATGACTTTTCTTAGACCCATAAGAGAATTGAGGTTGCAGGATAAACTGCCGCAGCCCAGAATGTGGAGAGATAGGTGATTCCAGAGAGTCACAGGAGAAATCAGATCTGCTTATCTGGAGCAGAAGTGGCTAGAGTCATAACTGGTAGGTACAATTGTAATTGCTCAATGGGTTCTTCCTGCCCACTACACAGACAAAATCAGTTCGCTGAGACCAGGGCATTGCAGTAAAGAAAGAGTTTAACTGATGCAAGGCTGGCCACATTATATGGGAGATGGAGTTATTACTCACATCAATCTCCCCATAAATTTGGAGGCTAGGGTTTTCAAAAATAGTTTGGAGGGCAGGGGGATAGGGTATGGATGCTGCTGATTGGTTGGGAATGCAATCATAGGAATTTAGAAAATGGTCCTTGTGCACTGAATTTACTCCTTGGTGGGTGCCACAGGACTGGTTGAGTCATGGATCTGGATGGGGCCATCAAATTGTCAGAAATACAAAAACTTGAAAAGACATCTCGAAAAGCCAATCTTAGGTTCTACAACAGTGATGTTAATTGCAGGAGTAATTGGGGAAGTTGCACATGTTGTGGCCTCCAGAACAATGGCTCGTAATCATTTAACTATGCCTATATTTTAGCAGAATTCAGGCTCCTCTTCTCCTAATCTGGTAGTCTTTCATTAGTTTTACAAAGGTGGTTTAATTTTGGGGAAGGGCTACTGTCATTTAAACTATAAACTAAATTTCTTCCAAAGTTAGCTTGGGCCAAGCCAAGGAATGACCAAGACCAGTTTAGAGGTTAAAGGCAAGAAGGGGGTTGGTTAGATAGATCAGATCTCACAGTTTTCTCACTGTTGTAATTTTTGCAAAGGTGATTTCCCACTTAAACAGTAATTTTGATAAAACCAGAGGCCGAGTGTGGACTAGCATGAGAGTGAGAAACTCTGGTGTCTGTAGCCTTTGGGGACTTCGTACTTTTGTAAAATTTACCTCCAGGAATCACACCAGGTTCTCACACTGAATAAAGATCAGAAGATGCACTCATGAAGATCAGAGGAAGATTCACTCATGGCTTTGTCAGTAGAGGGGAAGTTTAATCATTGTGAAATATATGCAGAGAGTTTTCCATAAAAAAGGCCCACTCTTTAGGAGAAAGATTTTGCCAGAACTTTAACACAGCTGGAATAAGGACCTTCTTCCCTCTCCAGCCCCCACAACATTTTTTTTATCTTACCTAAGAGGAGTGGGACATAGTCAACATGGGTCAAAGCTTTAAGGAAATAGATTAGAAACACTGCAGCCCAGAGGGACACAGGCCCACCAGAAAACTGAGATTTAATTGTAAGGTTATAAAACACTCTTTCTTCCCCATACCTTAACACCACACCCACTGGGCTCCAGTATAATAACATTAGATTATAGCTGAAAGAACTCCAAAATGAACTCTCTCTGTGAGGAAGTCCAAAGTTTCTAACAGGAAAGATAAAACCAAGAACACTAGAGTTGAAGCCTCTGGTACCTGTAGCTATAGAAAACATTAAACACAGCTCAGCTTCCAGCAAGGTAACATAAATCCTCACTCTAAATGCCTATTTAGCTCAGCTTCTATTACTTGATATAGTATGTCCAGCTTCCAATTAAAGAATTACAAATCATGACAAAAGTCAAGAAGAATATAATATGGGAAGTCAAAGCAAGGATCAGAAAAAAACTTGAGAATGATGACAATATTAGAATTCTCCGAGAGGGAATTTAAAATAAATATGATTAATGTGGTAAGGAGTTTAATGGAAAAAGTAGATAACATGTAAGAACTGATGGATAAGCAGAGAGATGGAAACCCTGAGAAGAAATCAAAGGAAATTCTAGAAACAAAAAACACAACAACCGAAAGGAAGAATGAATGACTCTGATGGGCTCATCCTTAGACTCAACATAGCCAAGGAAAGAATCAGTAAGTGTGAAGGTACAGCAACAGGTATTTCCCGCCAAGTCTGTCCCGCTGACGCTGGCTGAGTGACGGATGAAAGGAGTACTCAGACACAGGTATGCAGTGTAAGAGCAGCTAGGGAACTGCCCGGCACTAGTGGCAGAAGAGTGAGTAGTCCCAAACAGCTGGAGCCACTTGCTGTTATTCAGTACAGACATAATGCTGAAAGCCTGGAGCAAACACAATCTGTGGGTAATTAACATTATTGTTCATCCTTTCAGGGAGCAGTTACATGGATGGATGATCAAAGGTCGGTTTCCAGACAACATAAGTAAACAAGTCCATTTAAGGTAAATTCCCCTACACTCCCTTGTACCTATTCCTCACCCTCTGCCTCAAGGTAAGAGAACAGTTGCCTTCAGCTTATTCTCCCCCAGAGCTATGCAGAGTCTTCTGACCTTTCAGAAGGCCTGCTCCTTTCCCTACAGCTTCTCCAACCACTCTGACTGATCTCCTACAATTTCCCAAAGTGACATATAATATTACTGTACTATACTGTTGGACACCAAATATATACCACCCCAAAATATACTTCTTTGTCATATTTCAAGATGGCTTTTAAGAGAAACTGCAGACACAGGAATAGCTCTATAAAGCTGTCCTTTTGCAAAAGACAGCTTTATTAAAAAGCTGTCCTTTTACATCTATCTACGTCAGTGAAGTAAATAGCAGATGCAAGTGGAGGTTTTCTCTGAGGCCTCATATCAGCCTAAATACAGATCTTGGAAAGGTCATATTGAAATCTTGCCCAGAGATCACCACAGCCTACAATCTATTCTGAGGACTGCTACCTGAGGTACTTTATCTACATATTAAGACAACCTTTGTTTACAGTGCAGTTCCTCCCTTCACCCTCCTGTAGCTTGTCCACATCATCCTCAAGGAACCCCCGATCCCTATTCCATTCTGTGTTGTATAAAACTCCAGTCGTCTTATCTTTCAAGTCTTGATTTTGTGTGGCTTTTGTGTATATGCATGTACTTTGTATGTATTTTCTCCTTTTAATCTGTTGACTGTCAGTTTACTCTAGAAATTCAATTTTTTCCATCTTCAAAGGGTGGAAGGAAAGTTCCTTTCACCCCTACACTACTCATAATAGAATACTAGAATGAGAAGAAAGAGAGAAAGAAGCAGAAGAAATATTCAAAGTAATAATGGCTGAAAAAAAATTAAAATTATCAAGACACCAAACCTGAGGTTAGTGAAATATACCAATCCATAGCTCAGAGAACACCAAGGAGGATAAATGCAGACAACAAAAACAAAAACAAAAACACTTCACACACCTAGGAATATCATGTTCAAACTGCTGAAATCTAAAGACAAGAAGACAATCTTTAAAGAAGGCTGGGGGGAAAACAAACCACATCATATATATTTAAAAAGGAGAGAAATTACAGGGGATTTCTTGTCAAAAACTTTGCAATGATGAAGAGAATGGAGTGAAATATTTAAAGTTCTGAAAGAAAAAAAAAAACACCAATCTTGAATTCTGTATCCAGAGAAATTATTCTTCAAACATGAAGGAGAAATGAAGACTTTCTCAAACAAAAACCGAGGACATTCATGGCTAGCAGAACTGCTGTGTAAGAAATGTTAAAAGAAGTTATTCAGGGAGAAGGAAAATAATATAAGTCAGAAATGAAGATCCACATAAAAAGAAAAGCACTATAAAAGAAATTACTGAAGGTAAAATATTTTACTTGTATTTATTTAAAAATAATTCTTCAAAGTAATAGTAACAATGTATTGTGTGATAAAAAAGAGTCAGGCATGGTCTGTTGTAAGGTACATAGAAGACTAAAATATATACCTCAAAATATGCCTCTTTGGCAAAAGGAATATTTTAAACTGATTACTTTGAGAAACTGCAAACACAGGAGAAGCTCTGAAAACAGAGATTATCCTTCAGTAAGGAAAACTTATATCAATAAAGAGAATGTCCATTTTTAAGAGTATCTCCCTATTTTATCAGGCAGAGAAGGATGACTAAGTTAACCTTTGCTGATGCAGAAGACACTGATTTAAGTTTATATAACAAACCGTATTCTTATTTATTGCACTTTTCCTGGTTACCTTGCCATTACTGGCCTCTCCAATACTCTTCTTTGTTTAAGTTAAAGATTCTATTTAAATATCAACTCAAAGCCACCTATTTTGACACTATGTACAAAATTATATTGCAAACTCAAACCATAAAACTTTTTCTTTAAAGAAGTATAATTGACACACTCAGAGAGAGAGAAAATGGAATGGTATAAAATACTCAGAGAAGGTAGAAAAAGCAGGAGAAATTTCAATTGTGCAAAAGAGATTGGAAAAAGAAAGTGTCTTAAGAAAAAAGCAAGTCTAATACAGCAGATGAATTAGAGTTAAAAAATGCATTCCCTTTTTTATATTTTTCTTTGAGATTCTTTTAGGTTTTATGATATAAGCATATTCCTCTTTTATTCTTTCCTTACCTCACAGGATGGGGTATAAGACTCAATCATCCACAAAGTGTTTTGTGATCTTTTGATCAAAGACCTTATGAAAGCAAAGTAGCATTATTATTTTGAAACAGTTATTGGCCCTGGGGGTGGGGGTGGGGAGGATGTATAACAGGGAGAGAAAAGTTGAAAAAGTTGAAAGAATGCAGGTCATAAAAATCTAATGCTAGAAAGAATAAAAGCTATGGCCACTTAAAACACATGCATACTTAGTTAGAAAGTGAAAATCCACTCAATCAAGCTAGTCATTCCATCTTTGCCAGGGCTGGCTTCAAATATGGCTATTTTCCATTCATTTGCCTGCCTAGTAGACTGAATAGAATCCTAGGCCATCTCATTCAGTTGAAACAGCTGAACTGGTTGTTCATGTGGACACAAGCACAATTTAAGTTGCTTGAGTGCTGATGCAAGTGCCACAGGGTGGGGGTTGAAGAAAGAGGAAAGCAAAGGGCAATGCAGAGGAGAGGGACTCCCACAGTGTTGCTGGAGCTGGGGGCCAGAATAAACAATGCACTGTGACCTATTTAGCAAATGGAAACGCAAACCAGAGAAAGCAGCCAAGGTCAGGGATGCACATCCTCTCCTGCTGAGATGATTTGGGATGCTCAGAACAAGAAAATGAATAGCTCACATGAGGGAGTTTCCTTGAATTCCCCTGGGTGATAAATCACTGACTGTAGTGAAGTTTCTGCTTTTGTAAAACTCTGTTAAATAAATGGCAGCGGCAAGCTGGCGTCTGGTTTATATGTATTTTCCTTCTTTAGCTTAAAGGCAACATCCAATTAAGAATTCTTTTTGGTCCAGTCTGTTTATATTAGAGACTGGATTGCCTTCCTCTCTACCTGTCCCCGAAAGTTACCAGAGAAGCCTCTGGAACCAGACTCACTTTAGACCTATCCAGTTGAAATGCTTGGACTCAAATGCTTATTTCACAGTATACATTTTTTTTGGTGATTTGGTGTCCCAAAGTCACTTCATTTTATTCAAAGCTTTATGTTCATCAGGAATAAGAAAGAGGTCAAACTGTGTAGCCCAATACCATAGAAAGTCATAGAATGAAGAAAAGAAAGATGGTGTTGGTGGATTTCTGTCTATATCTGTATTAGCTAACTATCTATGTATCTATCCATATTGTGATCCTAATTCTGATGAGATATGCATAGAAAAATAACTACCAGAAAATGCACTGAAACGTTCAAAACAAGTGTTGTTAGGTGATAGTATTATAAGCGATAGTTTTCTTCTTTATATTTTTGTTGGTATTTTCTAACTTTCTAACAATTTATATCAATGCTGTCCAATAGAAATAAAAAGATAATGAGCAGCAAGTGTAGTCACTTATGTTATTGTAAATTTTATATGAGAAAAAAGGGTAAATTAATTTTAATTACATATATTACATAATTTAGTACATCTAAAATACTATTTCAACATAAAATTATTGAGATATTTTCAATTTTTGACTATCAGCTCTTCAAAATCTGATGTACAGTTTATACTAACAGTACATTTCAATTTGGAATAGCCATATTTCTAGAGATCAGTGGCCATTGTATTGGACAGTGCAGTTCTACAGGAAAAATAACAACCGTGTGTGTGTGTGTGTGTGTGTGTGTGTGTGTGTGTATGTGAAAGAGAGAGAGTAATAAGAGATGATGATAGAAAAAATGTAGAGAATTATTTCCTAAACTATTCTGTGGAACCCTAAAACTTTCATGTTTCATGAGATTTTACCAAAGAGCAAAATAGAAAAATATTTGTTGCTAAGAAATAGAAAAATTTATGTTGCAAAGTCAAATAACTTTGGAAATTCCCGGGATAAGCAAAATTAAATCACTTTCTCTGCTGTAGGACTCCTCAAAGCCTTTAATATGCTAATATGCTTTATAAAGCTTTAAGAGAAGTATATGGTTTGCTACTATTTTTATTAACTTTTCAGCAAAAGCCTCGATACAGTTTGGGTCTGTGTCCTCACCAAATCTCATGCTGAATTGTAATCCCCATTGTTGTTGGTGAGGCCTGGTGAAAGGTAATTGGATCACGGGAGTAGATTCTCATGAATGGTTTAACACTTTTCCTGTGGTGCTCTTGTGACAGTGAGTGAGTTCTCATGAGATCTGGTTGTTTAAAAGTGTGTGGTACCTCCCCTCTCTCTCTCTCTCTTGCTGTTGTTCAGGCCATGTGATGTGCCTTGTCCCCCTTTGCCTTCCACTATGATTGGAAATTTTGAGAAGTTGGGCAGCATCATCTTACAGGATCTATGGAACAATTTCAGAAACTTTGATGTAGAAAAATTAGCAAATGAAATAAAAATAGGCACAGGGAGTTAGTATTGAAATGTTATACCTTATTGGAAGTGTCATGATCGTGTGTGTGTGTGTGTGTGTGTGTGTGTGTGAGAGAGAGAGAGAGACAGAGAGAGAGAGAGAGAGACTGAAAAAGATATATAGAGAGATTGATTCACAGAGCATGCAGTATATTAATTTAATAATACCTCCTCTTCCATTTATTTTCACATGTACTATTTTAATATTACAATAGTTCTGGGGAGCAATGCAAAATAAATGTAAAAGGATTATTGTTTCTATTTTACATAAGATAGAAGAAGGGCCTCTGCATATTAAATGTTTACTGCCACACTATTAATTTTTTGCAGATTTATGAATTTTTGAATTTAGAACTGCTGCATCCCAGCTGTAAAGATTTTCTTTTAAACTGTACTATTTTTCTTCAGATTCTCATTTTAATGTTTATATTGATGCAAATTCAATTTATTCCCTTAGTAGTAAAATGGAATATTGCTGTCATTCTCTTACCCAGATGATGCCTTAATTAGATAATAAAATGCATTTAGCTTCTGAGAAAACCACAAGCTGCTTGTCATTAATTTCATCTAGAATTTCTTGTGTCATTAGTAATTTCTCCTCTCTTCCTCTTTTTTTTTTTAAACAAATATTCTTGATCTCTGAAATTTTGTTGTCAGACAAGGTAAGCAGAAATAAAGTCAGATGCTTAAAGAAGGTCAAAATTTGAGCTGAGCATAGGCCCCAGTGTCTGTTGTTCCTCTCTATGTGTCCATGTGTTCTCATAATTTACTTCCCACTTATAAGTGAGAATATGTGGTATTGGCTTTTTGTTCCTGCATTGGCTAAGGATAATGGCCTCCAGCTCCATCTATGCTCCTGCAGAGGATGTGATCTCAATCTTTTTGTGACTTCATTGTACTCCATGGTGCATATATACCACATTTTCTTTATTCAGTCTACCGTTGATGGGCATTTGGGTTGATTCCATGTCTTTGCTATTGTGAATAGTGCTGCAGTGAACATATACATGCATGTGTCTTTATAGTAGAATGATTTATATTCCTTGAGATGTATGCCCAGTAATGGGATTGCTGGGTTGAATGATAGTATTGTTTTTAGCTCTCTGAGGAAGCACCACACTGCTTTCCACAATGGTTAAACTAATTTACACTCACACCAACAGTATGTAAGTATTCCCATTTTCTCCACAACCTCACCAAATGCTTTTGTTTTTTTGAGTTTTTTATAATACCACAATATTGTGGTGAGTTATTTTTTGACTTTTTAATAGTAGCCATTCTGACTGGTATAAGATGTTATCTCATTGTGGTTTTGATTTGCATTTCACTAATTATCAGTGATATTGAACTTTTTTTCATATAATTGTTGGCTGCATGTGTGTCTTCCTTTGCAAAGTGTTTGTTCATGTCCTTTGCCCATTTTTTAATGTTTTTTTTCTCTTGTAAATTTGCTTAAGTTTCTTATAAATGCTAGATATTAGAGTTTTGTTGAATGCATAGTTTGCAAATATTTTCTCTCACTCTGTAGGTTGTGTATTTACTTTGTTGATAGTTTCTTTTGCTGAGCAAAATCTCTTTAGTTAAATCCCATCTGTCAACTTTTGCTTTTGTTGCAATTGCTTTTGACATCATCGTCATGACATCTTTGCCCATTCCTATGTCCGGAATGGTATTGCCTAGGTTGTCTTCCAGGGTTTTCATAGTTTTGAGTTTTACATTGAAGTCTTTAATCCATCTTGAATTTCTTTTTGTATGTGGTGTAAGGAAGGGATCCAGTTTTAATCTTCTGCATATGGCTAGCCAGTTATCCCAGCACCATTTATTGAATAGGGAGTACTTTCCCCTTTGCTTGTTTTTGTCATCTGTATCAAAGATCACATGATTGTCAGTGGGAGGCCTTATTTTGGGGCTCTGCATTCTGTTCCATTGGTCTATGTGTCTGTTTTTGTACCAGTACCATGCTGTTTTGGTTACTGCAGCCCTGTAGTACAGTTTGAAGTTAGATAGCATAATGCCTCTAGCTTTGTTCTTTTTTATTAGAATCATCTCAGCTATTCAGACTCTGTTTTGGTTCCATATGAATTTTAAAATAGTTTTTTCTAGTTCTGTGAGGAATGTCATTGGTAGTTTGATGGGAATAGCACTGAATGTATAAATTGCTTTGGACAGTATGGCCATTTTAATGATATTAATTCTTCCTACCCATAAGCATGGAATATTTTTGCATTTGTTTGTGTCATCTCTGATTTCTTTGTAGTTTTCATTGTAGATACCTTTCACCTCTTGTTAGCTGTATTCCTCGATATTTTATTTTTCTGTGGTAATTCTGAATGGGATTGCATTTCGGACTTGGTTGTCAGCTTGACTGTTGTATATATATAGGAATGCTAGTTATTTTTGTACATTGATTTTCTTTCCTGAAACTTTGCTGGAGTTGTTTGTCAGCTGAAGGAGCTATTGGGCTGAGACTGGGGTTTTCTAGGTATAGTTTCATGCTGTTTGCAAACACTTTGACTATTTGGATGTCCTTTATTTATTATTTCTATTTCTATTGCCTGATCTTTTTTTTTTTTTTTTTTTTTTTTTTTTTTTTTTTTTTTTTTTAGATGGAGTCTCACTCTATTGCCCAGGCTGGAGTGCAGTGGCACGATCTTGGCTCACTACAACCTCTGTCTCCTGGGTTGAAGCGATTCTCCTGCCTCAGCCTCCTGAGTAGCTGGGATTAGAGGCACTCACCACCACACCTGGCTAATTTTTGTATTTTTAGTAGAGATGGGGTTTCACCATGTTGGTCAGGCTGGTCTTGAACTCCTGGCCTCATGATCCACCCACCTCACCCTCCCAAAGTGCTGGCATTGCAGGTGTGAGGCACCACACCTGGCCCAGGACTTCTAATATTATGTTGAATAGGAGTGGTGAGAGAGGGTGTCCTTGCCTTGTGTCAGTTTTCAAGAGGAAGGCATCTAGTTTTTGCTCATTCAGTAGATGTTGGCTGTAGGTTTGTCATAGATGGCTCTTATTATTTTGAGGTATGTTCCTTCAATAACTAGTTTATTGAGAGTTTTTAATGTGAATGGATGTTGAATGTTATTGAAAGCTTTTTCTGCATCTATTGAAATAATCATGTGGTCTTCATCATTAGTTCTGGGTTTATATGATGAGTCATGTTTATTGCCTGTGTGTATTGAGCTAATTTTACATACCAGGAATAAAGCATACTTGATTGTGGTGGATAAGCTTTTTGGTGTACTGCTGGATTTGGTTTACCAGTATCGTACTGGGGGATTTTACCTCGATATTCATCAAACACATTGGCCTGAAGTTTTCTTTTTTTGTCTGCATCTCTGCCAGGTTTTGATATCAGGATGATGCTGACCTCATAGAATGAGTTAGGGAGGCAACTCTCCTCCTAATTTTTTTCAGGACTAGTTTTGACAGGAAAGGTACCAGCTTTTCTTTGTACATCTGTTAGAATTTGGCTGTGAATCCCTCTGGTCCTGGGCTTTTTTTCAGTTGGTAGGTTATATATTATAGATTCAATTTTGGATGTCATTATTGGTCTGTTCAGGGATTTAACTTTTTCCTGGTTCAGTCTTGGGAGAATGTTTATGTACAGGAATTTATCAATTTCTTCTAGATTTTCTAGTTTGTGTGCATAGAGGTGTTCATAATGTTTGCTGATGGCTTTTTGTATTTTTGTGGGGTCAATAGTAATATCTCCTTTATCATTTCTAATTGTTTTTCTTTGAATCTGCTCTCTTTTATTCGCTGCTCTTCTTCTATATTAGTCTATCTAGTAGTCAATCTATGTTATTAAGTTTTGCAAAAGACCATCTTCTGAATTTGTTGATCTTTTGAAAGTTTTTTGGTGTCTCAATTTCCTTCAGTTCATCTCCAATTTTGTTTTTTTCTTGTCTTCTGCTAGGTTTGGGGTTGGTTTTCTCTTTGTTCTCTAGTTCTTTCAGTTGTAATGTTAGGTTGGTAAATTCAAATCTTTCTAATTATATTTTGTGGGTGTTTTGTGCTATAAGTTTCCCTTTTTAACACTGCCTTAGTTGTGTCACAGAGATTGTGGTATGTTTTTATCTTTCTTCTCATTAGTTTCAAAAAACTTCTTGATTTATGCCTTAATTTTATTATTTACCCAAAAGTCATTCAGGAGCAGGTTATTTAATTTACATGAAATTATATGGTTTTGAGCAATTTTCTTTGTCTTGATTTCAAATTTTATTGTGCTGTGGTTCAAGAAAGTGATTGGTGTGATTTCAGTTCCTTTGTTGCTAAGGATTATTTTATGTTCAATTGTGTGGTCTATTTTAGAGTATGTGTCATGTGGCATTGAGAAGAATGTATATTCTTTTGTTTTGGGGTGGAGAGTTCTGTAGATGTCTTTCAGATCCATTTGATCCAGTACTGAGTTCAGGTCCTGTATATCTTTGTTAATTCTCTGCCTAGATGATCTAATACTGTCAATGAAGTGTTGAAGTTTCCCACTATTATTGTGTGGGAGTCTAAGTGTCTTTGAAGGTCTCTAAGAATTTAGTTTATGAATCTGGGTGCTCCTGTGTTATGTGCATATATATTTAGGATAATTAGGTCTTCTTGTTGAATTAAACACTTTACCATTATGCAATGCTCTTCTTTGTCTTCTTTTAAATCTTTGTTGGTTTAAAATCTGTTTTGTCTGACATTAGGAGTGCAACCTCTGCTTTTTGCTGTTTTATCTTTGTTTGGTAGAGTTTTCCCCATCACTGTATTTTGAGCCTATGAGTGTCATTGCATGTGCGATGGGTCCCTTGAAGACAGCATAGCATTGGGTTTTGGTTCTTTATCCAACTTGCCACTCTGTGTCTTTCAATTGGGGTACTTAGCCCATTTACATTCAATGTTAGTAGGGATATGTGTGGATTGGATCTGTTACCAGGATGTTAGCTGTTTATTAGGCATTGCATACTTGTTTGCGTGGTTGCTTTATAGTGTCACTTGTCTGTGTACTTCAGCATGTTTTTGTACTGGCTGTACTTTCCTTTTCATATTTAGTGCTTGTAAAGAGCTCTTGTAAGGCAGGACTCATGGTTACAAATTGTCTCAGCATTTGCTTGTTTGAAAAAGATCTTAATTCTCATTTGCTTATGAAGTTGAGTTGGGCTGGATATAAAAAACTTGGTTGTAATTTCTTTTCTTAAAAATGTTGAATATTGGCCCCCAATTTTTTTCTGGCTTGTAGGGTTTCTACTGAGAGGTCTGCTTTTAGTTTGATGGTCTTTTCTATGTAGGTGACCTGACCTTTCTCTCTGACTGCCTTTAACATTTTTTCTTTCATTTCAACCATAGAGAATCTGATGATTATATGTCTTGGAGATAATATTGCATAGAATCTTGCAAGGGTTATCTGTATTTCCTGAATTTGATTGTTGGCTTCTCTAGTGAGGTTGGAGAAGTTTTCATGGATGATAACCTGAAATATGTTTTCCAAGTTGTTTGCTTTCTCTATCCTTCTCAGGGATACCAGTGATTTCTAGATTTGGCCTTTTAACATAATCCCATATTTCTTAGAGGTTTCATTTGTTCCTTCTCATTCTTTTTTCTTTATTTGTGTCTAACTGTCTTATTACAGAGAGCCAGTCTTCAAGTTCCAAGAATCTGTTTTTGACTTGATCTATTCTAGTGTTAATACTTCCAACTGCATTGTCAAATTTTTAGTATATTTTTTTCAGTCTGTCAGATCTAAAACCTAGATACACTAGCTGGCTATTTTGTCTGTCAGCTCCTGTATCATTTTATTATGATTCTTAGTTTCCCTGGATTGGGTTTTTGCTATTCTCCTGAATCTCTATGATCTTTGTTCCTATTTATATTCTGAATTTGATTTCTGCCATTTCAGTCAACTCAACCTGGTTAAGAACACTTGTTGGAGAACTAGTGCAGTTATTTGGAGGACATAAGAGACTCTGGCCATTTGAGTTTCCTGAGTTCTTGCATTGGTCCTTTCTCATCTCTGCATATGGGTAGATTTAACTGCAGTATAGATTGAGTACAGTCAATAGGTTTCTTTCCTGGATGTTTTCGCTGGACTGAGGCTTTGTGCAGGTCTTTATTAGTAACTGACTTCTTGTATTTGTTTTCACATGGGGATATATTAATGAGGTATTTTTGATGTGGAAGCTTTGGGATGTGATGCAGTAGGTGGCATTTTGGCATAGTGGCGAGTTGGTAGGTCCTTGCTTTGTTGTGTACCTCTCCTATATTTCCTCACAGTTGTAGCTGTGCTCTTTCTCAATGCTCTGAAAGCATGGGGTCCTCTCCCACTTGACTGCTGGCTGTAGATTGTGGCTAGGCTCTCCTGAGCTGCCTACCACAGCTCTGGGGGTGATATCAGGGTTTATGCTCCCTCCTCAAATTGGAGGCAACAATAGAGGGGACCTCAGCAGTGGTTGTGGCTAAGGGTCTTTTACTTGTCCCCTGTGGGCTCCACTCCAGAGAGATACAAGTCAGCAATTGCTCACTCCAATCAGCCTGGGATGGGGGATCTGTACTGTGAATCCAACCTGCACTGTGAAGAGGTAGGTGGGTAGATGGGACTTGTGGGAGACAGACTAGCATTCTCTCCTTGTGTCAATTCCAGCTCGTTTGAAGTGTGGATAAGGCACTTAGAGTCTTTGAATCTTCATTAGTCTTTGAATCTTCATTGCCAGGGACTAATCTTCATTAGTCTTTGCTATCAGGGGTAGCAAAATTGCAAAGATGGTGGCAGAAGGGCTTTCATTTGCTCCTGGGGGCTCCATTTCCAGCAAACACAGAGTTGTGGTTACTTGGAGTGTTCAGCCAGTGTGGTTGGACAGCTGCATTGCTGGTATGAGCTTGGGGCTCTGCTTGCTATAGAGCAGGGGATTGAGGGCTCATGATGGGGAGAGACTGGTCTCCTTTCCATATGGTGACTGTCGTATGCTGCAAGCTTGGGTGTAGCCCTCAGGATCTTTGTTTCTTCCCCTGACTGAGGGCAGCAAGGATAGAACCACTCCTGTGACAATGGCAGAGGGCCTGTTGAATGTCTTTGGGAGCCTCTCCCCAGGAAGACTCTGGGTCACTACCAATGGTTATAATCAGCCATGAGTGGGGATGACTGTTCTGTAGTCATGAGCCAGGGATGCTGCTTAATGAGGAGTGGGAGCTGGGGGTTCCAGGGGAAGAGGAGTTGGACTCTTTTCTGTATGGTGGCTGTGGTGTGCTGAAGGGCCAGTGTAGTGACTAGGTCTTTTGTTCCTTTCCCAACCCTAGGGCTGTTAGGGTGGTACCACTCCACTGCAACTGCAGTGGCAGAAAGGTTGTAGGTGTACTCTGGGATTCCCTCCTTGGAGAAATGGTGAGCTGCCTCTGATTGAAGTGGTCACCTGTGGGCATGGTGGTTGTGCTGGAGTTCTAGACTAGGCAGCCCTCCCCAGTAAGAAGTATGGACTGACACCTGTGTAAAGAACAGACTGGCCAATTTCCATGAGGTGAGTGGTCTATGCTCGGGTTCCGGACCAGTTCTTGGTCCCCATGAGCTTCCCGAGCCTGGAGACAGCAAAGATGAGGGCTGCAAGACAGGAAAGATGGCAACCCACCCTTCCCTCTGGGAGCTCCATCTCAGGGAGGAATAATGCTGCTACTGATTGCTGGCTGGTATCCCAAGCCAGTTGATTTTATCCTGTATGGTGCTGTGGGAGCAGGACCTGTAGACCATTGCTGCTTAGCCCCCTGGATTCAGCCCCTTTCTGGGGGGCATGTATGAGGATCTAACCTCCTGCTTTGACAGAGTTGCAGCTGCTTTTGCCAGGGAGCCTGGGTATCTAAGGCTCCCAAGGCTCTGCATGTTCCTGAGTGGCTGTTCTGCTGAAACTCCACGTAGCTCTGTATGTCTGACTTAAGGCCCTGGTGGAGTAAATTCACAAGGGGATTTCCTGACCCAAGAGTTGCAAAGATCCATAGAAGTGTGGGTCCCTGGGGTCACTTCTCACCACTTCCCCTGGCTCTGTTGTTGCTCCCAGGTGGACAGTCATCCTACCTTGCATTTTCTGTTCTCTGTGGATTGAGGTTTTCCTTGATGAATCCCAATGTATGTACCTGGAGGTTTCAGTTGAAGGTGCTGCATTTATTTGCCCTTTCTATTTCTCTTCATAAGAGGAGCACATGCTAGCTGCTTCTAGTCAGCCATGTTGACCAGCCTCATAAGGAATCTTAAAGATCAACTGGACAACAACTCCTTGGGAAAAAAAAATTAAATTACATTTGCTGATCCCCTTTTAACTTTTACTTTTTTAAAATATTTACCTAAACTTAAATGATGCATTAGATTTATTTTATGTTCAAGACTCAGCAGCTAGTTTAATTTTTAGGACTTAATTTTTTTTTCTTCTTTAGAGACAGGGTCTTGCTCTGTTAATGAGGCTGGAGTGCAGTGATGTGAACATGGCTCAATGCAGCCTTGACCTCTCGGGCTCAAGCCATCCTTCCCCCTCAGCCTCCCTCATAGCTGGAGCTATAGGCACCCACTACTTTAGGTGTTTTGTTTTTTTGGTTTTTTTTTGTTGTTTTGTTTTGTTTTCTTAAATAAAGGTGTATTCTTGCTATGTTGCCCAAGTTGGTCTTGAATTCCTGGTCTCAAGGGATCCTCCTGCCTCAGCCCCTCAAAGTGCTGAGATTACAGGTGTAAACCACCACACCCAACTGTACATTCTTGATTCTAAAGAAAAAAATGGTGGCTCATGCCTGTAATCCCAGCACTTAGGGAGGTTGAGGTGAGAGAATCATGTGAATCCACAAGTTTGAGGTTATAGTGAGCTGTAATTGCACCACTGTACTCCAGCCTGGGTGACAGACCAAGACCCCATCCAATAAATAAATAAATGTTAATTGCCCCAAAATTGAAAATGACAAGGAAAAAATGAAAAATTACCACTCCCCTAATGTTCTTAGATTATGAATATTGTTTGATGTAAAACCCTATAATCTCTATAAATACAGAAACTTATGCACAGTGTCACACTGAAATATTACTAATTTATATATTGCTTATTTCAGTAAATATTGGTGATTTTTAGTGATACTACTTTTAAAACATGGCTATTGATAGCTATATAGCCATTTGACACAATGTGTAATTGTATTACATTGAACTAGTCTGTGATTGTTGCATGCTTTCAAAGTTTTTACTTTTTATAAATAATACTGCAGGGAACATTATTTTATTGTCACTGTTAAGTCACATATATATTTTAAAATTGGATACCATAGACAGGAACTCCTGCATTTACTGAAATAAAACATGTCTCCCATCTCACCATTCTAGTTAGCAGAGGAGTTGCTGCTTCACCTGTTGAAGGCTCTGGCTTATGCCACAGATTCGACATCCTGCCTTTCCTTACTTATCTGTGCTCTCAGTTGAGTGTTCAAATTCCCTTGAATTACCCTTCCCAATGATTTTTAAAGTATGCTTAAATATCTCCATTAAAAATAAATACAAAACAAAAACTAAAAATTCTCACTCGAATCCCTAGTGCATCTCCAGCTACTGACTGGCACTATCTCTCTCTCTTCTGCCCTCTATCTTCTGCACTTGAATTATCTACTGGGGAGGTTACCACTGATGTGTATTTTACTATGTCTGGGAGTTTTTCCTTTTTGTCTTTGAATATTTTTATCTGCTTCATGCCCTTATTTGTCAAACCCATTTCTTCCTTTGTCACCCAGAAAATGCACTTCTGCTTTTTCTCCCATCTCTATAACTCTAATCTCTCTCTCCCATGAGCAGACTTACCTTCTTCTGACCAAACATTAAATGTAGAAGCTCAGGTTTAGGCTTTTTCCTCTTCTCATTTTACAGTCTTTTCTCATAAAATCTCACTCAAACTTGTGCCTTCAATTACCACCTATATACTGATAACTCACATCCTCTTTCTAGGTCAGGGCTCTTTTATGAATAAGTAACTGCTCATTTGATATCAACTTTTCAATGACTCAAAGGTAAATCAATCTCCACCAGTCAAAATGACGTATTAGTGACCCCCTACATACCCACTCACACACAGACACTCTAGCCTTTACAAGCATTCTGTATCTCAGCAACTGGTACTACCATGCATCCAGTTAGATGATAAAAAATTAGAATAATATTATCCCTGTAATGGCCCACCTAGAAGCCATGTTATTGACACTATATCCTAAATATCTCTAAGATTTATCCCTTTCTATCCCTGCACACCTCCTGTTTTAGGTCCTTGTCCCCTCACATTTTAGTCTCACATGTTACTGTCTTATTCCAATTTGTTCTCCATACTAAACTCAGAGTGATCTGTAACAAACACAGAAATGACCATGTCACCACATTGCTTAGAAACCTCCAAAGACTTCTCAGTTCTCTTAGACTAAAATCAAGCTCTAACAATACCTCCTTTCAACCCTTTGGACCTGTTTCTCTTGCCCTATCTTATACCCCATTCCCCTCATACTCTCTAATCCAGTCCTTCTGTCCTTCTGTCAGGGTCTTGTACTCAGCATGCCTCTCCCCCTTCCAGACCTTTGAACTTGCTGGCCTTTCACTAGTCATTTCACCTACTTTACCACTGTCCTTCAGACAGTTATTCAAGTACTACATTTTCAGGGATATCTCCTCTGACACCTTGAGCTAAGCCAAATCCTTACTTTATTTTCTCATAGCAGCAGTGCATCTACTTTCATAGAACCAATAATAGGTGGAATTATCTTAGTTGTTAGTATGATTATTTGATTGTTTTTTTTTTTTTTTTACCCCAAAATGAACTACATGTGGGTGAAAATCCTGTCTGACGTTTTCTTCATTTGGTTAAACCTAGCAAAGGGCACAGTGACTGGTACATGTTTGATACATGACAAGTATTTGAAGTGTGCATGAATAAAAATTCTCAGAAGTGGGGTTACTGAACCAAATGATAGGAATGTGTTGACCAATTATTTACTATCAAATGATTTTCCATAATGTTTGTAGCAATTTACTGATTCGATTTTTTAGAGATTTTAGTAAGCTTGTTCTAGGAAATAAAACAAATCATGTAAAGTGTTAAGAGAGCGAACAGCCATCCTTGCAGGGTAGGTACACAGGTGTGATAGTCCTGCTTGTAATGGCAAGAGGTGAAACATTTTTATTGGTTTTATCTTTACAATAAAAGATGTCTTGGAAGTCAGATCATTATATAAGCAAAAGATCTGGTGAATTTCAGGCAAGTCAGAAGTTTGTGTATTACTCTTTCCAATATAGATCAAACAGTTTATAGACACATAAAAGAAAAATAATTAGAAAAATGTTTAATTTTCTATATCCAGCTAGAAATATCTTAGGCTTTGATCAAAAGTGGTAGCATGTGAAAGTGATAACTTCTTGGTGAGAAATACAAGGTTTTCTAAACACATTTACTGGTTAACACTAAGATTAGTTTATTTTAAATGATCACCCAAATGGTTACTGTAATCAAAGCTATACTTTCTACTTAAGAAAACTATTAATTGGGAAAATCAAGTTTAAGTATAAGAATAGTACTTCCATCTTAATGCCTCTTATAAAGATTAATGCATCATCTTTGGCATTGACATTTTAAATAAAGATAGTTAAGTATGATAAGATGGGAGGTTTAGGGGTTATTGCTACTCATTGCGGTTCATTGTTGCATTATACTAGTATTGTTCAGAAACCAATAATATAGCCTAGACACCCAGGAACATAGTTTGGGGCCTTAAGTCTCTATATAATTCAAGAACCTACATATCTTCCCTAGAGAAAAGCCTCTTTGATAAACCAAGCGTGACCAGCACACTGAACTTGAAAGTTGACATGGGTATTCTCTTAGCATCAACTATGAGCACATCCACTCTTGGAGCTTCTCTTTTCCTGTGATGTAATTTCTTTCCCTCTCCTACTCATATTTCTCAGCATCTACTTTCCAAAGATATAACTAGGCAATGACAAATAAACCTGCAGGGAAATGAAAGTTCCCTTTCCTTATGAGAGAATTGTTGACCATGCTTGCATATCCTCTCAACTTATTTTTTCCAATGGTTATTTTTTCTTCTGATTTTTAAGGCACCTAAGAGTAGTACCTGTGCTATTAATTTGGTTTAAAAGTAATTACTCTTTTTGTATCATGATATATAAAGTTTGGTCCATGTTTTATCTTGCTTTTCTACTGTTACCACTTTTTGAACCAATCATCCTCTGTTAGTCTGTTTCATCATAGCTGTATTATCGGTTCCTACAGATACATGGGTCTCTCAAGAGGTGTCACATGATGCAGTTATAAATAAATATGTAATTATTGCTTGGTCCTTTGTTTTTTGTAAATCACATGACCCTACTAGGAATTACTGTTTAATAATAAATTGACCAAAACCAGTCACCACATCCCAAAATAGATGATTATTCATAGTACATTTTCCCAAAGCAACCTTATTTTCATAGATCTGAAAAACACTGTAAGATTGGAACATTTTCATTGAAACTGTGATTCCTGGCTGAACTGCAGCAAGTTGGCGTGCTCATTGCTCCTCTCTTTCCAGTAATAATAATGATAATTGAACGAGTCCTGAAGTCCTCTGCCTTGGGCGTCAGGGAAGCTGAAATAGGGTATTCCAATTACTTCTGTGTGTTCAGTTGTGTGGGTGGGTGGATGTGTATTGGAGAGATGTTAATGGCCAAGTAAGCAGAACCTGTTGGTGAAAGATTGCATTAGATTTCATATAACTGGGCAAATCTGACTGTAGGAACTGTAACAACAAGAAAAACATTTATTTGAGCATTCAGTAAAATAGAGGGGCTTTGGAAGTCAAGAATATGTATATCTGCTCATCTAGGTTCTCTTCACTCATGTGGCATGTAGATGTGAGTTCCATGTTTCTCCATGAATTCTTTTTCTTTGTAAACATGACGGTAATGTTGATTTGTTGTCAGATACACACAACAGTGTTAGGAAGGCCATTTTGAGAAAACATCACCTCTCTACAGCTACACAATTTTTACTCCCTTGCCTGTGACTGAATTGTATTACCTTTCACCGCAAATTATCATTGATAATCAAAGAGAAGACCAATTTTTATCTCAAAATAAACCACTTGCTGTGTACAAAAGCATACATTTTGCCCCATATCTCTTAGATATGTCAAGCAGTCTAATTTCAGCAATGTATGGATATCCATCGTTATCTTTCTTGCCCTCATCACCATTTACTCATCCTCACTTCATTGAAAAAGGGCACATTTGGGGCTAATATGAAGAGGAGAAAATGATTTGAGCAACTCTTTCTCAATTTCTGGTTAATTCTCAGACTGTGAAACTCAATGGTGCTTGAAATACAGCTGGGGGTGGGGGTGTGGTTGAGAGTGGGGGGTGTCCTTTCTCCATAATAAATATAAATGCATTTACTCTGGGGAATCAGATTTTCACAGGACTTCAAGGACTTTAAACTGTTGGGCTGAGACCTCACTTAGTGTATTGTTAGCAGAAAAGTTTCATGCCAGCGTCTCCTACATAAATACCAATCAAACCCTGTTGAAACTGGCCACAAGTATATTTCATTCCATTATACATATAATAGGAACAATGAAAAATCTTTCTCCCTGTTAGGCTTTTCTATGGCTGATCTAAAATACCTGAGAAAAAACCCATCTAAATCTAACCATCTAATCTAAGAAAAGATTGGTCTCTTTTGCTAGTTTAATAAGGGCAGTTTCAGTGTTCACTGATGCTGAGCCACTATAATTATGCTAAAGGAGGGGGGCGATATCAACAGGAAAGCTGCACGTAATGCATACACTTGCACACACATATATGAATGCATATGCATCTCAGCAAATCAGCTAGATAGAAAAATAGATATCATGGCTGATATATCTTATTATAATTACTATGTGTCAGGCCATGCAATGTGTGTGTATGCCTGTATGCATATATATTTATTATTTTTGCATGAAATAGACTTTCCCACCCTTAGCTATGTATAATATATTATGAGGCAGCAATGAGATTCATAGTGAGCGAGTGGCCTTAAGTCAGAGGAAAAGAGAGGGCCAGTTTAGCAACATTGCCCTTGCACACCTGTGAATCAGTGTGTTTACCTTGTCAGTACATATCTTCTTGATGAAAAATATGTGCAAAGAGCTTCACTGTTTGGCGCATGCACATACTCCTAACTTGGACAATATCATTCCTCCTTTATCAAGATCATGATTTGCATGTCTGCTGGAATTGTCTCAGGCAACATTTGTTTTAAAAGTCCCACCACCATCACCACAGTCTGCTAACAGCCTTCCACCAGGTGGAACAGCGTTCTGGGCCCTTCAGTCCAAGCTTCTCTCCATTTCCTTTCAGAGCTCAAATAAAAGCTAATGTTTTGTTCCTTCTACACTTTTTAAACCTAAATATGTAAATATTTTTGAGTCTGGGTTATTTCTTAATTCTCTATTGATCCAAATAAATAATTCCAGGTCAAGAATCTCTTGAAGGTGATTATGGGAAACTGTAGAGAAATCACATGTCTGTTACTATCATGAATGGGATCTATATAGTTTTATTCTTTAAGAAAATCATTCAGCATTTTCTTCTTGCTATTTTTTTTTACTCACTTGACAACACAGATCTTATCTCATGAAAAAAAAAGAGAATATGATTATGTATTCCCTTCAGAGAGGCTACCTCAAAACGCAGAAGCGACTTTGTGGCATCACCTTTGTGTCAATGCCAACGCAGCACAAAAATGACAATTCCTTATCAAGAGCAGAGGGAATGATTTATTTTGATACCTCAGAGATTATTTGATGAGGAATTATTAAAACCAAACAGTTAGTTAAATTCCTCAGAGTGAACTTCAGATCCCTTTGACTTGTGAACCTCTCCTCCAGATCAGAAAATTCCCCTAATGTGGATAATTACACTGATGGCTGGCCTGAGAAAATAGGCCACTGAAATGGGCTTTGTGTGATTCTGTTAATTGCTGCTGTAGACAAGCAGCCTGGCCCTTTATTCATGCCTCGCAAACCTTTTATCAAATGAGTAGATTATTTCTAATGCATATTAGATATGATGAACTCATCTTCCAAGAAGGGCATTAATATATCTGGTGTCTTTTATTTTTTTATTTTTTCTAACTGAGAGAACCTGCTTTAAATGCAACTTCAGCTTCAGGTTGGTTTTGCCAGATATGTGCCTTAGCATCCTTAGCATTCTGCTTATTGGTTTATGGGTTCCAATTTGATGCTGGTTGTGGTTATACTATGTCAAATAAAAATAATTGCTAATATGGCAGCATGTGTATTTTACCATGGTCATTCTCTGTAAGTGTTAGACATGTAGCTTCTGGTTTAAGATCTAGAGAAGCACTAATGGTTAAAGCAGTGGACTCTGAAGTCAGAGGTCAAGGTTGAAATCATAAAAGGAAAAAAGATAAAATAATATATTAAAGCTTGGGCACACATATTATACAACTTCCTGCTCTAGGGAGGACTGAACAAGCGTGACAATGAAATGATCTTTCTAACTCAGAGGAAATATGACTCTCTTTGGAAGATAGCATCTGACTAACAAAACGGAACTGATGGCAATAGGGATAGTAGAGGTTATAAGGTCTGCCGGTCTTAATGCTTTCACTATTTTCTAAATTGAGGCTACTGCTTATTTTTCTGAGTGGGACTTCTTGTGATCAGACAGAGTTATACATTTCTTTGTTTGTTAACCCATATGCCTTTGACCCAGTGGTACACTAAGCAGCTGTGAGGAGTCGCTAGAATTAGATGTGTCTTCATTCTATGTAGTCGGCAGCTGCTTCCTGAAGGTACGCCAGGAAAGGAGGAATCAAGAATGCCCAAACTCCAGAATTCATTAGAAATATTAAGTCTTAGAAACACCTACCATCTTGTTTACATCTTTACATTTTTGCACCATAATTTTGACAGGCCTGCAGAAGCTTTCACATTTTTCTCCAGAGCTGGAATTTTGAAAAGCAGGTGAAAGAGAACCTTGTGGAGAGAGAGTCAAGGAGATGAGGGAGGAGGGTAAAAAGAGGAAAAGTAGCAGAGAATAATCTTGTTAGCAAATTTTGGAGTTCTGATGCCAATATGTATGGTTTCAAGGTCATTTAAGGCCTTAGTTCTTATTCAATAAGAGATTTAAAAAAGACAAGCCAAATTATGTTATGTGCACATTTATGTTAACATTGTGTATAAAGAGATCACTGCACAGCAATATAGAAAATGTACAGACTTCATATGCCATATGTAGCTGATTACATCTCTAATTTGTTTTTTTTTTTTTTTTTTTTTTTGAGATGGAGTCTCGCTCTGCCGCCCAGGCTGGAGTGCAGTGGCCGGATCTCAGCTCACTGCAAGCTCCAAGTGATATTTGTTTCTTGTCACCAGCAGCAGAGCTCATACACATTTCAAAAAATATTTGAATACAGAAATATATCATGTATATAATTTATAATACAATTACTATAAAATGATATTATCAGAGTGATTATAAATAAGCCTTTGTGTATTTGCTGAAAAGATAGGGAAATATAGTTTTTGTATGTTGGTTTTGTTTGAGTAATTTACCAGAAAAAAAGAAGACTTAGATGATGTCCTAAAAGAAGTCTGATTTTATACTTCACAGCTAATATACAATGAAGATTTTAGGCAGAAGCTGAACAGATCGTGCAGTTGCAGATGCTTTGGTAGCAAGGAGCATAAAAGTCAAAGTTGTGGAATACAGAGAGGTTAAATTAGGTGGTGCAGTTCCATGGAACAGCTTAAAATTCTCGGGGACCTTATAGGTTGGGTGGCATTATTTCTTGTGAATAAGTGGCAATGAGATTTGTGAGTTGTTGTTATGCTCAGACTGATGCTTCAGGGTAGATGCCAATAACCATTGCTCTGCCTTCCTTCTCAGTCAGTTATAATCTAGAACATCTTGTCTTTAGCCTCATAAGAGCTTGAGAATTAATTTGAAAAACATGAAGCAACATGTAGTGCTTTCCTAAATTGTGGAATCTACAAAAGCAATACATCTGGGCACAGTGGCTGACATCTATAATCCTAGAACTTTGGGAGGCCAAGGTGGAAGGATCTCTTGAGCCCAGGAGTTTGAGACCAGCCTGGGAAACATAGGAAGACTGCGTATCTACGAACAAATAAAAAAGAAAATAAATTAGTTGGGTGTGATGGCATGCACCTGTGGTCCAGATACCCTAGAGGCTGAGGTGAGAGGATTGCTTGGGCCTGGTAGATCGAGGTTGCAGTAAGTCGTGATTGTGTCACTGCACTCCAGCCTGGATGACAGGGTGAAATCCTGTCTCAAAAAGAAAAATAAAAAAGCAATACAAATTATTTTAACGCTAATTGAAAACACAATGGAACAGAATAGATAGTTCAGGAATAGGCCCAAATACAAATGAGGGCTTAGTAAAATCAATAAAAGGTAGTCTTTGAAATCAGTAATAAAGGATGAATTATTCACAAAACATTGTTGGAACTGACTAAACACTTTTTACGAGAGGAGGATCCATGCCTCATCCCTTATTACACAAAACATTCTAGCTAGTTAAAAAACTGCAAAGGTAAAACGTAAAAGCTGAATATACTAGAAAAAAAAATGGGAGATTATTAAAAAGTCTTGCATTGTGGGCCTTTCTCACACTATACATGACATAAAATGTAAAAAATCATTAAGGAAAGGCCTGCAAATTACATGAGAGAAATGCACATAATATGTGCATTTATTAGGAACTCTATTATTGTAGATAAGTATGTCTATATTTGAGATTGAATCAACTGGAAAAGTAAAGAGTGACCACAGGCTTAAAATATATTACATTTAAATACCACTCACTAATGAAGGTTGAGTTTCTGCATTCCATAATGTCTGTGTGTGTGTTTGTACATATATGTGTAGATAATGTATAGAGTTTGTGCATATGTAAATGTACAAATGTGTGAATACAGTATTTATCTTTTCCCAATTTTCATGTACTACTCCTAAGGCAATCATACTTACTAATTCAATGCATATTTATTGGAAACCTGTTACGTGCCAGACACTGTTTTGGATGCTTGAATATGTAGAACAACAACAACAACAACAAACAAACAAAGCAAGCCATGCTTTCATTGTCCTTTTATTCTGACAATAATGAATTATTTCCACTGAGAGGTACTCTGACTGCATACCATGGGTAAACCTTGTTTCCTTTTAATTTTCCTTCCTAGTTTCCTGAAACTAACTAAAAAGGGGTTCATAGGTGATCTTGAGTTGAAAAGTTCCCCAAAAGTACATCTCCCATAGATACTCACAGCCCACCATTGTCATTGCCACCATGCCCTGTCCATGGGCTGGGAGCTGCCTTCTGAGGCTCTAAAGAGTTATCTTACGGTAACCAACTCTTTTATATTGGATTCCTTTAAAAGATCCATGAAAACAAAAATGAATGCAAGGAGTTTATTTTGGAACCAATCTCAGAAAGTACAATGGGAAAGTGAAGAAGTGAGACAGGCAAAGGAGGTAAATGCACCGCTAAGCACCATTAGTGTAGTAAGTGTGTATGAGTATGTCACACAGCTGGATGCTGTGATGAGTGGGCAATGGGGGTGCACTCCCCTCGAGGGCCCTTTGAAATCTGAAACACTGCAGAATTGCCCAAGCAAGGGCAAGGAAGCATCCTCTAGGAGAAAGATCTTGACGTCAGTGAGGGAGATCCAGTCTTCTTGCAGGAAGCCATCATGTTGACAGAAGACATCTGGGGTGAGCCAAGGCAGTGGCTGAGCCTAATCTGCAGGCCTCATTGCCCTGTGACCATGTGGAAGCAGGGGATATCCTCTCTCCAATCCTGTACGTCCTCCATTGTCTCTTGCATGCCACAGCAATGTAGCCTGGTCCTTGTGGCCCAGACAGCCTCCAGTGAAAACAAGGTTATCTCTCCTTATGATCTCTGCTTAGGGTCCATAGAGGAGACCCCTGGGTTGGACATAGGGACAGTTATCATGTGTTTTTCCCCCTCACAATTTCTTTCCATCCCAATAATAAAGAAACTGAATATTTTTCAGCTAAACAAACAAACAAAATTATATTTCCTGTGGTTCCACTGTTGTGTTGGATGAATATATTCACACGACAAACCTACATGCCAGTTTAGGATTGAAATGTGACCCTAATGTGTGGAATGTATGTGTGTGTGCATGCGCGTGTGCATCCTGTGCAGGATGCAAGAAAAATATATATGAGGTGAATAAAATCCTATTTAATCTTATCACTAAAGACTGAAAACACAAGACTGTAATCCAGAACAGATGCCATCTCTCCAAAGTTAATGCACCGTAAACGATTTCTTTCTTGGGAGAATTTTTGACACTGAGAAGAGTTTTAAAATGAGACCCTTAATTGTTGGCTGCTGCATAATAATTTGAGTTGAGAACCCCATATAATTTATAATCTTTGTTGAAATTTTTGAATTTCTACTCTTGTTGAAGGATGCAGTATGAATAGCTTTATGGAAACTTGAGTGTAATTTTTCCTGAACACCTACTGTATTTGACACTAGCTCTC
The DNA here is from genome assembly GCF_043159975.1 of Macaca nemestrina. Taxonomy (NCBI): domain Eukaryota; kingdom Metazoa; phylum Chordata; class Mammalia; order Primates; family Cercopithecidae; genus Macaca; species Macaca nemestrina. Next base: position 17,587,934 of record NC_092138.1, on the reverse strand, counting down.
AATGCAGTATGAAAACTAATTCCTCAGTAGAAGAGAACCTTTGGCCAGAAGACTAGGCTTTCCAATTGCTCAACAAGCCCTCAGAGAGATCTATAGAGCTTAAGACTTTCTTCCAAGCAGATTCCAGGAGTGCAAAGGGGGAAAAGAAAGACATTGTGCTAATTATTAGCATGATGTCCCCATGAAAGGAGGATCAAGGAGTTTGCAGGTCAGTGGGATGTCAGTCCGTGCATTTGGCCTCTGTGTCTGGCTGTCATTCTCGTGGTCTCAAAGAGAGAATGCATTTCTTGTTCTTTGAGAAAAGCAACTCCAACAGGAAAAGCTGAGCACAAAAAGGAATATATAGCCACTCAATATTATTGGAGCATCTCATTTGTCTGTCTCTCTTTTGGAAGCAATTAACCCAACAGACATGCAGAATTTCCAGCTGAGGTAGAGCGTGTTGTTAAAAATGACATCTCTGTGACCCTGAATTCTGAATTTGTTTCAGAAGCAAAGATGCCAACTGAATGCCATTCTCAGAGAGAGAAATTTGGAGTACAAAAAGTGACTGAGTAAGGCTACTAAATTAGACCAATTTGAAAGTTTTGTAGGTGAATGAGGGGCACGTGAGTTTTGTTTTGGAGAGTGTAAGCCATCATCCAAATAAAAACTACAATATTTGCATAGACTATTATGTAGTTAGAGTTTATACATTATGTAATGGATTCCATTAAATACTCTGTCTGAATTCCTACAACTCTCTCAAGTTAAGTTCCCAAAAGGTTAGCCTCACATCAATTTGGTATATTATTGTAAATTATATTTTGGCTTTTACTGCACAGTCTAATTGTTTCTGTGATTGTCAGTCTCATTGCTACAGATACCTGGATGTTCCCTATCTATCCAACCTTATCTTAACCACTACACCTCTGGCTCACCACTCTGCAGATGAGTTGCTTTGTATAGATTCCTTAAATAAACCAATTCTCCGACCTTTGTACATATTTTCCTCTAACTAGAACACTTTTTTCTCTGTGTCAAATAATTAGCCTTTCATACTTTACCTCAACTCAAATTATCACCTTCTCAAAGCTGTCTTCTCTAATTAATCAATAGCATACCTCACTGGGGTGATGTTTCAGCACCCCAGTTTTTTTCTTCTACTGCACTCATCAGCATTTATAGACATATATTTTTATGTGTGCCTGTATATGGTGAGTACCCCCAATACACTGCATGTTCCATGAGAGCGGAGTCCATGCTTAACTTGTTTTGCACTGTATATAGAGCCCAGCTCAGTGCTTGGTGTATATAGATGCTCACCTACTTTCAAAAATAATTCAGTGGATCAATTGGTTTAAATTTTTATATAATGTCTGTTGTTTAAATTATTCTGTACTCAGCTCTAGGCTATTGTCACAGTGTCTTCAGTCTCTTTTGTCCTTTATGTGTAGCTATCACTTCACAGATTCACATTACAGCCCACCCCAGCATATACCCTGTCATCAGCTCAGTTCCTTTCAATAAAATAAATATGAAAACAGATGCCAGAAGGAAAATCTTGCTTTCTGAAACTGTGGATTGTGACGGTGTCAAGATACAAGAGCACAAGGTAGAAGGAAGAATCATCGGGAAAGGTTTTAATCTAGATGGTAGTGGTCCAGAGAATTGGCTCCTTGACTGACTTTAATATCTTTACATGTTTCTTCCTCATTTCTAATTGTTGGGCATGTCTCAGTCCATGGTTCTTACCTTGTGTTGGATCCCTCCAGTGACATATCTCTGGCTATCCTTCTCTGCTCACCTATAGGCTCATTGAACTTCAGACTTGTTATTCATCTTTATGTTTAAGAGGTGAATTATTGTAGATTTTCTGACCTCAATTTACATATCTCTTTAATGAGCCTTTTGTGTTTCTGCGTCCTTTAATTCTACATTTCTTGATGTTCTTTATGAATATTTTTTCTCCTGCTCTTGATGGAATTTGGTCATCTTTCATTCAATTATTTATTCATCAAATTAGGAATTTATTATATGCAATTGCCACTGTGTCAAAATAAAGACGAATGGAAATACTCCTAACATTAAGAAATGTATAATATTCAAGAATCAATATTTTAATAAAAAAGAGACTGATAAAATGATAGATAGATAGATAAGATAGACTGACCTAGACAGAAGTACCGCAAAAGATAGATATGCAAATGTGTAATTACATCAACACAGAATTCAAAAAAAGAAAAGAAGAAAGATAATAATATGTAAGACTTTATTGGGTAGGAAAGTACTTCTGACTCACAAAACCAAGTAAGACTACAATGGAAAATTAGCATCTCTTCTGGTCCTTTCAGGATAATTCATTAATACAGTCTGTGGGAATAACACATTCCAGAGAAAGGAAGATATGAGTTCAGCCCTAAATGCAAACGGTATGGAATATAAAATATATGAGTTACTTGTTGACATCGTGTTGCCTTGAATAAAGAGAAATAACTTTGAATTTATCTGAAGAAGTTAGCAGGCTGGGATCCATATAGTAGGTGAAATGAGAGGTGGAGAGGAGAACACTGAACACTTTTAAGTAAGAATGTACGACTAAGTTGTGTTCCAGGCACAGTAATCTGAAAGATATGTTCCTGAAATACGTTGTAAGAAAAAAACAGTGATTGTGACAAAAGAATTGGTGGGTCTTGGCAACCAGAAAGGTAAAATGGGTAAATAGTCTTCAATTACAGGTGACTGGGATGATGATAAACCCATTGTCAGAAATGGGCAAGTCAGTGGAAAGCTGTTCTGTAGGGTAGAGGGCAAGTTTGCTTCTAGACCATTGAATTTAAGGCTGGTTATTTACTTCAAAAATAACATTCCACCACCATCAGTAGAGAGCTTATAATTGTGGGTGTGAAAATACGAAAGCATGAGTTAGAGGACAGAATCATAAGGAAGAAAGACAGAGGATTTGTCAAAGAGAATATTAACAAAGAGAAAGAATCAACAAAAATGTTAAAAGATATGGGAAGGCCAGAAGAGATAAGGACCAAGACAACATGTTTGATTGTGTTAATTTGAAGGTCACTGATGATTCTTGAATTTCAATAGAATGATGATGGTAGAAATGACAATAGGGAGAGAGTTGGAAAGAGAGTGGATAATATAAAAATGGAGGCAGATGATGCAAGATGATACTCACTTGGTGTGTGTAGTAAGAGGTAAGAGGCAAGCAGGATGAACAGGGTTTAGTAAGGATATCAAAAGAATCTTTTTCACTGTCCTGGCCTTATGTGTGGATATGGATATGAAAATGACCTACGTTTCCTTTAGAAGCATGTACTACTGTCCCAAATAGCAAATAAAGATATTAACTGACATTAATATTAGCCTAATTCAAATTGAGTATGTGTGAATTTATTGATCAAATTAGGTTAAAGTGTATTAGGGTAACCTCATGGAGATTTTCCTTAGGTTTCTGAGCAAAAAATTGGTTCACGTAATCATTCTGCTATTTGTAGCACAGTTTTTTTGGGAAAAGCATGCTGAATCTCAGATTCCTAGGACAAATAGTACCCAAGTTGTGGTGTCAAAGCAAGGATTAATGTATTGGTACATTTTAAAAGTGCTTTGCGAGTTGCAGAATACTGTAATCATTACTGCTAATAAAATACTAGTAAGAAAATATGCCTAGACATGGCATTTTCTTTTCAGAAGTAATTTTTGAACTCCAAATATTTCCCAGATGCATTTACTTAGTATTTATAGACCACCCCAAATCATGCCAGGTCCAATGTAGGACACAGAGGTCAGCCTATCCTCTACCCAGTGGATTTACAGTCTGCTATGGTGTCAGCCAAGTTTTGTAATTTTATGCTCAATTAACATCTGGTTAGAACTTGTTCAGTTAACAAAATGCTTCCCTCTGAAGATAAATCATGGGACTCTTTCACTGCAGCTTGGAATCTTTCTGATTTGGGATGCTTTGTGAACATAAAGACATTCTTTTTTATTCTAGTTTGCATCATCCAACTGAGTTCCTGCTGCGAAGTGTCATTACGATGGCAGCTCCCACTGAGAGAAACACCAGTCCCACTCAGTGAATGGGGTGATTGAAGCAGACAGACATTTCTGAACGCTGCTTTTAAAATGTGCCTTTTACAAAATCCATGAGTGTATTTTCATGTAATTAATATTTGTTTAACCACAATGATTTTTTATGAAAGTCATCTTTAATAATTATTTGCTTGCAAGTACCAAAAATAACTTAAACATTGTCATTATTTTCTCAGGGTATACCTACTCAACACCATTGCACAGCTCATTTTAGTGAAAATAGAAAAGCAAGACAAGCAAACATTATTTGGCATTCTATAATCAAAAACAATTGATGGTTTTAAATACCTTTTAACTGGGTTTATTATGGCATCAAATAAATGAAGTTTCTACTGTTTTAAAACATTAAACAGATGAAATTGGTGTAAGACCTGATGCTTTGTTTCAAAGACTGCACACTTGTTGTCCTCTCCTGGATCATGACAAATTTAGGTAAAGTTTACAATAAGCTGCAAAGGAAGAACTTTTAAGGTCCAATAAATATTCTTGGATCATAATAATATCCAAAATTATTATTTTCAAAACTTAGAGTAAGGGAAGAAAGAGGTTAACAAAATGTGAAGTATATTAATATAGATCTTATTAATAATTTTGTTACCCTTCCATTCTAACAAAGGTGATACTGCTAATTTAAAGAGACATTTGAACTAATTTTTTCCTTTATTAGCATTGGCAACATTTGTTCTTTCTGGTCCTTTTTGTTCATGGAAATATCATGGGATTCATTACTGAGGCGCGTTCTGCCTTTGGTATTAGCTGTTACAGCTGATCTTTTCTGTGAGAATATGTAACCTGTGGTGATAGTCTTTTTTAAAATATACATATTACTTTATGAATTTCCCCCCATGAAATGATCTTCTTATCATATGGATGGTTTGTTCTTTTTGATGCTCCATAACTTCTGCATTTTTATTTGTCATGTTTTTGATTATGCCTCAGAAACATGAACAATATCAAGAAATGGGGAACTGTGTCATAGGTTTTTGGACGTATTCTTTATTCTCTTCCTCTTCTATTGCCTTACAACTCAATGAAATTTTCAGAGCTAATAGATGCAACCTTTAAAAAGCATTTATGATAATAGCCTTGAAATACTTCTAAAAGTGAGATTATGGTTTTCATATTTCCCTGTTTTCTGCTTTCTGATAAGTTGCCTCACGTTAGTTCTAGAAGAGACAAGTATTGCCAACTAAATTGTGTTATTTGCTCCCAAATATATGTATTTTCCCCTCTATCTGTTGCTTGGCTCCATATGGTGTACAATAAAATGGAGCAGAGAGAGGATGGTAAAAATAAGATTGGGTGTTATCATGACCAGATGGGAAGGGGCAGGGACCTGGTCTAGTCTGCAGGTACACTTGTCTTCACTTTGTCACTGTTCAGCACTCGCATGTGGCATAAGCGAAGACAGGGTCATCTCAATTCATTGTTAATTAAATGTTTTGGCTGGAAATCATATCTCCATATGGTAGAATACACCAGTTTGAAGCAAGTGCTTCAAATTTGGCCACAAAAAAACAGCTGCCCACAAACATATGTCCTGACTCACAAACAGTCTCAAAGAATGTCAACTTAATGCAGAATCTTTGTTTTTTTCTGAAGCTCAAAGATAAGCTTAAATATACATCTGCTCAAACCATTGCTGATGTGGAACTCAGAGGAAAAATCAACAAATGATAAAAGGCTTCCATTGTAGGTCATGGGGTGTATTTGGTTCAAATTCGGAAATACGAAAGTGATACCACAGCAATACATTTGGTAGCCCTGGATTATAAATATGTATCTCATAAGCCACAGTTTTCTAATTTTAAGTTTCAGATGCTACAGTCAAAACCGTAAGTCAAAACTATGCCTTTCAAGAGATACTACTTGAGATGTAAAAAATTTACTAAAAATTCCAGTAAAGCAGAGGATTATGCATGAGTCGCAGACCACATTCATTTTTCCCAGGTGTTTCGTGAGGAAGGAGTAAAGGTTAATCCCCTATAACAAATCATTAAAACATCAATAATTGGTTAAAGACAACTACTTTGCATTCTGTTATAATTTCTTTCCATATGGTATATCCTGGGCATATGGCCTCTACTTCTACCCTTTTCCCCCACCACATCACCCAGCTCTACCAGGTCACCTGGTACAAGCTTTACCAACAGCTACCATGGCCCCTACTACAACACTGGTATTCAAACACAGCCATAATCCACCTTTGAACATTGACTTCAGCTGTGCTTTACTTTAATCTTCCCATATACGAAAGGCCATCTTAAACTACTCCTCAGTCCTACTAGAGCAATACTCTTTGGGGATTATCAAGTATGGGCATCTAGCTACTTCTCTTTACTTATTTGTATTTTCCACAGTTGCTTTTGAACTCTTAGCTTTTATATTCACAATTTCAGAATCTATTAAATGTCTGATTACATGCCTATGCTCATTTCTATCTTGTTGTAAGGGTACGGTTTTCCTGCCAGTGGTGCAACTCTTTGCTTAGATGATAAAGTTGATATTCAACTTTCATTATATGAAACAATGATCTTTCTCTTGTAAATTTTCTAGTAGCAATTTCCTAAAAATATATCCAATTTGGTACATTTTCAGAAATGCAGAGTTATCTTTCTGCTACAATCTCCATTCATTATCTTTCTTTCTCAAAAGCAAACAGAAAAGGAAATCCTTGAAAACATCATTATAAAAGCCACTAAGGTATAAGTACAACAAACAATACTATAATCTCTCTGAAGGAAATTTGTGCTAAAATTACCAAGGGATGATATGTTTTAAGAATACCCATGGAGTGTGTGTGTGTGTGTATGTATATATATATATATATATATATATATATATATATATATACCAACTTTGGAGTGATTTGAACTGTTAGGCTACAGTTATTTAAGCAGACACATAGTCATTATATTTTTGACATTTAGTTATCCCCATTTGAAAGTGAGAAATCACAGTTACTAGCATATAGTTAGCTTTACATAATAAACATTCCTCAATATATTTCAAAAAGCTTCAATAAAACACAGAACACAGGCTATATCCATAGCTTATTTAAGACTTTTCTTATAAACTTTTATTATGTTGCAAATGCCATGTAACTAAAGCTTTATCAATTACATGGTCCTATCATCTCATTATTTGAAACATTTAATTAAGGAATATTTCTATGTCAAGGATTGATTATGGGAGTTTTAATCAGAGGTTAAGCTATTAAAGTGGTTAAGCTGATTCATCTACTAGCATGGTTATCAATAAAACATTTTAGCAATTAATTTTATCAGAGAATTGACAAATATGGAAGGCATGTAAATCAAATATATATTTTGTAAGTAATTTGCAGTTTAACTTTAAATATAATTTAATCATAACATTTCTAGCATTAACAGGCTTGGGCAGAAGTAAGTTTTTAAAACTACCCTAAAACATAAGAATCTAATTTCTGGTATGTTTCTAATTTATTATTTAAATTGAATTTTCTGCCCTTGAGCTAATTCATTTATAGCTTATTTTGGAATATTTTACTCAGTGCAACCTTCTAAAAAGAATGCTTACCATGCTTTTCTGTTTTTTTTTTTTGCCAAAAATGAACATTAAAATATGTTAGAATATGAAATGTTATATAATTTAATGGAAAATTTGAGCCATATTCAAAAATGGAATATAATAGATATATAGATTTCTTATCTATATAGTTTTAACAAATGTATTATTTACTTACAGTATAAGACAATTTATTTTTATTATCATTTATATGAAGATAGCCACAAATAATTCACAATTGATTATGGTCAAGCCTATTTATGTACTCTTAAATTTTAACCAATATATTTTACTCAATTTCTTTTTAGGACATTTTTCTTCTTACCATGAATATAGTACATTTGAAAGCTGCCAGATTGATAGCTCTGTTGAATGACAGCCTCTATTTAACCATAGATGAGCTACGATATGGGATGCAGCAATGCATAATCATCAAATTTCTGTACTGGAGGAGGCATATATGCTTCTCTACACATGTAATGTGGGCAAATCCAATTATAACCACTGAAAATTACATAGCTGTAAGGAGAAAATGACTTACTAAAATATCACACACACCAGTCACTATCAGCTACCCAGGTTAGGAGCCAAGGGCAGGACAATGGAAACAGGAACCCTAAGTTGTTTTGTACTTTCTACATAGCACCTAAATTACTCATATCACTGCTTTGGGTTTCTTGACAATATTCATCTAGGGCTGAAGTTCAAGCACTACAACGAGCACCATTTTAAACATGGCCAATATGTCATTTTATTGATCGAGTGAGTTTTCCAGAAAAATTACTGAAATTAAGAATTAATCTCCTCTCCTAAATGCAATTTCCATGTACTTTTTAAAGTTGGATGAGCAAGAAATCACTTATTTGTTGTAAACGTGGATTCCAACTGAGTTATTCATGAGGCAAGTGCAGTAATATCTGTTAGATTCAGTATCTACTAAAGGCATTGAAAGACCCTCTGAACAAACAAAATAGGTCCCCATTCCTAACTTTAACATTCAAACAACTCAGCCCTCATGTATTAAGGGCCTAGTGTAGACAATGAACTGCACTTCGTGACATAATCTTCCTGCATTCAGGGAGTGATGGCTTAAGATAAGTAAGCAAAAATCCAAATCAGATTGCAAGGCAAGATAATTCAGTGGAATGTACAATGCACCTGTGTATCCATCTATAGGATTATCTCTGCATATGTCTATTTGCAGTTGCATAGAACAGAAAGTTCCTGATGGGAGAACTCAGGACAAGCTATTAGAATGAAGTTATATTTGTGATCTGCCTTAAAAGACAGCTGAATTTCAACAGCCATTTCTATGTGATGGTTAACATATATTTTGGGGAGTCATTCTCTACCACTCATTAAGATATGCGTGATTTTGTTTTTGTGCCTGAAATAGATCTGTATGAACAGACTATATCAACAGAATATTGAATTATAAACTACTGGCATCTCTGGAATTATGACAATATATCTTCATTACCTTTTATTACTCGTGCCAGAACTTGTTGGGTGGTACATCTAAGATTTGCATATTGTATTGAATATTAATTTTAACTGAAAATATAAGTAAAGAAGTATTGAACGTGCTGAAGAATTTGGGAGCAGGAGGAGGTATACCAATGTCTAAAACTTTGAAATGCATAGAAAATAAGGTGGATGGCTAGAGAGATAGATGTATATATAAAGCAAGTATGATAAATGTTATTTGTAGCATCTAGATGATGGGCATATTACCCATAAAATTGTTATTTCAACTTTTCTCTTTTTGATAATTTTCATAAAATATTGCAACTGAGTTACCTTTAAATATTTTGCACATAGTATCCCAGTAGTTTGGTCTAGCTAGGGTCTAGAAAACAGTATTTTTTTAAGCCCCCATAGAATCACGCATAAAGTCAGGTTTTAGAACCATGATCGTAAGATGTATTTCAACTTTAAAAAGTTCTTAATCATTTGTAATCTTCATACCAAATTTTAATATTTCCAAATTTAATATACCTTTCACTTAGTATTATCCCATAACCCAAAAAGTCAATGCTAAAACAGAATAAACCCTTCTTAGTTCTTTGTTTTTATACTCAATGAAATCTAATACATATGATAATATTTACATCTTCATATGTTTGTAGGCTTCGCTTAGTAACTGTTTTTCTACATGATGTATCCTCAAACTATTTCTTCAAAGGTCAGGAGTTTGAGACCAGCCTGGCCAACATGGTAAAACCCCATCTTTACTAAAAATACAAAAGTTAACTGGGCATTGTAGCATGCACCTGTAGAGGCTGAGGCAGGAGGATCACTTGATCCTGGGAGGTGGAGTTTGCAGTGAGCTGAGATCTCGCCACTGCACTCCATCCTGGGTGATGGAGTAAGGCTCTGTCTCAAAAAAAATTTCCTCAAATAACTTTTTTTTTAAATATAAGAGAATGTAAAGATTTTTTTCTTTTTGATTTTCATTAAAAAACTAAATGAAAAACTTATTGAAAAATTTATTTTCAAAGTAGCTGTCCTAAACAAAACTTGTGTTTCCCAGCAGTTCATTTTGGCAAGACTTTTTAAAAATTTTATAAATTATTTTTGAGCAATATTTGACTTCCTGTAAGCCATGACACTCAACCTTAGGTTTAAATTTAAGCAAAAATGATTAAAAAAATCAATGTAGGAAAATAACAAAGCATTTCAGAAAAACAAACAAAAAACAAGCTTTTAATCCTAATTGCCAAATGTGGAACAGAGTTGAAACAGGGAGACTTATGGTGAGGTCGGGCAAATGTAAAGATGGCTGGACCTAGGTGAATCCCTCTTGCTCCAGTCCTGATAGCAGCATTGACTAGAGTGGACATTCAGTGCTCCCCAACTCTGCAGTAGGACGAACTAAAGAAGCAACAATCATAGAGGTAGGGCTGCACAGTCTCTGTAAATACTGAATACTTTGCCCTCAGGAGCTCTCAGAGGTCTCTTTGCAGTGAAATTAGGAATTTGTCAACATATGTGATAGTTTAGTTTACTGTTAAGGAGTGAAATGTTTATTATTATTTTTTATTGCTATTATTGTAATTCTGGTGCATAGATTGACATTACTCCTCAATTATATGAAGCTACCAGCATCGATCTACATAAACCTATCTTTATAAAAAATTTTATTATTCCAATTCATTTCTCAAACTTTTGCTATTCTTTTTGTTTTACATCTACTCTGCCCTTCCTATATGTAACTCAAATATATTTACTAGAGCAGCTGCATATACATATAGCTTTGAAAAAATACATAGTGTTTTTTGTGTGTATTAATCGATCACGTTTTATGTTAGGTATAATTGTGTTATTTTTCATACTCAACCCCTTTTTGCTCTATATAATACCATAACCTTTAATCCTCATGGAGTATTCTGTCCTAGACGTCTTCCGTAGAGATGAACAATCTGGTCATTTCCAAGTTATTGAAACCAGATTCCTTTATGGACCTATATGAGAGCCTCCTCCTTATTCTAGTATTTTATTGGAATTTCATCGAATTTATAGATTACTTTGGAGATAACTGACAGTTTTCCAATGTTAACTTTCTTCTCTGTGATCTTGACCTATTAATCGATTTAATTTTCTTTCTATGCCCTTTAGTGGGGTTTCTGGGAAATATGTAGTTTATAGAATTTTCATAAATGTATTCAATGTTATAAACTTCAAGAAATGCTTTGACTAACCCCATATGAAAGATGATTTTTCTTCTAAGGTAAGAGCTATTTAATATACATTTTAGTTTCTATATACATAGATTTTTTGTACTTGTATTTTTGTTATCAATTTATAATTCCATAGCAGTGTAGAAAGAACAGAATCTCTATAATGCTGAATCTTTGGAGTGTTTTCTTTGATACTTTCTCTGAGAATTATTCTGTTAATGACTTTGTGAAAGTAGGTGCTAGAAAATAATGTGTATTTTCTCTGAAGTATAAGGAAATTATCTCTCACTGAGGTTGTATATGTAACTATTAAATATAATGTTCATTCTAAAACTTTTCTATTGATGTCTTATAAAGTTTTGTTAATTTTTTCTGCTTTCATCTCTATTTTGCCAATGTAAAATTCTACTCTCGTTTTACATGAGCTTATTATTTCCAGTACATCTTTTTTCATCCTCTATTTTCAATCTTTCTGTACTTCTTTGATTTAAATTTTTCTCCTGTAGGCAACTTATTCCTGAATTTTTAAAATCTTTATTGATGAATTAAATTAATATAGATTTCTTGTCATTACTTTTATATTAGAGCTTATTTCTCCTATCTTATATCATGTATCTTTTTAAATATCAATTTTTATTTCTACTGATTTTCTATTTGCTTGCACTGAATACTATTTTACTGGTCTAACAACAAAGTTACATTTATAGTCTATCATTAATTATGCCTCTAATAACAGGACTCGTATTATGTTTACTTCCTCCTCTCAGTTTTTAAAACTTTTAAAAATCTATGCCTTTCTTTCAAATTAGAGAATGTCTTGGTCTGTTTTCATCTCACTCTGGTCTTTCCCTCTCAGGTGGAGTTTTAGTTTTGAACTTTTGTGGATATGCTGTTTTACATAACTTATAGTCATTGCTTATTTATATAGTCATATATTTACTATTTTTTCTCAATTAAACATTCTATAAAAGTGCTTTAAAGAGGAAAGTTGTTCTTTTTAAATAATTTTATTACTCATAATTGTACAAATATATATTGATGATATACTTATTTCACTTTTCCTTTAACTGATAGTGTAATTGGGAATGTAATTGTTCTTTTTTATTTATTGCCAGAAGTTTGCAAATATTATTCCATGCTTTTTTCCATCTACTATATTCTTTTTGTATGTAAAATGTTTATCCTTCCTGGATATAGAGTGTTCTACTTGTATTTCATATTTTTAAAATTTTACTGAACTGTGTTTATCTGTGTGTTTGTATGTGTGTTTTAACTTACCCCGTTGGCACTTATAATCTCTTTTAAATGGAGATCTTATAACTTTCTTTAATTCTGAAAAATTATCTGCCATTATTTTACAAACATTTTAAGATATTTGTATAAGGAAGTTTTGAAACATTATTCCCTTCCTCCACTTCTTCTAGCAGGCCATTTAAATAGGTATAACAATGGCTACTTCATTTCTATTTACCTTTTTCTTTCTCATTCATTTCTTCTGTCTCTTTCCCATGTGTTTGGAATAATTTTTTTTTGCCATGATTTGTTACTCAATAGTGCATTTTCTAGTTGGAAACATTCTTCTATTTTGTACCTCAACTGACTTCTTTATTTCAACAATCACATATATTTTTCATATTCAGTAGTTCCAGTTGATTCTTTTAAAACATATAACTTATATATTTTTTGCTAGATAATTTCAATATCTTCTCTCATCTCTGTAAAAGTAATTGGTGATTGTCACCTCTCATCTGGCTTGTTTCCATCTGGACTCCTGGTTTCTATCTATTTCTCCTATAGCCTATGTATTAGTCAGGGTTCTCCAGAGGGACAGAACTAATAGGATATACATATCTATGAAAGGGAGTTTATTAGGGAGAATTGGCTCACACAATCACAAGTCAAAGACCCATGATAGGCCTTCTGCAAGCTGGGGAAGAAAGAAGCCAGTAGTGGCTCAGTGCAAGCCCAAAAGCCTTGAAAGCAGGGAAACCAATAATGTAGCCTTCAGTCTGTGGCTGAAGGCCTGAGAGCCCGGTCAAATCTCTGATGTAAGTCCAAGAGTTCAAAGGCCAAAGAACCTGGAGTCTGATGTCCAAGGGCAGGAAGAATGGAAGGAAGCATTCAGCATGGGAGAATGATGAAAGCGAGATTCAGCAAGCTGGCTTAGCCCACCTTCTTCCACCTGCTTTGCTCTAGCAGCCCACCCAAATTGAGTGTGGGTCTTCTTCTCTCAGTCCACTGACTCAAATGTCAGTCTCCTTTGGCAACACCCTCACAGACACACCCAAGCCGAATACTTTACCAACTATCTAGGCATCCTTCCATCCAATGAAGTTGACACCTAATATTAACCATCACAGTAATTATTATGTTTAAGTTACATTATTAGTTTACCTCATTGATTAGTTCTGTTTTTCTCTGGTGTAGACGCTTCAGCTTATTTTTCTTTCGTGATGATTGAATTTCATTGATGCTTCATTATACAAATATATCACACACAGAGAGGCTCACATACCATTGGTAATTTTAGTTATCATGTATTTTTATTTTTTGCTCATTATCAGTTATCATCAGTTATAATTACCCTGGCCTGTGCTGTTTATTTGGGGCCAGGCAAAAACCCAATACTTTACCAGCTATCTATCCTTCCATTCAATCAAGTTGACACCTAATATTAACCATAGCAGTAATTATTATGTTTAAGTTACATTATTAGTCTACCTCATTCATTAGTTCTGTTTTTTTCTGCTGCAGACCCTTTAGCTTATTTTTCTTTCATAATGATCGAATTTCATTGATGGTTCATTATACAAGTATATCACACACCCAGAGGCTCATATACCATTGGGAATTTTAGATATCATGTATTTTTATTTTTTATTCATTATCAATTTTCATCAGTTAGAATTACCCTGGCCTCTGCTATTTACTTGGGGCCAGGCAAAAACCCAGGATTCTCACATATTCTTGCAGGTAACTTTAGGGAGCAGATGGGAGGCACAGTGCAGTAGGTGTAGTTTACGATGTTGCAATCCTGGTTAGTCACTTTATCCTGCTCAATTTACCCACTAGTCCTACTCTGTGACCTAACCTGGAGATACTTTCCTCCAAGAAATGGAGTTTAGGAAATGGGATTTGAGTATCCAGGGCACCAACAGCCTGCTTTTTATATATGTATTATTATTATTGTTAATCTGAGCTACTCTTTAGCCATCTCCTAAATTTACTATTTTGTTTTCAGTTGATTCTGGATGACTTTGTTGTTTCTTGACCTCCTACGTGAACAGGATAGACAATTATTATCCCATAGTTAATTAAGGAAAAGAAAAGGGCACAGCTAGAATAACTTCTCCCACAAAGTCCAAGCTTATGGTATCTTACTATTTTTGTTTCTGGGCTGATAATACCTTCTACCTAGAGACCTAACCATCTTGTGTCTTTGTGAATGTTTCTACTAGACTTTGTATTCAGCTCTGAAAAAAAAATTAAGCCTCTCTTTTACCTTTTGTTTCATAATCAAAGTTGATTCAGAAATCTTATTTGATATGCAGAGATTTTTAAGATTTTGGGGGCTTTTATGTTTGCATGTTTTCTATCATTTTTCCTGGTTTGTCATTTATTTCTTTGTTTATACAAACAGATACTGAAAGCCAAGATTATATTAAATCAGGTTATAACAAGATTTTTTAAGTAATTGATATTTTAAAGGTCATTCACGATTAAACTTCTTCCTGTCATGCCAGTAAGAATACTTACAAAATACAACATGTAACTTGGATGGCTAAAATGAAAATTATTGATTGGAGGCATTGAAAAGTTGCAGCTGGGATTTGAACAAATAAAGTATTGGTAGGATCCCCAGAAGCAGAAACAGTAGAAAGCCATTGCCAATCCTATGGTCAAAGAGACAAGGGAGGAAAGACGTTGCTGGAGCTCAGTGAGAATTGGAAACATGGAGGAGCCAATTCTAGGGGGAAGGAGTCCATGGCTCCTTTGCCCTAGATGGAGGGGCCATCTAGGGGGAAGCTACAGTCATGGAGGGACAGAGCTTCTACCAGAACGTCTCCATGGAATTACGAAGGGAGTGAGGAAGTAATGCACCTTTATTCTCTCCTCCCACCCTCGTCTCCCACCAATGCCAACCCTTAGCTGAACCCAAATAGAAGCCAAGATAGTAAGGAGGAATGGAGAAGCAGCCCAAAGAAGTAGCTTTCTGAGGAACAGGACAGGTCAGATAAGGTTGGCTAATAGACATGAGAAGAGAATAAATTGAGTATTACCAGAATTCTAGCCTTTCTGTGCTTACCTTCTATCTTGGTGTTTTATAATACTCAATTGGAAGATTCTGGTAACTTTGTCACAAATGTTCTATCCCCCCTTTTTCCCTACAAAATTTTCATTTGTCCTACAATGCTCCTCGCTAACATCCGTGCCTCTGGGAAAATCTTCTTCATTTCATTTCTCTGAGTTTGGTAATGTGTCTATTGTTTGCACATAGCACTTACTATTTGCTTTTATTACAACAATTTTCACATTTTATCTTAATTGATTAGTGGCTTTTCATTCTTTTTCTCATCTCCTCCAGAACAGAAATTGTCTTGTCATTCTGTGTCCCTTGGGACTCCTATTATTACTAGCAGATGGTAAGTGCCCAGAAAAAATTTCACAAGTGAATAAAACGGAGAATGAATGAGTATGAGAGTATCTTCCCCATGAGAAAAGGAAAAAGTGGGCAAATCGAACACAAGCAAATAAGGAAAGTAGGAGATTGAGGAATTAAAAAATAAATGATGTTATAAGTGAGGACAATATAGAAGGATTAAAGTCAAAAATAAAATGGAATTAGGCTAAGACTTAAGTGGAAAGATAAAGTCAACAAAATGAAATGAAAAACCAAAAAGCTGAACATGTTTTAAAAGGTATGCAATCCAAATAAAACGGAGTTCACAAATATTTTCTGTAATTGGTAACAAAAAATTCTAATTTAGTGATGACTTTTCTTAAGGTGCTGAGAAAATAATTTTAATGTTAATTCACCCTTTTGTTCTTTGATTTCAGCAAATTTTGATGATTACATTTTCTAAATCCATGATTAAACTTCTCTGCCATGGCAGTAAGGGTACTTACAAGAACCAAAATTTAAAGGGTAAAGTGAGGTTGGCACCATTTTAAAACTCTATACCTGTATTTTATTTTAGTAGTTAAAGTTTACATTTAAACTTCATATTTGTTTATAGTTAATTAAAAGAAAAGAACATATGCTGTTATTTAAGTCCTCTGGTGAATAATTTCCCCTTACTTCTAAAGCTATAACTGATATTTAAAGACTGACCCACTCATCTAAAGTTTAGATAACTCAAGGCAGATTTTAGAAGTGTTTCTTCACACTCAGGATTATTAAGTATGAAAGGACATATGTCCATCCAGAACTCGTAGTACTCATTTTGCTAAAATTTATTTTATATAGCCTAGCCAAGACAGTACAACATTTTGCTAATTGGTTATGGTTCATTTAAATAGCCACCGGTTTTTACATATTTCCACACACAAAAAGAAGGAAGGAAGGAAGGAAGGAAGGAGGAAGGAAGGAAGGAAGGAAGGAAGGAAGGAAGGAAGGAAGGAAGGAAGGAAGGAAGGAAGGAAAGAAGGAAGGAAGGAAGGAAGGAAGGAAGGAAGGAAGGAAGGAAGGAAAAAGGAAAAGAGAGAGTTTTAATAGGTTTTATTGTTGAGTTATGTTAAGGCCAACAGATAAGGAGATGACTGCCATTGAAAAGACAGTTTGTCGGTCAGGCATGGATGCTCATACCTATAATCCTTTGGAGGCCAAGGTGGGAGGATTACTTGAGGCCAGGAGTTCAAAACCAGCCAGAGAATCATAGCAAGATCCCTGTCTCTACATATAAATAAATGAATTACCTGGTTATGATGCCATGTGCCTGTAGTTTAAGCTCCTTGGGAGGCAGAGGCAGGAGGATTATTTAAATTCAGGAGTTTGAGGCTGCCGTGAGCTATAATCACATGACTGGACCTCAGCCTGGGTGATAGAGTGAGAACCTATCTCTAAAAACCAACAAAAATATAGTGTGTTATACTTACAGATGGAGACACAGGGGCTCAGGCCAGCAGGCGGTAGGGGAGGTGCAGTCAGGAGGCAAAGAGAGAGGGAAAATTTTGAGCCAAGAGCCTTTATTATGGTTTCCTCAGGAGGGAAATTACAGCAGGATCAGGGCCATAGGAGCTGTCTCTAGTTGTCTAGGACCTAGCCTTGGAATGCTAAGGGAAGATGGATAGTGTCAGAGTACAGAACTTAAGCTGTGCATTGATTGATTTGCATATGAAAGTTGTGCTCACAGGTGAGTTGTTTACTCTGTCTAGTAACTGGCTACTCCTGGAGTGAGCTGACTTCCTCTAGGGTCAGCAGGGCATCAGATGTCAAAACATCATGGATAGAAATGGTTAATATAAGAAGGAAAGGAAGGATATTTTATAAATGAATACATGAAGAGCAAATAAATATTTGATCTTTGAATTCTGGTGCAAAACTAACAAAAATATATATGTTTTTAGTCTATAAACATTTAATGAAAGTGTGGTCAAATAAAAATAATAATAAACAGTCTTGTATAGGATGTTTTGGCATGGATGACCTCAAATACTATTATATTTGTAACTTAAAATATATGATCCTGTGAGTCATGAATTTATAGAAATTGATTTGCAAAACTTCAGTTAATGACCTTGATTATTTTTCTGTAAGAAGAGAGGGAGAGGTTATGTGAGTGCAAGAAAATTAACCTTTCATTCCACACCCTACCAACTTCTTCTTCACTGACAAGTAATCAGGATTGTTTGACAGAAACAGCAAGTTGTTTAGCTTCTCAGCTCTCCTGCCGCTAAAATATGATGTCAGATAATTTGTTCCTGTTTAGTTCTAGCTTGATTACTTCTGGTTCCCTGAGATTTGAATTGATGAAGTTTTACTTTAGTTACATAGCAGTGTTAATAAATGCTGTCATGTTTATTAATGAGATGCCAAAATTGTATTGTTATATTTAGAGGACAGAGCCAAGTTCATGTAACTTAAAGTAGTTGAATGTGATAAAAGGTTAATTAGACTTCATGACCTGTTTGGAATATGTCTTGGGTCTCAATACCAATACAACTTTCAACGCAAAATATCAAAACCCAGAATTAATTTATGAGATAACTATTTAATAGCCTGTCATTTAAATAGTAAATGATTCTAACACCTCCTGAAGATATATAAAACTGAAAGATATACTAAAAACAAAAATTTTAAAGAGAAAAGCAAAACAAGATTCAGTCAAGGCCAGCCAAAGTGTTATTTCCTTTGATTCAATGTGAGTTTATTACATGAACATTTTATTCACACTGTATACACAGAATGTCAAATAGTCCCCACTGAAGGAAGAATCCTTGTGAGAGCTTTCTATAAATTATTCAGATGTATAATATAGAGAATTTAAAATACAATGGAATCATTGGGTAGCAGAATATATGCTACAGAAAATTTCTAACTCAACTTTACCTTCTTATTTTTGACTGAGAATAAGTGAAAAATATTAACTTGAAAGACCACACAAGAACACTATTCAATGGCTAATAAAAATTTTTATAGGTGAAAATAAAGCTGCACAAATAAAAATGTAGCCACATTGAAATCACAAAATAAAATTCTCTGAATTCTCTAAAAATTCATCTATTGAAAATTTCACTGAGAAATTTAATAATTTTTTTTCACATTTCAGGCAAACAATGCAAAAGAAATCCATATCTAGACAAATCCTGGTGGAATTTTTCAAACTTCTGTGACAAAAAAAGTCTGATGAGTTTCTAGATTTTAAAAAATATTAAATTACTTTTTAAAAAATCAACTTTGCAAACAACATGAAAACAGAATGGGTAAGAGGAAAAATTATGTGTAGCTTACAATAATAATTATATCCCATTTTTCCTTACTTTACTGGAGTATAGAGAAATGACTTTTTAAAAAGATATATACGTTTTATTAAATAAAAGGCAATATGAGCTTAATATTACCATTCTGACTTAACAACAATTTTATTTATAAGAAATATATATTTAGTTACTAAAGAATAATAGCAAAAACTAAAATATGCTTTAAATAAGAGATTTCTCTCTCTTGTGTTATATAACACTCTCCTTTTACTGAAATTTCCACTATAATAGCATAGATTGTAGAGTGTCATGTGAATTTTACCTTGAGTAAGTTTTAGTAGTTTTGTCTTTAAAAATACGTCTATTTCATATAGGTCGTTGAATTTATGGGCTTAGAGTTGTTCACAGCATCCCCTTGTTCTTTAAATGTCTGTACAGTCTGTAGTGATGTTTCTTTGTTAGTTCTTATTATTTGTAGTTTTCATTTTCTGTTTTTCTTTGGTCATTCTAACTAGAAACTTATTAATTTTATTGAAATTTCTAAACAATCAGCCTTTGGTAAATTAGGTTTCTTTTTCTTCTGTTCTAATTTCATTCATTTCTGCTCTCATTTTCATTATCCTTTCTTCTATTTGCTTTTGGTTTAATTTGTTCTTCTATTTTTAGTTTCTCTCAGAAGGAGGTTAGATAATTCATGTGAATTCTTTTTTTTTTCTAATACAAGCATTTAATGCTATCAGTCTCCCTCTAAGCACCACTTTAGCTACCTTGTCAATTTTTGAAAATAATAAGAGCTATTTATGACAAACCCACAGTCAATAACATATTGAATGGGCAAAAGCTGTAAGCATTCCCTTTGAAAATTGGTACAAGACAAGGATGCCCTCTCTCACCCCTCCTATTCAACGTAGTATTAGAAATTCTGGCCAGGGAAATCAGCAAGAGAAAAAAAAAAAGGATATTAAATAGGAAGAGAGGAAGTCAAATTGTCTCTGTTTGTAGATGACATTATCCTATATTTAGAAAACCACATCATCTCAGCCCCAAAATTCGTTAAACTGATAAGCAATTTCAGCAAAGTCTCAGGGTACAAAATCAATGTGCAAAAATCACAAGCATTCCTTAACACCAACAAGAGATAACCAGAGAGCCAAATCATGAATGAACTCCCATTCACAATCACTACAAAGATAATAAAATAACCAGGAATACAGCTAACAAGGGATGCAAAGGACCTCTTCAAGGAGAATTACAAACCACTGCTCAAGGCAGTAAGAGAGGACACAAACAAATGGAGAAACATTCCATCCTCACAGATAGGAGGAATCAATATCGTGAAAATGGCCAGACTACCAAAAGTAATTGATAGATTCAATGCTATTCCTATCAAACTGCCATTGACATTTTTCACAGAATTAGAAAAATCTATTTTAAATTTTATATGGAATCAAGGAACACCCCATATAGCCACGACAATTCTCAGCAAAAAGAACAAAGCTGGAGGCATCACGCTACCTGACTTCAAACTATACTACAAGGCTACAGTAACCAAAATAGGAGGGTGCTGGTACCAAAACAGACATACAGGCCAATGGAACAGAACAGAGAAATAACACCACGTATCTACAACCATCTGATCTTTGACAAACCTGACAAAAACAAGCAATGGGGAAAGGATCTCCTCTTGGGTAATTTGTGCTGGGAAAACTGCCTAGCCACATGCAGAAAATCGAAACTGGACCCCTTCCTTACACCTTATGCAAAAATTAACTCAAGATGGATTAAAGACTTAAATGTAAAACCAAAAACCATAAAAACCCTGGAAGAAAACCATCAAAACCCTAGGCACTACCATTCAGGACATAGGCATGTGTAGACTTCATGACAAAAACGCTGAAAGTAATTGCAACGGAAGCCCAAATTGACAAATGGGATCTAATTAAACTAAAGAGCTTCAGCACAGCAAAAGAAACTATCATCAGAGTGAACAGGCAACCTAAAGAATGAGAGAAAATTTTTGCAATCTACCCATCTTACAAAGGTGTAATATCCAGAGTCTGCAAGCAACATAAACAAATTTACAAGAGAAAAACAAATCCATCAAAAAGTGGGCAAAGGATATGAACAGACACTTCTCAAAAGAAGACATTTACATGGCCAACAAACATATGAAAAGAAACTCAACATGACTGATCATCAGAGAAATGCAAATCAAAACCACAATAAGATACCATCTCATGCCAGTCAGAATGTCCATTATTAAAGAGTGAGGAAACAACAGATGCTAACGAGGCTGTGGAGAAATAGGAATGCTTTTACACTGTTGGTGGGAATGTAAATCAGTTCAACAATTGTGGAAGACAGTATGCCTATTCCTCAAGGATCTAGAACCAGGAATACTATTTGACCCAGCAATTACAGTACTGGGCTTATACCCAAAGGAATATAAATTATTTTATTATAAAGATACATGCACACATATGTTTATTGCAGCACTATTTACAATAGCAAAGACATGGAACCTACCCAAAAGCCCATCAATGATAGAATGGATAAAGAAAATATGGTACATATACACCATAGAATACTATGCTGCCATAAAAAGGAATGTGATCATGTCCTTTGGAGGGGCATGGATGAAACTGAAAGCCATCATCCTCAGCAAACTAACACAAGAACAGATAACTAAACACCACATGTTTTCACTCATAAGTGGGAGTTGAGCAATGAGAAAACATGGACACAGAGAGGGGAACAACACACACTGGGGCCTGTTGGGGGTGAGTGGTGAGGGAAGGGAACTTAAAGAGGATGAATCAGTAGGTGCAGCAAACCACCATGGCACACGTATACCCATGTATCAAACATGCACGTTCTGCACATGTATCCTGCTTTTTTTTAAATTAAAAATAAATTTTTATATGTTGTCTTTTCATTTTCATTCAATTCAAAACATTTTATAACTTCCCTATGACTTTTGAAACATGGCTTACTGAGACATATGGTGTTTACTTTTCAAGTGTTTAAATATCTTTCCTGATATTGTCTGTAATTGATTTCTAGTTTAATTTCATGAGTTCTCATGAGATCTGGTTGCTTAAAAGTGTGTAGCACTTCTTCCTTCACTCTCTTCTTCCTGCTTCAGCCATGTAAGATGTGCTTGCTTTCCCTTCACCTTCCATCATGATTGTAAGTTTCCTGAGGTCTCCTCAGCCAGGCTTCATGTACAGTCATCTGTAGAACTGTGAGCCAATTGAAACTCTTTACTTTATAAGTTACCCAGTCTCAGGTAGTCCTTTATAGCAATGTGATGATGAACGAATACAGGGACTCTGGATATTTTCTGTCTTAGCATGATTAGGCTACTATCACAAAAATACCACAGGTTGATATGATGGATTATAAACAACAGAAATTTATTTCTCACAGTTCTGGAGGCTGAGCAGTCCAGGATCTAGGTGCCGGAAGATTTGGTGTCTGGTGAGGACCCGCCTCCTAAATCATAGACTGCTGTGTTTTGGCAGTGACCTCACATAGCACAAGGAGAAAAAGAACTCTCTGGGGCCTCTTTTCTAGGGTCCCTAATCCAATTTATAAGGGTGGTGCCCTTATGATTTAGTCATCTCCCAAAAGCCCTACCTCCCAATGCCATCACATTGAGAATCAGATTTGAATATGAATTTGGAGAAGGGATACAATCATTCAGTCTATACCGTTTCCTGGCCAGTATTAATGATGTGTTTTCTTACTGGGTTATGTGTGCCTAGAGCAGTGTCAGTGACCTTCAACCTGTAAGTAGGGCAAGCACAATATATAGCATAGTAGCCCTTTTGGGTGAATAAGACTGAAAAACATGAAGCAGCAGGCCCAGAAAAAATGTGACCCCAAACCCCTCGAGTACATACAGTGCTTATGATATTAGAGGAAGGTTCTGATAGTGTAAGAATGGAGGGACAGACAAGTGTTATTAAAGTGACATCAGAGCCCTTCAGCAACAAGAATATTGACTGACATAAGGAGAAAATCTTGTTCATGAAGTGTCAGTAGTCTTGTTGGTATGAGCAAAGCAGGGGTGTTTCTTAGAAACTGTAAAGTGTATCAGAGGAAGAGGCCAAGTGAGCAATTTGAGTAATTATTTTGGTACCCAGATAGTTTTTTGGAGTGGTACACAGGAAAAGGAAGGCTGGTCAAGGTAAATCCTTCTATGAGGTTGACTGGATATGGGTAATGAGAGCTGGTAACTCATCTAAGGACTGGTGGCAAGCCCAGAAATTAATGCAACAAAGGACCTGGACTGTATGCTCCATGAGTGATAAATACATATAGGAGAGACTCTTCAAGACTAGGGGTTGCTTGCTGTGATGGAATGAACTGAGCCTCAGAGAAAGAAAAAAGTAGCTATAAGTATGAATGGTGCCTATGAAGGGTGTGAAAGTGGGGCCTGGTAGGGAAGGTATGGAATTGTTCATGAGTGATGGGATGGTGGTGACCTTCTAGGCAATGATTAATTAAGTCTCCATGCCAGATAAAATCTAGATAGAAAACTTAGGACAGTGCAGAAGTTGAATGTGTCAGTCTGTAGCCTGGAGTAGTAGAACAAAATAGACAGAGGTTACTCCTAGACCCAAAACAGAACTTTAGATACTCCATTGGCGGCTCCTGAAAACATACAGCTAAATAATGAATCACCATTGGGTCTGAGCTTGGTGTTCTCCATAGCATAAATAATGTTTTGTAAGTATTGATAATCTCTTTTTCAACATTATTGAGTGTAGCTCTGATGTCATTGCATTTGTGTGGTGTGGTGAATATGTTGCAGCAGAGCCTTATATATTGGGGATGGATAAGGGAATACTCTGAAGAGAAAGTGCAGGTGATGATTTCTCCAATGACTTCAGGAAAGAATTAGAGATAAGCTTCAATTTGATGTGAGTACCATGGCCTGAAGGGGTGGGATAGTGGGATAGGATTGTAGAAGGAGAACTGGAGGAGGACAGTGAGGTTAACAGGATCCATAGCAAAGCAAGAACAAAGGAGGAGAAGCATTGGCCATTAGCAGTAATGAGGTCAGCAATAGAGCCAAAGTCTGGTTTTTATTCGTCACATGGGCTGAGGTCGTCTGGTGGTCCACTAGGCTGTCACAGAGTTGGTTCACAATGTTGGCTCATGATGAGGTTGTGGACCTCACTAGGTTTGCAATAATCTTGCACCAAATTTAGTACCCTAAGGCATAAAGGCTTATTGATCAGGAAGTCATAGAAATGTACTGATGTGGTTGAACAGCAAGGAGAAAAGAGGTAGCTGTCTTGCTATCCTATTGGGGATATAATACCTCAAAGGATCCTGATGCATTCAACCCCAAATGAGGCTCTAAGTTATCTCTTATGTAATGGTCTGATATGTACTTTAAAAGGCAAAATCTGAAGTTAGGAACATTACTTCAAATATTTGAATAGCAGGGCATGCAGCTAGCATATGTGCTACCTTCTATATCTTGCAAATCTTCTGTGAATTTAGAATAGAAAATGGGAGCTTCTTTAGTTTTTATAAGAACGTTTGCTGTCATGTTGGAAATGGAACTACAGTACCACCTAGGCTGGTTATGACTGTAGTATTGAAAAGCCTGAGTAAGTATAGGTGGCATCATGGTCAGAATATAGCCCAGCAGCTCTTGCATTGACAGATGGAATCTGCACAATGGACTGTTGTATCCAAGACGCAGGTCATTATCTATGGTATGCATAGCCAGGCTATGAAAAGTCAGGAGACCAGTCATTTGTGCAGTGTGGATGTTATCTCTTGAGGAACCAATGTGTTGCTGACAAGTGTGGGCATAAGGTAGAACATGGATGTACCCATTTAATCTCGTCCCATGGTTCTCAGATACCCCATTCTGTTTTTTATTTTATTTTTATTTTCATCTTTTTTACTTTTTGTGTTTCATTGTGGATAATTTCTATTTACATATCTTCAAATTCAGCTATTTCCTTGGCTTTATCAAATTTACTGATGGCATCTAATGATAGCATTTGTTAGCTTTGTAACTATGCATTTCAGCTCAATTATTTCCATTACTTTCTATCTTATAGTTTTTATTTCTGATCTGAAATTCCCCATCTGTTCATGCTTGCTGTCCTCCCCTTTTTAGCTAGATCCTTTAACATATTAATCGTAGGTTTTTAAAATTCCTTGTTTGATAGTTCAAACGTAGGGGTAACAGTTGAGTCTAGTTGTTTGTATTGCTTTGTCTCTTGACATTGTGATTTTTTAAAAATTCTTTATATTTCTTGTAATATTTAGTGGGAACCCAGATATTTACTGTGAGAGAGTAAACACTGGGGTAATTAATATTTATGCCTGATAAATGACACACTATTTTCTTTACATAGCTAGGTTTCTGTTGCAAGGACTTGGACTAATCTAGTTAGGAGTTGAGTTACTTTTGGGTTTTGTTATTGCTGTACCTTAGTGCACCCCATTCCTCAAATTCCCCTAGTATAATTCTGTATGTGTGATGTGAATTGGTTTGCTAGAGTGTTTGTTTGTTTGTTTGGTTGGTTTTTTCCTTCTTCCTCCCTCAGCTTTAGGTGTTTTCTTTGTACCTGTACCTTGCGTTTTTACCCTGCTCTTGAACTTCTCTCAGCAGTATCATGCTGTTATATATTAGGGGTGCTTGTCAGCCTGATGATGAGGTTGGGGCTAGAAGAGCATGCTCTTTGTAGTTCTTGTTCAGGCTTAGACAGGCACTGTGCCCTTGGGTCTCATTAATGGGGTCTTTTCAGTAATCCTGCAACTCCCAAAACTGGACAGGGTTTTACTGTCCAGGGCCGGTAAATTTTTTGACCCTTTCCCAACATAGAAGGTTTTTCATCTTGATCCCTTTCCTCAGCTACCGTGACTTTTCACCTGTTTCTTGAGGATGGTAGGGTTTGCTTTCTATGATTTTTTTTCTGTAGGGGACATAAAGGAGGAGGATTCAAGGTGAACTTTGTGCCTTTACCACAATGGTTGCTGTTTACTTCTCTAGGTCTGCAACAAGAGGAGCATTTCCTCAGCAACATCTCTCACCTTCTGCCAGTCTTTCTTGTGAGCCACTTAGTAAGGTCCATGAACATGAGCCTGTGTGTTGGTACAAGTTCTCCTGTGTTCTGTACTTTTACACTAGCCCACATTCAACCTTTAGCAAATCCTTAGTGTTTTTTTTAGCTGAATTCTTCCCAGTAGCTTGGAGTCAAGTGTCTGACAATTACCCCATCTAAACAAGAGCTTGCTTCCTATTTTTCTTGAAGATTTTTATCTTCCTTTGAATTGAAAGTTCGTTGTTTGCCTTATAACCTCCCTTTCTAATGGTTTCAATAAGAGTTATAATTTTGCAGATTATCAAACATTTTTCTTTTTCCACATTTTAACAGGAATCCAGAAGCCAAACATGTTTTTAAAAATTGAATGTGTGTTTCCTAAATTCCTAATAAAACCTTGCTCTATTTTTAGCATACAATTAGAATGAGTGATAAAAACCCTTAGATAGTATGCCCAGAGTCATGAATTTATACCAGGACTGCAAATACTGCTTACCTTCACAAGAAAGCTTTCTTAATGACTTTCTTGTCAACATTTCTTTGGTACCATACTGAGAGAAGACAATCAGTGTTCTCCCAAAACTTTCATTTCAATGTAACTTATGGCAAGATTGTACTTTGTGAGTGAATCTATGCTGGTTGGCAGTTTGGGTAAAGAGTTTATATTTGATTATTTTCTAAGGATGATAGAAACTCAAATTGTAACTATGGTATTATTTCTCTCTTTTGTACATAAAATCAGAGGATAATAGTGGTTTACTAGAGGATTCATGTTATCATTTAAATTATGTGATGGGATGGACTTTAGTGAGATGACTGATATTTTTGAGTAGATACAATTTGGGACCTCCTTAACCTTTAGCAACTTCTTGGAGACCCAAAACCTTGTCTTTCTATACCAACCTAGTCAATATCCAATCCATATACATATAACCCCAACAACATGTACACAAAGGAGCATCCTTGAACCTGTCTTCCTACTGGACAATAGTATTCCTCTAGTCCAAGCTAGAGCTGGCACCTGCCCTAACAACCAATCATTACCTCAGTCCCTGAAATTTGGAATTGGAATGCTGGGATTTTCCTCAGTTGATAGTAGTCTCTGAATCTGGGATCACATGTATTGTCTTTCCATAGAAGAAATGGGCAGTATGGCTCATTAACAGACAGTATTGTTTTTCTTAAGTTCGTTTAAAAGAAAATCCTCATATACTTTTAAAAACCAGAAGTGATATTTTATCCATGTGCTAATGTCCTCAGTTATAGCAGACTAGGATTATAAATCAATGCTTCAACAATGAACTATGAGCCTGTGTGTGGAAAAAAAAAAGAAATAGATTTTAACGATTTCTGTTGAAATCCTAAGAGGTTATTAAAAATAAGATGGAGAAAAGTGGGAAGGGAAAAAAAATCCCCTAAAAGAAAGTGTAATAGATAAGACACAGAGCTATTATTGTCCCACTTTATTTGTCTAGGCCTCCTAACCCTCTTGATGGGCACTTCTATTCTTAAAGCTTTCTGGGAAAAGCATTGAGATTATTTAAGTCTCTTACTCCAGTCACCTCTTCACATTGTAGAAGCTGTAACAATTGGCCATGATTGAAATCTTTCCGGGCTACATGAACAATAACCAAATACAATGACAATATACATAATGGGCATAAAATAAGCATCATTGTTATCTTTTCATGTGATTTGAATTGAGATGTTAATACTGATCATCTGCTTTAATAAGGGATTTATTTGGATTTCTTTATTTGCTTTTCTTCTCCCAGTGAATGTTGCTTTCTTTTTATTACAATGCATGTTTTATGAGTTACGATTTATTTGTGTGTGTTGGATTTGATTTATTTCTGTGATACTCTACAGTTTTTAAAATATGATTAAAAATGGGGTTCAGGATATAAAATGTGTGCTCTGTAATGTTGGCTCACCCCACAAATCTTTGACGACCTTGACCAAAGGGAAGTCTAATGGTATTCACTTAAATCTTGCTATCACATGTAATTTGGTAACATAATATTTCATTCACAGAAGGAGAACAATTCTCATTCTTTATTGTATACCTTGTATTTTGCAGTTTCTATTCCTTGGCATTAATATTCTACTGAGATGACTAGTTTGAGGCAATTTAAGGACAAAAATACTTCAGCTTTCTGAATTTACTTATGTAGAGATAAGTTGAAGGGATAAAAGACAAGTATGGCATCCAAAGCATATTATTTGTCTCTAATGATCCAATGTCATCTTTTCACATATTTAACTCTTATAAGTATTCTTCCAACAAGAGGTAAAGGAATCGCTTACAGGTAATGGAAGATTCATGAAATATACAGTATCAAGTCCTTTTGGTGAAATAATCAAAGATTAGGAGAGAGCAATTCCAAGATAATTTGTTTGTGAGCAGAAGCAATTTTATTGGGAAGACAGCCATACATGTGTCTGTGCAAGTTGTGTGTGTGTGTGTGTGTGTGTGTGATAATGAATATTCATGGAGAGAATTGAAGTAAGAAAGCTATCTCTGTTTATTTTCATATCCATTTTAGAAAAACAAGTCTTCCAAAAGTCCTTGGCTATAGAGAATATCAGGACTTGGGAGCCTCAGGTATTTGTCGCCCTGTCTTTTTAACTTCAGGAAGAGAAGATGAAAAATTAGGAAAGAGGACCCAATTGCAGACAGCTCATACCAAGAGGAAAGAGTATACAGAAAATCAGTGAGAAGTCACATGCAATCATACACATACTACTTTTTTTCCATATGTTTCTAGCTGCACTCTACATTTCTAGATTAAAAAGTGAGGGCACCAAAATCAGAAAAAGACATTACAAGAGAGGAAAACCAATAGTTCTCATGAACACAAATACAAAAATTATCAATAAAATATTAACAATATGAATCAAAAAATCTACAAAAATAATTATATGACATAGCCAAATGGGATTTACTCCAGATGTGTCAGGCTGGATTTACCATTTGGAAACTGAGTAATTTAATCTACCATGTCAAAATTGATATAATAGATTAAATTTTGATATGATAGATTAAATTACTCAATTTTCAAAATATGATACAGCCTGACATAGCTGGAATAAATCCCATTATACAATCATATCAATAGATCCAAAAAAAAAAGCATTTGACAAACTTCAAAATTCATTTATGTTAAAAAGACTCAGTAAATTTGGAATAGAGGAGAACTTCAACAACTTAACAAAGAAGACCCACAAAAAGCCTAAAGTTAAAGTATACTTTGTGGTGGAAAACTATGTGCTTTCTTTCTAAGATCTGAAATGAGGCAAGGAAGTCCTGTCTTAACATTCCTATTCAAATTTTATTAGAAATAGTTGCTAATGCAGTAAGTCAAGAAGAGAAAATAAGAGTATATAGATTTAGAAGGAATAAATTAGAATTCTGCTCAAAAATGGTTAGATTTTCTATGTAGTGATCTCAAAGAATCAACAACAATAAGAAAATCCTCTTGCAACTAATAAACATTTATAGCAAGGTTGCATGGTTAGTGTACAATAGTCAATTGTTCATACCAACAATGAATGATTAGAATTTGAAACTAAAAAGCACAATCTCATTTACATTAGTACCAGAAATAATCAAATAATTTGATAAAAAGCTAATAAAATGTGCCTATGATCTATACAAGGGAAATTACAAATCTCTGATGCAAGAAATCAAATAAAATTTAAATAATTGGAGAGATAGTCCATGATTATGAATAGAAAGACCCAATATAGTTAGGGTGTTAGTCCTTCCTCATTTGATCTATAGTTTCAACATAATCACAAGCAAAAGCTCAGAAAGTTACAACACGGATGTCAACAAACTGATTTTAAAGCTTATGTGGAAAGATAAAAGATTCAAAATAGCCAACACAGTACTAATGAGGAAGAACAAATTGAGAAGACTGACTCTACTCAACTTCAGGGCTTCTTATGCAGCTATAATAAGGAATATAGTGTGGCAAAGAATAGACAGCTCAATGGAGCAGAATAGTGGTCAGAAGGATTTTTAGGGCAGTGAAACTATTCTATATTAAATCATAATTTTGTATAGGTGGCATTCTGTGTTTTTCAATCGCTGTAGAATACAAGAAGAGTGAATATTAATGTAAACTATGCCTTTAATTAATGATAATGAATCAATGTTGCTTCATGAACTATAACAAATGCACTATTCTAATATGTTAATAATTGAGGAAACCAGGCAGTGGGGGGATTATAGGAACTCTCTGTGCCGTCGGTTTGATTTTTCTATAAATCTAAAACTGTCCTAAATACTGCAATCTATTCATTTTAAAATGTTAGATCATAAGTCAAAAATGTGGGAGTTGTCTGTAAAACCTAATTTTCTCTTCATAATAAACCACTCTCCTCTTAATCAAGTCCAGCGCAAGGATTTGGTGTCCTAAATTACTTTCACATTTATTGGCTTTTCTTTTTAATTCTGTTGCCATTTTCTAGCAGAGATCATCATTATCTCTACCTGGATTTTGCATTAACTTCCTAACTGTTGCCTTCTGCCTTTCTATCTTCCAATCCATTATTCAAAATATTGGCAGAATGATCTCCCTTTAATACAAAATGTATCACATCACTCTGCTGCTTAAAACCTGTCACTGGTTTTCTAGTTCTAAGTTCTTTCTCTGTCTTATAAGAGCCTTTATAATTTAGCTGTTGTTTATCTTTCAGGTTATTTCATTTTACTACAGTTTTTCTTGCCCTTCAGGCTCACATTATGCTAAACTTTGCACAGGTCCACTAGAGCCATGCTTTGCATTGTCTTCAGTCTTAATATCTGATATTCCTATTGCTTCAATACTTCCCTTGCCATTCTTTCTTCACTTGGTTTATGCTTTTTCCTTGGAAATTTAGCTTGGATATTATACCATCCAGGAAGATTTCTACTCACTACAAACTGAAGTTAAATATCCCTTCTAAGTCACCTTGAATTTTCCTTAACATGGCATACAAACTTCTAATTTCCTTCTCAGTATCTGCATTTGATCATAACCTTTGAAAAGGCAAAGTTGTGTCTACCTTATGCATTCAGGTCCTCACAGAATCTGCAGTGTAACAAGCTCTCCTTACATACTTCTCAAAAAAAAAAACAAACACTTAGAATCAGTCCTAATAATGTCTCACACCTAAATTCATGTCATTAATGAAAAGATACCCCCCTTTTAAACAAATTTGCAATGGGTTAAATGAAAGAATCAGAATCTGGAATTTAAAAACTGAATTAAGAATTAGAATATTGAATTCTGATTTGCTAGGACCCTCCTAGTAACTCAAGAAACATTTTTGGTAACCGTTTTATTGAGTTATAATTCATATATGTTCAAATTTACCCATTTAGTATGTACAATTCATTTTTCAGTATATTCAGGGTTACGTAATTATCACTGCAATCAGTTATAGAACACGTTCATTACCACGAAAGGAAATTCTGCCCCCTTTCACCATCACCCCCCAATCCTTTCATGTCTCCAACCCCTAGGTGACTACTAATCAACTTCCAGTTCCTATAGATTTTCTTATTCTAGACATTCCAGGTAAATAGAACCATATAATATGTGGTCTTTAATGCCAGGCTTTTAAAAACATTTTTTCTGGTTTGTCAGTTTCATCTATGTTGTTCAAGTAACTTTGGTAGATTTAGTTATGTGTCTGGGAAGTTTTCAACAACAGAGTTTGTCAAAACATAGCCAAATTTAACCTAATTTATTAGTTAAAACAATTAAAAATACCATAATTGACATTCATTCTATTGGCCAATGTACATTATACCAAATATATTTTATATAACAAAGCTGAAGGTTCATCACTGGTTATGAAAACTTTTATTTTTTAGATTAGGCTGGTATTTGGGGCCTTTAACACACACACACACACACGCCTTTCACAGACACGAGTATGTTTTTTCACACACACACCTTACACAAACGCATGGCTATCTTCCCAATAAAATTGCTTCTGCTCACAAACAAATTATCTCGGGATTGCTCTCTCCTAATCTTTGATTATTTCACTGAAAGGACTTGATGCTGCATCCTTCATGAATCTTCCATTACCTGTAAGTGATTCCTTTACCTCTGGTTGGAAGAATATTTATTATAAGGATTAAATGTATGAAGAGATGACATTGGATCATTAGGGACAAATAATGTGCTTTGGGTGCCATATTTGTCTTTTATCTTTCAACTTGTCTCTACATAAGTACATTTAGAAAGCTGAGGTATTTTCATCCTTAAATTGCCTCAAACTTGTCATCTTAGTAGACTATTAATGCCAAGGAATAGGAACTGCAAAGTACAAGGTATACAATAAAGAATGGGAGTTTGTTGTACTCCAAAAATAGGATGTACACTTTTCTTCAGAAGAGTTTACTTCAGTAATCATGGAATAGAATAGCACCAATAGGTCATATTCAGTCTGCCAATATATCTACAGTTACTGAAACTGACTATTTAAATGTATGTCTCAGAAATATTGTTTGACTAAAGCTTGTTCCCTTATAGAAATGGTTCAGCATGCTCTTGAAAGCATAAAGGCTGCCTTTGTTTGACACTGTTCGGTATTATCTTTTTCAAAAAGTTGGTGATGAAAACATAGGGAATGATTCTTAAATTCTGATAAAATATACATTTATTTTTCAGAGCGTTTGGGAACAGCTGATTGACTGCTGAGAAAAAATATTAACAGCAAAGTTTGTTTCATTATGTGTGTAATAAAGCTGCTAATGTTCTTTTTCTCTCTTTTGTAGAAATGGTAAATGAAGATTTGCATTCTGGGTAGAACTTCCTCTTGGGGAAGCAGTAGAAGCCTAGACTGACATTCCCTAGGCCCCAAACCTTGTTAAAAGTGGTTTCAGTCCTGGGGACCTAATGCACTGATTGCTTCCCAAGAAGGAGTCTCATTGCTTGCTCCGTTCGGTCCTATTACTGAAGGTCTAATTACATCTATTATGCTGTTCAGTTTCACAGAAGGTTGGGGAAGAAAATTAGAGGTATTAGGGTATGAGATTGGGGGTGTGTAACACACACACAAACAAATACACACACACACTCATATTGTAGGTTTTAAGAAATGCAGTGGTGACCAAACTAGAGTATTTGTGAGATTATTTCTAAACTATCACGTATGTTACTGTAACAAGACAAAATGGAGATGGTTCCAATTCTGTGTGATTGCCCAGGCAACAGGGATCCAATTACACTGTCAAAATCTGAGGTGCTGGAGCTTAAAAGCCCCACAGGACCTCTTTGCAACCAAACACATTTTTCTCCATTAGTAAAAGGGCAAGTAGAGGATTTTTGATCCCATTGTAAAAGGTGTCTTACATTCAGAGCTCCCCAAAACATTTCCTAGCCCACTCTTTCCCTGCATAGTGTAAATATTATATGCTTATGCTATGCTTTTGTGAAGCCTTCATGAAGACTGTTATCATGGCCTAATAGAGCTCAAAATGGAAAGGAAGAGGGGGCAGAAGGGAGACTCATTATGTTTTAAATGGCTTCACTTTTCCCATAGGAATCCTATATATCCCACTTAGCAGAAGCTCATTCCGGCACTGATTAAGTGGGAAATACACAGAATCTCAAAAGGTCAGATCTATAATCAGCTGTCCTCAGGGGTTGACATGGAAAACTTTTTAATCCAACTTGAATTTATTGCCATCTGATAACAAAGCGAAGCAAACTATGAGACATTAAGTACGTATATATCAATATAGTTACATATATATTACAAATAGGTGTCTGTGTGTGTGTGTGTGTATGTGTGTGTGTGTGTTAATAGAAGATTCACTGCCAGCCTAAACTCAGAATAATCTGGTTTACCTAAAGCATTTGTTAAGCAATCTTTCCTGTAGCATTTTTACTTTATGTTGTTGATTTGTTTTATATTTTGGACACTTTCAAACTAACAAATTAAGTTTTCATGGGAATGGTTTTGTATCTATTTGTGAGAAACAATTCACAAATTGGAGTCTGAAGGTGTATGACTTAAAAAAATCTGTATAAAAGAAATAGGATAATAGGAAAAAAGGGAAAAACAAACACAATTCTTAATAAGCTGCCAAAGTGTGTAACTGCAAACCTGTGATAAACATTTCTTTGTGGGAAGAATATACATGTGGAGCCGGATGGCTTAAGCTGGACAAAGCCTAGTTTCTTGTCTTCTTAAATGCATTTGTACTTATTTTCGTAAGGAATTATTAGTCAATATTTCATTAAAAATGACTTTGGTCGAAAGCTGAAGGTTTTTTACTCATCACACCTTAAAATGCCATCTCTATTTATGTCCTCCCATAAATTTGCCGTCATTTCTATCACCTTTATGCTGAGAGCAGCACCCAAATACAAAATGTTAAATCAGTCATGAACCTGCACACTTGCTTATCTGAGTGGAAGAAAATAGATTGTTCCTTTCTTCCCTCCTTATTCCAAGTAGTTATTAAGTTAAGCCTGGAAGAAAATTGACCTTGGAGTTGTCTTGAGCTGTGAGATTGAGAAAAGGTGTGAAGGCTTCTCATCTAAACATTATTCCACTCCTCTACTCCCTGGGAGAAAACAGCCTTACAAGAGCGATGGAAAGAAAATGGTATAAGTGTAAGGTGGCATTTTTTTTCACTATAGGAGTGGTTTTTCCTTATCAGTATTTATAAAAGTCACTGTTGTGCCTATGTGTTCGCACTTCCTAAAGAAGAATAAGAGAGGAGGGAAAACAGAGGAGTTTCTAGACTTGTGTTCATGGGAAAGCTGGGAGAAAGTACACAGCAAGCAGAGACATTGGGGGGATGAATGTCTGTCTCTTTGTAACTCTGAGTATGTCCCAATGAGTAACAGCATGGCTCTTCTGTTTGTGAGAGACAATTAGAGCACGGAAACCAGGAAGTAGGAAGGCCAGCGATGAGAAGGATCTGCTCTGGGGAAACAGAAACCACCCCCACTGGTTCCACATGATGGAAATACAGGAAAGGACTGGCTAGGAACACATGGCATGATTCACTTAGCTGGGCTTGAATCACCGACAGATGACCCAGGGAAAACTAGCTAAGTTCTCTGGCCCTCATTTTTCTCGTCTGCAACATGGGAATAGTAATTGTAGCTATTTCCGTGGTTTTGAGGGACAATTAAATGAAATAATGAAGAATGACAGGCACAAAGACTAGAAAGTGCTCATGAGAACTCAGCTGCTGATAGTGTTAACGTTGAGAAGCAACAAAATTCTAAAGTTGAGAAAAATGTTTTCTGTCCTAATCAACTCTGATGGTGATAAGGAAGTATAACGTAAAGTATTTGGCAAGAAACACAAGTGTTTTGGCTAATTGGCTTGAATGGGTGAAGTGTTTCAATACGTTTAGGAATATAAGTGCTGGGAAATAATTAACTAATGAAGAAGGGTTTTCAATGTAGATTGCAGAGTCTTAACCAAGACTTTTAGCCAAGTGAGGACTGGCTTCTAATGGAAAGCTTATCTTGAGCTGAAAAGAATGTTTTTTGTTTGTTTATTGTATTTTGTTTGCAGGGGGAGAGAGTTCCAGTCCCTCCATTTTTTAAAAAATAAGTTTTATTGTGTATATTTGAAATTTACAACATAATGTCATAGGATACACACAGATAGTAAAATGGTTACTATAGTGAAGAAAATGAACATATCTATCGTCTCATACAGTTGTTTTTTGTGAAAAGAGCAGCTAATGTGTACTTATTTAACAAAAATATCCAATACAACATAATTTTATTTACTATAGTCATTACGTTGCTCCTTAGATCTCTAGACTTGTTCATCCTATATACCTGCTACTTTGTATTCTTTGACCTAAATCTCTTCATTTCCTCCTCCTGGTAACCCCACTCCTGGTAACTATTGTTTCATTTTCTATCTCTGTATATTTGACTCTTTTTTTTTTTTTTTCAGGATTCCACATGTAGGTAAGATCATGTAATGTATTTCTTTCTGTTCTGGTTTATTTTACTTAGCATAATGTCCCCTAGGTCCATCTATGTTGTGGGCAAATGGCAAAATTGGCTTCTTTTTCAAGGCTGAATGGTATTTTATTACGTCTGTCTATCAACCCATCTATCCATCTATTTGTCTATATATATAGAGAGAGATTTTTTTTCAATCAAATTCTTTGTTGATAATTGTTTATGTTGGTTCCATATCTTGGCTATTATGAATAATGTTACAATAAAGATGGGAGTACATACAACTTTATGAGATGGTAATTTCATCTCCATTGAGTGTATGTACAAGCACTACTGTGTTGTACGATTAAAATGTTTATACTGCCCAAAGCAATACAGTTGACCCTTGAAAAACATTGGTTTAAACTGCATAGGTCTACATATATATATGTGTATACACACACACACACACACACATATATATATTTTACTTAAATTTGCACAAAGTGTGCCTGCCTCTCCTGCCTCCTGTTCCACCTCCTCCACCTATTCTGCCTCTGCCACCTCCAGATAGCAAAACTAACACCTACTTTTACTCCTTCTCTTCAGCCTACTCAATGTGAAGACAAAGGTAATGAAGACTTTTATGATGATCCACTTCCAGTAAATAAATAGTAAATAAATATGTTTTCTCTTTATTATTTTCTTGACATTTTTTCTCTTACTCTCATAAAATATGAATACATATAACATACAAAGTACGAGCCAATCAAGTGTTCATGTTATTTGCAAGGCTTCTTGTCAACAGTAGGCTCTTAGTAGTTAAGTTTTGGGAAATCATAAGTTATATGTGGATTTTCTACTGCTTGGGGGCTCAGCACTCCTAAAACCTGCATTGTTCAAGTGTCTACTGCATACAGGTAAAACACAATTCCTATCAAAATTTCAATAACATTCTTCATAGAAATAAAAGAAACGTTCCTAAAATTGGTTTGGAACCACAAAATACCGTGAATATCCAAAGCAATAATACTAAGAAAGCAAAACAAAGTTGGAAACATCACACTTCCCAATTTAAACTTTTACCAAGCTATAACAATCAAAACAGTATGTAACCAGCATAAAAGTGGAAATATAGACCAAAGAAATAGAATAGAAAGCCCAAAAATAAATTCAAATATGTATGGTCAAATAATTTTGACACAGGCACCAAGAGGACACAATCAGAAAAGGATAGTCTCTTCAATAAATGATGATAGGAAAGCTGGGTTTTCACATGCAAAAGAATATATAAAATTTATATTGGAGCCTTATCTTAAACAAAAAAAATCAGTTCAAAATGGATAAAAGATTCAAATATAAGACTTGATCCCATAAAACACCTAGAAGAGAACACAGGAGAAAATCCCCTTGACATTGGCCTTGGCAATGATTTTTGGATATCTTACCAAAAGTTCATATGACAGAAGCAAAAATGAATAAAGGGGATTGTATCAAACTAAAAAGCTTCTGCACAGCAAAGGATACAATCAACAAAATGAAAAAGGCAATTTCTGGGTTGGAAAACATATTTGCAAACCATGTATCTGATAAAAGGTTAATATCCAAAAATTTCAAAGAGCCCTCTTAACTCAATTTTGGGAAAATAAATCACCCGATTTAAAAAGGGGCAAATGACCTGAACGGACTTTTCCCTAAAGAAGATATAAAAATGACCAACAGGTATATAAAAAGGTGCTGTACAACACTAGTCAGCAGGGAAATGCAAAATTAAACCACAGTGAGATATCACCTCATACTTGGTGTCATGGCTATGATCAAAAAGATAAGCTACAAATGTTGGTGAGGGTGTGGAGAAATTGGAATCCTAGTATACTGTTAGTGGGCATATGGATTGGTGCAGCATTATGGAAAACAGTATGTAAATTCCTAAATAAATTAAAAACAGTGCTTTTGAAGAGTTACAGATATCCAGGCAGCAAACTAGTTTTTCTTAAATATGTACAGAATTTTTAGGAGTTCCATGGTTCTAAAATGAGCTTAAGAAATTTAGATCTTGGCTATCTGTTAACCTAGCACTGCTATAAAGTATCCTGAAAAACTCTTCAACAAATATTCCTGTAACAAAAAATAGGAGACAAAAATTTGAGTAGACTCTCGTTGGAAAATCTTCTTTATTTATCTGTTATGGAGATTGCTCACTAAGGAAAACTGTAAAGAACATTGACAGCTTAAATGGAGTACTTTTATCTGTTACTATTTGCCCTGATATAATAACTATCTGTGAACATTAGTGTAGGCAGAATGGAAATCTTAAACCAGAACTAACTGTTTTTAAATAGGGAAAATACAATGTACATTTTCTCTAATCAACATTCATTAGCACAATCATTTGAGGAATAAACATTTTTGAATGATCAGCTAAGTGGTAAATTGTATTTTCATATATTCTGAAAATAACTTTTAGTTGTGAAAAGTACAGAGCACAATAGGATTTCGTTATCTTGTTAATATAAAAATGCCTAAATACCACTTTCCTTCATTTTAACGCAACACACATCATATTAAAGCAAGCCTTAATTTTCATTTATCTGTTGAGGGCCTACAATGTAACAAGCACTATTCTAAGTACTCTAATTCAATAGAGAACATGTCTCTTAAGTTATTATAATCTGATAGAAGGAGATAAAAAATAAGCAAATAAAGGAACAAACAATTGTGATGAATGTGACAAAGAAAATATCCAACTTTGGCACTGAAGTGCTGCTTTAGGAAAAGCTTCTTTGAGGTGCCTTTGAACAGAGACATGAAAAATGAAAAGGTGCTCATTTTGAAAAGGACACCATGAGCTGGACAGAAGCTCAACATGTTTGGAGGATGAGAAGGTGCTGATGCATAATGAGGAGAGAGAGAGTACCTGACACCTAAGAACAGAAGGAGGCAGGGCCAGACGAGCTAGGCACTGGAAGCTGTGGCCAAGTTTAAGGTTGAAAAACTGCTTGTTATTTTGTGTGTGTGTGTGTGTGTGTGTGTGTGTGTGTGTGTGTGTGTGAGAGAGAGAGAGAGAGAGAGAGAGAGAGAGAGTTCAGCTGGACAACTGAATTATTATTGCTTTTCATTTTGTACCACCTTTGTTTTTGCATTCATGCAGAACTATTAATATTAGGTTACTGCAAAAGTAATTGCAGTTTTTGCCATTACTTTTAATACTACAATTAAAGATTGTAACTGCTGGGAAAGATGCACATTTCAGGTAGAGTTTCTGCACATTTCAGGCAGAAAACATGCTAATTGAGAGAGAGAGAAGCTGTTTTCATGCAAACACACACACACACATATGCCACCTTTCTTTACATTTTTTGAAGCAGAGATATGACTGTGCCTAGTTTCCATCTGAAATTAACAACTTGACTATAGGATGAACAATGGACTGTAGGAGAGCAGCACTAGAGGCAGAGAAACCAGTTAGGAAGCCTTTGTAGTATGGTAGGCAAGATATGGTAGTGGCTTGAAATAGGATGGGGGCTGGGGAGATGGTGTCATGTTTATATTTATATATATATATGTGTGTGTGTGTGTGTGAGAGAGAGAGAGAGAGAGATATTTTGGAGATAGGACTTACGGTGGATTATATGAATGCATGGATTAAGTCACAGGGAAATTAATGTGGGCTGGTACAAAATAGGCAGGGAGCAGTGGGTGTTTAGCATGACAGAACTTCACTGAGGTAAAACACTTTGGCCTTCCATAAATCACTGTAGCATGCAACATCAGGAACTCACAAAGACCAAAAAACTCCATTGGCACTGAACCATAGCATCTCTATAATAGGCATATTTCACAAAATGACATTAGCGCTATTCATGTTTCTTATTATGCATATTTGAGGAATCAGGCCAGAAAAGTGCAAAATAATACATATGGTGTTATCACATTGTTACTGAGAATACAAGAGAAAAAACAGTACCGAGAGCAGCCTGCTCTACTAAGGCGGGAGGCAAATGCACTCTGTGTTCCCTCAAACCCTCAGCGCTCCTGTGCTGTGTCCTATGCACAGCTGCAACACAATTCCTTATAGGGTGCGTTCACTACTGTGGCCCAGGACAAAGGGTGCTGTGAGGCTTCCTCTACAGCAGTGATTTTGAAATGATGGATGTGACCCTATGGTGAATCATAATGTGAAATTAGTGAGAATTGATCAGCATTGGGAATGAAGTAGAATAAAACAGAAAGCTTTGTAGTGTGTCTCAGGTCCATTCCTACTGGGAAATTCCTAGTTTCTGGCTTCAGTATAACTGTCCAAATGACTTGGAATAGGCTTATTTCCATAAAGGCATCCACATTATATGTTTATGACAGCTAGATATGAATGAGTTGAACAGACTTTGAAGATCAATTATTTACTGGGTGGTGGTTACTGAAAGAGAGGTGAGGAACATAAAACCTGCTAAGAAAGTGAAGAAATGAGAGGGGATGGGCAGAGAAGTTTTCCAGAAAACCACATGAAAACGGCCGAGTGCCAGGCCAGTAGTCAGAGAGATTTAGCATTCAGGGAAGAGCTGGAAAAAAGAAGAGTAGTGGGGTCTCATAGGCAAACTTTGTGTTTCGCAGTATTGCCTGTGTTCACTTTTAGAAATTCGATATTGTCAACTGGACACCCAAATGCTGCCTTTTCCTAGTGATTTGAAGAATTTAGGAATGTCACTGCATACTCTGTAGTCCTGTACCCCGTTCCCCAGGTCAAAACCCATACATCAGATGTGAGCTGTAGGCAATGTCTGTATCCAATTTCTTCATCTCACTCATAGTTGAGTGCTGAGATTGTTGAATGGTCAGAACAAAGCCATATCTTAAGGCAAGAATGAAAAATAGAAACCCCTCTAACTGTAGGTTGAGCAAGAGACCAAGACCTCTCCTAGCAGTGGCAAGGGGAAGGGTTGAGTATTTTACCTAGTGAATATTAAACAGAACAAGTCAAGTCATGTGCATAGTTTTGGGTGCTGCAATTTGAGAGGGAGATCAGCAAACCAGGATGTGCTCAGAAAAGGAAAAGATGGTTTACATGTTACAGATCAGGAAACAAATAATATGAGAAAATATTAAAGAAAGTAAGAACTCACTTATTCAGGAGGGTAGTAAGAGCCCCTATTACATTGCTAGCATGGGACTAAAGTCTGAAGACACAGCAACAGCCATTCTAAGAAAGTTTAGTCAAAGAAAAAGAGAAGCATTTAGGGAGATGTGAAAGCAGCCATCATTTATTTTAAGGACATTTATGCAGACAGAGTATAGACTTGACCTCTTTTTGTTTCATTTCATTATTTGTTAAGAAAGAAAAAAGGAGGAGGGTGAGAAGGAAAAAGAGAGAAAGAAGAGGGAGGAGGAGAAGCAGAGTTTGACCAAACTGATGCTTTCCACCAGGGGCGGCCCAGATTTTGTGAGACTTAAAGCTTATCTAACTTGGGGACCCTTTTTAAGAAAAGAACATTATATAGGTAAATTAATACTCATTTAGACATTTCAGACTTTTAAAGTGTTGACAAATACTAGAAACATCCCAAAGTCCAGAAAAAAAGAACAATGTTTTTATTAGTTAACTGCCTGACTCACACCTTTATGGTACTTTTTAGCCTACATTTTGGACTGCAGACTCCTTGATCAACTTTTCCTATAACTACGATGTTGTAATATTAATTTCTATGTTTGCATATAGAAGAGATGAAAAGATAGAGCAAATGGAGAGACACTTCAGTCTTTTTTTTAGCACAGTTGGTAGAAAGGTGTTTTTAACTGTTGATAGTTTAGAAATTTTTCCGCAGAATAGCTTTCGGTGCTGAACATTTCAAGCCTCCTTCTCCTATCATGATCACATATGCACTGTGGAGCTTCTGGGTAGATTTCTCTTTGATTTGTAAGTTTCCTCTGTGGAGCCCTAGTATTTCTCCAGAAATGCCTCAGGTAGATCTTGATTACCCCACCTTCTACCTCCATGCATGGAACAAGTGATGTAGAGTTCTCTGTCCAAATTTTAACTAGAGAAACTCTGCTTTTCCAGCCATATAGAGTGCATTTCCAAAATCCAAGGCGATGCCAAAGGTGAGCAGCCAAGGAAACCTGCCCTAGGTGCAGACAATAGGGGGTACATTGTCTGAAGATGATTTAGAAATAATAATAAATACAATTAATAATTTATCTGCTTTTTATTATCATCATGTACCAGCAGTTCTAAACAATGTGAGTGAAAAAATACTCCTTCACCAGAAAACTTTTGTTAGTCTCCATTGAAAATAACTGTTGCAGCTCCTCTGGTGTTTTAATAATATATATGTAAGATTCAGAATAGCACATTATTACTTATACAATATTCTGCATGGAAGTTAACTTGGAAAACTCCCAGCTTCCAATACACTAGACTTAGTTATAGGAACAGGTTTCTGTAGTAAGTTTCTAATGGTTTTGAAGAATTCAATCTTACTTTGGGTACAATCCATGTCCCCAGTCTCTGTGGTATTACATATTTTTGTGGTTAGACAAATTTTAAATAAAAAATATTAATAGAGTAATTACAAAAATGAAGAAACAGAGCTCGAGTTAGAGAAGTTTTGTTATTCTATGTGATCACTTAGAGATTTGTTTGTACTTAAAATATAAATTAGTGATTGATACAAATTACAAATCATGAAGTATACTATTTCTGTCTGGGGAGTGCAAATTTTAGTTCATAGGACAAATTACTAATTTGAATAATATATCTAAAATGAAAATTTATTCTTTTAAGATTATTTGTTTAAAAACAAATGATAATTAGGAAGTAATGGTGAGTGATTATCACATTATTATTACTGAAAATAATGTGATTGTATACAGGAGGGGATTGTTTATTGAAAAAAAGTCTTCACTAGATGTCAAATATGGTAGGTATACTAGTCCACAAACCAAGTTCTGAAGTCATTGGATTAGTGGGCCAAGCCTCAAAACTGCAAGGACAGCAGTGATACACAATTTTAAGAGGGAAAGCTTTGCTTCTCTACTTCAACTGCAAGAAATGCTTTTCTAAGCAATTGGAATTACCCAAAAATGAAATGGACTGCGAGAGATCTAAAAGTTTTCCAGAGGAAATGGTGAAGCAGTCTCACTAATTACTTATTACAAATTTTGTGGAAGAGGCTCCAGTATGAAACATAAAACGAAAAAGAGGGATAATTAAAAAATCAGGATTATTTCCAAGTATTGGAATTTTTTAAATTTTAAAATATTTAATCAACAATCAGCAATTGTATATGTTCAAGATGTACAACTTGATTTTTGTTGTACACACACACACACAGTGTAATAATTACCACAGTCAAATTAATATATCTATCACTACTCAGAGTTACGTGTGTGTGTGTGTGTGTGTACATGTGTAGTGAGGACACTTAAAATCTGTTCTCATATCAAATTTCAAGTAAACAATATAGTATTTTTAACTATAGTCACCACACTGTACATTAGATACTCAGAGCTTATTCATCTTGTAACTAAAAGTTTCTACCTTTTGACCAATATATCTTCTTTTCCCCTACCTCTACCCCCTGAAAACCACCATTCTATTATCTGCTTCCATTAGTTTAACTTTTTTAGATTCTACATGTAAGTGAGATCAAATGATATTTGTCCTTTGGAGTGTAGCTTATTTCACTTAGTATAATGTCCTTTAAATGTATCCATGTTGTTGCAAATGGCAGGATTTCCATCTTTTTTCATGCTGAGTAATATTCCATTATACATCACATTTTCCTTATCTATCCATCCTTAGATGGACATTTAGATTGTTTCTGTATCTCAGATATTGTGAGTAATGCTACAGTGAGCATGGTAGTGCAGATATCTCTGAAATGTTGATCTTACTTCCTTTGGAAATGAATCT
The DNA here is from genome assembly GCF_043159975.1 of Macaca nemestrina. Lineage (NCBI taxonomy): Eukaryota > Metazoa > Chordata > Mammalia > Primates > Cercopithecidae > Macaca > Macaca nemestrina. The sequence goes on along the minus strand of NC_092138.1, from coordinate 17,543,788 downwards.
AGATGTCCATATTCCTTCCATGATTTGGGAAGTTTTCAGCCAGCACTTCTTTAAATTAGCTTTCTGCCCTTTCTCTCTCGTTTTTCCTTCTGAAACTCCTATAATTCTAAAATTCTTATGCTTGATATCTCATAAGCTCTTTGTGCTTTATTCATTTTTTTTCTTTTTCATCTAATTGATTAATTTCAAATGGCCTGTCTTTAGGTTCATTAATTCTTTCTTGTGCATAATTGAATCTGCTCTTGATGATCTCAGTTGAGTCTTCCAGTTCTATTATGGTATTCTTCAACTCTAGGATTTCAGGTTCATTGTTATTTTTTGTTCTATTTTACATTTCTCATTTTGTTCATCCATGGTTTTTCTAATTTTCTTTCATTGTCTATCTGGGTTTACTTGGATCTCATTGAGCTTCTTTAAGATAACTATTTTGAATTCTCTTTTACACAATTCATAGATCTCTATTTCCTTGGGGTTCGTTACTATAGCTTATTAGTAACTTTATTAGCTATATTAGTTTCTCTCAGTGATGTTATATTTGCTTCTTTTTTTTTTTTTAAATCTATGTAGCTTCACATTGGTATCTATGCATTTGAAGGAGCAAATACTACTTCCAGTCTTTTATTTTTTATTTTATTTTTTTTGAGACAGAGTCTTGCTCTGTCACCCAGGCTGGAGTGCAGTGGCACGATCTTGGCTCACTGCAAGCTCCGCCTCCTGGGTTCACGCCATTCTCCTGCCTCAGCCTCCCAAGTAGCTGGGATTACAGGTGCCCACCACCACGCGCAGCTAATTTTTTTTTAATTTTTAGTAGAGACAGGGTTTCACCGTGTTAGCCAGGATGGTCTCGATCTCCTGACCTCGTGATCCACCCACCTTGGCCTCCCAAAGTGCTGGGATTACAGGCGTGAGCCACCACGCCCGGCCTCCAGTCTTTACAGACTGTTTTTGGCAGATAAAAGTCTTCTCAAGTTGAGTCCCCAGGCTGACAGGATTGCCTAAAAGATTGTAGTTAACTGTGGTTGGAGCCAGGTCATGTGAGTGTTGCTGAGTTTACAATAAGGTCTGTGGTTAGTAGGTCTGTTACCAGGGGCTCAAGCAGATGTGAATCCTGTCTGGTCCCTAGCTGGACTGTATTGCCTCCAGGACCTTGGTCAGTGGGCTGGTGCTGGAATGAGCAGCCACTTCAGAGTCCACAGATAGTAGGCTTGTTACCAGGCACATAAAGGGGTGTGGCTTCCTTCAGGTCTCTCAGAGTACTCTTACTGGGTCACTGGGTGCATCCCTGGGCAGACAGTACTGGCCATGGACTGCAGCTGAAAGGGTTGGGACCAAGTGACAGGGTTGTTTCAGGTCTACAGTCTTGCCCCTGTAGATACAGACAAGTGTATCTCTCTCTAGGATCTTGGGTGGCCAAGACTGTTCTCAGACTGCAGCTGAGGGAGGCTAGAGCCAAGTTACAAGGCTCTTTCAAGATCCTCAGTGAAATTGATGTAAGGAGGCCTGCATGGACATTTTTGTTTCCCTCTGTGTCTCTGGGCAAGCAGGACTGTCTCAGACTATAGCTGTGAGGGACTGCCACTGAGGAATAGGGTCACTTCAGGATCTGCTATGGAGCTGACATAGGCAGACCTGCTCCAGGGACTAAGATAGACAAGTCTTCCTTGGGGTATCTGTGTAGGCAAGATTGTTTGTTGAAGGCCAAAAGAATGAGGGTCATGATCAACTCAGTATATCACTGGAGGCTATATTAGTAAACAGCAAACTGTTCTCATGAAAGCAGCATGTTGGCAAACTGACAAACTGTGTCTGCCACCCAGAAGGAATGCCGAGGGCAGTCACAACCCAGGCACAAGTAATTCTTGTGATTAGGCAGATCTGAAGCCTGTTAGCAATAACATGAACCTGTGATCAATCAAGCAGCAGACCAATTGTTACCTCCTCCTTCCTGTTCTTTCTACCCAGTAAATATGAAGGGCTGTAGAAGCTCAGGGTGGCTGCCTTTGCTCACTAGAAGCAGGGAGCTCTCTTCTTCTTCCACTGGCCCCTTCCCTTAAAACAGTTTCTTTTGTCTTAAGCTTTAATTTCTACATTTGTTCCCCTTTGTTCAGTCTCATAATGATGGTCTCAAGTAGTGACAGTAGTAACTGTTGTAATGATGGTCTCAAATAGAAACCATGGCAGTCAGCCACAGTTGTTCTCATACCAGTGCTGAAAGGGGCTAGATCTTAGTGATAGGGCCATTTTAGGATCCACTGTTATGACTAACGTTGGTGAGCCTGTTCTCCAAGGCACAAGTGGGCATGACTCCTCCAAGGTATCTTGATGGATGGTTCTGACAGCAAGACCAAGGTCAGATGGGGCTGTACATAAGTTCACAGAGGTACAGGGCCATTTCCAGGTCCAGAGTCTGGACCACATTGGCAAGCCTGCCACTTGAACATGGGTCTATCCTCTCAAAATGGCCCTACTAGCTCCTGGGCTCCACTGGAATTTTACGGCCTTCTACCTGAATCCAAAAGCTTTCACTAAGTCACTTTTGTCCTTGAATGGCTACAAAATTATTGTTACTGTGGGGGCTTATGAGTTGGAGACCTCCTATTCCACTATATTGATGATGTCATTTTCTTTACTCTCTGTAATAATTCTACTCAACTCATGTGTATTAGTTATCTATTGCTGCGTAACAAATGCCTCAAAACATATTATCTGCAAATAACAAATATTTATTATCTCATAGTTTCTATGGTTTGGAAATCTGGGTATGGCTTTGCTGGGTGGTTCTGGCTCAAGGCCTCTTATGAGAATGCAAGAAAGCTGGAGCCAAAACTGTGTTTTTATCTGATTGTTCAATTGGAGAAGACCTACCTCCAAACTTACTCAAGTCAAGTGGCTATTGGCAGGCATTAAACAGAAGTCAGCAAGCTATATCATTGTAACACAGTCATGCTCACTGGTATACATATTGTCTATAGCTATTTTTGTGCTACAACAGCAGAATTCAGTACCTGTGTGTATTACCTACATTTTCTTAACTCTTGTACTCTTGATACTCTGATATCTGGTACCTTGCTGACCTGAAAGGGCAGCCCCTTCCAGGGTTAGCTAATTCCTAGAAATAGTAAACAATTTGCCTGCAAGCACACTTTTGATATGCAAACCAACCAATCTGGAGCCTACGCCTCTAACTGCTCATTTTATTGAGCCTTCACACTACCCTCCTGCCCAATCACATCAGGGCCAGGTACTAGACAACTAGGAACAGCTCCTATAGTCCATATTCCACCAAAATTATTCCAACAATTCAAACCTAAGTCTGCTTAGCCTGTTTACCTCACCTCATCCATTCCTTCCCTCAAAAACCACAATAAAGGTTCTTGTTCACAGCACCTGCCTCTGCCCACTCATCTCACCTTGGTGCTTCCTTGAGTAGCCCTATGTGACATGCCATGCCTCCCGCTTCTAGGGGACTGTACCTATAATAAAACCTTCTTCCCTTATGATAAATTGTTTTCATATCTGTATGTCTTACCATACTTACTTAAAACAAATCCAGATACCATGAAATCATTGCAACAAAGACCACATGACCTGCAAGGCCTAAGATATTTACTATGTGACCTTCTACAGAAAAGGGTTGCTGGCCCTTTCTGTAGAACATATCTTTCCAAGTTGACTCACATGGCTATTGGCAACCTCAGAGTTTTCCAAGCTCACTTACATGAGCCTCTTGCTAAAGTGATCAACTGTTTCATACACTGGACTTTAAGGGCTAAATGCAGGAACGTTTCAGGAAAACTCAGACAGTTGGTCCCCCTGTCAACACATGACAGCTGGCTTTCCCAAATAGAACAGCCTGAGAAGGAGTGTCCAGGAAGAAGGCCATAGTTATTTCATAACTTATGCCAGAATTAATATTCCATCACTCCTGCCATATTGTATTGTAAGTGAACTTGTAAGTCTAACACACACCAGAGGGAGATTCTATGAGGCTATAAACATCGAGGAGCAGGGCTTATTGGGGGCCAACTTAGAAGCTGCCTACCACACTATCTTTCCCTTACCTATCTTTTTATCAATACAGCAATAAATGAGAAAATACCTTTTTAGTTTGTGTAGAGGATAAGCTAACATTTCTTGGTACCCTACAGTATTGGGTGTATATGCCCACTAACACATGAAGGAATCAAATGAATCTGAAACATTTAAATCATGCTGTGCATGGCAAGGCCATAAGAAAATAATTTGAATATGTGAGATTTAATCTTTACTCTGATAATTAGTATTAAACTGCTCATATCACTAATACATGAGCATGGTTTATGGCACACCTTTCTCAGTGTGCATCAAATGTGAAACATCCTCAGATTTACTTAAGAAATATATGGCCTCTTTTATTTAACATAATTAGTCCATAAAAATCCTCTCATGGATATATTTCCCTTTTATTCCCATTTTTCAATTTCTTTTATTGTAGAAGAGAGATCACTAGCTGAATAATTACTTAATAAACATCTACATTCTAATTATGATTTTCCCTTAATGTGGGTAATCTTTCCATTCATTTCTTTTCTGTTAGTAATATCTGCTTGAAAACATAATCTTTATTTATAAGAGATGATCTGTCCTTATAATTCCTTTCCCTCTTGAAACTTCAGTCTTTGAGTTCTGATATCACCATTAGTTGCTATGGAAATGGTTATGATGACACAAACAGACGATTATGACTTCATGTCAGGAAAAAGCAGTGGGAAGCCTACTATTTTAAAAACTGTGTTAACTTTCTAGCTCATTTCAAAATAAATGGGAGGGAACTACATTCAAGGAAGAAAATACTAGTTTGTTTTTTCAAGTATGCTATGTTTTAAAAATTGTATTTACCTGACTTAGAAGAATTTGTAGCATTCAATCTGTGATTTTTCTGATGAGTCACCATGTTTGTCACACTTTGAGTAACATTTTATTCAACTTATTTAAACTCCTCTCATGTTTGTATACAATGGGTGATGAAACAGTGAATAAGCTGATATTGCCATTTCAGTCTTAATGATAAATACCAATCTCTATAGTCATAGCAATTACAGAGCAATCTCTAGAGATCCTTAAGAGGACCAAATAAATTAATTGAGAGTGGTGCATTTCATGTGTTTCCTAAGTATACACAACCCCTATCTAAAATAAATATCAAAACACTAAGAAACTCATATTAACTTGAATTCTGCCACATAAAACATGATCTAAGAGCCAGCTTTCAGAATAGCAATGTTATTTATTGCAGAGAGGAAATGCCATATGGAGAGGGAGCCCTGGGACCTGGAGTCTGGGTTTAGCTACTCCTCAGCTTCAGTCTATAACCTTGGGCAATTCATGGAACCTCCCAGCATCTCCATTTCATGGGAGCAGTGATGGTAATGGGAAAATCTCTCCTACAATCGCTGCCCCGGGATCCTCCAAGAATTAATGAGATAATGTCTACAGAGCATTCTAAAGCCCTTAGACAAAATGAGAAAGATAACTAAGAAATATTTTAAGATATTTTAAATCAGGATTAGACTCCAATTTGATTTTTTTTTTTTTTTTTAAGATAGACTGCTTAAGGCTGAATTTTCCTTAAGAAATCCAAAGGTCACAGAAAGTAATCAGGCTGGGTTGCACTACAGATTTTAAAATAATCCCATTATCTTTATCAATTATGAGGCTGATTCTGGCAAACCAAATGGATTTCTGTTTATAATGAGGAAATGTGAAGGGGGTTGTGGTAGGCAATAATGGCCAAATTGTAATTTATTTCCCAGTCAAATATTATCTTTCAATTTACATTTAGTTCAATTTACATTTCGTTGAAAGGTATCTTACAATGAGTGTTTACATTTCAAAAATTCAGCCAGGAAATGTTTAGCTTACATTTTATTGTTTTGTTGTGAAGGACTGCCTTTCTATTCATTTATTTGTTTACAGAATTTAACCCTATATATCTGGGTGATGTTTTGAAAATATTATTTAACACACATCAACTGTATTTAATGGTAATAATTAAGGAGTACCCAGTTCGCCGCACTGTGACTGGTTTTCTAGCAACCTCAGTCTTACTAAAAAGTGTATTTAAATTCTGATTCTAAAATAGAATAAAATTAATAGCCATTTTAAAATCATGATGTTGATATCTAATTCACTGACGTAAAATATGCTAATGGCATATGAAAAAACAGTTTAAGATTCATCATCATGTATAATATGTGTATGTTTGAATGTTACTAAGAAAAATTCTTTGTGTGTATACATGGAAATATTTACAGTGGATATCTGTACAGTGGAATGTAAATAATTTTTTATTTCCATATAATAAACAGATATTAGTTTTCTAAACAACAACAAATAATGCTAATTTTTACAGAAAATTAGAATGATTTTTTATCTTTCTCCCTCTTTCTATGGGTTTTGTGAGGCTCAGTTGAGATAATGAATATAAAAGTAACTTGGAAACTGAATTGTTCTACAAGTGTGTATTGTTGGTGATATTATATTCCAAATTTGAAGTCTTTCAAGAGCTAAGACTATTTCTCTGTCCATTACATTACATTGCAGCTGTGTAAAAATATTTTCTTCATTTGGAAAGCACCTCTAAATCCCTTTTACAAGTTAGAAAAAAAGCACAACACATTTCCTTCACACCTCAAATATCACAGATGGAAAACTGTCATTTTGCCTCACTATTTCCTGTGCTAAAATGATTAAAAAAAAAATAATGTGGCAAATGGCTAATCTATGCCTTAATTTAAAATTTTAACTATTTCTGCTTATAAGTGACTATTTGTGAATGAATTAATTTTTGCCCAGGAACAACAATTTCTTAATGAATTGAATGTGCAAATGTCAATGAAAGTTTATCTACAACTAACAGCAAGACTTGGTGTGACTGACTTATGTAGTGCCTGTTCCTAAAGAAGTCAATGTGTAGTGTTCTGAATGGAGAACCCACAGTCGACCCAGAATAGTTTAGACTGGATACTACAAACAGCTTGAAATTATATAATAATTTCTCATGTCATTTTCTGATATGTAAATCTAAAAGTAAACAAACTAAAGAAGTAAAAATATCCTTTTAAAGTTTTATGATGATTTTAGTATGACTATGATACATATGATCAATAATGCATAATCAATAATGCAGGCATGTAACTACAAACAAGACACCAAGGTAAATTTTAAAACACTCTATTTCAGACATTAGAATTTATGAAATGCACATGAGTAATATTTGTTTCCAACTCTTCAGTAGATATCGATGTTTTTATTATTACAAGTAAATAATGAAACAGGTTCACTGTGCACTGGTTAGTAGCTTGTCTAAGTCCTGTGAGACAGAACACCCACGCACACAACAGGTTACATGAACTGGGCTTACTACTTACGGATAGACAACAAGGGACAACAAAAGCCTAGGATTCATTGTAAGCTGATATCCAAGGATCAAGAAAGCTGCCCAGAGGGTAGGGAGTCTCAAGTACATGTGCCCTACTTGTACTGCAGCTGAGGGACCATGGAAAGCAGTCTACTTTGGATTTTATGCACCAGAGGTGACATTACTTTCTGGGATAAAGCATTGAAGGACATCCTGTCTCTAGGGGAAGCTAAAACAGAGTCCAGGCTGTTCCAGCCAGTTCCCTCTTATCTCAAGGTGTTGCATTCTTAGAACATTCTACAGTTATTCTTGAGAACTACAAGCAGAAAAGGGGGAGAAGTGATTTGGTCCCAGGCCACCTGGAGAACTATACTGCATAAATATTATCATAACTTAGCTGGTTAATTCAAATTCAAAAACACTTCTGAAAAAATCATGAGCTATTTGAAGTTATTTTGTCTGCTAATTTTAATTGTGCTTTATTGTTCCTATTATCACCATTCAACTCTGTTACTGGATGTGTCCACCAATCTTCTATTGCATCTCATGTTTTTTCAATAGTAGTTTTTGCTACCCTTAAAAAAGTGAAGCTGCAAAGTTATCCTGCCTGGGAATCTGCATCCATAGACTTGGTACTTCCGGCATGTGCAAAATAGCATGCAGGTTTTGGGAGGTCCGTAGCTATCAGTTAGTAACGGAGTCCTACATCCAAGTACCAAAATTGGTATCACTGTAAAAAGATTTTCTTGTTAAGTAAAATAGCAGTATAGATTAGATAATTTCTGCAAAATATAACTAAGATAAAATTATTTAAAATAACAATATAAAAGAAAATGAAGACAATATAAAATATGTAATTTTTCCAAATAAACAGTCACTCATCATTTCTTAAAATCAATCCTGACTCATGAAAGACTGTCCAGACATCATGACATTCTGGAATTTTGTGCTTTAGAGTACCTGATGACTTGCAGTGCAGCTTCTACTTGATTGTCTAATAATGGGATAATTGTAGGAACTTAAAAGATAACATATGAGGATTTCTCTCTAAGTGGTGGCCTTACCAAGGCAGAAACTTAACCCTGACTCCTAATAAGCCCAGGAACCTAGAGTCTCAAAAGCTGAGTTCTTCTTGCAAAAATGGATCTTCCAGATATGACTGGCTTTATTTTACTTCTTTCTTTTTGCTGAAACTCTCTGTAGATAGACAAACACAAGGTTTGGTAGACACTGGTGATATCCAAATCTATACCTTAGATTTTTTCGTTTTGGTGCACCAAACCTGTATCCAAATGGCCAGCTGTAATTTATCAACTGTATAACACATAGGAACCCAAAATGTTTAAAAACAGACCCATGATAGTCCTCTACCAAACCTCCATCTATTCTGATATTATGTTAGAAGTTTTAGGGTCACAGTAAATATCTCAATCTTTCAAACTTCAATATCCTCATTTGTAAAATGGTAACAATTAATATTTTTCTCTTTATAGAGAATCATAAGGCTTAAATGGAATATGGATGTAAAGAGCTTAGCATAGGTCCTGATATAGTGTTAGCTCTTAATACACATTACATAGTGGAAATAGTGGTGGAGGTTGGTGATCTCCGTATCTTCTATTTTATTTTTTTCAAATCATTTTTTGCTTCTTTATTTGCTTCTGAATCTAGAGTGTGAACCTACATATGCAAGAAACCTATTGTAGTTATCTTTATTCCTGGCATAGTGATTATCTGCTGTTTGTTGAATGGCTGGATTCATAAAAATTGCCCACTTTTATTGTACTCTATAACCATACACATTTGATATCAAGCTTCTTCTTTTATGCTGTCTCTTTATTTTGAGCTTGACAACTATCCTGTGAGTCAAGTAAGGCAGATATTACCATCTTCATCATCCAAGGAAAGAAGGTGAGAGGTTAAGTGACTTGCCTAAGCTTACATAACAAGTAAATGGGGGGTGTTGAAAATAATTTCTGAATCTGAGTACATTGTGTGTTCCTCATAGCATTAAAAACACAATAATCTTTCCGCTAATTATACCTTTATTTAATTCAGATTGAATCTATATATAAAGGCATGAGAGAAACAGCTGGAACAGAAATAATAGTGAGTGTACTTTTAAAAAGATACAGTTGGCCGGGCGTGGTGGCTCAAGCCTGTAATCCCAGCACTTTGGGAGGCCGAGACGGGCGGATCACGAGGTCGGGAGATCGAGATCATCCTGGCTAACAGGGTGAAACCCCGTCTCTACTAAAAAATACAAAAAACTAGCCGGGCGAGGTGGTGGGCATCTGTAGTCCCAGCTACTCGGGAGGCTGAGGCAGGAGAATGGCGTAAACCCGGGAGGCGGAGCTTGCAGTGAGCTGAGATCTGGCCACTGCACCCCAGTCTGGGCGACAGAGCAAGACTCCGTCTCAAAAAAAAAATAAAAATAAAAATAAAAAGATACAGTTAATGATCCCTCAATAATAATTTTATCTTAAGTCCAAATGGGCTATGTTCATCCATAAAAATTGGCTTGCAATGAAAACTGAACCCCATACGAAGTGAAACGACTGCCATTGCCTTCTAGGCTGATGACTGATCTCCTTCAGAGCCAGCATAAATTATTTTAAGCTCCAAGAGCATGACTATATAATAATGTTCCCACTTGTCGAAGCTACATATATATCTCTCATAAAGGAAATTAAAAATGAGAGTTTTGAGTAGATCAGAGAACTTAGCAATCTGCCTCTGATTTTTTAATGTAACGATGCCCTCTGGGTTCGATGAGACTGACCTGGTTCTGGCCTGGTTCTGTGATGGGAAATGATTGGGCCTGAGAGAAGCTGAAAAGGGTTCAGCTGAACCGCCACGTACCCCTACCAAACACACCAAGTACAGAGAGGCAAGGAACTTGAATCTTTCCACCACAGGGAGTTCCAGGTAGCTCCATGTTCTGGCACATATTCATGTTTTACTTTGGGTATATAGGAAGGATCAGAAGAGAGCAGATAGTTCATCTTTTCCAAAGAGCCTGTAACACATTCCTGGCATGGCTTCCACTGATAACTGTACCCAAGGGATGTATGCTGTCATCTTATGTTTGGAAATGTATCAGAAAATAAATGCACCAAGAACTCACAGGGAAGCCACAGATATAATGTGGAAGATTGGGGCCTCTGGCAGGGTAGGCAAAAGACCACCACTGCAAACACAGTGGGGTGAATAACTTATAAACGGTAGATAATGGCAATGAGACAGAACAGAAACAATCTGGTTGAGAGATCTGATATGAAAGAAAAACAGCTTTCTTCTTTGATGGGGAAGCTTTAAAAGAAAATTAGCACAAACCATTCTAATGAAATGGTGGGAGCTGTGAGAGCATATGTGTCTTCCTACCTTCTCTTTCAAATGATTTTCTTGTTGGAAGCACAAAGGAAAAAAAATGAATGTTGAAGCTTTGGGGAATTTCCATTAATATGACAGAGTGGATGCGCACAGTGTCCCATGATCTTATTTTTTGACAAGTTTCTCTGAGACATGCAGTCATGTTGTCAGGTTACGCTTTTTAACAACGGAAAGCATTCCCATTTCCTTGCAAATGTCAGGCATATTGAAGAAGTAGAGAGAGACCACTATCCTGTTCTAATGTGAACCCTTCCCATCCCACTTCCCTCCCATTACAGAAAAATCCTGCTGTTCCTTTTGGAGATGACAAGCTAGGGTTGATTAGAGGGTGTGCCCACTGATACATGAATTTGCAACAATTTAGGCTGCCCCAGTTCCATTTTCACTTTCGTGTTTGAAGTTCAGACTTCATATGAATTGAAGGTAAATTAGAATGGGACACTCAGCTGATTGGAGTCCGCACCTCTCATGCTGTATAATGTTCTATGCCTGGTCTCTGCATAGCCTTTTATTGTTTTTCTCTTCTCCCCACTTAGTTTATATTTAATTATCTTTACCATTAAAAGCTTTATCAAGTAAAAATGCTTTGCACTTTCAGGGCAACCTGAAATCTTCACCTTTCTACTGCTCATTGTGAAATGGCAACATGTTTAAAATGTTGCCATCATGTCATTTAGAATGACCCTATGACTCCCTTGTGTTTCAAGGGGTGTGGAAATACTTCTTCACAAACCTAGGAATACTTTAGGAGGCGCTCTTTCATTTTTTGGCTGTCAAAAGACAGCCTAAAAATACATGGTCTTAACTGTCCACCATAGGACAGTGATGTAAAAAGGGGGCACAAGTTGACTCAGAAAGAAGGAACCCTACAGATTACACTGTACTCTGTCATACATTTATCAAATTTGTTGTTTTCATAACTGACATTCGATTGGGAAATATATAAGGTTTTGTATTAGTCATATTTTACTGGGTGAAGCTGTGGTAACAACAACAACAACAAAAATCCCCAAACTGTGGTGGCTTATAACAACAAAGGCTATTCCTCACACATTACATGCTCTTTGTGGTACAACTGTGGTTCTGCTGGGTTCCTCAAGATGTGTTTTCCTCAATCTGAGATCCACACAGAAGGATCAGCTTCTACCTGGTTGTACTATTCTCATGGCAGGGGGAAAACAGCAAGAGGTTGAGCAGAAACTCCTGATCCTCTTTAAGCTTCTGCTCTCCATTGGCTAACTACTTTGGCTCAGATTTCACTGGCCAGGAGCCCAGGAGTTCCAGGCCTGATATCAGTGAGGTGCGAAAGTATAGTTCTCCACTGAAAGACTCTAAGTTACATGGCAACAAGCAGGTCATACAATCCTCTTATTGCATCAAGGTGCAGGTAGTTGAAGTAAATATAAAATCTACTATAGCCTCATATAAGAAAAAGATTATTCTTCATCCCAACTCTCTCTCTCTATATATAAAAGTATATAGTATATATTCACTCTATATGTGTATATATATGTGTGTATAGGTATGTGTGTATGTATGTATGTTCACACTGAATATATGTCATATATATGCACATACATATATGTATAATTTTCTCTTCTAATTGGTCTTCATCTACAAATAGAATATGGTTTTATTTCCACTACACCTTCAAGCTATATTATAATCATTTATTAAATATTTATTTGAGTGCTTATAAGATGCTAAACAGAAAGTGTGCACAGGAAAACAGCATGATTCCTATTTGGGGTGAAGAAGGAAGAAAACTAATCTAATACTTATAAGAAGCTACACAGTGTACTGAAAGTATCAGAGTCATGGGAAAGGAAAGTTTAGGTCATGTATTTTGCTAGGAACAATGAGAAAATGCAGACAAAACTAAGGTGAACCCCTTCACCATTCCCAGGACTGCTGTGCAGTTAACATTTACCTAATGGATGAATCAGTTAGCTTTTGTTGCATAATAGACTATCCCCAAACAGTGATGTAAAACAGCAGCAGTTGATTTAGATAATGACCCAGCAGGTTGACTGAACAGTTCTTCTGGTCCGAGCTGACTTACCTGCTCTTGGCTATACTTGCTCCTACATATATGGTCATCTGGTGGTTCAGTGACCAGCTAGGTGATCTAGGATGGTCTTACCCACATAACTGTGGTTGAACAGGGTATCAGGAGCAACTGAGCACACAAATCTTAGCATTCAGCAACCAAGCCTGAGTGCCTTAATTTGTTTTCTGCTGCTAAAACAGAATACCACAGACTGGACAATTATAAAGAAAATAAATGCATTTCTCATAGTTCTGGAGGCTGTGATGTCCAAGAGCATGGTGTCAGCATCTGGCAAGAGTCCTCATGCTGCATCATCCCAGGGCAGAAGGTGGAAGGGCAAGAGAGGGCAAGATTGAGACAGCAAGAGGATGAATTCATCCTTTTATCTGAAACCCACTCCCTTTATAACTAACTCACTCCTGAAATAATGGCATTTATTTATCCACCATGGCAGGGTCTTCATAACCTAATCACCTCTTAAAGGTTTCACCTTTTAATACTGTTACAATGGCAATGACATTTTAACATGAGTTTTGCATAGCATTCCACTCCTGACCCTCCTAAATTTTTCATGTCCTTCTCACATACAAAATACATACATTTTATTTCAATAGCCCCAAAATTATTAACTCATTTCAACATCAACTCAAAAGTCCAGAGTCCAGAGTAATCTAAATCAGATATGGGTGAAAATCAAGGTACATTCATCCTGAGGGAAATTCTTCTCCAGCTGTGAGCCTATAAAATCAAGATATGTTATGTGCTTCCAAAATAGAATGGCGGATAAGGCATAAGATAGATATTTCTACCCCAAAAAGGAGAAATAGGCAAGAAGGGTCTTAAGTAAGTCCAAAATCAAAGAGGGGAAACAATGTTAAATCTTATAGCTGGAGAATAATCTCCTTTGACTCCATATCCTTAATCCTGGGCATACTGGGGTGAGGATTGGGACCTCAAGACCTCAGGTAGTGCTACGTCTATGGCTTTGCTGGCTCAGTCCATCCATCAATTCTCAGGTTAAAGTCTCATGCCTGCCACTTTTCTACTCTCATGGTTCAACTAAGCATTGCTCTTGCAGGGACTCTCTATAGGGGCCCCAACCCTGCATTTCTGTTTGGTACTGCCTTAGTAGGGGCCCTTTGCAGGGGCCTTGCTGCTAGAACAAGTCTCTGTCTGGTCCCACAGGCTGTTTGCAAAATCCTTTCAAATCTAGGTGGAGAGAACCATGTCTCCATAGCTCTTGCATTCCGTGTTCCTGCAGAATTACCACCATGTTGATGCTGCCAAGATTTATAGCTTGTACTTTTCAACCAATGGGTCAAGCTGCACCTGGGTCTGCTTCAGCCATGACCCAGGTGGCCAAGTGTTTTTGTTTGTTTCTTTTATTTTGTTTTGTTTTTGACTGTAGAATGCAGAGACCTGAAGCAATTCTGGGCAGAGACTCCATGGAAGATGTCCTCGTTCCTCCAAACCATTTTTCCCTTCTAGAGCTCTGGGTTTGTGATGGGAAAGGCAGCCCTAAAGATGTCAGAAATGCCTTTGGCATCATTCTGTAACTGTCTTGATGATCTCTTCTAATCCTAATCATCTCCTAGTAAACCATGGCTTGGCCACATCCTTGGTTTGCTCTCCCAAACAGGTTTTTTTCATACTTTAAATGGCCAGGCTGCAATTTTTCAAATTAATTTTATTCTGCTTCTCTTTTAGTTAGAAATTTTGCCTTTAAGTCACTTTTTCCTTTTGCATCTTACTGTATGCAGTTAAAAGTAGCCATTTTTCCTGCTTAGATATTTCTTATGCCAGATTACCTAGTACATCACTTTTAACTTGTGCATTTTATAAAGTCCCAGAGCATAAACATAATTCCATCAGTTCTTACCAATTGTATAAGAAGGACAGTCTTTACTCCAGTTTCTAATTCCTGGTTCCTAAGTTCTGTCTTAGACCTCATCAAAGTGGTCTCTACTTCTGATATTTCTACCAACATTCTGGTTATAACTATTTGAGTAATCTCTAAGAATATTCAGATTTTTCCCTATAGCTCTCCTCTTCTTCTAAGCTCTCACCAGGGTTGCTTATAATGCTCCTTTTATGGCGATATAGGCATTTTCTAGCCTGCTCCTCCAAATTCTTCTAGCTTCTGTTAATTATCCAGTTCCAAACCAAAGCCATTTCCATATTTTTAGGTATTTCTTATAGCAATAGTCCCATGTTGGTATTAATTTTATTTCTTAGTCAGTTTTCTGCTGCTATAACAGAAATCCCAAACTGGGTAATTTACAAAGAAAAGAAATTTATTTCTCACAGTTCTGGAGGCTGGGAAGTCCAAAAGCATGGTGTCAATATCTGGCAAGGACCTTTGTGTTTCATCACCTAATGGTGGAAGATGTAAAGGCAAATGTGAAACAGAGGAATGGGGGAGCAAACTTTATTCTTTTATCAGGAACCCATTATTGTAATAACTAAGCCACTCCCTCAATAACACCATTAATCACCTCACATCTTTAATACTATACCTCTTAGTATTGTTACAATGGCAATTAAATTTCAACATAGGTTTTGAAGGGGACATTTAAACCGTAGCATTGAGTTTGTTCACATTGTGTTATCCAGGAACATCAAGAGAATAAGCTTTAAGTCTTCTTGAAACTTAAAATGAGAACTCACATGACACCTTCCACATCACATCAGTCAAAGCAGGGCATCAGGTCAGCTTTGGGAGGTCCCAATGGAGGGAAGCCCCAGATTCAAGGGAAGCAAAACAGTGTGATATTTTTCTTCATTTACTACTACTGAGAACATTAGCCTCACTTTATCCTGTCCCTAGATTAAAATTCAATTAAAATTCCAATTGTCTTTTAGTAATCAAGGAAATTAAACTTTCTCTTCCTATACTCATCCTCATCTGTGGTTCCATTATATTCTTGTCAGACAGAGGCCTTACCCCCATTTCTAAAATGAAAATTCTCAGCCAAAACAAGGCATGATTTTGGTTTTAAAGTAAGCATTCCCACAAAGCTAAGATTTGAATTTTTAAGTTCTAACTGGCCTGTTCCATAAAAAGGAAAAATCTATTTTGCCTTGGTTCTTCCTCTTAGTATCCCTGCTTTTCAAGAACATAATTATACTTCATTCTTTTGTTGACAAGCTTTGGACATTAACTTGCAAACTCAAAAATGTAATTATCCTTCATTCTTCAGCTTGCAAGTTAACAATCCAATGTTTTAAGTTATGAGTGCATGGATTTTCTTTTGAGACATATGAAAAGAGAGTTAAGTTTGCATCATAGCAGTTCCCATTCATTCTTACTGTGCATTTGAGTATAAATAATCCTGTTAAGAAATGTTGAAGGTGAGTGTGTGTTTGTTTCTGTGTGTTTGTGTGTGTGTGCATAGAAGGACAGGGTGGGCTAAGTTATGCTGGTCTGTGTTCAGAGAGGAGTAATAAATAAATCCAGAGAAAGCTAACTTATGAGAAGCAAAAGCAGAGAGATATTTCTTTCTTTTTTTATTATTTTTCTTTCTTTTTTTTTTTTCAGAGATGGAGTCTCACTCTGTTGCCCAGGCTGGAGTGCAGTGGGATGATCTCAGCTCACTGCAACCTCCACCTCCCAGGTTCTAGCAATTCTCCTGTCTCAGCCTCCCGAGTAGCTGGGATTACAGGTGCACGCCACTACACCAGGCTAATTTTTTGTATTTTAGTAGAGACAAGGTTTCACCATGCTGCCTAGGCTGGTCTCAAACTCCTGAGCTCAGGCAATTCACCTGCCTCGGCCTCCCAAAGTGCTAGGATTACAGGTGTGAGCCACCGTGCCCAGCCGCAGAGAGATTTTTCAAAGGATACAGCTGCACTACTTCCTGCCCCATTCCTGAGCTACCCCACTGCTGGAAGAGCAAATGACAATTCCCTTAGGTCCCTATATAAATCCCTTTCATTCTAGGGTCATCCATCAGTCTCTGCAACCCAGGAGAAGCCACCATTGGCTGCTCGCTGTGTGCTTCTGTTTATATGAGTTTTTATCCTGTTGCTGAGAACCCCGTCAGATGATGAGCAAGCCACATTTACCTGTAACGACCTTACACTAGCTTGTGATGCCTAATCTCTTTTATTGATCCTACTTGCTGGTTTCTGGAGACCATCGATTTTCCTGGCTGTCAGTCTGTGGCCTTGCCTCCTTAATGTTTATTTAGACCAGCCTCCATAAATTGCTTCTAGTACGAAGGGTGAGGAAGGCAGCAGGAGGTCAGGGGTGCGTGTATACCTGTCCATAAATATAAATCACAGCTTTTGTTCTTTGCTGTTGTTTGTGAACACTGTTTGCGAGGTGAATAAAAAACGGAAGTATTCCACTAAAACGTGGGAAGCCATTACAAATTCCCCTGTGACTGTCTTTTTTTTTTTTTTATTGCAGTCTAGGTTTTCAATTTTCTGAATCTTAATGGTACCTCTTGTTGTCTACTCAAACATGTAATGTTTCTTTTTGTTAAAGTGGAGGAGAAAAGAGCGGAGGCATTGCTTGTTTGCCAGCACAGAGCTGTACTTGGAATGCAGGTGGGTTGGTTTCCCCTTCCCACCACCCAAATTGCTTTTTATCAACACAAGCATGTATATTCATAAATTTCAGTCTTCCAGAAAAGAAGAAAAGAGAAAGACTTTTCTCAGCGCTGGAGTTGACAGCATCTCGCTTAACAATTGAACCAGCATTTCTCTTCATAATGAAGCTTATAGAACTATCTATTTAGACAAAGGCCATGGCTGTAGTGGAATAGAACTTTTAAGGTGTGTAGCAGCTCACTGTCGGCACTGTTCTAATAGGGGCTTGAAGGGTGCAATGCAGAGTGCCACTGTACTCGCAATGCCACTGACAAGGCCGATTGAACACAAGACAAAATGGAAAACAGTCGCAAGCAGGTGGCTGCTCTGTTATAAATAATTCAAGGACACGTCCTGCAAAATCCAAGGGAAAAGCCCCACAGCTCATTATAACAGTGAGTTGGTAGACTGCTAGATCCTTAAATCACTAGAAAATGTTTTGCAACAGCTAAGAATTTTTTCTCCTCTGCAGTAGTAGATATCATAGTCACTATGAGGTGACAAGTGATTCCCCTGAGGCCAGGAGGACAGCAATCAATAGAGGAGGGTAGCCTGGGCCGTGACTCTCTCAGTTGATACAGAAGCATTGTGTACAGATACAATGCCCAGAATAAATCATCAGGAAAAAGAGAAGCCTCCTCAAGACAAGAAAATAACTGCCTCCCAGAAAACACCTTATGGAACACTTCGCTTGATTTAGTTGTCTCTGTTTTAACTTAGCTTTTTCGTATTAGTTAATAGTCCAGGTCTGCTCTACTTGTATAGCCTTGCTTCCATATCCTTCCCTAAGAATATTTCTGTTGTTTTCTCACTTTGTCACCTGTAGCCTTCACATGGGTTCCACAATTTTATGTGCTCTTCTCATTTTCTACCTTTCAAATCTCTGAACTTCATGAAATTATGAATATTGCTAATGCAGATGTCTTTCCATTCTTCAGAAATCTTACAACACATTTAGTGCATACCAGAGTATGGTTACTTGTATTTGGTGCCTGCATTAGCAAAGACAAGCTCATTCTCCCTGCAGTAACAGATAAACCCCATATCACAGTTCTTAAACAAATAAAGACATATTTCTTGCTCACAGAGCAGTGTGAATCTGGACCTCTCCCTGGCAGCTTCCTTTCTAGCAGTGGCTCAGGGACCCAGGTTCCTTCTAGCTTCACAATGATATAAACAGCCTACCCAACAGGTACAGAGAAGAGAGAGTATAGACTATCACATAGTGGTTTTATAACTAGATCTGGAGATAAAGCACATTTCCACTTTAGAAAATAATTCTTTTTAAATATTTGGCTGGTTCTTTAATCTGAAATATTTGTGCCCCTAACCCATCCACTCTCAGATAAATTCCAAGTTTATCAATGATCCACACATACAAACTTCAGAGTTGTAAAATATCAGAAGAATATTGCTGTTTGAATATGGAAGGCTTTTTGAAGCAATGCAAAAAAAGTCAGAAGTTATAAAAGACTGATAGATTGACTACCCCAAAATTTTGGAAATCAGGTAAAGTCACCACAATTAAGGTTATAAACAAATGGCACATGAGAAGAGAATATGGGTAATATATAAAACATATGAAACATTAATATTGCTTAAATAAAAAGAACTCTTACAAATTGGGAAAGTACAAAATAATGGAAAAAAAATGCACAAAAGTCACAACTTGGCTAGTCAAATAAGAAGAGTCAACAAAAATAGAAAAATATGCCTAATATTTCTATTGTTTAGGATGGCACAAATTAAAATAGTAATGACATATAAATTTTTTACTTTAGACCATCACAAGTTTAAAAATAATATGGCTGCTAAGATTATGTGAAAAAGGTTCTGGGACATGCAATTGATAAGGCTGTAAATCAAAACAAGTTTTTAAAAGTGTAATTTGGTAGTGACAATCCAAATTAAAGTGTACATATCTGTCAAGCCATCAATCCAGCCTCTAGGAGTCTGTTTTACTGTAACTCATGCACAAATGGTACACGATGATACACAATGATCACAGCTTTATGTCATAGCCAGAAAAAAAAAAAAAGGAAAAAACCTACAGAAAATGTCAAATAATTATAGTGTCTCTATACCATAGGGTACTATGCAATACTAAACAATTTACATAGACCCACTTGCACTGATGTAATAGAATGTCCGTGAATATTACTGGATAAGGAAGTAAAAGATTCAGAGGAAAAAAAGCATGTACCAAAAAAAACAAAAAAACAAAAAAACAAAAAAAAACAGTAACATGATTTGTGTAGGGTAGTCTGTGTATATAGGGAAAAATTTGGTAGGATAAATACTAAATTGGTCTTGGGCCTTACAATCTAGCAGAGGATTGAGGTGGCTGTGCTGCTGCTGCTGCTGTTACTGCCACAGCCACTACCCCTGCTGGTTCACATGTGCCAGTGAGGCTCTACATCCTCTACATGTTAACTCATCTAATTCCCATAACATTTCTATTTTACAGATGAAGACACTGAGGGCTGAAGGGTATTAATACTCTGGCCAAACAAAGGCAGAAAATTCAGTTTACACTGCATACATTTCTCCTCGTGACCTCTCATTCAAACCTCCACAAAGCTGCTTAGCACGATCATGTTAAAACTGAAAATCAGATCAGGTTACTCCTCTGCACAAACTCCTTCTTTATCTTTTCCTCTCTAAGAATGAAGTCTGACATCCTTGCTAGGGCCTGCAGGACCTTGGGTTCTGCTCCTATTTGGACTTCATCACCTAACAAGTAGCCCCATTTCTTTCCTCATTCTTCCCTGCTTGTTATACTAGTAGACCACTTTATTTAAGCCCTTCTCAAATATCTGGCCTTCCACAGGTTGATCTTCTATCTTATCCCTTTTGAATTCTTTATGCTTATTACATATTTATTAATATTAAGGCATTTATTATGTTTTTCCCTGCTAGAATGTAAACTCCATAAAGGCATGGACTTTGTTGTATTCCAATATCCTAAATCCCTAGAAAGGATATGTGGTACCTAGTAGGTGTTCATTAAACATTTATTGAATAAATAAATGGCTGCTTAAAATAATACTAATGTGAGTTACAGCAAGAATGTGTGACAATTAAGAAGATTAAATAGTATGAGACTATGTGTGGGAGTGTGTGCATGCGTTAAAAAAAAAAGAGAGAGAGAGTGAGAGATAAAGGGAAGCAGTGTATATGCAGCTAGTTCTACTTATAAAGAGGTCCACAATAACCTGGAATAATCTTTATTTTTCACCAACATTCCCACGATCCTGCACCCACCTGCCTCAACTACCACATGTTCAGGCAAATAAAAAATATGTTACTGAATAAATGAACAGTATCTGGGCAAATAAATGAATCGAATACTTAGAAAAGAACATGATTCCCGATCTCATTTAATAATGAAGTCAATTCCAACAATTACATTATTTTTAGCTCTACAACGCTGTCATTCTAACTAATCTAAGAAAACCACTTACATATTCCTCATGTTTCAGAGGCTGCATTGAACTGTCATGGTTTTGGTTAAGAAAATGGAAACAAGTCTACGTATTCCAGTTATAAAGGGTTTCGGTATAAGAGACAAGAGGTTTAGGAAAAACTTAGAAAGCAAAAGTATGTGAATCCACTACGGATTTACTCCGAATCATGTGGTTCTCATGGATGTCCCAAGAAGCTGTTGCAGTTCTCAAGAATTGCTGGGAAATTCCCACCAACGATTTCCGTCTGTGGCGGCAAAAGGGTGGTTGTCAAGAGCCTACCACAAAGTCCCCATGAATCAAATCCCACATGTCTGGATAGATCTGCTTCCAGAGAATAATGACCTCTCTTTCCCTTCTTGTGCAAGTGCCTCTCATTGGCAAATGCTATCATTCATGGAGGGTGTTTGGAAATTATTGCTTCTGTCTCTCCTCCATAATAGAGATGAAATCTTTGAGGGAGATGGTGATGATGCTGATTTGGCAATGAGTAGTCAGTCTGATGTGCTGCTTTTAATGGCACATATTTTTATGAGTGAGAGATGAGAACATCAACTAGTTACCTCTTCTGATTAAGATCCTTCCAGCTACTTGAAAATTTATAAATACCTTCATCTTTTTTCTCTAAGTATATATGTATGTGTTTGTGCAGGTGCTAGGTCAGAAGTTGTAAACTAGCTGGCTACTGTGATTTTTCTTTTTACGACTTACACATAATCTTTTTTTTTTTTTTTGGCCATTTAAGCTGATATTTACAAATTGGAAAATCTTGCTGATAAATCTGGATTTATGGCTTTTCCTAAAAAAATTGGAAATCACTCATGATGTTTGCATTTAAATATCCATTGTTCTTTAGACATGGTATGTGCTCCCAAGTTTTCCACAGCTCTTCACCTCTCAGAATGTTTTTTGCACCTGGTTCTGTTTGCTCATTGACACCATGACCTCCCTGGGCCCTAGAGACTTTAGAGTTTGTAACCTCTGCTCTAGAATGTGAAGGAGAAAATAATCAAGGCTTTCATGTAGTTTCAATATGCTTAATGCCTCATCAGGAAATATTTTTATGAGCTATTATTAGCTGTGTCTGAAGCACATTTTCCCCCAAAGTCATATTTCCTATACATATTGTCACCCCGTAAGTTAGCAACATTTTCAGCAACATTTTACAGTGTTGAATTTCATATACTTTTTAAAAAATTAAAACAAATTTTTTTGACAAAAGTTGCTGTACACCCCATAAACCGAAAAACCATAATGGTCCTATTGATAGAGAGGTTGCTCATTACACTTGTGACCCATGCCACTTAAATTCATGGTTTAGCAAAATACCAATTACTGTAGATCATGGACATTTTGTGTCACTGAAAAGTAGACAGCATCATGACAGTTACATGTACAAAAGTCAAAAGGTACACATGTACTTTTATATGTGTCTCTTCATGTATATAAACATCACACACACACACACACACACACACACACACACACACTTCCCATATTGTTTTTCCATTCCCACACATATAACAAAAATTAGTTCTAGGTGGTAATAAACTGAAAGTCACCCTGACTTTTATGAACTTCCAAGAAAAATCAGAAATCAATGCAATCATAAGGCAACTTGCTATGAAAATAATGCAAAAATAAGTTTTAGAGATACGTGCTAAATAAGAAATAAGCAAACAAATAAAGGAAGCTAATTGCCTCAGCAGGAGAGGTATAAATCGAACTTTGAGCTTCACGTTCTGAGAGTCAGGCCTGGGTTGAAATTGACAAGGTGAAAAAATACCTTGTCACCAAAAGTGATTATAGACTATTCAGGTCATTTGGAAGCCTGAAGTCAGAGGACTGGAAATGTACATATTCAAAAATACTTAAACTTTGGAAAGTTTTATAAATAACGTGCAGCTGTCCAGCAATATGTATAATGTCTGCCAACTTTATAAAGTCTCCACAAATTCTGTTTTGGTTTGGCATTCAGTATAGAAAAATAATATATCTGTTCCTTGTTTTCCACTTGTAGGCGACTACATTTGAGTGTTCTATATACAAGTCCTTGTTTTTCCCCATGACTGACATTCAAATACCAGAAATGACAAGTTATTGGCGATTGTGGAGAATAAAAATTCATTTATGTCTATAAATATCCAAGAGTTGTTTAGTTAGGAGGAAACAGATGACCTAACAGAAGACTAAATCTTGGCAAGTTGACTTTCATTGGCTGAACTCTGCCAATTTCATTCTAGCCAGCTGGTTTCCTCTAATCCTCTCCTGTTCCTTCTGTTTGAGTGATTTCGTAGGGTTTTTTTATGCCACATGCATCCATCACCACCAACTCCAAACAAAGAGCATGCTGGGTGAGAACAAAGCACAAATGAGAAGTATGAGGTGTTCACTATACTAGAGATGAGGCCAAGGAAACTCAGCAAGAAATTCACACATCCATAACTACAAGTTAGTGACAATACAGAAAATTAAATTTAAGAAGGAGCCCCAGATCCTTTATCCTTGTAGTTTAGTTAACTGGACAGCTGGAGTCTCTCCAAATGACCTTTAGTTCAACCTAAATTATGTCATTCTTTCTGTGCTCAGAGAATCAGAACTGAGGGGCAAGGAGTCCACAGAGAAAGACTTGTAGAGTGACAGGAAGCTTGCCCAGTTTGCATAAGGCAGTGAATTAGTTTGAGTCAATTAAGTTCATAATTTATTTCTTTTTAAGGATTCCATTTTTTTTTTTCAAAATAGCTCTTTCCTTTACATTTCATTCTAATGATACACTCAAGTAAAGTTTTGATTACACTTAAACTTTTCCCTCTAAGGGCTAGAGTGCCTTCTCAAATAAAGTTGGTGGGATGAGACTGGAGGAGGAAAGAGAGAGGGAGGCACATGGGAAAACCCAGCCCAGGTGCAGGATGAAGCCGAGGACCTAAAGAAAACCTGGAAGCGCTATGAAGCAGGTATAAATCCGGCCTGCCTGTTCTAATTCCTGAGAAGGAAGGGCCAAAAGAACAAAGAGAGAGAAAACAGAAACAGTTATTTGATGGATGTTATACATTTAGGTTCTGTAATTACATGGGAAGTTGATTTATCACGGTGTCCTTGCATCAGTGAAACGTCAGAGGCGAAACACATGTGTGGCCTCATCAGAAGAGAAATTGTTTTTAGGAAGCTCTGGCTTTGCAATCTGGAAATGACAAGAATAACATGAAGCTAACGTTATTACTTTCTGAGAACTTTCAAAGCAATTAATGCATGAAATTAAACATATAAAGAAGTGGAGAAAGGGAGAAATTCAAGTCTAATAAGCAAAACTCTGGCAACTTGAAGAATCAAAATAATCTGTAAATGTTTCTGAGACTGGATTTGCTTAACTCAAGAGGCCAAACATTCTTGCTTTCACTCTACTAATACACAGTAGGCTTTCTTATCTGGCATATGTTCACGCCATGGACCACAGATAAAGATTCTTAAAATGTTTCATGATTTTGTTTTTTTGTCCTTCGCAAGATGTTAATGCCTGGACTGTCTTGCTTTTAATTATTGTTCATATTAGAACACTAAAATACTTATCAAGACCTATACGATCAAGTTAAATCAAGTTGTCTGTGTCAACAAAGCTTTAACAAACAAATCATCTTTAGACAAAAATATCCTGAAAAATGTACAAACAACTTTGAAACTAAACAAGTAGCTTCAACTAATATTCAAAACCTCCATTTCTTTGCTTGAAAAATGCTAATACAAAATACATGCACACTCTTACATACACATGCTAATGCACACGTGGATACACACAGAGATATGATAAGTGTTTAGATAGAGCTGAATATCAAAGGCTGCAGACTGACCCCTGTCTCCCTCTGCTCCCCTTGCATCATTCTCAGGCTGACTACTGCATTATTTTGATGGCTTATGAACATTTTAATCGGTGTCAGATCATTCAGCGCATGATATAGGCATGGAGGACTTCGTCAAAGTGTCTTATTTTCATTAAGAATGTAATGATTTTGGGCCGGGCGCGGTGGCTCACGCCTGTAATCCCAGCACTTCGGGAGGCCGAGGCGGGCGGATCACGAGGTCAGGAGATGGAGACCATCCTGGCTTACATGGTGAAACCCCGTCTCTACTAAAAATATATAAAAACTAGCCGGGCGTGGTGGTGGGTGCCTGTAGTCCCAGCTAATTAGGAGGCTGAGGTAGGAGAATGGCATGAACCCCGGAGGCGGAGCTTGCAGTGAGCCGAGATGGCGCCACTGCACTCCAGCCTGGGCGACAGAGCAAGACTCCATCTCAAAAAAAAAAAAAAAAAAAAGAAAAAAAAAAAAAGAAAGAAATGTAATGATTTTGAATGCCTGATGTTTAAAATCTCAATGAGAACGATGATAAGCTAAGGGCTACTTCTATGTTTTTTTGCATCAGAATGAAAATACTCTGAGGAATAATGTAATATCCACCTTTGATGACTTCATTACAGTTAATTCTAAAGCCATACTTAAGTAATAATGATTGGGTCATATATTATTATTAGTCGTAGCAGTATTATGATTGTCCCTACAAGCATTTTTCAAAGGCCAGAGAACAGACTGTCAAGTTAGCCAAAATTCATTCAAGTTGATTTCATTGGAGGATTACCCAGCAAAGTAAATTTTGAAACCTTTGCTTTTAATTGATAAAACTTAATTCTAATGAGCAAGCAGTAGCACCTAGCCTCAGCTAATTATACAAGGCTTTTTACAGTGGTGTGCTAATGCCAGTTCACAGCAGCTCCCTTGAAAAACCAATTGTTAAAGTTTTCATAAATTTTGAGAAACGGTTCCTTTAAAATTTAAATTATATAAACATAAGCAAATAAGTGATATTAAAAAAAATAATAAATTCTCAAAATGTATTGCTTACTAATTCACTACATTTTATTATTGTCTGTGCTTTTGGGGTTATCTATATCTGCACACATAATTTATGTTTACATCTGTATGGAGGAAATATTATATAATATGCTGCAGTACATCTCCTCCCAGCTCTGTATTCAGTGAAGTCCCATTAGTATTTTGAAAGTGGCCGTGGTGGTATTTACATCAAGGACAGGACAATGGCATCAATCACAGTTTTTTACTTTTTATGTTATTTTGGAGATCAAGCTGTCAAACATGTATCACATCACTTCTTTGGGTGTCCATAATATATAGAGAGACCCTTCTTCTTTTTAATATTCTCGTTTATTTGGGGCTTTTAACTTGTGGAAGTTAAATTGTTCACTTTGTATTTATTTATCCTTGTTTTCTAACTCTGTCTTTTCTCTAATACCTGACTGCAGTGTTATAGGAGAAATAATGAAGTGTGGGATGGTAGAATAGTATGTCTACCCTGGATGAGGCAGTGAGAAATTTTGCTCGTTCAAATCATTTTCCACCACTCTTCTGTTTGCAGTGCCCAGAGGTTGTTGCAAATGAAAGTTATGTTTTCACTGTTGGAAAACTGGTTGACAAAATCACTTCAGGCCCCCGCTGTTTGCAATACACACTCTGACAAATATGTGGTTAAAAAAAGAATTATTTCCAACTTACTCCCTTTGGCAGGTAAAAACAAAGACGAAAGTTGGTGTGTACCTACATATGTGGTTCTGTGTTTTGTTTGTTTGCTTTTGGCGGTAATATGAAATTAGAAATTGATTCATTTGCATTTCCTTTAGATCTCAATAGAAGACATCTGAATAAATTATTTGATAAAATAAATCAAATAATACATAAAATAGGGTACTCTGGGCCACGGACACATCCTCTTCCCCTTGTCAAACTTGTAAAATACCTGCAATTTTTGTTAGTAGCCAATAAAAAAAAAACCAGGCTGATTTTGACAGGAAAAAACAGTTAAAAATCACTGAATTGCTCTCAGAATTGCCAGGAGGGTTAGAAGACTGGCCACAGGGATACAAAGCCAGGAAAAGAAATATACCTGAAAATACTCCATGTGCACAACCAAATGGCATTGGCTGTTGGTTTCTTTGTTGACACCTTGAGCATTAAACACTGGATGTTATGCTTAGTACCACTGTCATCATCTTTGCTAACCACCACCATGACTAGAACAACCCCTTGTGTTCCTTGTTTCTTTTCCCTGTTAGATCCTGATTACAAATTTGGAAATGTGCATTTAATTGATAGAACTTAACAAATGCCCAATTTCAGTCATGAAGGAGGCTAGAAAATGTGGTATTTGGCCTTCTCAGCATCTATAGAGGGATATCTTCATAATATGGGAAGTTACTGCAGCATAGATAAGCAGCAGAGATAGTGAGCTGTCAAAACATTTGCAGTTGTCCACAGCATTCTCTTAATTCTTCTGCTACATGGAGAAGCTCAGATCATTTCAATCTCATGCCTTTTTATACCTGCTGTTTTGTTCTCTGCTATATGGCATATGGTGGGCACCAATTCCAAGAGCCCTGGAGACATTGCACCTGCGTGTCCTGCACCTAAGTGATGTTTTTACTCTTGAGAAGAAAGAGCAATGTTCTAGCATGCACAGAACATATGCTAATCAGCTGCACTCTTCAAGCACAAATGAGGATAATGTGTTCATTGTTTAGACACTGGAATTGTTCATTACAAAATGACACAGTGTTTGCCAATTTTGTCTTCATTATAAATGTAAATATTAACTGGCGATATGCAAAAGAATACAAAAAGTCAACAGCAATTAATTGGCTTCTGCAGTAATTAGCAACTGTAAGGCAAACACTTAGGAACCGTTGTAATTGTCTGCATTAGGAATACACCTCCTGTACAGATCTAATTAGCAATTTAAATAGTTCAGAAATTATATGCCTCTTGCCTTTACACTCCCTGAAGTACTGTTCATTAATGGGGGAAAAAATTGCTAGTAAATGTCATTGCATTGTCTTGCATTAAGGGCTCTACATCAAAGCCTCCGTTACTGCCTCATACTGAATAATTCTAAGCCATGGCTCATGGACCAATACAGCTGTAATTAGGCAATGATGCCTTTGTAAACATGAGGCACAAAACTGATGGGAGGCTTATTTTGCTGTGAGGTATTTCCTCCATGATTTATGCTCTTAATAATAGGAACTAAAATAGGGCTATAGCTAAAACGAGATTGAAACTGAGAAATATTGACTCTTTGTGGGCCATTGAAGTGGTTGCAAAAAGGAGTATCTAAAAGACTGTTCAGAAAGTTTTAGTTGGTTATGTGATTTTACTAATGAAGGTGATACAGATACTTCTAACTAGAGAGACTGACTTGGTCAAAATTATGGTCTAAAGATTATGCTATTGGCTGATGGCAAAGTGGGTTTTTATGAAATTTGTGTTTTATAGTGAGCATTACATATAACACAGGTCCACGATGAAAGTCTATTATCTAACTCAGGCGTGTTACATTGCAGAGATGCCTCAGTCAAACCTGGGATCTCTGATTACCAAAATTTTGATTTGTGCCATTCACATGGTTCCAAGTGAATTCACATAGTTCTGTTGTGGAAGTTGTAAAAACAGTAAAAATAAAATGTCTGATTGAGACCTTGGAATTGCAGAGATTGATTTTAAATTCAATTAAAATCTCTTGAAATTGTTTAATCAATTACTTGGAAGAATTAAAACATGAATGATTATTAAAATATAACTGGGGATAATGAACAGATCTGAAGTTGGTTTCAAAATAGAAGATAGGAATAAGACTGATGATCTTATAAAAAATATATGGCTTGGCCAGGCGTGGTGGCTCATGTCTGTAATCCCAGCACTTTGGGAGGCCGAGGCAGGTGGATCACGAGGTCAGGAGATCAAGACCATCCTGGTTAACACGGTGAAACCCCGTCTCTACCGAAAATACAAAAAATTAGCCGGGCGTGGTGGCGGGTGCCTGTAGTCCCAGTTACTCTGGAATCTGAGGCAGGAGAATGGCATGAACCCGGGAGGCGGAGCTTGCAGTGAGCCGAGATCGTGCCACTGCACTCCAGCCTGGGCGACAGAGCGAGACTCCGTCTCAAAAAAAAAAAAAGTATATATGGCTTATAAAAGCCACAGTGTGACATGCTTGACAAAAGAAGATAATAAAGTTTTGAGGTACATTCATAGGTATATAGTATACATAAAAATTTGGATAATAGTCTCATGAATTTGGCATAGATTGTACATTGTAATCAAGTCTAGGTGCCATATATTAACAAGGACAGAAACTAATTGAAACATGTCAAAGTAGGTCAAGCAGAATATAGCCTCTGAAGACATGTCTCATGTAAAGTGGTTGACATTTGTGATGCCATATGTGAAAAGATAAGACTTCAGTGTCTACAGGGCTTCTATATAAAATGGTCATAGAATTATTCTGCATGGCCTCACAAGATAGACCTGGGATTAATACAGAAATGTCATTGGATGATTTTAGCTTAATATATAATGAAAAATTTAAACAATTAGAGTTGTTACATGATAAGAATGAGTTGCCTTTTAGATCAAATTCCCCTATTCCCCTGCTGTAACTACTTGTTAGTAAAATTTTGCACTGTTAAACCATTACTTACAATGGTCTCCAACTATGATAAAGAGAATGTAGGAGGAATACTCATTGCCACCTATTGGTAAAAACAGAGAACTAAAAGGAATTGATTTTTTTTTTTAAATTCCGAAGTCAGAATTTATAAACAAACAGATAATATTTAGTGCTTATTTTGATAGCTATACATTAAAATCTGTGAATGGAGACGTGTTTATATTGCACAAGTGACATTTGGATAGAAAGGTCCCTACTTTAAAAATGAGCATAAATGTAAATATAAAGAAAGGATAACTGTTACATTTAAAAGAATATGATCAACTGCAATAAAGACCAAAAATGTTAGTAACATACACATTGACCTTTAAGATATAAAACAGTATAAATGGTTATATCATGTCTGCGTACTGTGTGAGATTTTTCATTGTTTGTTTGTAACATCATAAAAGCACAATATTTTTAAGCTAAAATATTTAGGAACCATCAAAAGATTTTATGAGATGAGTAATGACAGCACTAAAATTTAATTTCGTATTACATGGTCAATTTGTGATATATTAAACAAATTCGTTTTATGCTTATAATTAAACCCAAAATATAAGATTTGCTTGTTGTGATTATTAGATTGTGAGTAGAGATGATCTTTGGGAATTTAGCTACGGGATATATTAAATTATGGTATTAATGGACTATTCTATATCGAAAACACAATGGAAATATACAAACCTCTTCAAAAATATATCTTTCATTTTTTTCTGTGATCAACAATTTAGCAAGCACTTGCTATGTGACAGGAACTTGCTAGGAACGGAGACTACAGCAGGCAATAGATTAAGGTCTAGGTTCTGTCTCTTGAGGCTTGCAGTCTAATAGGGAGGTGAGATGGGGTGAATATAAAACCTGGACAATAAACATAGAAACTGAATCATTTCAAATAAATGCAAATGTTATTTAAAAACAAAGTCAGGTCATTTAGATAGAGAGTAATAGAGCTGAAAATTTTTGGATTGGGTGGTCTAGAAAAGCCTTTTGTTCAAAGATAGTATGGACAAAAGTTGTGTTGAGGAAAAGCCAGCTGTTCAAAAAATCTGGGAGAAGACCATCCCATTCAGAATAACGAACTGATATGTAGACTTTATGTTGACAATAAGCTCATGTTCAGACAATTGGGAAGAAAAAGAGAAATACGTATGTGGCCAGAATACAAAGTGGATGGAAGAAAAATTTGGGGAGATAGGCAGTGTAAAATCTTGTAGAATCTTGTGGGTCACGCTTAAGAACTTGTATTTCATCCTAAGGGCAATGGGAATTCATTGGTGAGTCTTAAACTACATTAAGAATGGGCCAAATTTGTCACCAACCTGCTTTCATAATAAAGTTATATCAAAATGAAGCTACACATTTATGTTTACATTTATCTATTGTCTACGGCTGCTTTCATACTAGTTGGGCACAGTTGAGTACTTGCAGCGAGGACCAGATGGCCTATACAGCCTAAAGTATTTACTCTTTGGTCCTTTGCAAAAAAAGCATGCCCACTTCTGAGCTCAAGAATGATATATTTTGTACATTTGGGAGTCATATGGTCTGTGCAGAAGGTCTATAGGGGGATACAAAATGACGTCAGGAGGTTCTTAGTAGTGTCTAGGACAGTATTGTATTTTGGACTAGGCTGGAAATAGTGATAATGGGAGAGATGAAACTTCGTGAGAGATGTTAAGGAGATAGGGCTGAAGGCACTTTGTAATGGTTTACATACATGGGTAAAAATAGGAGAGAAAACATAAATAACTCCCAGAATTTGGGCTTGAATACCTGCATGAAGGTTGATTTATTATATAAAATTATCAATAATTTATAAAACCCTTAGGAGTAAGAATTACACTCTTTCTATGGATATACAAAAAAAATTTAGGAAAATAGTTTTTTCATCATAATTAATGATAGCTAGATAGGTAGATAGACACACACACACACACACACACATATATATATATATATATATTTGTGGTTAAAAGTATATGATGTTGGAGTTAGATAACACCCATTAAGCCAAATATTAGCTGAAGGATCTTGGAATAGCTACTTATCATCTCTGAGATGTTTTTAAAAATTAATATACAAAATTAATAATAATTATAGCGACATGATTGTTTTTATAGCTTTATTCTTTATTTTTTAAATGATAAGATACATATATCATAAAATATTCTACTTTAACCATTTTAAGTATACAGTTCAGTGGCATTAAGTACATCCACATTGTTGTACAACCATCGCTAGTGAATTCTTGTAATTTTATGTAGCCTCAGCCTCCATTTTGAGTATAAGCTTGACTTTTTAATCACATTAGAAGCAGAGCTTTGTCACCCTTGACACAATTCCCAATCTCTGCCTCCACTAGTTCCTTACGTGCTTGACCCAGAAATCTACTTTATGAATCTGTCTCCTGGTGACCACCTTCCTCCTTGTATCAAGCAGCTAGATGCAACCTACTTGACTTGCTCTGCTGACCCCAACATTCCACGTAGACAGCATAGATATACAGCAGCGACCACCTATGTCACGGTATGACTATAGGAAACTCATACCTACTTTTTGTAAACCCACCGATTCAAACTGCTTGCAGAAAACCTGCCTGGGTAATGCTCAGGACCCCAGTAAAGACTTTGGCTCAGAAGTTGCTCTCTCTCTCTCTCTCTCTCTATATACACACACACACACACACACACACACACACACACACACACACATATATTGTTCTGCACCCACTGATTGCATATGCAAGTCCCAGATACTTTCCCCCTTCCCATTGGCCCTGTGAGGCATGTTGCTCTCTTATCTCTGGGATCTGTAAGTGATACTCTGCTTCTGTTATCCCACATGTTTTGTTCTGTTTTGCCTCCGATGATACCCAAGCCTAACTTCTGTTCTGATCCGGGTTCTCCTATACAGTGGCTGCCTTGGTAGGAATAAACTGGGCATAGGTCACACAAGAGCCATAAGGGTGTCTGTCAGTTTAAACAGGTTTCCTGTGAGAGGGACACGTGGTGACAGGTTGGACATGTGGGCATCAGGCCATTCACCATGATTTAAAAAAAAAAAAAAACCCAAAAAACTATCCCAGAAAAGACACCCATATATATAAATATCCACAACGCCTGGAGTCCCATCAGGGCAGTGCTAGAGTTTATAGCCACTCTCTCTAGAGAGACTTCAAGACCAAACTAGAGGAAAACCCAACCATCACCAAACATCTAGGGAATTTTTTTCTTTTCCCAAATTTAAACTGTGTGCCCATTAAACAATAATTCCCCACTTCCCCTTTCCTGTAGCCCCTGCCAATCACCATTCACATTTCCATCTCCAAAATGGAAATACTATAAACAAAATCATACAGTATTTGTATTTTTGTGATTGACTTATTTCACTATGCAAAAGTCCCTGGAGTTTCATTTATGTTGCAGCATATACTGGAATTTCTTTTCTTTTGAAGGCCGAAAGATATTCCATTGTATTTATATATTGCATTTCTTTATCCATTCATCTGTTGATGGACACTAGAGTCAATTTAACCTTTGGTTCTTGTGAATAATGCTGCTATGAACTCAGTTGTACAAATATCAGTATGAGTCGCTGCTTTTAATGATTTTGGGTCTATATCCAGAAGTGGAATTACAGGATTACTAAGTAATTCTATTTTTTTATTTTTGAGGACCCACTATCCTGTTTCTCATAGTGTCTGAACCATTTTCACATTCTCACCAACAGTGTACAAGGGTTTCAATTTCTCCATATCCCCAACTTATTATTTCCAATTCTTTTTTTTATTCAGAGATTGTTATATAGAAAATATTTATTTCCAGCTTTTATTTTAAGTTCTGGGGTACATATGCAAGATGTGCAAGTTCGTTATGTAGATAAACATGTGCCATGTTAGTCTGATGCACAGATCATCCCATAGCCTAGGGATTAAGCCCAGCATCCATTAGCTATTCTTCCTGAGGCTCTCCTTCCTCCTATCCCCACCTCTGACAGGCCCCAGTGTGTGATGTCCCCTCCTCCCATGTGCCCATGTGTTCTCATCATTCAGTTCCCATTTATAAGTGAGAACATATGGTGTTTGGTTTTCTGTTCCTGCGTTAGTTTGCTGAGGATAACAACTTCCAACTCCACCCATGTCCCTGCAAAGAACATGATCTCGTTCCTTTTTATGTCTGCATAGTATTCCATGGTGTGTATGTACCACATTTTCTGTATCCAGTCTGTCACTGATGAGCATATAGGTTGATTCCATGTCTTCACTATTGTGAATAGTGCTGCAGTTAACGTGTGTGTGCATGTATCTTTACAATAGAATGTTTTATATTCCTTTGAGTATAAACTCAGTAATGGGATTGCTGGGTCACATGGTATTTCTGCCTCTAAGTCTTTGAGGAATCACCACACTGCCTTCCACAATTAAACTAACTTATACTCCCACCAACAATGTAAAAGCATTCCTTTTTCTTTGCAACCCCACCAGCATCTGTTGTTTCGACTTTTTAATAATCGCCATTCTGACAGGTGTGAGATGCTGTCTCATTGTGGTTTGGATTTGCATTGCTCTAATAATCAGGGATGTTGATCCTTCTTTCATATGTTTGTTGGCCACATTTATGTCTTCTTTTCAGAAGTGTCTGTTCATGTCCTTTCCCCACTTTTTAATGCGGTTGTTTGTTTTTTCCTGTAAATTTGTTTAATTTCCTTGTAGACTCTGGATATTTAGACCTTTGTCAGATGTATAGATTGCAAACATTTTCTCCCATTCTGTAGGTTGCTTGTTCACTCTGATGATAGTTTCTTTCTCTGTGCAGAATCTTTTTAGTTTAATTAGATCCCATTTGTCAATTTTTGCTTTTGTGCAATTGCTCTGGTGTTTTTATCATGAAATATTTCCCCATGACTGTGTCCTGAATGGTATTCCCTACACCTGCCAGGGTTTTTATAGTTAGGGGTTTTACATTTAAGTCTTTAATCTGTCTTGAATTAATTTTTTTGTATATTGTGTAAAAAGGGGGCCCAGTCTCAATTTTCTGCATATGGCTAGCCAGTTCTCCCAGCACCATTTATTAAATAGGGAGTTCTTTCCCCGTTTCTTGTATTTGTCAGGTTTGTCGAAGATCAAATGGTTTTAGGTAGGTGCAGTCTTACTTCTGAGTTCTCTCTTCTGTTCCATTGGTCTTCATGTCTGTTTTTCTACCAGTACCATGCTGATTTGGTTATTGTAGCCATGTAGTATCATTTGAAGTCGAGCAGTGTGATCCTTCCAGCTTTGTTCTTTTGTTTACAATTGCCTTGGCTGTTCAGGCTCTTTTTTGGTTTCATATGAATTTTAAAATAGATTTTCCAATTCTGTAATGAATGTCCACGGTAGTTTATTAGGAATAGTATTGAATCTATAAATTACTTTGGGCAGTATGGCCATTTTCTTCCTATCCATGAGCATGGAATGTTTCTTCATTTGTTTCTGTCCTCTCTGAGTTCTTTGAGCAGTGGTTTGTAGTTCTCTTTAAAGAGGTCCTTCACTTCCTTTGTTAGCTGTATTCCTAGGTACTTTATGTTTTTTGTAGCAAATGTGAATGGAAGTTCATTCATAATTTGGCTCTCTGCTTGCTTGTTATTGCTGCATAAGAATGCTAGCAATTTTTGCACATTGATTTTGTATTCTCAGAGTTTGCTGAAGTTTCTTATCAGCTTAAGAAGCTTTTGGGCTGAGACGATGGGGTTTTCTAGATATAGAATCGGGTCATCTGCCAAGATAATTTCGTTTCTTCTCTTCCTATTTGAATACCCTTTATTTTTTTCTCTTGTATGATAGCACTGGCCAGAACTTCCAATACTATGTTGAATAGGAGTGGTGAGAGAGGGCATCCTTGTCTTGTGCTAGTTTTCAAGGGGAATGCTTCCAGCTTTTGCCCTATTCAGTATGATATTGGCTGTGGATTTGTCATATATAACTCTTATTATTTTGAGTTATGTTCCTTCCATATCTAGTTTATTCAGAGTTTTTTAACATGAAGTGATGTTGCATTTTATTGATGGCCTTTTCTGCATCAACTGAGATAATCATGTGGTTTTTGTCTTTAGTTCTGTTTATGTGATAAACCACATTTATTGATTTGCATATGTTGAACCAACCTTGCATCCTGGGGATGAAGCCTACTTGATCGTGTTGGATAAGCTTTTTGATATGCTGCTGGATTTGGTTTGCCAGTATTTTATTGAGGAATTTTGCATCAATGTTGTTCATGGATATTGACCTAAAATTTTCTTTTTTTGTTGTCTCTCTGCCAGGTTTTGCTATCAGAATGATGCTGGCCTCATAAAAATGTGTTGGGGAGGAGTCCCTCCTTTTCAATATTTTGGAATAGTTTCAGTAGAAATGGTGGCAGTTCTTATTTATCCCTCTGGTAGAATTCAGCTGTGAATCCATCTAGTCCTGGCCTTTTTTATGTTGGTAGGCCATTTATTACTGCCTTGATTTCAGAACTCTATTGGTCTCTTCAGGGATTCAGTTTCTTCCTGGTTCAGTCTTGGGAGGCTGTATGTGTCCAGGAATTCATGAATTTATTCTAGATTTTCTAGTTTATGTGCATAAAGGTATTTATAGTATTCTCTGATGGTTGTTTGTATTTCTGTGGGGTCAGTGATGATCACTGCTGATTGTGTTTATTTGATTATTCTCTCTTATCTTCTTTATTAGTCTAGCCAGTGGTCTATTTTATTAATTTTTTGAAAAACTGGCTCCTGAATTCATTAATTTTCGAAGGATTTTTGTGTCTCTATCTCCTTCAGTTCAGCTCTGAACTTGGTTATTTCCTGTCTTGTGCTATTTTGGGGGTTTGTTTGCTCTTAGTTCTCTAGTTTATTTGAGATATTAGGTTTTTAACTTGAGATCTCTCTACCTTTTTGATGTGGGCATTTAGTGGTATAAATTTCCATCTTGACACACTGCTTTAGCTGTGTCCCAGAGATTCCGGCACATTGTCTCTTTGTTCTCATTAATTTCAAAGAACTTCTTGATTTCTGCCTTAATTACATTATTTACCCAAGAGTCATTCAGGAGCAGGGTGTTCAATTTCCATGTAGTTTTGTGGTTTTGAATGAATGTCATAATCTTAAATTCTAATTTTGATTGTGCTGTGGTCTGACAGACTGTTCTTTATGATTTCAGTTCTTTTGCATTTGCTGAGGAGTGTTTCACTTCTGATTATGTGATCAATTTTAGAGTAAGTGCCATTTGACACCAAGAAGAATGTATAGTCAGCCCTTTCTGGGTGGAGAGTTCTGTAAATATCTTTCGGCTTCACTTAATCCAGAGCTGAGTTCAGGTCCTGAATATCTTTGTTGATTTTCTGTCTCTTTGATCTAATATTGTCAGTGTGGTGTTAAAGTCTTCCACTATTAACGTGTAGGAGTCTAAATCTCTTTGATGGTCTCTTAAAACTTGCTTTGTGAATCTGGGTGCTCCTATATTGGGTGCATATATGTTTAAGATAGTTAGCTCTTCTTGTTTAATTGAACCCTTTACTTTTATGTAATGTCCTTCTTTGTTTTGATTTTCAGTGTTTTAAAATCTGTTTTGTCAGAACTAGGATTGTAACGTCTGCTTTTTTCCATTTTCCATTTGCTTGGTAAATTTTCCTCCATCCCTTTATTTTGAGTCTTTGCACATGAGATGGGTCACTTGAAGAGAGTCTACTGATGGGTTTGGCTCTTTATACAGGTTGCCATTCTGTGCCTATTAATTGGGGGCATTTAGCCCATTTACATTTCAGGGTAGTATTGTTGTGTTAATTTGATACTGTCATCATAATGCTCACTGGCTATTTTGCACTTGTTTGTGTGGTTGCTTCATAGTATCACTGGTCTGTATACTTCAGTGTGTTCTTGCAGTGACTGGTAATAGTTTTTTCTTTCCATATTTAGTGTCCCTTCAGGAGCTCTTGCAAGGCATGCCTGTTGGTGATGAATTCACACAACATTTGCTTGTCTGAAAAGAATATTTCTCCTCTGCTTATGAAGCTTAGTTTGGCCAGATGTGAAATTCTGGGTTGGGAATTCTTTTCTTTAAGAGTGTTGAATACTGGCCTCAAATCTCATCTGGTTTGTAGGGTTGCCGCTTAGAGGTCCACTGTTAGTTTGATGGGCTTCCCTTTCTAGGGTACCTGGACTTTCTCTCTGTCTGCCATTTTTTCCCTTCATTTTGACTTTGGAGAATCTAATGATTACGTGTATTGGGGTTGATCTTCTTGTGGAGTAACTTACAGGGGTTTCTGCATTTCCTGATTTTTAATGCTGGCCTGTCTTCCTATCATCTATTTTCCTGGATGACATCCTGAAGTATGTTTTCCAACTTAGTTTCTTTCTCCCTGTTTCTTTCAGGTACCCCAATCAGTAGTAGGGTTGGTCTCTTTATATAATCCTATGTTTTTCAGAGGTTTTGTTTGTTTCTTTTCATTCTTTTTTTCTCTCTATTCTTGTCTGCCTGTCTTATTTCAGAAAGATAGTCTTCGAGTTCTGAGATTCTTTCCTCCGCTTGGTGTGTTCTGCTGTTTATACTTGCGATTACATTGTGAAGTTCTTGTGTTGCTTTTCAGCTCCATCAGGTAGGTTATATTCTTCTAAACTGGCTATTCTGGCTATCAGCTTCTTTATTGTTTTAGCATGATTCTTATCTTCGGTGCATTGGGTTACTTCTTTACATTGCTCCTTTAGATCAACAAAGTTCATCATTACTTACCTTCTGAATCCTAATTCTGTCATTCAGCCATCTCAGCCTCAGCCCAGTTCTGTGTTTTTGCTGCAGTGTGTTGCAGTCATTTGGAGGGGAAGAGGCACTCTGTCTTTTTGAGTTTTAGCATTTTTGTGTTGATTATTTCTCATCTTTGTGGGCTTCTCTACTTTGGATGTTTGAGGTTGCTGACCTTTAAATGAAGCTTTCATGGGGTCATTTTGTTGATGTTTTCTGTTTGCTTTTCTTTTTTCTTTTTCTTTCTTTCTTTCTTTTTTTTTTTTTTTTGTTTTTGTTTTGAGACAAAGTTTCACTTTTGTCACCCAGGTCAGAGTGTAATGGCATGCTCTTGGCTCACTGCCACTTCTGCCTTCTGAGTTCAAGTGAGTCTCCTGCCTCAGCCTCCCAGAGTAGCTGGGATTAGGGGTGTGCACCATCATCACCATGTGCTGTTAATTTTATATTTTCAGTAGAGATGGGGTTTCACCATGTTGGCCAGGCTGGTCTCAAACTCCTGACCTCAGGTGATCCACCCACCTCAGCCTCTCAAAGTGCTGGGATTATAGGCATAAGCCACCATACCCGGCCTCTTTGTTTTTTTGTTCGTTTGTTTTAAATCTAACAGGCACTCTACAGCAGGGATTCTGCTATTTGTGGGGGTCCACTCCAGACCCTAGTGGCCTCGGTTTCTTCCATACCTGGAGTTATCAACAGTGAATCCCATGAAACAGAAAACACAGGGGCCAGCTTATTCCTCTTGAAGCTTCGTCTCAGGGTGTACTGACTTGTTGCTGCCCTGCACACACCTGTAGAAGCTGGTTGGTGACCCCCATTGAGAGGTCTCATGCAGTCAGGAAGAACGGTGTCAGGAACCTGCCCAAAAAATCAGTCTGCCTGTTTCTTGGCAGAGGAAGTGTGCTGCATTGTGGGGTACCATTTCTCATCTAGATTGCCTGTATTCTCCAAAGCTGGCAGGCTGGAGCAGCTGAGTTAACTGAACCGCAGAGATGGCAGCCATGCCTTTCTCCAGGAACTGGCACCCGTCTTAGGCGGAATCCAACCCACTGCCATTGGCTGGCTGGGATTCCAAGCCAGTGGGTCTTAACTTGTGAGATGCGGTGGAAGTGAGGCCTGCGGAATAACACTGTTTGGTTCCCTGGATTCAGCCCCCTTCCTAGGAATATATATGGATGGAATTCCTGTCTTGCTGGGGATCCCAGAGCCAGAGTATATAAAACCGGGCCTCTGTATGTGCCTGAGCAGCTGCTCTGCGGAGACTCCTCACAGCTCTGTGTATCAGACCCAAGGCCCTGGTGGCATGGGCTCATGAGGGGATCACCTGATACATGCATTACAAAGATCTGTAGGAGAAGCGTGGTTTCTTGGGTAGGGTCACACAATCACTCACTGATTCCTTTGGCTGGTGGTGGGAGTCCCTTTGATTTTGTGCTGCTGTGGGTGGGCCACTGCCCGCCACCCCACCCAGCTTTTCTTCCTTCTCTGTGAGTCACCCTGTTGTTTGCTTAGTCAGTCCATATGCAAGAACCTGGATATCACAGTTGAAGGTAATGAATTCACTTGCCCCTTCTCATTCCTCTTTGTGAGTGCTGCGGGCTACAGCTGCTTCTGATTCTCCATCTTGATTCGATCTCCCTCAATTTCCCTTTGATCATTGCCTTTAAGAAAAGCTCTTCCTACTTGTCAATAATAATCTCAGCTAATAACTCTAAACGTACAAATACAGTAATATATCAACTATGAAATTAAAAAAGACACACTGGGGTAGGCCAACTTATGCTCCCCACAAAGATGTCCACATCCTAATCTTCAGAACCTGTGAATATGTTATTTTCCATAACAAAAGGGACTTTGCCGATGTGCTTAAATTAAGGATCCTGAAATGCAGAGATAATTTATTCTGGATGATGTGCATTTGCTCAATGTAATCTCAAGGGTCTTTATAAGAGGGAGGCAGCAGCATCACAGGCGGCATAGGTGTTGTGCCAATGAAAGCAGAAGTTGGAGTGATGCAGTCAAAAGCCAAGGTTGTTGTCTGCCTTGAGAAGCTGAAAATGCAAGGAAAAGAACTAGGCCTATTGACACTGTTTTTAACCCCCTGAGATTCCTTTTAG
Source organism: Macaca nemestrina (assembly GCF_043159975.1). Lineage (NCBI taxonomy): Eukaryota > Metazoa > Chordata > Mammalia > Primates > Cercopithecidae > Macaca > Macaca nemestrina. The sequence continues at coordinate 17,503,470 of NC_092138.1, read as the reverse complement.
ACGTATGAACTCTAGAACTGACAGAATATAAATTTGTGTTGTTTTATGTCACTACATTTGTGGTAATTTGTTACACCAGAAATAGAAAACACCCTGTCGTTCAGCACCCATATATCCAAAGCCAGGGTCCACATACTCACCCTTATATATTCACTGTGGTCGGGGGAGTAATACAGCCCCTTGCTAGTTTGAATCATGTGCCTTCACTCGTAATGCACAGAAGGTGGATTGGAGATAGGCAACACACAGCAGCCCCTAAGAAGTGGTTGTTCATTGGATTCGACATTGAATTCCTCATAAAAAATGACAAACAGCATTTCAAAATATATCAAAACAATAGGCCTCTACTATTTTCTGTACATTGTTTGCATAGAATGCACATTCACCTACCTTCTCTTATATACAGTTGAAAAATATTGTCATATAATGCAGTGCAACTATTTCTTAAGAAGCTAAAACCTACACAACTCTTCACGAGAATAGACAGTCTCTTTTAGTTACTGCTTCTAGTCTCAAATCTAATATCCCTGGGTGATTTACATTTCTCTTGGCCAGAAATGAAGTTGAAATTTCATCACCTCAAATAAGTAACTTAACTCTCAACAACAAAAGAAAATATAAAATATTAGAAGAAAATAAAAACAATAAAAATTTCCCTAAGAGAAAAATGAGAAACAAAACAACCTGTTATGTAAAGCAATTCATATTGCATATCATATCTTACTTGACAGTGAGGGCAAAGGCTGTGAGTTTTGACAGTGAAGTGAGCTCCTTTTGGCCACCCAATCTGCCCTGCATTCTGTTTCTGCTTGGATGTATGCTCATTACTGATACACATAGAGGGGTTTATAAAGTGACTACATTAATTAGGCAGTCTAGTTTTTATTTTAGTCTGGTAGGACACAGATTCTGAAACTGATTTAAAGATTGAACAATTGTAAATTTTGACTGGTTTAAAAATTGAAAATTATAATTTCTATTTTAAAATATTTCAAAATCTAAATATATTTTAAGGAGAGGTAGGCTGCCAGTCTATTTAAATTCTGAAAATTGCATTAGGTTATCAAATTACAATGACAGAAATATTATGCAGTTATATTCTTGGATTGAGTTTTTTTTTTAAAAAAAGGTCTTTGCAATCCAAGAAATTACGTGAGTATCTTAACCATCTTAACCATCTTGAATTGTTGGCTACAGGCAGAAAGACACTGTTAGGAAGGTTGAATCTTCTTTTAACTATCAAATGGGCTTTGGTCTGTATCTTGGAGGTAATCCCAGAAGACTTCCTATCCAATTTTCTGTATCAAATTTCTTGAAGTTCTCGTGTTATTATACAATGGTCTTGGTCCTAAAACACAGTGACAGTTTCACCAATTTCTTTATTGACATTAAAAGCAGCTACTGGCTTATCAGTTAAAGATGCAAGATTCTTCAATGTTTCTCATGATGCATTTTTTTTTTCATAGAAACTCTTTATCAGATTGAGGAAGTTTTCTTTCATTCCTAGTATGCTGCTACTTTTTATCATAAATGGGCATTGGAGTTTCAAAAATTCTTTTATTGACATATAATCATACAATTTCTCACCTTTATTAGTAAGATCAAATTACATTGATAACTTTTTAAATGTAAAAACAACCTCGAATTCCCAGGACAAACCCTATGAGGACTTTATGTATTATCCTTTTTAACAATACTGAAGTCAAATTACTCATACAAGTTACTAATACTTTGTTTCATATATATATAAACATATATGTGCTAAGTATACATATGGTAATTAAATTCAAATGAGGTCATATAGTTAGGGTCCTAAATCCAATAGGATTGGTGGCCTCACAAAAAGAGAAAGAAAGAGAGATCTTTGTCTTTCTACAACACACACAGAAAGGGCACGTGAACACACAGTCTACAAGTCAACTGTAGTAACCTCAGAATAAAACCTACCTTGCCAGGACCTTGATCTTGGACTTGCCAGTGGTTAGAACCATGAGAAATAAATTCTGTTATTGAAGTCACCCACTCTATGGTATTTTATTTTGACAGGACAAGTAAACTAATACAGTCAAAAAGCATACTCAATATAATTTCAATTCCTTAAATGCATTGAAACTTATCTTAAGACTCAGTCTAAAGTTTATCTTGGTGAACATACCATATGTACTTGAAAATAATGTGATTCTATAGTTGTTCAGGGTAGGGGTCTATAGATGCCAATTAAGTTAAGGTGCCTTATATTGTTGTTTATGTCATCCAACCTTACTTATTTTTTTCATGTCTACTTGTTTTTCTAATTACTAAGTGTGGGTAGTTAAAAAATATCCTTCCATTTCCTCCTTTAATTCTGTCAAATTTGCTTCATGCATTTTGAAGTTCTATAAATTAGATTCATACACATTTAGCAATGTTATATAATTTTGATATATTAATGCCCTTATCATTATGAAATGCCCTTTTTTTTTAATAGTGATTTTCTTTGTCTTTAAAGTCAATGTCATAAGATATTGATATAGCTATTCCAGGTTTCATATGCTTACTGTTTACATGATACATGTTTTTCTATGTATTTGCTTTCAATCAATCTCATTATATGTAACATGCATCTGTTGCTGATACTTTATACTTAGGTTTTGCTTTTTTATTCATTCAAACAATTTTTTGTATTTTTTAATTTGTTCAACATTTTGTGGGATTTATCTAATTGTACATGTAGTTTTAATTCATTCCTAATTATTATTTTTGTATTTGAGTCTGTGAATATACCCCAATTTTACTGTTGATTGGCATTTGGATAGTTATCCATTTTAGTCTATTGCAGATAATGCTGCTATGAACATTCAGGAACATATTTTCCTAATATTTCTTATATTTTCAACTAGGAAGTATCTGTTTAAGTATTTTGTCTATTTTTCTATTCAGCATTTACATATTTGTTTGTAGAATACCTATAAATATTACAAAAGAGGTTTGTCAAATGTATTCATTGTGAGTATCCTCTCTTTTTGTATTGCCAATATAATCTCTTAATGTTGTTTGGATAGATTCCTAATTTTAAGATAGTTTTATTAATTATTTTAACTTTCGTAGTAATTCTGTGTAGTGTTTAAGAAATCTTTTCTTATTTCAAAGTAACAAGTTTTTTTCTATATATTCCTTTATGAGCTATAATGTTTGTCTTTCACATTTAGATGTAAAGTCCATCTGGAATTCACTTTAGTGTATGGTACAAAGTAAGAGTCAAGATATAAGTTTTTCCAAGTGAATTTCCAATCGACTGAACACCATTTATTGAAAAAGTCATTCTTTCCCCATTGCATTATGACTTGAAAAAGGCAAAAATTCTTTAATAAGAAGTATCCCTGTGGTCAAAATATACTTTGCAGGATTATCTATATTAGAAATCAAATTATGTGGGAGTCGATGTGATCTGGCTTAACAATATAGTCAAATAACAAAAACCTCATCATAATTAGAGCCAATTTTTATTGAGCTTTTAAATAGGCTAATGTCATCCATGAATCATTTTTATATTATTTATTTATTTTTGAATTTTTTTATGTTTTATTATAAATTGGCAAATGATAATTGTGTATATTTAGGGATTATAAAATGATGTTATATGTATACAATGTGAAATGGTTGAATCATTCTAATTAACGTATCAATCACCTTAAATATTTGTCACTTTTTGCAATGAGAACATTTGAAATATACTTTCTTAGCAATTTTGAAATATACAATACATTATTATTAACTATAGTCAACATGCTGTGTCATAGATCTTAAAAGACGTATTTCTCATGTCGAACTGAAACTTTGACAAACATATCCCCACTCCCCCAAACCCTCCATCTCGGACAAACATCATTCTACTCTTTCCTTCTCAGTCTAATTGTTGTAGGTACCACATATAAGTGAGATCATGCAGTAATTTGTTCTGACTTAGTGTAATGTCCTACAGATTCATCCATATTGTAACAAATGATGGAATTTCATTTTTAAGGCTGAATAGTATTCTATTGTGTATATATGCCATTTTTACTTTATTCATTTGTTGATTAACACTTAGGCTGTTTTCATGTTTTGGCTATTGTGAATAATGATGCAAAGAACACAGAAGTGTAGATATTTCTCTGACATACTGATTTAAAATCCTTTGGCTATATATCCAGAAGTGGGATTGCTGGATCATATGGTAACTCTATTTTAGTTTTTAAAGAAACCTCCATACTGTTTCCTAAAGTGGCTGTACTGATTTACATTCCCACTAATGATGTACAAGGGTTACTTTATCTTTACATTGTCACCAACACTTGTTACCTTTGGTCATTTTTGATAACAGCAATTCTGACAGGTATGATATGATATCTCATTGTGGTTTTAATTTGCATTTCCTTAATGATTAGTTACATTACATATATCAATTTTTAAATAAAAATTTTATTATAGACTATCTATAGGTTTACAGAAGAGTCATAAAGTAGTGAAGAGTCACCATATCCACCACAGCCAGTATCCTCTATTATTACTTTACATTAGTAGAGTATATTTGTTGCAATTAATGAACCAATATTAAGATGTAATTATTTACTAAAGTCCATATTTTATTCAGATTTCCTCACTTTTTACCTAATATTCTCTTTTTTATTATTGTTACAGGGTCTTTTCCAGTATAATATATTGGAGCTGGTTGTCATGTCTCTTCACACTATTCTTGGCAGTGATGGTTTCTCAAACTTTCCTTCTCTTTAATGACTTTGACAATTATGAGGGGTACTGGCAAGGCGTTTTATAAAATGGCCCTCAATTGAAATTTTTCTGATGTTTGTCTCATGATTAGATTAGGATTATGGGTTTTGTGGAGAGGAACACAGAAGCACTATTTTCAGCACATCATATCAAGGATATATGCTATCAGCATGACTTATCACTGTTGATGCTAACCTTGAGCACCTGCCTGAGGTAATATCTCTCAGGTTTCAATACAAATACAACTGCTTCAGATTTTCTATACTGTATTCTTTGGAAGGAATACACTATGCCACCTCACACTTAAATGGTGGGGAGTTATGCTCCACCTTTTTGAGAGGGATGTACCTATGTATATTGTGTGGAATTGTTATGCATAAGGTATCTGTATATTTTTCTTCAGCATCATTTATTTTCAATCCTCAGAACAATCCTATTGTATCCTCAAAAAATAAAATTCGTGGGAATAAACTTAACCAAGGAGGTGAAAGCCTTGCACTCTTAAGACTACAAACCCTTTTTGAAAGAATAAAAAGGACATCATTAAATGAAAAGATATCCTGTGTTCATGGATTGGAAGACAATGAAGATACCAATACTACACAAAGTAATGCAGATTCAATTCAATTCCTATAAAAGTCCAAATGGCATTTTTTTGCAAAAATAGAAAATCCATCCTAGCATTGATGTGGAGTCTAAAGGGATCCCAAATAACCAAAATAATCTTCAAAGAAAGAACAACTCAAAACTTACTAGAAAACTGCCATAATCAAAACAGTGTGGTACCACCATAAAAATAAACATATACAACAACAGAATAGAATACAGATGCCAGAAATAAATCCTCACATATATGACCAAATCGTTTTAGAGAAGGATGCCAAGACCATTCAATGGAAAAAGAACAGTCTTTTCAACAAATGGTGTTGAGAAGAGTGGATATTTGCATGCAGAATAATGAAGTTGGGCCCTTACCTCACACCATATATGCAAAATCACTCAAAATTTATCAAAGACCTAAATGTAAGACCTAAAACTATAAATCTTTTAGAAGAAAACAGAGAAGAAGCTTCAAGACACTAAATTTAGGAATGATTTCTTGGCTATGACAAAAAAAAACAAAAAAAACCCCAAAAAAACAAGCACTGGCAACAAAAGTAAAAATAGACAAAATTGACTGCATTAAAAAAAAAAAGCTTTGAACATCAAAGGACACTATCAACAGAGTTAAAAGGCAACCCATAGAATGGGCTGCAAATTATATATCTCATAAGGAGCCAATATTCAGAATATGCAAAAATTCCTTCAAATCATCATAAAAAAATCAGACAATCCAATTAAAAATGGACAAAGAAATTGAATAGACATTTCTCCAGAGAAGATATACAGATGGCCAATAAACATACAAAAGAAATGCTCAACATCATAAAACAATTAGGGAAATGCACATTAAGCTTACAATGAGATACTACTTTATACCCATTAGGATGGCTATTACTAAAAGATCTGGAAATGGGATTTTCAGGGAGGGGCCAAGATGGCTGATTAGAAGCAGCTGCAGCCCATGGCACTCATGGAGAGGAATAAAACCAGCAAGGAAATTCAGCATCTTAAACTGAAATGTCCAGGTTATTGCATTAGGACTGACTAGGCAAATAACTCACGAAGAATAAAGAAAAGCATAGTGGGGCAATGACCCACCTTGGAGTGGCACACAGCGAAACGAACCCACAACCACAGCTGAGAGAAGCACCTTCACTAGTGATACCATCAGATGCAGGAGGGACCAAGTTGTAGGGTCTAGAGTGTACCTTAAGCAAACTGCAGCAGCCCTTTGGAAGAGTGGCTTGCTAGTGAAAAGAAAACAAACAAACGAAAAATAACAATGACAACATAAACCAATAAAGAGACCTCACAAAAACCCCATTCAAAGGTCAGCAACCTCAAAGACTGAAAGTAGATAAGCCCACAAACATGAGAAATAATCAACGCAAAAATGCTAAAAACTCAAAAAGAGAGTGCCTCTTCTCCTTCAAATGATGGCAACACCTCTGCAACAAGGGCATGGAACTGGGCTGAGGCTGAGATGGCTGAACTGACAGAAATAGGCTTTAGAAGGTGGGTAATAATGAACTTCACTGAGTTAAAGGAGCATGGTATAACCTAATTCTAATAAGCTAAGAATCATAATAGAACAATACAGAAGTGTTAGCCAGAATAGCCAGTTTAGAGAGGAACATAACTAACCTAATGGAGATGAAAATACAACACAAAACTTCACAATGCAATTACAAGTATCAGTAGCAGAATAGACCAAGCAGAGGAAAGAATCTCAGAGCTTGAAGACTATATTTCTGAAACAAGACATGCAGACAAGACAAGAAAAAAAAGAATGAAAAGGAATGAACAAAACCTCCAAGAAATATGGGATTATTTAAAGAGACTGAAACTATGACTGATTGATGTAACTGAAGGAGATGAGGAAAATGGAACCAAGTCGGAAAACATATCTCAAGATATCATCCAGGAGAACTTCCCCCAACATAGCAAGACATGCCAGCATTAACATTCAGGAAATGCACGGAACCCAATTACGTTACTCCACAAGAATGTCAACCCCAAGACACAGAATTGTTAGATTCTCCAGGGTAAAAATAAAACAAAAAATGTTAAGGACAGACAGAGAGAAAGGCTAGGAAACATAGAAAGAGAAGCCCGTCAGACTAACAGCAGACCTCTCAGTGGAAACCCTACAAGCCAGAAGAGATTGGGGGCCATATTCAATACTCTAAAAGAAAAGAATTTCCAACCCCGAATTTAATATCTGGCCAAACTAAGCTTCATAAGCAAAGGAAAAATAAGATCCTCTTAAGACAAGCAAATGCTGAGGGAATTTATCACCAATGGCCTGCTTTGAAAGAGCTCCTGAAGGAAGTACTAAATATAGAGAAAAATATGTTACCAGCCACTACAAAACACACTGAAGTACATAGACCAGTGACATTATGAAGGAACCACCTGAATAAGTCTGCAAAATAACCAGCTAGCATCATGATGACAGGATCAAATTCACCCATAACAATATTAACTTGAAATGTAAATTGGCTAAATGCCCAAATTAATAGACACAGAATGGCAACCTGGATAAAGAGCTAAGATCCAATGGCATGCTGTCTTCTGGAGACCCATCTCACATGCAAAGACATACATACGCTTAGGATAGAGGGATGGAGGAAAATATACGAAGCAAATGGAAAACAGAAAAAAGCAGGAGTTGCAATCCTAGTTTCTGACAAAGCAGACTTTAAACCAACAAAGAACAAAAAAAGACAAAGAAGGGCATTACATAATGGTAAAGCGTTCAATTCAATAAGAAGAGCTAACTATCCTAAATATATATGCACCCTATACAGAAGTATCCAGATTCATGAAGCAAATTCTTAGAGATCTATAAACAGACTTAGACTACCACACAATAATAGTGGGAGACTTTAACACCACACTGACAATACTAGATCATCAAGACAGAAAATTAACAAAGATATTCAGGACTTTAACTCAGCTCTGGATAAGAGGACTTCACATATATCTACAGAACTCTCCACCAAAATTCAAAAAAATATACATTCTCATTGCCACATGGCAGTTAATCTAAAATTGACCACTTAATAAGAAATAAAACACTCTTCAGCAAATGCAAAATAACTAGAATGATAACAGTCTGTCAGACTATAGCATGATCAAATTAGAACTCAAGATTAAGAAACTCATTCAAAACCACACAACTACATGAAAATTGAACAACCTGCTCCTGAATGACTCTTGGGTAAATAATAAAATTAAGACAGAAATTGAGACGTTCCCTGAAAGTAATGAGAACAAAGAGACAATGTACCAGAATCTTTGGGATGCAGCTAATTAGTATTAAGAGGGAAATTTATAGCACTAAATGTCCACATCAAAAAGCTAGAAAGATCTCAAGTTAACAAACTAACATCTCAACTGAAAGAACTAGAGAACCAAGAGGAAAAAAACCTCAAAGGTAGCAGAAGACAAGAAATAACCAAGATCTGGGCTGAACTGAAGGAGACAGAGACACAAAAAGACCTTCAAAAATCAATAAATCCAGGAGCTGTTTTTCTGAAAAAATTAATAGGATAAATCACTTGGTAGAAAAAAAGAGAAAAGAATCATAAAAACACAATCAGAAGTGATGATGGGAATATCACCACGGACCCCACAGAAATACAAACAACCATCAGAGAATACTATAAATGCCATTATGCACATAAACTAGAAAATCTAGAAGAAATGGCTCAATTCCTGGATGCATACACCCTTCCAAGAGTGAACCAGGAAAAAACTGAATCCCTGAATAGAACAATAAAGAGTTCTGAAATAGAGGCAGTAATGAATAGCCTCATAAAAAACACCAGGACCAAATGGATTCACACCTGAATTCTACCAGAGGTACAAAAAAGAGCTGATGCCATTTCTACCAAAACTATTCCAAAAAACTGAAAAGGAGGGACTCCTTCCCAACACATTCTATGAGTTCAGCATCATCCTGATACCAAAACCAGGCAGGGATACAACAAAAAAAAGAAAACTTCAGGCTAATATCCATGATGAACATTGATGAAAAAATCCTCAGTAAAATACGAGCAAACTGAATCCAGCAGTATATCAAAAAGCTTATCCATCATGATCAAGTTGGCTTCATCCCCAGGATGCCAGGTTCGTTCAACATACACAAATCAATAAATGTGGTTCATCACATAAACAGAACTAAAGACAAAAACCACATGATTATCTCAATTGATGCAGAAAACGCCATCAATAAAATGCAACATCCCTTCATGTTAAAAAACTATCAATAAACTAGATATGGAAGGAACATAACTCAAAGTAACAAGAGCCACATATGACAGACCCATAGCCAATATCATACTGAATGAGCAAAGCTGGAAACATTCCCCTTGAAAACCAGCACAAGACAAGGATGCCCTTTCTCACCACTCCTATTCAACACAGTATTGCAAGTTCTGGCCAGGGCTATCAGGCAAGAAAAAGAAATAAAGGGTATTTAAATAGGAACTGAGGAAGTCAAATTATCTTTGTTTGCAGATGACATGACCCTCTATCTAGAAAACCCCATCATCTCAGTTCAGAAGCTTCTTAAGCTGATAAGAAACTTCAGCAAAGTCTCTGGATACAAAATCAATGTGCAAAAATGCCTAGCATCCCTATACACCAACAATAGACAAGCAGAGAACCAAATCATGAATGAACTTCCATTCACAATTGCTACAAAAAGCATAAAATATCTTGGAATACAGCTAACAAGGGAAGTGAAGGACCTCTTCAAAGAGAACTACAAACCAATTCTCAACTCAGAAAAGACAGAAACAAATGAAGAAACATTCCATGCTTATGGATAGGAAGAATGAATGTCATGAAAATGGCCACACTGCCCAAAATAATTAATAGGTCCAATGCTATTTCCATTAAACTACCATTAACATTCTTCAAAGCATTAGAAAAAAAATTAAAATTTATATGGAACCAAAAAAGTATCTGAATAGCCAAGACAATCCTAAGCAAAAAGAACAAAGCTGGAGGCATCATGCTACCCAACTTCAAACTATACTACAAGGCTACAGTAACCAAAACAGCATGGTACTAATAGTAGAAAAGGCATATAGACCAAATGAAACAGAATAGAGAATTCAGAAATAAGACTGCATACCTACAATCATCTGATATTTGACAACTTGACAAAAATTAGTGATGGGGAAAGGACTTCCTGTTTAATAAACAATGCTGGGAATGCTGGCTAGCCATATGCAGGAAATTGAAACTGTACCTCTTCTGTATTAGTTTGTTTTCACACTGCTGATAAAGATGTAACTGAGACTGAGAAGAAAAAGAGGTTTAATTGAACTTACAGTTCCACATGGTGCTGGGGAGGCCTAAGAATCATGGCAAGAGGTGAAAGGCACTTCTTACATGGCAGCAGCAAGAGAAAATAAGGAAGATGCGAAAGGAGAAACCCCTTATAAACCCATCAGGTCTCGTGAGACTTACTCACTATCATGAGAATAAAGACAGGTCCCCACGATTCAATGACCTTCCCCTGGGTTCCTTCTACAACAGGTGGGAATTTTGGGTGATACAATTCAAGTTGAGATTTGGGTGGGGACACAGCCAAACCATATCATTCCACCCCAGACCCCTCCAAATCTTATGTCCTCACATTTCAAACCAATCATGCCTTCCCAACAGTCCCCACAGTCTTATTTCAGCATTAAGCTGAAAGTCCACAGTCCAAAGTCTCATCTGAGACAAGGCAAATTCCTTCCACCTATGAGCCTGCAAAATCAAAAGCGAGCTAGTTACTTTCTAGATACAATGAAGGTACAGGTATTGGGTAAATATAGCCATTTCAGATGGGAGAAATTGGCCAAAACAAAGGGGTTACAGGACCCATGCAAGTCCGAAATCCAGCAGGGCAGTCAAATTTTAAAGCTCCAAAATGATTTCCTTTGACTCCATGTCTCACATCCAGGTTATGCTGATGCAAGAAGCGGGTTCCCATGGTCTCGGGTAGCTCCACCCCTGTGGCTCTGCAGAGTTCAGCCTTCCTCCTGGCTACTTTCATGGGCTGGCATTGAGTGTCTGTTGCTTTTCCAGGTTCACAGTGCAAGCTGTTGGTGGATCCACCTGGGTCTGGAATATGGTAGCCCTCTTCTCACAGCTCCATTAGGCAGTGTTTCCAGTAGGGACTCTGTGTGGCAGCTCCAACTACACATTTTCCTTCCTCATGACCCTACCAGTGGTTCTCAATGAGGGCCCCATCCTTGCAATAAACTCTTGGGTGATCATCCAGGAGTTTCCATGTATCTTCTGAAATCTAGGCAGAGGTTGCCAAACCCCAATTCTTGACTTCTGTGCAACCACAGGCTCAACACCACATGGAAGCTGCCAAGGCTTGGGGCTTCCACCCTCTGAAGCCACAGCCTGAGCTCTATATTGGCCTCTTTCAGCCACAGCTGGAGTGGCTGGGACACAAGACACCAAGTCCCTAGGCTGCACACAGCATGGGTACCCTGAGTCCAGCCCACGAAACCACTTTTTCTTTCTGTGCCTCTGAACCTGTGATGGGAGAGGCTGCAGTGAAGGTCCCTGACATGGCCTGGAGACATTTTCTGCACGGTCTTGGGGATTAACATTAGACTTCTTGCTACTTATGTAAACTTCTGCAGCCAGCTTGAATTTCTCCTTAAAAAAAAAAAAGCTTTTTTCTTTTCTATTGCATCATCAGGCTGCAAATTTTCTGAACTTTTGTCCTCTGTTTCCCTTTTAAAATGGAATGCTTTTAACAGCACCCAACTCACCTTTTGAATGCTTTGCTGCTTAGAAATTTCTTCCATACCAGGTACCCCAAATCATCTCGAGTTCAAAGTTCCACAAATCTCTAGGGCAGGGGCAAAGTGCTGCCAGTCTCTTCACTAAAACATAACGAGAATCACCTTTACTCCAGGTCCCAACAAATTCTTCATCTCCATCTGAGATCACCTCAACCTGGACCTTATTGTTTATATCACTATCAGCATTTTTGTCAAAGCTATTCAACAAGTCTCTAGGAGGTTCCAAATTTTCTGACATTTTCCTGTCTTCTGCTGAGCCCTCCAAACTGTTCCAACCACTACCTGTTACCCAGTTCCAAAGTCATGTCCACATTTTCAGGTATCTTTTCAGCAACACCCCACTCTACTGGTACCAATTTACTGTATTAGTTCTTTTCATGCTGCTGATAAAGACATACCCCAGACTGGGAAGAAAAAAAGGTTTAATTGGACTTAGAGTTCCACATAGTTGGAGAGGTCTTAGAATCATGGTGGGAGGTGAAAGGCACTTCTTTCATGGTGGCAGCAAGAAAAATGAGGAAGAATCCCTGAATAGACCAATAACAAGTTCTGAAATTGAGGCAATAATTAATAGCCTACCAATTAAAAAAAGTCCAGGACCAGACGGATTCACAGCCAAATTCTACCAGAGGTACAAAGAGGAGCTGGTACCATTCCTTCTGAAACTATTCCAATCAATAGAAAAAGAGGGAATCTTCCCTAACTCATTGTATGAGGCCAGCATCATCCTGATACCAAAGCCTGGCAGAGACACAACAAAAAAGAGAGTTTTAGACCAATATCCCTGATGAACATCGATGCAAAAATCCTCAGGTCTCTAGGAGGTTCCAAACTTTCCAACATTTTTCTGTCTTCTGAGCCCTCCAAACTGTTCCAACCTCTGCCTGTTACCCAGTTCCAAAGTCTCATCCACATTTTCAGGTATCTTTTCAACAACATCCCACTCTACTGGTACCAATTTACTGTATGGGTTCATTTTCATGCTGTTGATAAAGACATGCCCGAGACTGGGAAGAAAAAAAGGTTTAATCAGAAGTACAGTTCCACATGGCTAGAGAGGCTTTAGAATCATGGCGGGAGGCAAAAGGCACTTCTTATATGGCAGCAGCAAGAGAAAATGAGGAAGATGCCAAAGCGGCAACCCCGATAAACCCATCAGATTTCATGAGACTTATTCACTAGCATGAGAATAGCATGAGAAAGACCAGCACCCATGATTCTCTTACCTTCCCCTGGGACCCTTGCACAACACATGGGAATTCTGGGAGATACAATTCAAGTTGAGATTTTGGTGCGGACACAGTCAACCATATCACCTTCCTTACACCTTATACAAAAAATAACTCAAGATGGATTAAAGACTTTAATGTTATAAAAATCCTAGAAGAAAATCTAGGCAATATCATTCAGGACCTCAGCATGGGCAAAGATTTCATGAGTAAAACACCAAGAGCAATTGCAACAAAAGCAAAAATTGACAAATGGGATCTAATTAAAGATATTCTGCACAGCAAAAGACACTATCATCAGAGTGAATAGGCAGCCTAAAAATGGGAGAAAAATTTTGCAATCTATCTATCTATCTGACAAAGGTCTAATATCCAGAGTCTACATGGAACTTAAACAAATTTACAAGAAAAAACAACCCCATTAAAAAGTGAGGAAAGGACATGAGCTGAGTCTTCTCAAATGAAGACATACATGTGGCCAAAAAACATGAAAAAAAAGTTTAACATCACTGATCATTAGACAAATGCAAATCAAAACCACAATGAGGTAACATCTCACACCAATCAGAATGGCTACTTTCAAAAGGCCAAAAAAACAACGTATGCTGGTGAGATTGCAGAGAAAATGGATGCTTTTACACTGTTGGTGGGAGTGTAAATTAGTCCAAGTCCAACCATTCTGGAAGACGGTGCGGTAATTCATCAAAGACCTAGAGGCAGAAATACCATTTGAGCCAGCAATCCCATCATGGGGTATATACCCAAAGGAATATAAATTATTTTATTTAAAGATACATGCATGCATATGTTCATTGCAGAACTATACACAATAGCAAAGACATGGACTCAACATAAGTGGCCATCAATGATAGACTGAATAAACGAAATGTGGTACAAATATACTATGGAATACTATGCAGCCATAGAAAGGAATGAGATCATGTTCTTTGCAGGGACGTGGATAGAGTTGGAAGCCATTATCCTTAGAAAATTAATGCAGGAACAGAAAACCAAACACAGCATGTTCTCACTCGTAAGTGGGAGCTGAGTGATCAGAGTGCATGGACAAAAGGCATGGAACAACACTGCGGCCTGTTGGGGTGGGGATGTGGGGAGGGAGAGCATCAGGAAGAATATCTAATGGATGTTGGGTTTAATCCTAGATGATGGGATGATCTGTGCAGCAAACCACCATGGCACACGTTTACCTACGTAACAAATCTACACAACCTGCACATGTACCTCTGAACTTAAACGTTGAAGAAAAAAGGAAGGGAATGTTGACAAACATAAAGACAGAGAGAAAGACAGTGAGGAGACGAGAAAGGAGGAGGAAAATCAAGTAAATGGAAAGAGAGAGAGGGAGATATGTGATTGCTTGGTTGGGAATATGAAAAGAAAACAGTTCTTTTAAATTTTCTAGTTAATAATACCATTTTGCTTAAGTTGAATGTTACATTTCACATGAGTGAATTTCATGGCATGTGAATTATATCTCAATAAAGGTGTTTTCAAAGGGAACGCTTCAGTACGACATTGGCTGTGGGTTTGTCATAAATAGCTCTCATTATTTTGAGATATGTTCCATCAATACCTAGTTTATTGAGAGTTTTTAGCATGAAAGACTGTTGAATTTTGTTGAAGGCCTTTTCTGCATCTATTGAGATAATCATGTGTTTTTTGTCATTGGTTCTGTTTATGTCATGGATTACATTTATTGATTTACATATGCTGAACCAGCCTTGCATCCCAGGGATGAAGCCAACTTGATCTTGGTGGATAAGTTTTTTGATGTGCTGCTGGATTCGGTTTGCCAGTATTTTATTGAGGGATGCCCTCTCTCACCACTCCTATTCAACATAGTGTTGGAAGTTCTGGCCAGGGCAATCAGTAAAGATAAAGAAATAAAGGATATTCCATTAGGAAAAGAGGAAGTCAAATTGTCCCTGTTTGCAGATGAGATGATTGTATATTTAGAAAACCACATCATCTCAGCCATAAATCTCCTTAAGCTGATAAGCAACTTCAGCAAAGGCGCAGGATACAAAATCAACATGCAAAAATCACAAGTATTCCCGTAAATCAATAACAGACAAACAGAGCGCCAAATCATGAGTTAACTCCCATTCACAATTGCTACAAATAGAATAAAATACCTAGGAATCCAACTTACAAGGGATATAAAGGACCTCTTCAAGGAGAACTACAAATCACTGCTCAACAAAATAAAATAGGACACAAACAAATGAAAGAACATTCCATGCTCATGGATAGGAAGAATCAATATCATGAAAATGGCCATACTGCCCAAGGTAATTTATAGATTCAGTGCCATCTCCATCAAGCTACCAATGACTTTCTTCACAGAATTGGAAAAAACTTCTTTAAAGTTCATATGGAATCAAAAAAGAGCCTGCATTGCCAAGACAATCCTAAACAAAAAGAACAAAGCTGGAGGCATCATACTACCCGACTTCAAACTATGCTACAAGGCTACAGTAACCAAAACAGCATGATATGGTACCAAAACAGAGATATAGATCAATGGAACAGAAAAGAGCCCTCAGAAATAACACCACACATCTACAACCATCTGATCTTTGACAAACCTGACAAAAACAAGAAATGGGGAAAGGATTCCCTATTTAATAAATGGTGCTGGGAAAACTGGCTAGCCATATGTAGAAAGCTGAAACTGGATCCCTTCCTTACAACTTATACAAAAATTAATTCAAGATGGATTAAAGACTTAAATGTTAGACCTCAAACCATAAAAACCCTAGAAGAAAACCTAAGCAATACCATTCAGGACATAGGCATGGGCAAGGACTTCATGACTAAAACACCAAAAGCAATGGCAACAAAAGCCAAAATAGACAAATGGGATCTAATTAAAGAGCTTCTGCACAGCAAAAGAAACTATCATCAGAGTGAACAGGCAACCTACAGAATGGGAGAAAATTTTTGGAATCTACCCATCTGACAAAGGGCTAATATCCAGAATCTACAAAGAACTTAAACAAATTTACAAGAAAAAAAACAAGCCCATCAAAAAGTGGACAAAGGATATGAACAGACACTTCTCAAAAGAAGACATTTATGCAGCCAACAGACACATGAAAAAATGCTCATCATCACTGGCCATCAGAGAAATGCAAATCAAAACCACAATAAGATACCATCTCGCACCAGTTAGAATGGTGATCATTAAAAAGTCAGGAAACAACAGATGCTGGAGAGGATGTGGAGAAATAGGAATACATTTACACTGTTGGTGGGAGTGTAAATGTATTCATTCAATCATTGTGGAAGACAGTGTGGTGATTCCTCAAGGATCTAGAAGTAGAAATACCATTTGACCCAGTCATCCCATTACTGGGAATATACCCAAAGGATTATAAATCATGTTACTATAAAGATAGATGCACATACATTTATTGCAGCACCATTCACAATAGCAAGACTTGGAACCAACCCAAATGTCCATCAGTGATAGACTGGATTAAGAAAATGTGGCACATATACACCAGGGAATACTATGCAGCCATAAAAAAGGATGAGTTCATGTCCTTTGCAGGGACATGGATGAAGCTGGAAACCATCATTCTGAGCAAACTATCACAAGGACAGAAAACAAAACACCACATGTTCTCACTCATTGGTGTGAATTGAATAATGAGAACACTTCAACACAGGTCAGGGAACATTACACACCAGGGCTTGTCACGGGGTGGGGAGTAGGGGGAGGGATAGCATTGGGAGAAATACGTAATGTAAATCACGAGTTAATGGATGCAGTGAACTATCATGGCACATGTATACCTATGTAACAAACCTGCAGGTTGTGCACATGTACCCTAGAACTTAAAGTATAAAAAGCAAACAAAAAAAAGAAACACAGTAAATAAAGCAGAGTCAGCAGAAGCCTTGCATAACCAAAGATAGGGAAATAGTATATACGAAAAGAAAGTTACCATCAGCAATACGAGGAAATAAAAACTCCTATTTATCTTATTTCCCTACAAGTTCTCTAAGAAAGAGATCTTGTCTTATTTCTTAAAAAGGAAATAAGACAAATAGAAACCGGATCGTGTGAATGTTGGTTTATCAAGATGACTACTTCTGAGGAACCACAACTAGAGTTCCTGTTTGTGCATTATTAGACAGTGATTTAGGATGTTATCATTTGCTACAGTTTGAATGTTTGCCCCTCTGAACTCGTGTTGAAACGTAATCCCTAATGTGGCGGTATTGAAAGGTGGGGCCTTGAAGAGGTGATTAGGTCGAAAGACTCTGCCCTCAAGAATGAATTAATTCATTAATGGACTAATGGATCAATGCATTTGAATTGGAGTGGGACTGGTAGCCTTTCAGGAGAAATAAGAGAGACCTGAGGTAACACACTCAGCCCATTTGCCATGTGAAGTCCTGCACCACCTCAGAGCCCTGCAGAGTCCCCACTAGGAAGAAGGCTCTCACCAGATGAGCCCCGTCGATCTTGAACTCCCAAGTCTCCACAACTGTAAGAAATAAATTTTGTTTCTTTATAAGTTACCCAGTTTCAGGTATTCTGTTATAAGCAACAGAAAACAGACTAGGATGTCATTCTGTAAAGACAAATGATGGGGCTACAGTGGGGATTAACTCTTTCTTAGGGACTTTTTACACTTACAGTAAACTCCATGATCTGAGGCAATTTGAATTTGTCTGTTTCTCACAATTGGGAGACATTGCCAAAACCATGTGTTCTGGCTTATTCCTACTTCACAAACAGCGGAAAATAAAATTTTCTAGTTGAGTTTTGCTGAATGACATTGAAATAGTAAGTAAAAATGAATTTGAAATGTTTTAGTTTGTTCGTCACAGAGCAACTTTAAAATAGTAGATAAAAATGAGTTGGGCATTTAAGATTAATTTAAGAAAAACTCAATATGAAGCAGGTAATCAATATCTCCTTTCTTTCAACCTCATCAATTATGTAAAAAGAAGCATCTTTTGAAAATTATAAAATTTAAGTTAAAAGATATCTCATTATATATCTATGAAATGTATTTATATATCATATGCACTTAAATTTTAATTTAAATACAATAAATATGGTAAAGTCAGATTACTCTCAATTTGTTGGTGTCAGTTGAATTTGGTACAATTATTTTGTGTTTTAATACACCTGTATTTATCAAGAGTAAAAAATGTTTTGTCATTTGGCTCAAAAAAATTTACATTTGCGAATTTACGGTAAATTAAAATTCAAATGAGGAAGAGAATAATCTCTCCCTTTCTAAATGTCTGATAATAAGGAAATGGCTAAACAAATTATAGTACACCCATTTAGATTATATTATATAGATGGTGAGGCAATAATTATAGGAGATGGGAAATGTAAGTTATCAGATGATTAAAAAAAAAGACAGAGTACTACCTTGCATTTCTTCTGTGATTATGACAATAAATATCAAATGTGCAAGTGGGACAAGTGTAGAAAGGAAAAATCAGATAGGTGTGTTAGTAGAATGGTATCTGAGGTAGTTTTCCTCTTTGCTAAGCTTTAAGTTCACCCCGTTGTTTTTTCAATTTAAAAGGAAAAATTAGGTAAGAAGTCTTGATTTGCCTGTAAATACATATTAAAGATAATACAAAAACTGAAGAAAAGTAAAAGGGTATAAGATAGGAGAAACTCCAGTATGAGCTTCTTCTGAAACAGCAGTTTCTGAAATAGAACAGGTGTGTGTGTGTGTGTGTTTGTTTGTCTTTGATGCAAAAGATCCAAACAGGGAACAATACCTTTGGGAAAAGACTTCTGCAAACACATTTATGTTGTTTTATTACCATGGATAAAATAAAAGAAAATGTCCTTGGAAAGAATAACAATATATTTCTGAATTACGCCTTTTCAACTGTGCTTTAAGTTTCCCCCAAAAGAACATTACAAACAACATTGCCAGACAAAAGCTTGAGAGGATGCACAGCGTCCTCAGGACTTGTTAACTAATGGCCCATTCTAGGAAACTAAACATTTTGGTTTCAAATTAGACTGTTTGCAGTGGGGAAGACTTGTAGGAGGTACAAAAGCCTGCCTTAAGTACTGACATGCAAGGGTCTTTGAGGTTGGGAGAGATGTCCTTTAACACCAATGCAGTAATTTGTCTTGAGGAAAACATAAGAACACTTTCGTGATTGAGTTGGGAAGCTACTTGGGAACCACTAAAAACCTTTGAAAGGTGAGAAATTTAATTACTTACAGGGTATTCATTTCATGTATAGTATTGCCAAGAATGAAAAATCAAGGAAGTAATACAAGCATTTCAAGTTTTAAAAAGATGTTTGCAATATCCAAATAATTGAGACAGTGAGTTACTTGCTTAAATTATCAGCATAATTGCCTAAAATCATTGTTGGTGTGTGACTGGTTATGGTCTCTCCTGTTCATTTTCAATATACATGTGAAACTGTCAAATTTCAAAAGCCAAATCCAATGATTTTCTTTTCTTCTTTCCTTTCCTCCTCCTCCTCCTTCCTTCCTCTTCCTCTTCCTCTTTCTCTTCCTCCTCCTCCTCTTCTTCTTCTTCTTTTTTTTTTTGAAACAGAGTCTGTCTCTGTCACCCAGGCTGGAGTGCAGTGGCACGAACAGCTCTCTGCAGCCTGAAGCTCCTGTGCTCAAGCCATCCTCCCATATGAGTCTCTAGAGTAGCTAGGACTGCAGGTGGGCCACCACCACACCTGGCTAATTATTATTATTTACCTATTAGAAAAGACTAAGTCTCAGAGATCTCACTGCATTGCCCAGGCTGGCCACAAACTCCTGGGCTGAAGTGATCCTCCAGCCTCAGCCTCCCAAAGTGTTAGGATTACAGTCATAAGCCGCTGCACTTGGCCAAGCCCCATGATTTTCAGAGAATACACTACTCCTCTCCAAGAAGAGTTACCTCTGCTCTGTCTATAGCAGTTGGTCATGATGTTGAAATCCTGTCTGATCATTAATCTGAATTTATCTCTTAGATGTCAGAGGAGGAAAAATGGTAAGAACTACTGATTAAGTTCATTTTTATTGCAGCAATGTTTGGCTTTTAAGGTATTTTCATCAGGATGGTCTAGCTTTACCTGATAATCATTTAAAAATGATCACATAAGGGTTAGTAGAGGTGAAAACACTTATAGTTCCTTTATCCAGTGGTGACTAGTTCAAGAGGTGGAAAAACTGTGATGTATACTGGTCTCATAAAGCAAATAATGAGATGTATCTTTATATTTGCAAGCTCCCCCAAAATATCTAGATCCTTTTGTAATTAGAAACAAATGCCAGATCTTTGAGAAAGTCATTTCTTTGAATTTTCTCGTTTTCTTTTCTAGAAAAACAAGTGTACTTTGTGTTTTTTGAAATGCTTAGAGATAGAGAATCATTTCTTCATGTAAACTCTGACGTGGAAGTCCAATGTAGGTAACAAATAAAATAGAGCTGCTAATTTGACATCACTGGGGAAACTTGGAGCTCCCTCATTTCTGTGCCTGGAAATATCTTTGTGGTAACTCCAGAGCTTCCAATAACACACAGCATAGAAATGACCAAACTTCATGATTACATTTCTCCAGCAAGTAGACACCATAGTAATCTCAATCATTTAAATTTATTTTGCAAGTAATTTGGAGGTTGCTGCTGCAAGTGAGTTAATGATCATTGAAATCCAATTTCAAGGAAGAATCCTTTTATAAAGAATTTTCAAAAAAGTTTTCATTTTAAGAATAACTTAAATTCATTTGCACCTTTAAATTAGGTGAGGAATATTGATTTCAATCCAGAAGAGGACTAGTACATTTTTTGAAATATTATTCTAATAGTGTATCTGCTTCATAGAAGGAAGAGAGGGGAAAGAGAGGGGAGGGAAGGGGTGGGAAAGGGAGAATGAAGGGTAGGTAGACATGCAGGTAGGCTCAGGACCAAATAATTTATCTTCAAATTTCTGAGACCTTTTCTATTAGTGACATTCAATTCTTCAATCTTTTCTTTCCAGATATGAGCTCTCTTGAGATCCCTCTGTGCTGTAAAATCGGTTTAACAGATGACTCCTTCTTTTATTTCTCAGCGAGATATTTATCAGAGAAAGGTACCATCATATTAAGAACAGGGCTCATTGGAAACCAGCAGATCATGAGGCAACCCAGATTGCAATATGATTGTCATTTCTGAGAGGGTGTCCGTTTTAAATATGTGGTTTTCTCTTTTTTAGGGAGGAGGGACAAGAATCCAATTGAAACATCTCAAGGAATGGCTTTCATATCGCACCCCTTTTCACTTCCCCATCCCTCTCTTCCTGTGCACATTAAAATGCTAGTCTCATTTGTATCAATCTTGAGAAATGACATTTAGTTTATTTAACCTTCTATGCCCATGTAAAGATTTTTCTTATATGGTTCATTCCAGAGAAATATTTTCAAATATTTCATGTTTCTTGATACTTTTACCTTGTCGAGTTATAATTTTTATAAGAAGTACTTTAATTTTTTATTCCAATGCAAGCACCCATAACATGAAAGAAAACCATAATGTCAAACATTTTTTAGCCTTCCCCAACCTAAAGGAAGGAGTGAACTAGTAATTTAGAAAGATTGACTGTATACTCTGCTAGTTTTTTTTTAAAATTATTTTTCATGAGATGCTTTGCAGAAATTTGGGATTTGGGTAGAGAGCGTAGCTTCTGGCCATATTTTAAGTGTTTTTTTCCTCTGGCGATTCATTTTAAGGAGTATATTATCTGAGCATAAAGAAAACAATATTTAGATAAAAGAAAAAAACTTGTGACTAAATATGTTAAATTTGTGACTTAAAATTTATGACTAAACATAAATTGTGGAACTAATTTTTGATAACTAAACATTTTTAAAGCCTTTGGTAAAGTTTTGTTGGTGAGTCAGAAACTTCTTGGCTTTCTCTACTGAAATAAGAGGGCAACTCTTTACTTCGCTCAGTAATTACTCTGACTAGCACCAAGAATTGAAAAACATTCAGAATATGTAATTGCATCTGGCTTGGTGCATTTGAATCAATAGAAAATATTCTTCCACTCACTGAACCTAAGAAATTTCCACACGCTTGGGTAACGATGCTTCAGAAATGTTTAATTATCACTCTCCTACCTGACCTAAAACTGTTCATGAGTTTTGGTGATGAGAAAGGAGATTCAAATATTTGACAAGCATTGGACTGTGATATATCTCCAATGTGGTGATTGTATAATTATATGTGAAAAGATTCTCTGTATTAACTGGTGAAGCTTCAGTGAAAACATGCATAAGGATCGCTTACTTTTTTCACAAAGATGGGTGAATTTTGGCAATTTGGTTGTCCAATTAATGATGTATAGGTATGATTCAAGAAGTTTAATCTCACCATTCTTTGACTGTATACCTCTAGGAAAATGTTACATAATTAGAAAATGGTCCCTGGATGAGATGTCACTGGAAACTATCCTCAAATACTCTATAATATTGATATTACTAACAGAGGTCATATTTTTCACTGAAATTTAAATGATCATCTGGCAGAGAATAAGACTGGTACAGTATCCATCAGCAATCATTATAGGTGACTTTGCCTCCCCAGAGCATATGATACAGTTATTAGTTTTTAAATTTTGTTTTTTAATTAGGTAATTCTTTTGTTCATGGAAGCATATAACTTCTTTTTGTGTTATGTGATAAAAGTGAATGATTAAAAGAAGGACTCCATTCAATGAAATGAAGAAGAGACTGACCAATTAAAAGGGATCTTTTTATACTATAAACATAAAAGTAAGAGTTTAGTTTTACAAACTGAACTTTTCAATGTCTTTTCTTACAATGTGAACCAAATTGGAATCTTCTTTTCTAAGGATACTTTATCCTAGTTTTGCCTCATGCTTTTGCAGCTTTATGATATTTTTAATAGGTTATTTAACTTTACCTACTGTGGTAGACAGACCACGCTCCCCCACAGAGATGTCTACAACCTAACCCCCAAAGCCAGTTAATCTGATACCTTGTGTGGCAAAATGAATTTTGCAGCTGTGATCAAGTTAAAGATCTTGAGATGGGAAAGTTATCGGGGATGATTTTGGTGGGCCCAATGCAATTACAGTGGTTTTTATCAACAGAGGCAGGAAGAGTCCGAATCCGAAAAGATAAGTGATGATGGAAGCAGAGTGATGTGAAAATGCTAGACTACTGGCTTTGGAGATGGAGGAAGAAGCCCTGAGCCAAGGAATTCGGGTGGTCTCTAGAAGCTGGAAAAAGCAAGGAAGCAAAATCTTCCCTGGATCCCCCAAAAGGCGCATAGCCCTGCCAGTTTCTTGATTTTAATTCAGTGAGAACAGTTTGAATATCTGACCTCCAGAACTGTAAGAAAATAAATTTATGTTGTCTTGAGCCACTAAGATTGTGGTGATATTTTACAGCAGGAATAGGAAACTAATATACCAACTGATAATTCTGAGATATGAGAAGATGAGACATGATCTCCAATTTACAGAAATGCCAGGGTTTTTCCAAAATCATTTAGTGAAAGGGGCAGAGCTGAGAGTAAACCCTAGTTCTATGACTTCAATTCCAGTACTTTTGTTCAACTAGAATCTAGTTTAATCACTTTGCAATATTTATTAGGCAATTCTGTATTACCTTACTATTGCTGATAAAACAAGTTACCATAAACTTTGTAGCTTAATGCAACAGAAACTTATTCTCTCACAGTTCTGTAGATCAGATGTCTAACATGGTCTCACTGGGGTTAAGACAAGCTGTTGGCAGGTCTCTATTCCTTCTGGAGAATCTAGGGGAAAATCTGTCTCCTAGACTATTCTAGCTTCTGGAAACCCCTTGCATTCCTTGGCTTGTGGCCCCTTCCTCAATCTTCAAGTCAAAAGCATTATGTTCTCAAACCTCTCTGTTTAATGAGGACCCGTGTTTCCCTCGTCACATCTTCATTCCTGATTTTGACCCTCTTGCCTTGGTACATATCCACAGTTTCTGGGGATTGAGATGAGGACATCTTTGGAGGGCATTATTCCAATTGCCAGGGTCTCCTATGTAATAAATCATGTTCTAATTTCTGAGAATATGTTAAAATTCCTAAAATTGATGAGATTCCATTGAGAAATTTTGAACAGTTGAGACATAATCCAATTTGTGTCTTAAAAAGTCACTCTGACTCTTTGAATAAAACACAATGGAGAGGAGTGGAAAGGTAGAATAGGAATGGTTGTCTAATCAAGAGATAGTGCTAAGGGTGTCTCCATCTTTATTCCTCCTTTTCTTTTTTCACTTTTAAAATTATTTTATTTTTTAAATTGATACATGATAATTGTACATATTTATGGGGTACATGTAACATTTTGATACATATACACAGTATGTGGTGATCAAATCAGGATAAATATTATTATTCTTCCTTTTCCCTTGTTGACTTAAACAACTGGATGAGTAATAATAACATTAAAAATTGGAGGCTGGGTGTGGTGGCTCATGCCTGTAATCCCAGCACTTTGGGAGGCTGAGGTGGACAGATCACTTGAGCCTGTAGGTTTGAGACCAGCCTGGGCCACATGATGAGATCACCTCACAAAAATTATTCAGGCATGGTGCCACGTGCTTGTAGTTCCAGCTACTCAGGGGACTAAGGTGGGAGGATCAATTGAGCCTGGGAGGCAGTGGTTGCAATGAGCCGAGGTCATGCCACTGCACTCCAGCCTGAGTGACAGGGTGAGAACCTGTCTCAAAAAAAAAAAAAAAATAGAAAGAGAAAATAAGAAAAGAAAAATGGAGTGATGAGCATATTTTTGTTTATTGAAGCTGGAGGCAAAATCAAAAAATTGATTTTAACATGTAAAGTTTGAGATTCAGATGCCTATTAGATATCCAAGTAGAAATGTCAAGTTAGCACTGGATATGTAAGTCTGAGTTCAGGAGAGTGGACAGGAGTGAACACTGAGGAATCTGGAGATCAGTGTATGGATGATATTCAAATCTGTAAGCCTCGATGACACTCCTTAAGATTGAGTGAAGATACAGAGAAGATATCCAAGGGCTTATCCTCGAACATGCCAAAATTAAGAGGTCCAAAAGAAAAGGAGAATACAGCAAGTAAAGCACATGAGAGAGTAGTGTCCAGAAAGCTAAGTTAATATGGTGTCACATAGGAAATGGGATAACCAGCAAGGTCAAATGCTGCTGATAATCAATACATTAGCCAAAGCCATTTTCACTATTTCATATACATTCTATGAGTTCTACCTTTAAAATGTTTCAGTTATAAGTTCAAAACATGTGCAAATCTAACCACTTTCTACCAAATGTACCAATTTCTACAAAGTTCTATTACCTGCCCCTTGAACTTTTTTAGTCAAATCACCATCCTAGTTTCCCCTGGGGCTAGTAATAGGATTTTCAGCCCCTTATTATTCTTTTCAAAATATACTGTAATATTTCTACTATACCCACCCAGTAACTTTTCAAAAACAATTCACTTTAATATTTTTTATTAATTCTATTTGATTTCTGTGGATATATAACAATGCATTTATTTTTTTTTCTTTCAGCAATTTTCAAGTATGTTATTATTATTAATGCTTAGCACTGTTTTTATCACTGGAAATATAGCAATGCAAAAAAACAGATTAAAATGTCTATCATATTGAAGAGAATCATTAGATTGTTGGGGGGGGATACAAACCCTAAAACATATATGTAAGAAAATTAAATAGCATATTTTAAAAATGGTAAGTTCTATAGTGAAAAATAGTGAAAGTGATCACTGTGTTCCTTCTTTTCTGACAAATATTATTTTAATTACTTTTTCATGCAATATTGCCTTGGTAAGAAAAAAAAATTAAAATGATGGCAGGCATGATTAACCTGCTTATTATTTTAGTGATTACACTGATTTCAGAAAGGAAAATGTATTCCTGGAGTAAAGAGACCAACTAAAAGCATTAAACTTCAAGAATGGGCAGTAACAACAAAGGGTTCATTAAAATGTTTTATCCTAAATATCATGGTGACCTTAGGAATGAAGTAATTAGGAAGTGTACAAAAATCTTACTTGATCTATAAAACAGGTAGAACTCCAGGACTGGAGACTAGAAATCTAATTTGAGTCATCTCAATTAAGAATTACAGGCTCTCTCCAAGTTTCCAGACTTAAGCAGGTCCAAATATCTAGAACCCCTTGTTTGAAGAGAAGGCTAGATCCTTGATATGGTTAGGCTCCCTTTGCCCACCCAAATCTCCTTTTGAATTGTAATCCCCACGTGTTGAGGGAGGGGGGTGATTAGATCATGGGGACGGCTTCCCCCATGCTGTTCTCATGACAGTGAGTGAGTTCCCATGAGATCTCATGGTTTCAAAAGGGGCTCTTTCCCCTTTGCTTTTCTTCTGTCTCCTGCCGCCTTGTGTAGGTGTTTGCTTCCTCTTCTGTGATGATTGTAAGTTTCCTGAGGCCTTCCCAGTCATGCAGAATTGTGAGTCGATTAAACTTTTTTTTTTTTTATAAATTACCCAGTCTTGGGTACTATCTTACAGCAGTGTGAGAACAGACTAATACGATCTACTTGAGGAGAGGAATTGATATGCTGCTATAAGCCTATATTGTATGTATTGTAACTCTTACATTAGGCCTTCCTTCAAAAGGACTTACAACCGTACAGTGACTTTGCACTATGGAAAATAAAATAACGAGAACGGATGGGTTATAAGACTTCATTTGTCTTAATTAACATTCATCACTGAGAACCCAAAAAAGCCACTGTAGTTTATTGGTCAAATTAGGAGCTAATGGAGATCATGTGATAAATAGGGAATTGTCCCAAATTTGAATCAGAGTTGGCCCAATAAGTTCATTGAACGAATTTGTGATTACCTTCTCAGTTCCTGAATATTCAAATAGACAGATTTGACAATGGGAAGAATTCCTCACTCAACTGCTATAGTGGTACCAAGTGGGAAGTCCTTGGTACTTCCCCTCCTTACCAAATTGGTGAACCTTAAGCAATATCACATAACTGGGGGATTTGCAGAATTTACTAATACCACCAAAGACAAGAAATACACCTACTCATTTATCCTGGTTCTTCTTGTGTGGAGGGTAAATTGATCTTGAATTATCACGATCTTAATTACATAATGACTCCAACTATAGGTGCTATTCCAGGTGTGGCATATTTCCTGAAGTAAGTCACCCCAGTTCCCTGGAATCTGGAATGCAGATAATTGATCTGGAGATTGCTTTGCCTTCTGTACCAATTCACACGAGCCATAATAAGCAGATTACTTTAGCTTGACATGGTCAATATCACACCTTCAGAGTCTTGCCTCAGGGCTGTGTTAATTATTCTGCCCTCTGCTATACTATAATCCTAGTCTACAATTGTCTTGATCATCTTGGCATTAGAATGTCACACTGTTCACTGTATTTTTGACATTAGGATCTTTGGACATGATTAATAAGCAACATCAGGTGCTCTACTGCCTTTACTGCCATAGTAAGACATAAGCAAGTCAGAGATATACCCTAGGAAAATTTAAGAACTTATCTTCAAATGAAGTTTGTGGACTTCTGTAGTCTAAAGCATATCACAATATTCTCTTCAATGGAAAAGACAAGTTGAGTACCTTGCCTGCCTATCACTATAAAAAGGAAGCACAATGCTTTATGAGTTTTTTATTTAAAATACATTTTATACATTTTTCTCTGCTAATATGACTCATGTACTGAATAACACATATGGCTGCCAGATTTGAAGAATACCAGGGCAAGAGAAAGTTCTGCAGCAAGTCCAAGCTGCTCTTCTACATGAGTCTTATATGACTCAGAAGATCCAATAGTATACAAGGTTGTCTCTGATAAACAGAGATGGTTTATAGAGTCTCTTGTAAGACCTAGTAGCAGAATCATGGTACCAACGTATAGGATTTTTTAGTAAATCCATGCTTTCTTCTGAAAACAAGTACCAATGTTGAGCTGTCAATATGATATAAGCATTATTCATGGACCCCTTCCATCATGGAAAGGGCAATGATTTTATTCAGTGAAAAGGAAATGATTCCAGGAATAAAGAAAGTTAAGCATGGGCTCTCTTAATTAGTTCTGATTTACTTGCAATTAGTTCTCCAAACTGATTAAATTTAAACACATTGATTCAATTTGTGGAGGAGACACTGGTTGCCCATGGCTTGCAGTGGTAAAACAGTCACTAAAATGATTGCTTGTAGACACCTATGTTTTCAGGTGGCAAGGCTTTGGATGACCAAGTATTTGTTGCCACAGACCATTTTCATGGAAATATATGACTGTTACATTACAATAAAGTGGAAACAGATATAGTAATTGATCTTAAGGGCATGGGATTAGGGCTAAAGGAATATAAAGTGGGATAGACCAAATGCACTGACAGTGATTCACCAAGCAGAGATTTTTAATTCAATATGTTAGCTTGAGAAAATCTAAAATTGGGGTGGGGGAGATTGAAATGAAAGTCAGTAAAGTTATCACCCAACATAGACACTGACAATACCTTATACCAATTTATATGGTTTTACAGTATCCACCCCCTGTCTCTCTCAATTTAAGTTTACTATTTGCCTGATGTATTGATTATCCTCTTTCTCTCTTAAATAATGGCTTTCCTAATGAGTATCATATTGCTTGAAATATTTTAGTACTTTTTTAACTCAGTATTTTATTTTTAAGGTTATTCCTGTGTTTGCAGTATTAAATTATTTTGAGTAGTGTAAATAATATTCCTTTGTATAATAGAAGGTGCACAATTTATGTAGCCAAGGGGACTTTGTGTCCAAGTCTTTTTAATTGTGAACACTATTGCCTCGACCACCGATATGCATATTTCCTCAAAGGCATTTGTAAGAATTTCTCTTGGGTATAATAACTAGAAGAAAAATTTTGAAGCTTGGGGTATATGAATAGTTAAATTTAGATACTCCAGCTGTTCCCCAAAGTGACTCTATCTTTATTCAGGTAACAAACCTGAACAAATGCCACCAATCTATATTTAATCCATCCCTTAGAATATTAGAGTTCATAATTTTTCCATTCAAATTAATATAAAATTATATCTCATAATATTCCTGATTGCATTTTCTTAATTACACATGAGGTTGAGCATTTATCCAGATATTTAGTAACAAAAAGTGTTTTCTCTTCTGTAAAATCTGTTTTTCCCTTTTCCATTTTTTAGTTAGGTTGTTTGTCCTCTTAACATTAACTTACAAGAGATTTTTATATACTCATGATACTCTATCAGTTATGCATGAGATCTGTGGTTATTTTAAATTTAAACCATTATAGTTAATGAAAATAACACGAAATTCTTGTCAAATTCTAGTAAATTACATATTTTAAAAATATTTCCTGGACACTTATATTGAAATGTTTAATCTGTTTTACAATACAGCAAAAATCTGAATTTTCCTTTTGGCTCTATGTAAGGGTCATTGAATTAACACAGAAATTTAACCATTTGCATTTATTTGGTTAATTACATGTACAAAAAAATTAACCATATATATTTATTTTGTAAGCAATAATACACAAATGTTGTTTTTAATTGAGTTCTTATGCTTCCATGGCATTTTTCTCTTTTTATGCTATATAAGTTTTTTCCCTAATATTTTTGAAGAGATAATCTTATTTTGAAATCTACTGGTTGTTAACTTTAATTTCAATAACTTACTGAAATCCACATTTCCCTTAGATATTAAATGAAATAATTTTAAAATAAACACTGACTGTTTTTAACTAAGAAATTTAGTCCACTTTATTTCCCCTTGCAGAATGACTGTGGATTCTCATAATAATGACCTTGAGTCACTAAGATAAAATTGAATTATGTTAATGCCATCTGTTTAAAGAGGTAAAAGATTTTAATTCGAGAAAAAAAATGTTATCAGAATAATTCAAATAAAAACAAAATTTTGAAGCTTGGAAGTCATCTTTATATAACACCTCATTCTGGAATAATGATAAAATAATCAGATATACTAATAAATCTCTCATGTCCATATACATTTATATTTTCTTACAGAACAAATTGCTGAATTCTTTGCAAGTATTCCATTAGTAACCCTAGTGAATTCCACGAAATCTTTGTGAATTATGGGTAATTTATGTTTAGTTTTAGAGTTCTGGGCTTGAGTAAAGCTTTAAGTGTGATAATGTGGGCTTCTGTGTAAAGGTAAACTTGGCTGAGATGCTCCATGAAAACTAAATATGTCATTTGACCTCTTAGTGACTCTGTGGCCTCATTTGCAAATGGAAGTTTATGTTGTGACACTCCTGGGAGCACAATGATGTAATTGGCTCCAGAGTTCTCCAGGGCACCTTCCAGAGTATGAAAGATGTCTGGTGCCCAGAACAAGCATCAGAAAAATAATAGTGAGAAGGAAACTTTCAAATCCGAAGAATTAAAATAGCCAACAGATCCAGCAACTACCTAGAATGTTACCTTAAAATGTAATATCTAAAACAATGGCCTGTCTATTCTGATACAGGATTATTTCTTCTATGGCTTTCTATGACTCTTTACTGCATCTCTTTCTGCATCAATATTCTCTGCCCTCAAATTTAAACATAAAGAGAAATGTTGGTTTTATTGGCAACCAGCTTGGCCATTGTTATGTAAACATCAACTTTCCCTGCAAATATGTCTTAAATACTTTATTGTAAATTTAATTGGATGGCAAAAATGGACACTACAGCTGCTTCAGTCAGTATCTTGGTAATTGCATTATTCATTGTTTTTGTTTTCCCCCAATATAAATAAACCTATAAGAAGCAGGATGGTCATATATCCTTCTAACTGATTTTTAAGAAGTGCTGAATTTGCCCAGAGTCTTTTAATCAAGTTTCATGTACCCAAAACATCATTATATGCATGGAAGAACTTGTTCCCAGAGATTCTAAACCCATTTTTATGTGCTTGTTGTAGGAGAGCTGAAAACCAGATGCAGTATAGCTGGAAAGGTGACTCCAATTCTTATTTTCATCCCGTCTAAGAATTTTAACTTCTATTGGAATTGGTGTTCCTGTAACCAATTCCTTAATTCATTTTGAAAATTTCTACAAAGCTTTAAAATTCAAAAATTTGAACTGTTAGCATGATGTCTATGAGGGTAGCCTTCCAGCAGCACGAAAGCTCTGTGACTGCTCTCCTTTTAGGTCTGGAAGCTAACAGAACAATTTGGAGTCAGAGTAGATAAATAAAGCATAGAGACTGATTTGGAATTTAGTGGGAGGGTGTTTAAAAAGTGAATTAAACTGGATTTTATTAGCTGCATGACTGTTTACATTAACTGTCTCCAGCCTCCCGCACATCAGGTGACATTCTCCAGCTTACTGCGCTTAAAGCAAGACTCATGTCATTCTTGTCAAGTTGGTACAAAACATAATCCCAATTGCTTTGTAAAAGATGAAAAGCAAGATTAAAAAGCAAAACAAAAACCCTGAGATAGAAGCCTTTAGAACAATAATTTTAAAAGTGCCTTTCCTTTTCTATTAAATAAAGAAAGGTGAGCGAACGAAGAGGAGCTGGCTATAAAACCAAGGGAAAAGGAAAGACAGACAACATACATTCTACTGAAGACGATGCTTGGTAATTACTACCTGGTTGGGGTGATGGTCATTTCCTCTACCTGGACCACCAGATGCTTTGGAATTAGGGACCCAGAGGATAATCCTCACTCTCAAGCATTAGCAATTCAGTCAAAGTAGTCTTCTTATGGATTTCTGTTTTAGTGGTTGAGATTTTTAATTTATTTAAATGTTGTGGTCACAGAGAGAAGATGGGGAGATGTGCGTAACAGTCAGCACATTTTTATAGATTCCAGAATCGTCCCCTAATCAAGCTGCCAGTCACAGAAATATCCAGTGAGCTCCTGATTATCTCTAAACTTATATTACAAATAATGTGAGACAAATGAAAACAAAAAGCTATAAAGCTATACTACTTACCCTTTAAGATGTAGTAATTTAAAAGAGAAGAGTACACATAAAGCATGCCAAAGAAACAAGTCAAGTTAGGGTATTTTTATGTTTCGTTACTAGTGGGCTTTCAAAGAAAAGCTGAGATTGAGTCCATTCAGCTTCACATCAGTCTAGGGTTTTAATGTGCGTGGGAGGGGATTCAGGTGGGGTGAAGCTGCATATCTGTTCCACATGGCCACCATCTTTCAAGGTGTCCTGGGCACATTCTGTGCCTTTGGTGGGGAGCATTGAGGAAAGGGCATTTAGTGTCATAAGCCATTTTAAGTGGGATTTAGGCATGAGGGGTTGTTGACCGGGGCCTGAGCAGAATCTCCCAACTTAGGCATCACCCCTATTAATCAATAAGAGATGTGCAAGCTGTTCTCATCGTCCCCTGTGGACCACGATGGGAAGGATAACCATTACAGCTCTTTGATATTGATGACTTACTGGGCTTTCTTACGTGGACATTGGACTTCAAAGTGCTGGCCTGCCGGTGATACTGACAGAGAGAGCTTCTTGCTCTTTAGGAGCTGGGTGATTCCTTGAGCAGGCTCTGCTCCTGTTCACTTGACATCCATGTGGGATCCCTTAATTCTAGGACTCCTAGTCCTCTGCCTGGTCCAGTTCCTTCCTTTCCACATCTCTCTCCTCCATGACTCCTTGAACTCTGATACCTTTATTTAGTTTCCAAGGAGCAAGAAAAACTGATCCTTGCTGATCAACAGTTTAAAATGTTTTCATTATTATTATTTTATAGTTGGACTACTGCTCTTGAAAATGAAAGCAAAGGATCTGACTCTTCTCTAGTTTTCTTGTGAATAAATCCTCTTTTGATGCAATGAAATGTCACATAGCCTTAAGTAAGAAAGTGTCATGGTGTAGTAGAAATTAAGGGAAAAATATTCTGGTTAATTAATAAATATATTATCCTGCTAGAACTATAAAAGAATTTCATGTATCTCAAGGATTAAGGAATAGGGCATTCTTCATATAGGTCAAAGAGACATGTATAGTGAGATAAAAAGTGAACCAGAAGTCAAAATGCCTTGATTCCTGTTCCGGTATATTGGTCATATGACCTGGGGCAAAGTACTTACTGTCTACACACTTCAGGATTCTCCCTTTGAAAGGGTGCATAATAATACACATTACATTATTTCTACTACCTGGGTGGTGGTACTGTATTGTGGTTATAGAAATTTAAAGTCTGCCTCTTTAATTTTGATTTTGGTCCCTACCACTTATTAGTCATGAGGTTTGCCAAGTTACTCAATCTTTCTAAGCCCCAACTTCCTCAACAGGGTTGTGGTCAGGAATGAATGAAATCATATATGTATAGTATTTGTATCTTTTCCTGACACATAGATAAATCATTCAATAATTGTTAACTATTCGTGTTGCTACTGCCTCACCCCACGTGGTGGCAAATAGGTTCATGAAGGATTAAAAAAGAAATGATATAAACTATAAGATTTTGCACATTTTAGTATTGGACATTTTTATTGTGTTTTTCTTTCTAAAATAAAATCTATAGCCTCTTGTGTTTGTAAAGTTGAGCTATAGCATTTGATTTTTTTTTCTTGAACGTGACTCCATGTCATCATTATGACCATCATTATGAATGTCACTCAGTGTCATCATTATGATGCTAATGTCACAGTAGCTCTTATTATTTTTGTGTTTGCTTACTTTTTAAAAATGCCTTCCCTTCTACAGAGAAACTGTAACAGGCTGCTATTTCTCATCCTTTTATATATCCCTGATGGTCAGACCTGCTCATTTTACTTGCCACACCAATATAATGTGGTTTGGAAAATCAGATCACTGACTTATTTTAGAATTGTATATTTAAAAAGAATAATAATCTCAGGATAGAGATAGAGACAAAAGGCTGCTTTTTAGTTTTGTGGGGGAGGGAATGAAATTGTTTGTTATTTGTTTGTTTTATGAGTTATTTTGCTTTCTTTGGTTTTCTTGTAAGCTGATCCCATACAGATGACTTAATAATCAGAACAGAACGTAACAATGCAACTCTTTATGTCTCAGTTTCAGTTATATTGCCAAGAAAAGAGTTGGAAAGGATTTTAATATTCCAAAGTGAGGGACTAGATCACACATACTAAAAACAGGTATTGTAAATTTTTTCTTTTAAGTTGAGACTGAAGAGACTGAGACAGAAGTTATGATTTAACTAAATTCCACAACTTTGTTGGAAGCTGTCAGTGATGGAAGGGAGATAATTTCCTTATTTTTACCTTTGATCTGATAAGGGATACTCTGATGCAAGTTCTGTAGTGCTTGGGGGACACAGTGGACTAGTGAGAGACCCACACTGGAGAAAGGGTGAAGGACAAGGGGGTCGCTGAATCAGGCTGTGGAAACAGAGTAGAAAATTGTAGGTAAGAAGTCACTTCACTTCCATCTGCAGTGGGCCTGTGTTTTGGGTGGGTATAAAACTAGAGAGTCTCCTTAGTATTGTTTTAAATCTTACACAAGTGGGCCACCTCAAAAGGTTAGGAGGCCTTAGTAAAAAGAGCATGATGGTGTAGTAAAGCTTGCTCAAGGGCCAAGGCAGGAATCCTCAGAAATCTGGATATTTATTCATCTGCATCAGAGCAATTGCAGTTCGGGGATTCTCAGTTGTGTTCGTTTCCTATTACTGCTGTAACAAGTTACCACAATTTTAGTGGCTTAAAATAACACACATTTTTGTTTTCTTTTGCAGTTCTGGAGGTCAAAAGTCTAAAATCAAGTTGTGGTCAAGATGTGTTCCTTCTGGGGTCTCCAGGAATATAATCTCTTTCTTTGCCTTTTGCAGCTCTGAACAGTCACCTTCATTCCTTGACTGTGGCTTCTTTCATCTTTAACACCAGCAGCATAGCATCCTCGCATTTTTCTCTGTCTTTTTCCCATAGTCACACAAGCTTCTGTGTTTGAGACCTTCTTCTCTTGTCTTCTTATATAAATCCTTGGGATGACACTGGGCCCACCGAGAAAATCCAGGATAATCTCTCCATCTCAAGATCCTTAATTTAATTACATCTGCAAAATGAGTTGTGCCATGTTTTATAACCTATTCCAAGGTTCTACAGATCAGGATGTGGACATCTTTGACTATTACCTGGTCTGTCATACCAGTGAAGGAAGGTAACCCACGAACCCACCAAAGTACCGGAAAGGGAAGAGTTAAGTTTAAACAAAGCCTAGCTAAGGGTAACCTGGCACCAGATCAGAAGAGTACAAATCAGGAAGACATTTGCTACCTCTTACTGCCTCTTACTTCTTGTTCTATGACCCCAAGGAAAAACCTTTTGACAAGCTGGAGAGGAGAGAAGTACCAGCTAGGGAAATAGGAAAGAAGTGAATCATATGGTCCTTTTTTTCCTATTGTAAAATTCCTACCTGGTGTTACACTGAGTTGATAGAGAAGGGAATCTTTCATTTTAAATGAATTCAGAGTTGGTCATTATTGTGGAAGGGCATTATACCTGTAGTTGGTGACTCAAAGATACTGGATGATATTTTTCATTATCTGAGAGTAACCACAGAAGTCATGCCTGGGGCTCATCTAAAGGTGGTAATTGGCCCTACAAAGTTGATTTGAACAGGTAGTGCCAGTGGGAAAGGAAGGAGTAGAATTAAGTTGTTTTCTTACAGCACCTTGAAGGTTAAGCTTCTTTAACATAATGGTTATGCAATATACTTCTAACTTTAAATTGTTTTGTGCAAATGAAAACTAATTGATGTTTTATGCAAATGAAAAATAATTTTATAATAATAAAAATAAAGATGACAAAACTTAGCATTTGACTACGCGGTTAAGAAGGTATTACCCAGAACTAGAGTTGAAAATTTTAATTCCTGCATATTCCTGGTTTAAGTGACATGTAAAGAGAAGCAAAAGTAGAAACTCTAGAAAAGTAACTGCTAGCAGTGCAAACAGAAATAGAAACAACAGAAGTGGCAAGATATGGAACCACTGATATTCATATAAAGTGACATTAAAGAACAAAAATTGCCACTGGGGAAAGGAGAAGAAAATGTGCTAATAAAAACAGAAATATAATTTGGGGATGTTTAGTGAAAGGGCACACTTAAACACCCTCCTGATATTAAGGCCATATAACAAAGGCATATCGATTAAAGAGCATACCTCTTTTGACTGTTCCACGAAGGACCACTTGTCCCTTCATACCTCAGTTATCTCTGAAATCTTCATTGTTCTACAGTACGATATGTTCTGTATCTTCAATGTTCATTGTATCTTGACCTCATGAAAAAGAAAGGTTACTTTTTTGGAAGCATAACACTTTCTATGGCAGGAACATGAACAACACGTTTTAGAGAGTTTGCCATAAAAAATCAAAGAACTGTTTCACTGTTGTAACTACCCTCCGTTATGACCCTCAGTAATTTCTCCTGGTCTCTTTGTCCTCCCTGTTTAAAACAGGATTTTTCCTGAATGGCCAACAGAATGCAGTGGAACGGATGATGTATGATTTCCAAGACTAGGTCCTAAAAGGCATTACAACTACTGCCTTGGTCTCTTGGATCACTTGTTCTAGGGGGAAAAAGCCATCATGTCAAGATAATACCCAAATAGGCCTGTGGAGAGATCTATACGAAAAGAACCTGTGGTTCTCAGCCAATAGCCAGCACCAACTTGCTGGTCCTGGAATAAGCCACATTGGAAGTAGGTCCTATAGCTCCAGTCAAGTCTTCTGATAACTGCAGGCCAATAGACATTGAGGCACCACCACCAGTTGAGCCACTACTGAATTCCTAATTCACCAAACTGTGAGTGATTATAAATGGTTGTTATTGTT
Source organism: Macaca nemestrina (assembly GCF_043159975.1). Classification (NCBI taxonomy): domain Eukaryota; kingdom Metazoa; phylum Chordata; class Mammalia; order Primates; family Cercopithecidae; genus Macaca; species Macaca nemestrina. The sequence continues at coordinate 17,466,233 of NC_092138.1, read as the reverse complement.
TCAAACCACTGCATTTTGATGATTTGTTACACATCAATAAGTAATGAGTATTTTACTTTTGAAGAGTAAAATGTCAATCAACTATGCAATTTTAGGTATTACATAATTTATTCTTCAAATATTTCAGGTGGCTAAACTAGTAATATAATTATTTTTATTTATTTTATATTGATTTTATTGCGTGATTCAATGTATTACCACTAAAACACTAAGTGGTGGCCAATAGAAAAGAAATCCACCAGTCCTCAGTCTGTTATCAATAGTCATCAAACTGTTTAACATATCACTGAGCATTTCTAATCTATTTAAATTAATGCTATATTTCAGCAGAAAAAGATAAAAAATTACGGAAAATAAAGGCAAGTGAAAAAAAACTTCAACTTCTAAAAAAAAGATGGCGAGATACATACACACATGCACATACACACAGATATATACATACAAATATACAGATATATTAATGTATATTATGTAATACACATTACAGTATATTAATATATCCTAATTTAGTCCTGTTGGACTCTCCTCCCAGTGACTTGGGTTAAATGTGCTACAGCATGAGAAGAAAAGAAAATCAGGTAATTCAGTTAAGAAGAACCCAGAGCAAATAATTCATCATTATGCAGCAGTTACTCCTTAATTTTTTTTATCCCTCTAAGGGGGAACACAAATCAGTTCACTTTAAGAATGGTACAATTTGATTATCTCATATGAGATCTTCATTTAAAAAAAATAAACACAAATTCAGTTTTGTACCTTGTCCTCTTATAAAACAATTTTTACATTACCTTCCTATGCTTCAAAATGTTGATGCCAGATCAAGAGTTCTACTGCAATGGAAAGTCTAAAGTGATTATATTCATTTTCTAAACTATATGGGTATCTTTGATAGTATATTACAAATATTTACCCCCAGCTCAGTAAATATGTGGATATTGTGGCTTATGATCAACTTATCACTTATTAGAGTCCTGAACAGTTATTTAGGTCTCATAAAATACTTATTTGAATTAAAAATATGAACTTTAATCAATTACTGTATTGAATTCTTGTGAGTACATATCTAAGTACTTTGAGAAATACAATATATTAAATATATGTTTCCTGTCTTCTAGAGGCCCACATTCTAATAGTCGAAACTAGATACAATTGTAAGGCAAGTAAGGTAGTATTTTAAGTTCTATTTCAGCTTATAGAAACCAAACAAAAGATGATAAAGGTTATATATGATTATTTAAAAAAGGGATGATAGGCTTAAAGAAATCTGAATGGCAGTTTGGATCTTGAAACTATTTTTTTAAGATTTTCCTATATTCTTTTTTGAATGCATTTCTAGAAAGCTAGGTAAATACCAATAAAATGTTATACCATTTGTTTTGTTCTCAGTATTTGAAACTGTATTTAGTATTTTTACCATATTCAAGTAGCATTTTTGTTTGGAGAAAATTTCCTTTCTTCTTTTGGATTACAGTGAATGATGTGTCAATTGGATGTTGGTGTTAATACACCAATAGAACAATGACTAATAATATTGCTCACCTTGGGTCCAGAGGAATGATCCAGAGGCCACTATAGGACTGTGACGAGAGAAATCAGAGCAGCTGGAAAGGGCCCAGTTAGTTAAGTAGCTACAGAAATACCTGGCCATAGGCAAATTTATCGGCAACTGATCTCACCCTTTTCTGTTCAACACTTACTGTCGACCCATAGAGCTACACATAGGCACTTATTCTAACTCTGGTACTGAAGAGCTTCTTGATTTAGAGCACATTTATAAATTATTTTGAGTCTTATTTTTTTCATCCATTAAAGTGCTTAATAATATCAATTTAATGGTTTGTAGATATAATTAAATATACAAATATACAATATACAATGATGTCTGAAACAAAAAAGGTCTTCAGAAAATGTTTATTTATTTTACTTTTGTTCCTTCTGAAGCTTTTATATTGAATAGGATTCAGTTATAAAGCCTGCACATTGAGTAAAAAAATTTACAATATTGATTATTTTTAATTCCAGAGAGTATTTTAATAGCCAGCAGCTATATATTTTCTCAATACAGCCACACAATGCTTCTGGATGAGATGATGGATTAGTCATGTCTTCACAGTGCCACTGGGTGCCAGATTCTATTTATTAATAATCACAGTTTGGAGTGCTGTGTGGTAGAAGTTCCAGAAGAAATTTTTATATTAATTGCAAGGTTGAAAAAATTTTTCTCAATATAGCTAAAACTATTTGGGGGAGACTATTACAAAACAAGAGAAAACAGTTATTAGTAAAATGATCAAATGTCCTATTTTGAAATACAATGCTTTGATTCAAATAAAAGCAAGGAGGGAGGAAGAGAAGGACAGAGCTCGGTTGATGTCTACCCAAATCCATAACATATGTAGTCTAGTCTAAGGATTTGAGGAGCTTCATAATTAAGATCTTTAGCTTGCTGTGGAGATTAGATATTCACCTGCTGTTTTTCATCTTTTCTAGAGAATCTCTCTAATTCTCACCATTGTTTTGCAGCATACATTGTAAAAGCAAAAGACAAAACAAAAAAAACCACACACTTCCAAATAGTTAACAGGCAGCAGGGTCTCAGCATGTGTTTTCTCAGTCTTTGCATTAGCAAGGTTCCTAGCAGTATTCAAAACATTTTGGTTCAAAGATAGGCTCCAAAGGATTTAAATTGTCAGACTGAGGTGAGACAATCTGCCCAATCTAGGGCTGTCCTTGACAGGCCCTCCTCAAGTTGGAGCTAGATCTACATGGATTCCGCCACATTCAATGGCATCATTCAACCTTTCTGAGGTTATCCACAGAATTTTGTTCCACTTTCAACTTCCACAGATCAGGAATATAAAGACCACCTGCAGCACATATAATCTAAATTTGTCTGCAAGTGGAGAATGTTTAACTATCAAATCAAAAGGGAATTAAATGGCTACACAGAACTTATGCAATTTATTTTATTCCTATCTGCAGGTTCACATCTGCTGTCTCCTGAATGAACTCACTTTTATATTCTAAATAATTACACCTCTGCTCTTTTTAACACAACTATAGTAGTCCTTAGTGTTGATAGAGTGTATGTGTGTGTGTGTATATATATACTATATATACTATAGTATATATAGAGAGTATATATATAGATATATATCTATATAGAGTATATATAGATGTATATATATAGAGAGAGAGCAAATATATATATTTTTTATATATATATATATATATATAGCATTGACTTAAATATTTAAGGTTAAAAGAAAATTTCAAACAGATGCTGTTCAACATGGTAGCCACTAACTATATGTAAATAATTAGTTGATTAAAATGAAGTAAAATAAAAAATATTTCAGGCCATTGTTTGCACTAACCTCACTTCAAATGTTCCCCAGTTGCAACAGTGCATATTTAGAACATTCCTGTTATTGCAGAACTTCTACTGAATGGCTTTACTCTTTGAAACTGCACTCTAAAGAATCTTTATATCATAGCCCAGGTCTCCTTAGGAAACAGACAGTGGCAATGACACTTCCAACAAAGTATTCTAAATAGTAACGTGACAAGACTGGCTTAGGAAGTAGTTGGACACAAAAAAAGACAAAGGGAAGGAAAGAGGGAGAAAGAAAAAAAAGAAGAAAAAATCGAAAGTTAGGAAGTTAGGAAGGAAGGAAGGGAAAGAAGGGAGGGAGGGAGGGAAGAGAGGGAAGAAGGAAGGAAGGAGGAAGCTGTGTATATATCAGGGACATTTTTATATATAGTACCATATTAAATATTGGCTTATTTGACAATGTGATGTATTAGCTAGTATGCCAGTTAAACCTCCCACTGTGAAAAGGAAAATGAATCCTAGGGCTCAGAATATTTCGGAGATCATTTGATGTAATCACCGTGCAGCATAGCTAATCAGCTAAAGACCTTGACGCCAGTAGGATAGCAATAATTACGGTAGTGGAGGTGAATTATGCCCGTGTGTCTGTCTGTTCCTACTGTAAATATATGGTGAGCCCATATGGTAAATCCTAAGAAACCAATTGATATCATGGCTCATAGTATGCCCATATCCAAATGATTCCTTTTTTTCCAGAATAATACGTTACGATGTGAGAGATTATCCCAAAACCTGGTAGGGTAAGGATGTGGACATCAGGGTGACCAAAGAATGAGAATAAATGTTGGTACAAAATAGGGTCACACTGCCAGCAGGGTCAAAAAAAGTAGTGCTGAGGTTAGGGACAGTTAATAGTATAGTAACGCCGGCGGCTGGGTCTGGGAGGGAAAGAGTAGAAGGACTGCCGTAATGAAGACTGATCAGACGAAAAGAGGTGTGTGATACTGAGGTAAGGCTGGGGGTTTTATGTTAATAATTGTGGAAATAAAGTTAATGGCCCCTAAAATAGAAGAAACACCTGCCAAGTGGAGGGAGAAGATGGTCAGAGCCACAGAGGCTCCTGCGTCTGCTAGGTTTCCTGCTCAAGGGGGACAAACTGTTCAGCCGGTTCCAGCGCTGGCTTCTACTATTGAGGCAGCAAGTAGGAGTAGAAAAGATGGGGGGAGAAGTCAGAAGCTCATATTATTATCTCGGGGAATGCCATATCGGGTGCACCAATTACCAGAGGCTCTAGCCAGTTGCCGAAACCCCCAGTCATGATTGGTATTACCATAAAAAAGATTATAACGAATGTGAGGGCGGTAACAATAACATTGTAGATTTGATCATCTCCTAGCAGAGTTCCTGGTTGGCCTAATTCTGCTCAGATGAGAAGGCTTAAGGCGGTGCCTACTATCCCCGCTCATGCAGCAAATAGCAGGTAGAGTGTTCCAGAATCTTTGTGGTTAGTTGAAAACGATTGATGAACATAAGTGGGAAAAAAGGTAAAATGGCTGAGTAAGCATTAGACTATAAATCTAAAGACAGAGGTCAAGGCCGTTTTTACTAGCCCTGAGGTGATATCTCATGTTGAATTGCAAATTCAAAGGAGCAGCTTCAATCCTGCCTGGGCTCCTCCCGCCTTTCTCCTACAATGGCGGGAGAAGGAGATTGAAGCCTGTTGATGAGGGTGTTTAGCTGTTAACTAAATTTTCGTGGGTTTGAATTCCATCAACCTAGCAAGAACTTAGCTTAATTAAAGTGGTGGATTTGCGTTCAATTGATGCAGAATAGAGTCTTGCAGTCCTTAGGTCTGTTACAGAAATTAAGTGTACTTTACTTACTAAGGACTTTGAAGGCCTTTGATCTTATTTAACAGAAATTTCTAAGTTACAGTTAGAATTAATGGAGAGATGGGTAAGAGGAGATTAGAACACATGACAAATCGGGGGAAGAGTAGTATGGGTTTTGTGTTTTTGAATTGTCATTTTCTTTTCTTTTCTTTTCTTTTTTTAATTTATTTATTATTATTATACTTTAAGTTGTAGGGTACATGTGCATAACGTGCAGGTTTGTTACATATGTATACTTGTGCCATGTTGCTGTGCTGCACCCATCAACTCGTCATTTACATCAGGTATAACACCCAATGCAATCCCTCCCCCCTCCCCCCTCCCCATGATAGGCCCGGGTGTGTGATGTTCCCCTTCCTGAGTCCAAGTGATCTCATTGTTCAGTTCCCACCTATGAGTGAGAACATGCGGTGTTTGGTTTTCTGTTCTTGTGATAGTTTGCTGAGAATGATGGTTTCCAGCTGCATCCATGTCCCTACAAAGGACACAAACTCATCCTTTTTTATGGCTGCATAGTATTCCATGGTGTATATGTGCCACATTTTCTTAATCCAATCTGTCACTGATGGACATTTGGGTTGATTCCAAGTCTTTGCTATTGTGAATAGTGCTGCAATAAACATACGTGTGCATGTGTCTTTATAGCAGCATAATTTATAATCCTTTGGGTATATACCCAGTAATGGGATGGCTGGGTTATATGGTACATCTAGTTCTAGATCCTTGAGGAATCGCCATACTGTTTTCCATAATGGTTGAACTAGTTTACAATCCCACCAACAGTGTAAAAGTGTTCCTATTTCTCCACATCCTCTCCAGCACCTGTTGTTTCCTGACTTTTTAATGATCGCCATTCTAACTGGTGTGAGATGGTATCTCATTGTGCTTTTGATTTGCATTTCTCTGATGGCCAGTGATGATGAGCATTTTTTCATGTGTCTGTTGGCTGTATGAATGTCTTCTTTTGAGAAATGTCTGTTCATATCCTTTGCCCACTTTTTGATGGGGTTGTTTGTTTTTTTCTTGTAAATTTGTTTGAGTTCTTTGTAGGTTCTGGATATTAGCCCTTTGTCAGATGAGTAGATTGCAAAAATTTTCTCCCATTCTGTAGGTTGCCTGTTCACTCTGATGGTAGTTTCTTTTGCTGTGCAGAAGCTCTTTAGTTTAACGAGATCCCATTTGTCAATTTTGGCTTTTGCTGCCGTTGCTTTTGGTGTTTTAGACATGAAGTCTTTGCCCATGCCTATGTCCTGAATGGTACTACCTAGGTTTTCCTCTAGGATTTTTATGGTATTAGGTCTAACATTTAAGTCTCTAATCTATCTTGAATTAATTTTCGTATAAGGAGTAAGGAAAGGATCCAGTTTCAGCTTTCTACTTATGGCTAGCCAATTTTCCCAGCACCATTTATTAAATAGGGAATCCTTTCCCCATTTCTTGTTTCTCTCAAGTTTGTCAAAGATCAGATGGCTGTAGATGTGTGGTATTATTTCTGAGGACTCTGTTCTGTTCCATTGGTCTATCTCTCTGTTTTGGTACCAGTACCATGCTGTTTTGGTTACTGTAGCCTTGTAGTATAGTTTGAAGTCAGGTAGTGTGATGCCTCCAGCTTTGTCCTTTTGACTTAGGATTGTCTTGGAGATGCGGGCTCTTTTTTGGTTCCATATGAACTTTAAAGCAGTTTTTTCCAATTCTGTGAAGAAACTCATTGGTAGCTTGATGGGGATGGCATTGAATCTCTAAATTACCTTGGGCAGTATGGCCATTTTCACGATATTGATTCTTCCTATCCATGAGCATGGTATGTTCTTCCATTTGTTTGTGTCCTCTTTTATTTCACTGAGCAGTGATTTGTAGTTCTCCTTGAAGAGGTCCTTTACATCCCTTGTAAGTTGGATTCCTAGGTATTTTATTCTCTTTGAAGCAATTGTGAATGGAAGTTCATTCCTGATTTGGCTCTCTGTTTGTCTGTTACTGGTGTATAAGAATGCTTGTGATTTTTGCACATTAATTTTGTATCCTGAGACTTTGCTGAAGTTGCTTATCAGCTTAAGGAGATTTTGGGCTGAGACAATGGGGTTTTCTAAATATACAATCATGTCATCTGCAAACAGGGACAATTTGACTTCTTCTTTTCCTAACTGAATACCCTTGATTTCTTTCTCTTGCCTAATTGCCCTAGCCAGAACTTCCAACACTATGTTGAATAGGAGTGGTGAGAGAGGGCATCCCTGTCTTGTGCCAGTTTTCAAAGGGAATTTTTCCAGTTTTTGCCCATTCAGTATGATATTGGCTGTGGGTTTGTCATAAATAGCTCTTATTATTTTGAGGTACGTTCCATCAATACTGAATTTATTGAGTGTTTTTAGCATGAAGGGCTGTTGAATTTTGTCAAAAGCCTTTTCTGCATCTATTGAGATAATCATGTGGTTCTTGTCTTTGGTTCTGTTTATATGCTGGATTATGTTTATTGATTTGCGAATGTTGAACCAGCCTTGCATCCCAGGGATGAAGCCCACTTGATCATGGTGGATAAGCTTTTTGATGTGTTGCTGAATCCGGTTTGCCAGTATTTTATTGAGGATTTTTGCATCGATGTTCATCAGGGATATTGGTCTAAAATTCTCTTTCTTTGTTGTGTCTCTGCCAGGCTTTGGTATCAGGATGATGTTGGCCTCATAAAATGAGTTAGGAAGGATTCCCTCTTTTTCTATTGATTGGAATAGTTTCAGAAGGAATGGTACCACCTCCTCCTTGTACCTCTGATAGAATTCAGCTGTGAATCCATCTGGTCCTGGACTTTTTTTGGTTGGTAGGCTATTAATTATTGCCTCAATTTCAGAGCCTGCTATTGGTCTATTCAGGGATTCAACTTCTTCCTGGTTTAGTCTTGGAAGAGTGTAAGTGTCCAGGAAATTATCCATTTTTTCTAGATTTTCCAGTTTATTTGCGTAGAGGTGTTTATAGTATTCTCTGATGGTAGTCTGTATTTCTGTGGGGTCGGTGGTGATATCCCCTTTATCATTTTTAATTGCGTCGATTTGATTCTTCTCTCTTTTCTTCTTTATTAGTCTTGCTAGTGGTCTGTCAATTTTGTTGATCTTTTCAAAAAGCCAACTCCTGGATTCATTGATTTTTGGGAGGGTTTTTTGTGTCTCTATCTCCTTCAGTTCTGCTCTGATCTTAGTTATTTCTTGCCTTCTGCTAGCTTTTGAATGTGTTTGCTCTTGCTTCTCTAGTTCTTTTAATTGCGATGTTAGAGTGTCAATTTTAGATCTTTCCTGCTTTCTCTTGTGGGCATTTAGTGCTATAAATTTCCCTCTACACACTGCTTTAAATGTGTCCCAGAGATTCTGGTATGTTGTATCTTTGTTCTCATTGGTTTCAAAGAACATCTTTATTTCTGCCTTCATTTCGTTATGTACCCAGTAGTCATTCAGGAGCAGGTTGTTCAGTTTCCATGTAGTTGAGCGGTTTTGATTGAGTTTCTTAGTCCTGAGTTCTAGTTTGATTGCACTGTGGTCTGAGAGACAGTTTGTTATAATTTCTGTTCTTGTACATTTGCTGAGGAGTGCTTTACTTCCAATTACATGGTCAATTTTGGAGTAAGTACGATGTGGTGCTGAGAAGAATGTATATTCTGTTGATTTGGGGTGGAGAGTTCTATAGATGTCTATTAGGTCTGCTTGCTGCAGAGATGAGTTCAATTCCTGGATATCCTTGTTAACTTTCTGACTCGTTGATCTGTCTAATGTTGACAGTGGAGTGTTGAAGTCTCCCATTATTATTGTATGGGAGTCTAAGTCTCTTTGTAAGTCTCTAAGGACTTGCTTTATGAATCTGGGTGCTCCTGTATTGGGTGCATATATATTTAGGATAGTTAGCTCTTCCTGTTGAATTGATCCCTTTACCATTATGTAATGGCCTTCTTTGTGTCTTTTGATCTTTGATGGTTTAAAGTCTGTTTCATCAGAGACTAGTATTGCAACCCCCGCTTTTTTTTGTTCTCCATTTGCTTGGTAAATCTTCCTCCATCCCTTTATTTTGAGCCTATGTATGTCTCTTCGTGTGAGATGGGTCTCCTGAATACAGCAGACTGATGGGTCTTGACTCTTTATCCAGTTTGCCAGTCTGTGTCTTTTAATTGGAGCATTTAGTCCATTTACATTTAAGGTTAAGATTGTTATGTGTGAACTTGATCCTGCCATTATGATATTAACTGGTTATTTTGCTCGTTAGTTGATGCAGTTTCTTCCTAGCCTCGATGGTCTTTACATTTTGGCATGTTTTTGCAATGGCTGGTACTGGTTGTTCCTTTCCATGTTTAGTGCTTCCTTCAGGGTCTCTTGTAAGTCAGGCCTAGTGGTGACAAAATCTCTAAGCATTTGCTTATCTGTAAAGGATTTTATTTCTCCTTCACTTATGAAACTTAGTTTGGCTGGATATGAAATTCTGGGTTTAAAATTCTTTTCTTTAAGAATGTTGAATATTGGCCCCCACTCTCTTCTGGCTTGTAGAGTTTCTGCCGAGAGATCTGCTGTTAGTCTGATGGGCTTCCCTTTGTGGGTAACCCGACCTTTCTCTCTGGCTGCCCTTAAGATTTTTTCCTTCATTTCAACTTTGGTGAATCTGGCAATTATGTGTCTTGGAGTTGCTCTTCTCGAGGAGTATCTTTGTGGCATTCTCTGTATTTCCTGGATTTGAATGTTGGCCTGCCCTACTAGGTTGGGGAAGTTCTCCTGGATGATATCCTGAAGAGTGTTTTCCAACTTGGTTCCATTTTCCCCCTCACTTTCAGGCACCCCAATCAGACGTAGATTTGGTCTTTTTACATAATCCCATACTTCTTGCTGGCTTTGTTCATTTCTTTTTCTTCTTTTTTCTTTTGGTTTCTCTTCTCGCTTCATTTCATTCATTTGATCCTCAATCGCTGATACTCTTTCTTCCAGTTGATCGAGTCGGTTACTGAAGCTTGTGCATTTGTCACGTATTTCTCGTGTCATGGTTTTCATCTCTTTCATTTCGTTTATGACCTTCTCTGCATTAATTACTCTAGCCATCAATTCTTCCACTTTTTTTTCAAGATTTTTAGTTTCTTTGCGCTGGGTACGTAATTCCTCCTTTAGCTCTGAGAAATTTGATGGACTGAAGCCTTCTTCTCTCATCTCGTCAAAGTCATTCTCTGTCCAGCTTTGATCCGTTGCTGGCGATGAGCTGCGCTCCTTTCCCGGGGGAGATGCGCTCTTATTTTTTGAATTTCCAGCTTTTCTGCCCTGCTTTTTCCCCATCTTTGTGGTTTTATCTGCCTCTCGTCTTTGATGATGGTGATGTACTGATGGGGTTTTGGTGTAAGTGTCCTTCCTGTTTGATAGTTTTCCTTCTAACAGTCAGGACCCTCAGCTGTAGGTCTGTTGGAGATTGCTTGAGGTCCACTCCAGACCCTGTTTGCCTGGGTATCAGCAGCAGAGGCTGCAGAAGATAGAATATTTCTGAACAGCGAGTGTACCTGTCTGATTCTTGCTTTGGAAGCTTCCTCTCAGGCGTGTACTCCACCCTGTGAGGTGTGGGGTGTCAGACTGCCCCTAGTGGGGGATGTCTCCCAGTTAGGCTACTCAGGGGTCAGGGACCCACTTGAGCAGGGAGTCTGTCCCTTGTCAGATCTCAACCTCCGTGTTGGGAGATCCACTGCTCTCTTCAAAGCTGTCAGACAGAGTCGTTTGCATCTGCAGAGGTTTCTGCTACTTTTGTTATTGTTTACTGTGCCCTGTCCCCAGAGGTGGAGTCTACAGAGACAGGCAGGTTTCCTTGAGCTGCTGTGAGCTCCACCCAGTTCCAGCTTCCCAGCAGCTTTGTTTACCTACTTAAGCCTCAGCAATGGCGGGCGCCCCTCCCCCAGCCTTGCTGCTGCCTTGCCGGTAGATCACAGACTGCTGTGCTAGCAATGAGGGAGGCTCCGTGGGTGTGGGGCCCTCCCAGCCAGGTGTGGGATATGATCTCCTGGTGTGCCTGTTTGCTTAAAGCACAGTATTGGTGTGGGAGTTACCCGATTTTCCAGGTGTTGTGTGTCTCAGTTCCCCTGGCTAGGAAAGGGATTCCCTTCCTCCTTGCGCTTCCCAGGTGAGACAATGCCTCGCCCTGCTTCAGCTCTCACTGGTCGGGCTGCAGCAGCTGACCAGCACCGATCGTCCGGCACTCCCCAGTGAGATGAACCCAGTACCTCAGTTGAAAATGCAGAAATCACCGGTCTTCTGTGTCGCTCGCGCTGGGAGTTGGAGACTGGAGCTGTTCCTATTCGGCCATCTTGCTCCGCCCCCTGTCATTTTATTTTCATATTATTACATGTGGGGAATAGTGTCACTGAGCTGGAATAAATTAGGTTTATGTAAAAGTACTGGTTGAGTAGGGTTATGGTAGCTATAATGGTCGGGGTAATAAGGCTATTGCTTTTTGTAAATTCTTGGATGATAATTCATTTAGGCAGGAACCCTGTTAATGGGGATAAACCTCCTAGGGATAGTAAAATTAGTGGAATTATACGTGTCAACCATGTTAATTTGTTTCAGGTGTAAGATAGTGGCAGGGTTGTGGTGCTTCCACTCAGGCTGAGTGTAAGTAAAATTATTTACTTTAAGGTAAAGCAAATAATCAAGTTTAGAATGGTAATGTTTGGGTTATAGATTAGTACTGCTATTATTCAACCTATGTGAGTGATTGAGGAATAAGCTAGGATTTTACGCAGTTGTGTTTGGTTATGTCCTCCTCAACCACCCACTATAATGGATAGGATTGTCATAGATACGAGAATGTTCGTGTTTGTTGATGGGAAAATTTGAAACATAATCAAGATAGGGGCTAGTTTTTGTCATGTGAGGAGAAGTATGCCAGACATTAGAGAGGTTCCTTGGGTTACCTCTGGGACTCAGAAGTGAAAGGGGGCTATTCCTAGTTTTATTACTATGCCATTATTATTAAGGATGAAAATTGATTAATAGTGTTTATTATTGTTCATTGTCCAGAGGAAAGGTACCTATCATGAGAATTATAGATGTGATTGCTTGTGTAAGGAAATATTTGGTGACTGCTTCTGTAGAGTGGGGATTTTTTTTTTTTTTTAATTAAGATTGGGGTAAGGGCTAGTATGTTCGACAAATACTGGCTTATTTGAACTCAAGTAATATATTCCCTCCTCTAATATTCAGCTGCCTTCCTTGGGATGACTTAACTAATTGTTCAACAGGATTGCCCTGTTAGGCTGTGACTATGTAGCCAAAAAAAAAAATCTTATTGAAAAAAAAAAGAAACAAAAATGGTTAATTCTCCTTGCTGGGAGAATATAGTCTTTATGACTATGCCAAGGGCATATTCATACCAAGACCTGGTATTACGTTTTGCAGAATGTTAATTAAGATAGCCCATGGATACAATAAAAAAATTTCATACAACTTATAGTCATTGTAGACATGACTTAAAAGTTCATTTCTCTAAGTATATGTTTCTTTGTAAGAGTGTAACTCTAAAATAATATTCCTACTGTATATTGGACATAGGAGTATGATATGAATTAGTGTAACTCATGATGAATTAACAGCCCAGGGAAATTTTCACTTGAAGCTTCCCCTGATAAGCATCTGAGTGTTATACGTAGAGACAAAACATTTTTTCATGAACTGAACATTATGATGAATTTCTTTTAACTTACCTTTTGTACCTGTGTAATTATTCTACCATTTTAACACACCTAAGGTTAAAGATCTGTTTGCAGGACCTGAGAGAATATTAGAGGACATAAACTTATAATGAGTCCAACTAAATGGACTGTCTGATGTTTGTAATACTTAAAGGAGAATACAATATCAAAGAATATTTTAAAAACCATTTTCTCTTAAAATATAAATGTAATAGCTTTATGAGGATTATATTTATGATCAGGGTTAGGTCTGAGCTTTTGATGTGATTTTCTAGTGTACTATCTTCCATTCTTTCGGTTTTTCTTTTTTCAAATTTCTCCTATATCCTTTAGTTAATCTCTCTCACTGCCAAAAGATGACAGGGTTTTTATGCTGTTCATAGATGACCCGGAGTTTTTTACTTCTGTGTCCCACCATAGGAGATATTGTCTCAGGCTCTGAAACTTCAGTTTTCCCTCATCCTCAAAATCTTTCATTTGTCTCAGGAAACTGGTAATTTAATTTAAAGAAAGGTTTACTCCTTTTAGATAACATTTCTATCTTAACATTTGTCTTTAACTCTGATTAATAGTCAGAACTTCAGGTGTTGTAGCAAATGGTTAGTGTCTTGCTTTGAACACATTACTGTGGTGCCTATTCATTATTATTGTACTGTTGATATATAACTTACATACCATACAATTCTTCCTTTTGGAGTGTAGAATTCAGTGGTTTTTAGTATATTCACTAAGTTTTCATCCCCACTCTCTAATTCTGAGACATTTTCATCACCCTAAAAAGAAACGCTATGCCCTTTAGCAGTCTCTCTTTTCCCTGTTTCTCTCATTCCCTAGCAAATACTAGTCTATTTTCTATCTCAATAGATTTGCCTACTCTGGATATTTTACATGAATAGACTTGTACATTATATGACCTTTTGTGCTTGGTTTCTTTCCCATAGCAAGCACACTGTTTTCAAGATTTATACATGTCACGGCATGTACCCATACTTTATTCTTTTGAATGCCTGAATAATATTCCATTGCACAGGTATATATATTTGTTTCTCTGTTCATTATTTGGGTGCATTATTTGTACTGTCTCCATTTCAATGCAGCTACCATAAATACTACTGCTATGAACATTCATGTACAATAATTTTTACATAATTTTTACCATTTGGAGAGGTACATACCCACAAGTGAAATACCAGGAGCTAGATTATATAGTCCCTCACTGTTTAGTTTTTTTTAGGAGCTATACAACTGTTTTCCAAAGACTTCCGACTTATCCATATATTCATCAAGACTTATTATATTTTTAATGTAGCCACATTCATAGGTGTAAAATTGAACTTCGTTATTGTTTTATTTTTCATTAACCTAATGATGTTAAGCATCTTCTCATGTGCTTTTTGACCATTTGTATATCTTCTTTGAAGAAATATCTATTCAAGTGCTATGACCAGATTTAAATTAGGTTATCTTTTTTTATTTAAGTTGTGTTAGTTCTTTATATATCTATGCTACTAGATTCTATCAGATATATGATTTGCAAATATTTTCTTTCCATCTATGGATTATCTCCTCACTATCTTAATGATAATCTCTAAAACACAAATGTTTTTAATTTTGATGAAGTCCAATTAATTATCTTTTGTCATATTCTTGTACAGCTTGGTGTCTTATCTAAGAAATCATTGCTTTATCCAAATTAATGAAGATTTATGCCTACATTTTCTATTAGAGTTTTATAATTTTGACTATTACATTTAAATTTTTTATTTACTTTGAATTAATCTTCACATGTGGTTTGAAATAAAAGTTTAATTTTGTTCTTTTACAGGTGGATACCAAGTTATCCTTACATAATTTATATAAGACTTTTCTTTCCCCATTGATTTGCTTTGGCACCATAGTCAGGAATTAATTGACCATCAGCAGAGGATTCTGGGAAGATGGCAGAGTAGAAAGCACCCAGAATCTGTCTTCCTACCCAGCCAACAATTGCACTGTCATAATCTGCTGATGTTAACTATTTGACAGTGGTCCTCAATCTTTTTGGCACCAGGAACTGGCTTCATGGAAGGCAATTTTTCCACAGACCAGGGTGGGGGATGGTTTCAGGATAACCGAATCACATTATGTTTATGGTACACTTTATTTCTATTATTATTACATTGTAATATATAATGAAATAAGTAGACAGCTCACTACAGTGTTGAATCCGTAGGAGCCCTGAGCCTGTTTCTCAGCAACTAGATTGTTCCATCTGGGGGTGATGGGAGACAATGATAGATCATCAGGCATTAGATTATCATAAGGAATGCACAAACTAGATCCCTCTCATGCACAGTTCACAATAGGGTTCAAGCTCCCATTTGAATCTAATACCACTGCTGCTCTGACAGGAGGTGGAGCACAGGTGACAATGCTTGCTCATTGGCCACTCACCTCCTGCTGGGCAGCCCTGTTCCTAACAGGCCATGATGGTTGGGGACGCCTGCTATTTTGGATCTCTAGAGTCTATTGAAGGTTTGAAACTTCCATAGGAAGGCTTAGAGAGTCAATTGTGGATACTTTTGGTAAATTTCAGCTCTTAGCACGGTAGCAGATACAAATTTCCCGCCTCTCAGCTATGCAGCCGGTAGTGGTGCACATGTTCTTGGAGCAATTTGCATACAACTTGTGGGAGCCAGGATAAGCATAAAAGATCCTGCCCCACAAATACCAGGGATCTGATCTCTGCTCACTGATTGCTGCTTGTGAACACAGAGGGAATAAGAAATAGTGGCTCTGTTGATGTACCTCACCGCATTGCTGCAAGCCATCCGCCACAAGCTGAAGTCACTCTCAGTAATTTAAAGGGCTTATTCCCTTCCTCCTTGATTTTTTTCTTCTTCCCTTTTGGGTGCCAGACATTAAAGACTAGGACATTTGAAACAGCTGTATATGCAGGGAAAATTAGAACATGACTGCACATGTCTAGGGAAAGGCTCAGAAAAAAACATGAGAAGACTTAAGACTGATCCTTGGCATATGGACAGCCTACAACAATCAAAAAATAATAATAAAAACAATAACAAAAAATATCCTGGAGAAGGAGGATAATTTGATTTCCAGAGTTACTACATTATTAGATTTAGATATCTAGTTTGCAACAGCAACAAAATATTACAAATAAACAAAAAACTGTGGACCATTTAAAGGAAAAAAACAAATCCAAAGAAACTGTCCCTGAAAAAGACATGATGGGAAATATATTAAACAAAGACTTTAAACAATTGTCTTAAAAACACTCAAATAACTAAAGAAATATGTGGAGAAAGTCAAGGAAATAACATATGGACAAAATAGAAATATAAATAGATACAAAACCTAAAAAAAAGCAAAAAGTAATTCCGGAGCTGAAAAGTACAATAATTGAAATTTTAAAGTTCACTAGAGAGATTCAAAGACAGATCTGAGCAGACAGAATAAAGAATCCGCAAAGTTGATGATAGGACAATAGAAATTGCCAAGTCTGCAGAATAAAAAGAATAAAAAAGATTTAAGAAATGTAAACAGAGCCTGAGGGACCTGTGGGACACCATCAAGAGGACCAACGTATGCATTTTTAGGGCCCTAGAAGGAGAAGAGAGAAAGAAAGCATCAGAGAAAATGTTTCAAAAAATAATGGCTGAAAATTTTCTAAATTGTTGAAAAATACAAATATAAGTATCTGAGAAGATGAATGAATTTCAAGTATGATGAGCTGTATAAAACCCACACTGAGATATATTATAATCAAATTTTTGAAAGACAATCAGAAAAAGATCTTAAAAGCAGCAAGAGAGAAGCAACTTGTCACGTATATGGGATCCTCAGTAAGAATACAAGCAATTTTCTCATCAGAAACTTTAGATGCCAGAAGGCAGTGGGCTGATATGTTAAAAATGCTAAAAGAAAAAGAATTGTCAACAAAGAATTTTATGTTTGGCAATACTGACCGTGAAAAGTGTGGGTGAAGTTAAGACATTCCCAGAAAACAAAGATTGTGAGAGTTTGTTACCATTAGAGCTGCCTTGGGGGAAAAAATGCTCAAGGGAGTCCAGCAGGGTGACATGCAAGGATACCAGACAGAAAATCAAAGATGTATGAAGATAGAAAGACCTCAGTGAATATAAATGCATGGACAATAACAAAAGCTAGAATATTGTAACAATAGTTTATAGCTTCACTTTTTCTTGTCTACATAACTGAAAGTAATACATTTAAAAATTATTAGTCTAAAAGCTAGTAGTATTATTGTAACTTTACATGGGACTCCACATTTTGTTTTTACATAATTTAAGAAACTAATAAATTTTAAGAATTATTAGCTTATGTTTTCAGGCACACAATGTATAAAGATGTAATTTTATGATGTCAGCAACCACACAAGGTGGGGATTTAGCTGTAAAGGAGCAGAGTTGTATATGTTACTGAATTTAAGCTGGCACAAACTCAAATTAGAATGTTATAACTTTAGGATGTGAAAGATAATCCCCATGCTAACCACAAAGAAAATAGCTATGGAATATACACAGAAAGAAATAAAATAAGAATTTAAACATTTCATTACAAAAAAATCAATGAAATAAAAAAGGAGACAGTAATACAAGAAGATACAAAAAGCAATGAAGCATATAAAAAACAATTAGCAAAATGGCATAAGTTCTTTCTTATATGTAATTACTTTAAATGTAAATGGATTGAAATCTTCAGTCAAAAGACAGAGATTAGCAGAAGGGATAAAAACACATGATCCAACTATCTGCAATGCACAAGAAACTTAGATCCAAAGACACGAATAGGTTGAAAGTGAAAGAATTAAAAATATATATGTAATAATATTAACCAAAAGATAGCAGAAGTGTCTTAACTAATATTAGAAAAAAAATAGATGTTTTATCAGTAAACATTTATAACAACTAAAGAATTACATTATACATTAATAAAAGGGTTGATACAGCAAGGAGATGCAACAATTGTAAACATTTACACAGCTAATGAGACCATAAAATATATAAACAAAAAAAACAGCAGAATTAAAAAGAGAAATAAACATTTCTAAAACAATATTTGAAGACCTTAATGCCTACTCTCAGTAATGGATAGAACAACCAAACAGAAGATAAGTAGAGAAATAGAGGATTTAAACCATACAATAAACCAAGTAGATTTAACACACATATGTAGAACTTTCTACACAATAACAATAGCATACACATTATTCTCAACTGAATATAGGACACTTTTCAGAAGAGACCATGTGTTAGACCAAAAATTAAGTCTCAATGGATTTAAAAGAAAAATGTCAAAGTATCTTCCATGACCACAAGGAAATGAAGTTATCATAAGCAACAGAACTTGAATATTCACAAATTTGTGAAAATTAAACAACAAACTCAACTACTGGATCAACAAAATTTACAGAAGAAGTTAAAAAATACTTAGAGATGAATGAAAACAAATATGCAACATACTAAAACTTACAGGATGCAGCAAAAGCATTGCTAAAGGACAAATTTATACCTATGAAGACATTAAAAAGAAGAAAGATCTCAAATCAAAAATCTAATGTTACAACTGAAAGAACTAGGGGGGGAAAAAAAACCCCTAAACCCAAAGAAGCAGAAGAAGGAAAAAGAAAAGATTATGTCATAGGTAAATGAAATAGATAATAGAAAGACAATAGAGAAAAACAAACAAAAAAATTGGTTATTTGAAAAGGTTAACAAAATTGGCAATCCTTTAGATAGATGGACTAGGAAAAAAAAAAGAGAAAAGACTTGAATTTAGTAATATCAGAAATGAAAGTGGAGGCATTATGACCAACTTTACAAAAACAAAAAGGATTATATAAGGATAAAGTTGAAAATTATATGCTAACATATTAGATAACCTAGATGAGATGAACGAATTCTAACACCAAACTTATCCAGGATAAATCACAAAGAAATAAAACAACTAAATAGAATAGTAAGGAGATTGCATCAGTAATCAAAGGTCTCCCAGCAAAGAAAAGCCCTTGACAGAAGCACATCAAGGGAACACCATGTGAGACAAAAAATCCTCAACAGTAGCCCTTGAGTCCCAGATCTTTATTCTGACATAGCCTACCCAAATGGGAAGGAACCAGAAAAACAATTCTGATAATATGACAAAACAAGGTTTTTTAATACCCCTAAAAGATCACACTATCTCACCAGCAATGAATCCAAACCAAGATAAAATCTCTGAGTTGCCAGAAAAAGAATTCAGATGGTTATTAGTCTGCTCAAGGAGGCACCAGAGAAACGTGAAAACAAACTTAAAGAAATTAAAAAAAAAAAATACAGGAGATGGATGAAAAAAAAATCCCCATAGAAATAGCATAAATAAAAGACAATCACAACTTCTGGAAATGAAACACACTTAGAGAAATGGAAAATACACTGGAAAGTATCAATAGAATCAAACAGGTAGAAGAAAGAACTGCAGAGCTCAAAGACAAGTCTTTCTAATTAGCCCAATCCAGCAAAGACAAGGAAAAAGAAAGAGAAAAAATGAACAAAGCCTCCAAGAAGTTTGGGATTATGTTAAACAACCAAACTTAATAAATGGTGTTCCCAAGAAGAGAAATCTAAAGTTTGGAAAACTTATTGGGGAAATAATTGAGGAACATTTTGCTGGTCTTGTAGAGATGTAGACATCCAAATACAAGAAGCTCAAAGAACATCCAAGAAATTCATTGCAAAAAGATTATCAAATAGGCACATAGTCATCAGGTTATCTAAAATCAAGATGAAGGAAAGAATATTAAGAGCTGTGAGGCCAAAGCATCAGGAAACCTATAAAGGAAAACCTATGTGATTAACAGATTTCTAAGCAGAAACCCTACAAGCTAGAAGGGATTGGGCTCCTATCATTAGCCTCCTTAAACAAAACAGTTAGATTGAGCTCCTAGCTTTAGCCTCCTTAGAAAGATAGTTATTAGCAAAGAATCATGTATCCAGCAAAACTAAGCTTCCTAAATGAAAGAAAGATAAAGTCTTTTTCAGACAAATGCTGAGAGAATTCACCACTACCAAGCCAGCACTACAAGAACTGCTAAAATGAACTCTAAATCTTGAAGCAACACCTCAAAATACAACAAAATACAACTTCCTTAAAGCATAAACCTCACAGGACCTACAAAACAGTCATAAAATGTAAAAACAAACAAACAAGGTATTCAAGCAACAACTAGCACAATGAATAGAACAGTACCTCACATCTCAGTACTAACCTTGAATGTAAATGACCTAAATGCTCCACTAAAAACATACAGAATGGCATAATGGATAAGAATTCACCAACCAAGCTGGGCGTGGTGGCTCACGCCTCTAATCTCAGCACTTTGGGAGGCTGAGGTGGGCGGATCACGAGGTCAGGAGATCGGGACCATCCTGGCTAACATGGTGAAACCCCATCTCTACTAAAAAAATACAAAAAAGTTAGCTGGGCGTGGTGGCGGGTGCCTGTAGTCCCAGCTACTCGGGAGGCTGAGGCAGGAGAATGGTGTGAACCTGGGAGGCGGAGCTTGCAGTGAGCCGAGATCACGCAACTGCACTCCAGCCTGGGCGACAGAGTGAGACTCTGTCTCAAAAAAAAAAAAAAAAAAAAAGACTTCACCAACCAAGTGTCTGCTGTCTTCAAGAGACTCACCTAACACATAAGGACTCACATAAACTTAAGGCAAATGGGTAGAAATAGATAGTCCATGAAAATGGACACCAAAAATGAGCGGGAGTAACTATTCTTATATCAGATAAAAACAGACTTTAAAGCAACAATGGTTAAAGAAGACAAAGAGGGACATTATATAATGATAAAAGGCCTTGTCCAACAGGAAAATATCACAACCCTAAATATATATGCATCTAACACTGAAGCTCCCAAATTTATCAAACAATTACTATTAGACCTGAGAAATCAGATAGACAGCAAAACAATAATAGTGAGGGACTTCAATACTCCACTGACAGCACTAGACAGGTCATCAAGACACAAATTCAACAGAGAAACAATGAACTTTAACTATACCCTAGAACAAATGAACTTAACAGACATTTACAGAAAATCCTACCCAACAACTGCAGGATATGCATTCTATTCATCAGCAAATGGAACATTCTCCAAGATAGACCATATATAGGCTGCAAAACAAGTCTCAATAAATTTTAGAAAACAGAAATTATACCAAATACTATCTCAGACCATAGTGAAATAAAACTGGAAATCAACTCCAAGAGGGACCCTGAAAACCACACAAACACAAGTAAACTAAATAACCTGTTTGTGAATGATCATTGGGTCAATAATGAAATCAAAATGAACATTTACAAAATGTTTTGAACTGAATAATAATAGTGACACAACTTATCAAAACCTCTGGGATACAGCAACAGTGCTAAGAGGAAAGTTCATAGCCTTAAATGCCTACATCAGAAAGTCTGAAAGAGTACAACTTGGCAATCTAATGTCACACCTTAAGGAACTAGAGAAACAAAAACAAACTAACCAAAACCCAGCAGAAGAAAAGAAATAACAAAGATCAGAGCAGAACTAAATGAAATTAAAACAAAAATAACAATACAAAAGATAAGTGAAACAATAAGCTGGTTCTTTGAAAAGATAAACAAAATTGATAGACCACTAGTGAGATTAATCAAAAAAGAAGAAAGAAGATCCAAATAAGCTCTATTAGAAATGAAATGAGAGATATTACAACAAATACCAGAGAAATAGAAAAGATCATTCAAGACTACTGTGAATACCTTTACATGCACAAACTAGAAAACCTAGAGGAGATTAATAAATTCCTGGGAATATACAACCATCCTAGATTAAACCAGGAATATATAGAAACTCTAAACAGACTAATAGCAAGCAGGGAGACTGAAACTGTAATTTTAAAAATGCCAACCAAAAAAGGTCAGGACTAGATTGACTCATAGTTGAATTATATCAGATATTCAAAGAAGAATTGGTACCAATCTTATTGGAACTACTCCAAAGGCTAGAGAAAGAGGAAGTCCTCCCTAAATTATCCTATGACACCAGTATTGCCCTAATACCAAAACTAGGAAAGTACATAATGAAGAAAAGTACAGACCAATATCCCTGATGAACATAGATGCAAAAATACTCAACAAAATACTAGCTAACCGAATCCAACAGCATATCAAAAATATAATACTCCATGGTCGAGTGGTCGAGTGGGTGACATACCAAGGAGGCAGGGATGGTTTAACATATTCAACTTAATAAATGTGGTATACCACATAAACAGAATTAAAACCAAAAATCACATGATCATCTCAATAGATACAAAAAAAAGCATTTGACAAAATCTAGCATTGCTTTATGATTAAAACCCTCAGAAAATCAGCATATAAGGGACATATCTTAAGGTAATAAAAGCCATCTATGTCAAACCCACAGCCAACATTATACTGAGTAGGGAAAAGTGAAAGCATTCCCTCTGAAAACTGGACAAGACAAGAATGCCCACTTTCACCACTTCTATTCAACATAGTACTGGATGTCCTATCCACAACAATCACATAACAGGAAAAAAAGGGCATCCAAAGCGGTAAAGAAGTCGTCAAACTGTTGCTGTTCACTGATGATATCGTATACCTAGAAAACCCTAGGCTGGGCATGGCAGCTTATACCTGTAGTCCCAGCACTTTGGGAGGCACAGATGAGTGGATCACCTGAGGTCACCAGTTCGAGACCAGCCTGGCCAACATGGTGAAACCCCATCTCTACTAGAAATACAAAAATTAGCCAGGTGCAGTGGCAGGTGCCTGTAATCCCAGCTACTGGGGAGGCTGAGGCAGGGGAATTGCTTGAACCCAAGAGGCAGAGGTTGCAGTGAGCCAAGATCATCCCACTGCACTGCAGCCTGGATGACAGAGTAAGACTTTGTCTCAAAGAAAAAAAATGAAAACCATAAAGGCTTATCCAAAAAGCTCCTAAATCTGATAAATGAGTTCAGTAAAATTTCGAGATATAAACTCAATGTAGTCAAATCAGTAACACCTATACACCAACAGTGACCAAGCTGAGAATCAAATAAAAAACTCAACCCCTTTTACAATAGCTGCAAAAACAATTAAAATACTTAGGAATATACCTAACCAAGTAGGTGAACGACCTCTACAAGGAAAACTACAAAATACTGCTGAAAGAAATCATAGATGACACAAACAAATGGAAACACATCCCATGTGCATGGATGGGTAGAATCAATATTGTGAAAATGACCATACTGCCAAATGCAATCTATAAATCCAATGCAATTCCCATCAAAATACCACCGTCATTCTTTACAGAACTAGAAAAAACATTTCTAAAATTCATATGGAACCAAAAAAGAGCCCACAGAGCCAAAGTAAGACTAAGAAAAAGAACAAATCTGGAGGCATCACATTACCCAACTTCAAACTATACTATAAGGCTATAGTCACCAAAACATTATGGTACTGGTATAAAAATAGGCACATAGACTAATGGAACACAATAGAGAACTCAGAAATAAAGCCAAATACTTACAGCCAACTGATCTTCGACAAAGGAAACAAAAACATAATGTAGGGAAAGGATACTCTATTCAACAAATGGTGCTGGAATAAATGGCAAGCCCCATGTAGAAGAATGAAACTGGATCCCCATCTCTTACCTTATAAAAAAATCAACTCAAGATGGATCAAAGACTTAAATCTAAGACCAAAAGTCATGAAAATTCTATAAGATAATGTCAGAAAAACACTTATAGACATCAGCTTAGGCAAGGACTTCATGACCAAGAACCGAAAAGCAAATGCAACAAAGACAAAGATAAATAGATGAGACTTAATTAAACTTAAAAGCTTCTGTAGAGCAAAGGAAATAATCTGCAGAGTAAACAGACAACTCACAGAGTGGGAGGAAATCTTCACAAACTATGCATCCGGCAAAGGACTAATATTTAGAATCTACAAGTAACTCAAACAAATCAGAAAAATATAATCCTATCAAAAAGTGGGCTAAGGACATGAATAGACACTTTAAAAGAAGATACACAAACAGCCAACAAACATGAAAAAATGTTCAACATCACTAATGATCAGGGAAATGCAAATCAAAACCATAATGCAATACCAACTTACACCTGCAGGAATGGCCATAATTTAAAAACAAAAAATTATAGATGTTGGCATGGATGTGGTGAAAAGGGAACACTTTTGCACTGCTGGTGATAATGTAAACTAATACAGCCACTATGGAAAACAGTATGGAGGTTTCTTAAAGAACTAAAATTATATCTACTATTTGATCTAGCAATCTCACTACTGAGTATCAACCCAGAGGAAAATAAGTCATTATATGAAAAACAAAACAAAACAAAACAAAACCACTTCCACACACATGTTTATAGCAGCACAGTTTGAAATGGCAAAAATATGGAACCAGCACAAACGCCCATCAATCAGTGAATGAGTAGATAAAGAAAATGTGATATATATATATATACACACACACATATACATATACATATACATACACACACACACACCCCCATGGAATACTACTCAGCCATAAAAAGAAACAAAATAATGGCATTGGCAGTAAACTGGTTGGAATTGGAGACCATAATTCTAAGTGGAGCAACTCAGAAATGGAAGCCAAACATTGTATGTTCTCACTTATAAGTGGGAGCTAAGCTATGAAAACACACAGGCATAAAAATGATACAATGGACTTTGGGGACTCGGGGAATATTGGGAAGGGGCTGAGGGATAAAAGACTACACATTAGGTACAGTGTACACTGCCCAGGTGACAGGTGCACCAAAATCTCAGAAATCGCCACTAGAACTTATCCATGTAGTAAATAAATAAATAAATAAAAGAAACAAAAAAGCACTTGACAAAATTCAATACATTTTCATGATAAAAAGACTCAACAAACTAGGAATGGAAGGAAACTATCTCAACGTAATAAAACCAATATATATTAAAAAACAAAACACATAGCCAACCTAGTACTCAGTAGTGAAAGACTGAAAGCTTTTCTCCAAGATCAAGAGCAAAGTAAAGATTCTTTTTCTCCACTTCTATTTAACATAGTTGTGGAAGTTTTAGCCAGAGCAATTAGGCAAGAAAAATACATTAAAATGATCCAATTTGGAAAGAAGGCAAAATTATTTCTGTTTCCAGATGTAATCTTATACATAAAAACTAAAGATTAATACAAATTGTTTGAATTAATGAATTGACCAAAGTAGCAGGATATAAAGTTAACAGATAAAAATTGTCTTTCTATACATTAACAACGGACATTCTGTAAAGGAAATTAAGAAAATAATTCCATTTACAATAATTTCAAAATGAAGAAAATACTTAGGAATTAACTTAACCAAGAAGATGAAAGACTTGTACAATGAAAACAACAAAAAATGTTGAAATGAAGAGGGCATAAATAAATGGAAACACGTCTTGAATTCATGAGTTGGAAGACTCAATCTTATTGAGACATCATTATGACCCAAAGCGATTTACAGATTCAGTGGAATTCTTATTAAAATCCCAAGTATATTTTGTTTTGCAGAAATAGAAAAACCTATCCTAAAATGCATATGGAATTGAAAGGGACCTTGAATAGCCAAAACAATCTATTAAAAAAAAAAAAGCTAGAGGACTCACATTTCCTGATTTCAGGACCTACTATAAAGATACAGTATTTAAAACAGTGTGGTATTGGTGTAAAACAGATAAATAAAACAATAGAATAGAATAGAGAGCCCAGAAATAAACCTTTACCTATATAGTCAAATGATTTTTGACAAGGACATCATGTTCATTCAATGAGGAAAGTATAATCTGAATAGACCATGCAGTTCTATCCAACATTTTTTCAAGTATCTCTTCACATGTATCAGGCTCTTACAATAAGGGACATGTTGATGTAGGATCAATTTTGCTGCTGTTTCTGCATTTCTCTGCTAATCTAGAAGTGACATGGCAAAACTTATCTTCCAATAGTTTAATAACATCACAATGACTAAGAGATTATTAACAGGCACTGGGATTAAATTTCCAAATCTTCAATTTACCTGGTGCTATCAAAATTTGAGCCAGTCCAAATTACTTTAAACTAATGTTCTGTTTGCTTCATTTTAGCCAAAACCAAGCTGATTTAATATTTGGAGAGAAAGAGGTAAAGTTTATAAAGGTATAGATGTATACTGTATAAAGTTCATATTTTCAACTGTTCTATAAAACTCATAATCATTTTCTTGACTGAATTCATGTTGTACCAAATAATCATTAACATTTATCAGAAAGGTTGAGTTCAAACTTTGTGTCTAGGTATTGTTAAACACTAACTTTTCTAGCAAAATTTTATCCACAGTCAATATTTTCATTATCCTTATCAACATTATTCTTAACAACAAAATCCATAGTCTTACTTAAGCTAGGCAATTCTTACCTTTACTGCAATACTACAAACATAATTGTGACTTCAATATTTCTGACTAACTAGTCGCCATTTATGGATATTAGGTTCATGCTTAACACCAAAATTAATTCACTCAGAGGCATAAATGGACTACATTTGCTCCTTTTGTCTGTCATGTTAATTACTACCAATCTCTATAGATTAGTCAAGCATTCAAACTGCCATGGCAATCAGACTAAACATTACACACACACATACACACACACACACAGACACACACACACATTCTCACAGATTCAATGCAAGAATTGAATTTTTGTTTCCCAATATTACAACTTTACTGAATAATAATAGCTGCAAAAAAACCAAAATATTCAATATTTAATATGTTTGAATCCTTAAAGTGCTGATTTTATGTTTATGCTGCATTATCCTGGAACACACAAACAGTTATCTTTCCAGGTGAAGCTAACATTTTCCATTCCAATGACAAGCCTATTAATGAAGCCCAAGTTGACTGTGTACGCCATGAAGTGTTTGTCTGAGGAGCCAGTTCTGGAGTTTCTTCCATTCCCATCCTGGTTCCTCCATTCTCTGTGTAACCCTGGGCAAATCTGTGTCATTCTTTTTGACTCAAGTTTTCCATAGGTAAAATTACAGTAATAATTGCCATTTATATATTATTTTTTCTGAACAGGTGTCATGAGAATTAATGAGATTATTAACCAGTAGACCTCCAGGCCATTGTCAGTGTCAGGATAGCATTATTGGCCTCTAGAGGAAAAGATATGAGAGGGTTCGGGGGAAGAGGAAGAACTTTGATGAAATGGGAAGGACATTGAAAATAGAGCTAGGTAATGATATTACCCTTTTAAAAATTGGATAAAGTAAGTAAGTGAAAAAGGCAAAAAGAAGTCCTTCCATTTCCCCTTATTCTAATGCAGTCCAGCCTTTTCTAACGCTACACTACTTCAACCAAACTAGGTTATCTGTTTCCTCTGTTCTCCCATTATAATCAGCAATGCCCACTTCCTTCCATCATTCATCACAGTAGATTGCTAATGTGACTTTCTTGTCCAAAACATTTCAATTAAAAAAAAATAAGATGCTGTATTTTATTTGTCTATCTACAGAATAGAGCATTGGGTCAGGCACTTACTTGTGCTAAAAGAAGACAATATGAATGTGAATGAAGGGAGATTTTTGTATGATTGAAAGGTGCCATATTGTTTGGAAAGGAGAAGTGGCTTCCTGTTCTGTAATGAATATGCCATGAACAACAATTTTTGGCACTTGGAAATGAATGTCAGGAAAGGCCTTAATCTAATATTCATTCATTCATTTTTTTTTAATTGCCCAATTGCCAAGCCTTGTTTTCTATGATGACAGAGAAGCAGGAAGAACTTCTTATTAAGCTGAAATTGATGTTCAAAGTAAAGGTACTCAGCACTAAATCTGAATTAGTAATCAACTAATTAGATCAGTCCATATGCTTGATGGTGATGTTTCAGTTAACATTTTCTTTAATCAGCTAATGATGCAATCCACTAAGCTTGTCTTTTTCTCTTTAAAATTTTTCTTAAATCTGAATTCATATAAGCATATTTTAGTAAAATGCAGACCTAAAAATCGAGATAGCTTTTTAAAATTTTTAGATCTAAGCCTAATTTTTATTTTATTAAGAAAATCAACCTAACTCCTTCACTCACTTTTCTCCCATCTTCTGCAGTTAGACTACAAGCAGTTAAAACCACTTTGCTTCCCAAATACCCAAATTCTAAAGCAAACACCATTTCTAAATAATCACAAATAGTGTCCATATACTGCATATTTTGTTGTAATGTGTCTCTATCACCCCATGGCACAGGCAACTCCAAAAATGCCTGAAGAAAAAGATAACACAGGTATCTTAGTTTTAGTTCGCTATAGTTTGCATGCTCATACAGTTTACCGAAGTGGAAGACTCACAGGGCTGCCTCATTCATCTCTCAGAGCATAGATGAAGATTCTAAGAAACAGCTGTACGAAGATGCACAAGCTGTTAGTTGGAGTTGCAATGCCAGAGCCCTGCCATCCAATCCAGGTCATTCCCCACTGTGTCCTGCTCCTTGCCTGAATTCAACATTATATTATTCACATTTATCTCTATGGAGTAACTCGATTTCTCCATCTTTCTCTCCTTGCCACTCCTGTGCGTCACTCTATTTAATTAAAGAGTCTTTTGTGAACTACTTCAACTCTTTAAAGACTGAGTTAACTGAAGTTAAGTGTTGGAGATTAAATAAATTTGAAAAAGAAGAAATGAAAAAAAAGTGACTTAAGAAACATCTGTCTTTGTTAATTATACTACCATAAGAAATTTCCATAATGTTAAGAACCAGGGTACATGTTTTATTTAAATGACAAAAGGGTTCTAATCTATAGCAGCATTGAGCTATAAATATAGCATGTATTTAAAAAAACAAGAAAGCATAACATTTGCAGTAAAAAGAGAACTCACCTTAGTTTTTCTGAGGAAAAAAGTTATATTTTATTAAGCTTTAATGTCCCTTTCATAATTCCCAGGCCTTTTCTTCAATGTTTAAAAAGTAGAAACATTGCCCTGCAGATATATATTAAGTTTGCAAAACTATATGTACTCATTATACAAAGTAAAATGCTTTAAATATGAGTGGTTCTGCATAAAAGTTTGTCATATGTCAGTAAATAGATACTTAAAATACAGTTTTTCATGGAAATAATATTATACATGGTACTTAATTTTATAGGCCAGTTTATGAAAGGCTGGCTTTTCCAAGACAGAATTTACAAAAGCAGAAACACTTCTCTTAGATGGCAGCAATGAGGTAAAATTCCTCTCCCACACCTAGCAATAGCAACTGGCTGCATTACAGCTCCCAGAGAGGTTGAGGTCCAAAGAATTATTCATAAAACGGAAGTTCATAGTTTGTGGTCGGTTCATTCAAGAAATAAATGATATACTAATCTCCTTTATACTGTGGAACAATTATTATGAGGTGGGCATACAAATACATATTCACAGACATACCATAGAAAATGAAATGCAAAACGATGCTTGACCACACGGCCCACCTCCCAATACAGAAGAAAAAGAAACTAAATTCATGAGCATTTCCTACATAGCAGGAACTATCACACACAAATAACTTAAACTTCATCCCAATCCTATCAGGAAGGTATTGTTATGTCTAATCAACAAGGGAGAAAGCTGAGTACAATAGACCAATGGTTTTGTCCCCATTCGCTCAGCTGATAGGCAGAAGAACTCTAATTCAAACTCTGCCGGACTCCCAGACCCAAGATTGCTTCTTCACCAGCCCTCTGGTTATGATACCAAAGGCTGCCATCAACCTCTATCTGGAAGCTAAAAAGTTCAAGGAAACATTTTCAAAAGCTAAAATGAAGTGCTATAAAAACTTTTCCTAGTATAGATCTAAGTGTCCCAAGTAACACAAAGAGGAAGAAACCAACTGTGAATGATAATTACATTAATTCCTCAGAGGGCAGAAAAAAATGGAATTTTAAAAACCACATAATTAAAGACATCAGTATAACTATCTGGCCTAAGTTTCAGATCTAACCACCAGAGTGGAGCTAAAACCAATTTTTCCATTCTCCAATGCAGAGGCTGCCAGCCAGTAGTGTCTCAAAGGAATGGGACAAAAATTCCATTGAAGCAGAAATAGAGTAGTTTTCAGATAGTGGCAGTGATGTGGATTCTTAAAAATAAAATACATCTAGAATAATTTACATTTCTCTTTTTGACAAGTGATAGTTATTTTGTAACTTTAGTTTTAGTTCGCTTATGCTAAAAGAAATTTCAAGGGTCCAAAAGACTATTCAGTACTTGACAATATGCCACGTGATGGCTGCATTTTGTGCCAGCACACCTGTTTTCTGTCATCGTGGTGCCTATATTGTTTAAGTGTTTGTAAATTCAGAGAATACATGTACATCTATAAAACCATCACTTCCTTTAAACCCTAAGTTATAGTATGCATCAAATTATCATCTTAATACATCAATTTCAAGTCCAGAAAAAAATACACATTTATTTGAGCAATTGCTTCTTATCCTTTATTGTAACTGCATTCCAAACTTAATGATGTTCTTATAATTTAGGTGTTTGGGTATTCAGTGTCAAAAATTATTCTTTAGGCCCTATTTTTTAACTTTACAGTAAGAAAAGAAAATGAAGGTGAACTTACTAATAAAACCCCAAATATCTTAGTAAACTCATAAAAGAAAAAATAAGAGGAAATATTTACTCTTTTCCTAAAAAGATGTGATTTCAAACATTATATGTTGAAAAACATTATATGTTGAACATTAATTATAATGAATGGTTTTATATGTACCCAGATATTTTACCAATGTGCCTACTTAGGAACTAAGAGAGAGAAAGTAAAAATTATTTAGGAATGAACTGAACTATGGAAAAACTAAAATCATTTAGAATTATTTCTGGGGTTTACGTATTATTTTGTTTCATTCACTGCATACACTTGCAAACCATGACATATTAAAGGGAGAATAGAACAATCTCCTCTGAAAAATCATTTTTTCAAAATACTACATTTTAAGTCCATTCTATATATTTTATAAGTGTTCATAAATGTAATGAAAATATTTGTGCTTTGAAATCACACAGCCCTGGATTTTAATCCTGGCTCTACGCTTTACTGGTTGGGAGATGCTGGGCAATTTACATTGTACATTCACACATTTGTTTACCCATCTATAAATGAAGACAACAATAGCATCTATTCTATAGGGTGTTGTGAGGATTAAGTGAATTAATGCGTATAGTAAACACACAATCTGTCACATAATGAGCACCAAATAAACAATAATTCTGTCTATATATACAGTGTTCCAAATTTATCTTTTATTTTTGTATACTTGTAGTTAAGTCATATTGGCATTAACTATACTAATCTTATAAATATCAAAATATCATCCTATGATATTTGGGTTGAAAGAAACCATTAGACATTATTTTCTGCAATCCCTATAGATAAAGAACCGTAGAAAATTCCTAGCTCAAACCCTGTAGAACTTTATATTCTCTAAGGTACTAATAAAATATTTGAGTGAGACAAAGAAGCAGGCCGAATGAGAATCTTTACAAATGTGGATCCCGAAAGGCTAAAACATCACTAGGTTCTAGCTGACTTCATTTCCTACACATGAGTCTTTGCATGACTGGAAAATGTAAATTTCTGTTCTGTGTTAGTGTTACAAATTACCACAAATTTAACAACTTAACACACATTTAACATCTCCTAGTACCTGTAGGTTCGAAGTCTAGGCATGGCATGACCAACCTGTCTGTTCAGACTCTCACCAGACAGAAATAGGTGTCAGCTAGGGCTGTGATCTCGACTGGGGCTTAGGGTCCTCTTTCAAGATCACTCGTGAATTCATGTTAGAGCTCAGTTCCTCACGGTTTAGATTTAGGTCCTCATTTCTTTCCTAGCTGTCAGCTTGGTACCACTCTCAGCAACTAGACACTGGCAGCAGGTTTTTGCCATATGGGCCCCGTAGACAGTTCCACAACATGGATTTTCGCTTTCCTCCGTGTGAGGGTTAATGTGTCTCTTTGACTCTCTTCTGCAAACAACCCAGAGAAAATGCTCTGTTTTTAAAGGGCTCATCAGATAAGCTCGGGCCCACCCAGCATGATCTTCCTCTAGCCGTATAACATCATGTTCTCAAGGGAGCAACATATCAACCTATTAACAGACCACCCCCACTTATGAGGATTATACAGGGCATGTACCCCAGGGAATGAAAGTCCCGTAGGTTGTTTTTGGACCCTCTCTAGTACATTTTTGTAACAAAAATAATACTAAAGAGGAAAAGAAAAAAAAACAAAGGTCCTTGCCAGCACCGATATATCTTGGTTGGATAGTTTTACTATCAGCACATAGAAGTTGCAAAAGTCCCTGAATCTCAAGCCACCAGCCATAAGAAACTCATTCACCTCCTTAACTTCACAAAATAAGTGCCCATACGTATTTAAAGATTGTTTGTTTGAAGGGGTGTTAAATTACTAGCCTACTCCGTACACTCATATTTGTCTCTCAAGTACTCTGTCATTATTATATTTTCTCATTTTAAAGGCTATATATTGAGTTAATGATAGTTTTTGGCTTTGGGATAATGGAGAGATACTTCTTTAATTATATTTGACTATATGGTGAATTCTCATTTCATAAATATGAAAAGGTAAATAAGAAGTAATCAACTTTTAGGACCTACAATGTATTTTGTTTTTATTAGAGATGAGGCTTGAAATGATAGAGATGTTAAACGACTTTATCAAGGCCACAGTCTAACATTGGGAGGAGAGAGTAAACAGCTGATAGCAGCTCAAGCCATGGGTACATAGAGTTCACTCCAGGCAGCCCTGATGTCAG
Source organism: Macaca nemestrina (assembly GCF_043159975.1). Classification (NCBI taxonomy): domain Eukaryota; kingdom Metazoa; phylum Chordata; class Mammalia; order Primates; family Cercopithecidae; genus Macaca; species Macaca nemestrina. The sequence goes on along the minus strand of NC_092138.1, from coordinate 17,433,404 downwards.
ATCTCAAGCGCACTGCTAATTACCAGGCTTCACAGGCAGCTAGGAGTTAGAGTTTTAGTGAGCACCTTCCCGGGGTTAGGACTGGGATAGGAACTGCGTGGAATTGCCTCGCAATAGAAAGGCATTACTGCACTGCAGTTGAGGGTGGCCAGGAAATGGAGCACTGGCAAGCAGTTAGTCAAGTAAACGCTTCACTTGGAAATCACTGATTTAGAGTCTTTTATAAATAACTCTCTACAGTTGGCAGATTCTTTGTTCCTTTTGTTTTCTTCTGGAAGCCAGTAAATCAGATGATCCCCCTTCTCTACAAGAACATCCTCAACTCTTCTCACCCCAGGGAATAGTTAATGAAATAATTATTTGGGATTATTTGAATGATTGATATTTGGAAGAAGTAATCTACAGATATTGGCTTCCTGGAAACGGCAGAGAAAATTTGAGAGAAAATCACACTGCTTTCTCAAATCAAGAACTTTGTGAGTGGGCCTGCTGTGTGCAGGCTATAATCCTTGGATGGGTTTCTGTGCCAGAAGGATAGAGTAGAGGGCAATTCTAAGAAGATGGGCCCACCCTATAAAGGTGGCAAAATAAACTTACCTAAATAGCAACGTGGGTTTTATTAGACCAATCTATTCACCACCTTCTTGGGGAAATTTAAAAGTTTAGAAGGTTTTACCCATACATTTTTAACATGTTATGGCAACTTGAAATTTGAGGATAACAGGAGACTGACAAGAGTTAGGGAAAAGGATGTAGGAATACATGCTTGATAGGGGTGGAAGTATGAAGATTCAGCAGTATTTGTAGAAAACACAAATCTGAGGTTAGTGGGAAATTGGAATTGCTTGGTAAAGACTTCATGATATGGTGCATGCCAGTAAAGGATAGAGAGAGGCACCTAATCTGAAGAGAAATCACTGATTTCTGGAACTTTTTGGCCAATGTTATAATCATTCACGTTTTTGTGAACAATTATTAAAAATTGTAGGCTAACTATCTCTTTGTTAAGATATCTTTTATTAGATTATCAAGGTGTATAGTAGCCCCTGTTCTGATACCTGCTGCTAGTCTGATATCTGACTGACTTGGAATAAATATAAAACAGTGTTCTCTCATCCTATTTGAGAATGAATAGAGAATTTTAGATACGGATTACGTTTTATGAATATAAAAACTTTAGAAAAACGAATCAGTTCCAAAGAATCCCACTTAACTTCTATTTGCCTGCAAGAAGCTCTACCTAGCAAGATAGAGCTGTACCTAAAATAGATATGGCCATTTGAAAGAAGATGTGAAATACCTTCATATTGTGAGAATGACAGAGGCTTAAAAGGATCTTCAGGTCTCAGCAGAGAGGGTGAGCTGTCCAAATTGAGTTAAAGAAAGGCAGGTGATACATGTTAGATGGATTAAATTCACAACACCCAATAAATCACATCTTAAGGAGAAGAATGAGGGTCAATGAGCTCTCTAAGAATATTCCAAGCACAGATTTTCATACACATATTCTTACCATAGATCCACCTAAAGTAGAAACTTAAGTTCTGCTCTGCTGTTTTTTAGTAATTCATGTCTGTGAAATGTAGAAAGCAGCCTCTGGAGTCACCATTTTACCTCGGAGTGACTGCGTGAATCACTCTTCACCGCTGACCTTCTTTAGCACATATTTAAATTTATTTTGTTAATTTTTTAACACTGCGCCTTGGGGAGAAGAGCTACCCTATAAGCAGTGTGCCCAGAGTAGCCTAATTACTGACTGGTTGCTATGCATTATTTTGTATCATCTTAGATTATCCAAAAATTGATTCTATTCTAACATTCTTGAATTGAAGAATTTGGTATAATATAGCACTCAGTCTGCTACATAGAGTGGTAGAAAACCCAAATTTAGTGAATGGACTGAGTGGGAAATCTGTCCAACAAATAGATAAGAATGTCCAGTCTTTTTTCTTGCAGGCCTATCTACTTCACCCGTTCAAAAGTTTCCTATTTTTCTCTGAATAGGCATGTTTATGTGGCTTCCTGGACCTAGCTTCAGAAAAAAAAACAAAAACAAAAAAAACAAAACAAACAAACAAAAAAAAAACAACTACTGCAATAACAGAAAGACAGAATTGATCTGGTCATATTTCCCTGTACCTAAAACATATATGTAAAAAGGGACTGATTATTTTATCGATTTTTAAAAATGGAGGTTGCAATTCAAAAGGAACAGCACTTATAGGCAAAGTCTATGTGAATGTTAGGACATTCTCCTTCAAACAAACAAAAAAAAAATTGCACCCTATCTTTACCTATCACATTATCTGAACACATTTCTATATTTTAAATTAGTTTCCAAACACATTTGGTTTGTGCCAATTGACTTTTTCAATTAAACCTTACAGTTTTACTTCCTTGTGAAGTGCTCAAAATCTGCAAAGTTCACATCAGAAACCAGTGTCTTTGTCAATTTTAACAATAATATTAGTATGAAACATCTTTCAGATACTCTCATTTCTTTCCTAAATGTAATATAAAGCCTATCATCAACTCAGCCTCTAAGTAAACACAGTAATGTGTGGTCTCAACATGGGAGTCATTCATCGCATTGAAGACAGTGTCAATAATTGCTTAAATATTCAAAACTGACTCTGCATCCTAACAGTCAGCAGTAGCACATTTACTCAGCAATGGTTCTTTTATGTAATATAATAGTTTTTAAAAACCTGCTGTTCTCATCTATTCATATGTATTATATCTCTTTTAAAACTCACATGCATGCTCACAGAAGCACATCCAAGTTTAAATTATATTGTTACTTTATAACAGTTTCAGATGCAGCAAGGCAATATTATCTCTAAATACACAATGAGTATTTTGTACAAAAGAGGCAGTGCTCCAATCTGTATCTTCATTTTAAGGCACCCTAGACTAGGAGCCACTCCAAGCCTTGCTAAGACAAGATAAGCTGCCCCCAAGAGCAGAAACTCACTTGGCATTGTTGCTGCTATGAATGGCAAAACTGCAATTACTTTTGCACCAACTTAATATTTGTGATTCTCTCTTAGCACACACTCACCTGGATCACGTCTCTTCCCTTCCTGATTTCTAGTGATGTTGTTTTTCTGAGCTGTGTTTTTCCCTAATACCGTAATGGTCATTTGTCATTTACCATTTACCAAACTAGATACCTGTCTCTCAGATACATGTGCCCAAATTCTCACTTTTTATAGATCCTTCCACTTGACTTGACTTAACTCTAAAGATGGTGGAGTAAAGATGAGATTATGCTGAGCTGTACTGATCCAGAATAGCCCATGACTATCGTCTGGAATAGCCCAGCCAGAAATGGTGGGACTGTCTAGAGCCCAAGAGCTCTTTCCTACCAACAGTCTTTAGATTTCATATTCAGTGCATCACTGTGGGGTCTGGGCACCCTAGATAAGGTAGGTCAGTGCATCTCCTAACCCCCCACTATACCCTTATGCCCTTGCTTATTGTGCCATGCTTACCCAACTGAATATGCCAATGCCAATATCTTAGAATTAAAGCAGACTCTCCAGCCCTCATGGGGAATATATCTAGTCCTCCATGGTGCCCTTTTACATGAGTCTCTGAAGCCATGTAAAACTCCAGTCCTGCTTGTGCTTCATTAGCTCCACTGGTTCCCTAACTAGTCTCGGTACTGACCCCATCTTGTGGGATGACCTTCATGTCTCAAACCCAAGACACACTTCTAACATTGTTTCTTTATCTTTTGTATTGTTTTCTGTTATTATTATTATTATTATTATTATTATTATTTGAGACAGAGTTTTGTTCTTCTTGCCCAGGCTGGAGTTGCCCAGGCTGGAGTACAATGGTACGATCTCGGCTCACTGCAACCTCCACCTCCCGGATTCAAGAGATTCTCCTGCCTCAGCCTCCCGAGTAGTTGGGATTACGGGCATGCACCACCATGCTTGGCTAATATTCTGTATTTTTATTGGAGACAGGATTTCTCCATGTTGGTCAGGCTGGTCTCGAACTCCCAACCTCAAGTGATCCACCTCCTTCGGCCTCCCAAAGTGCTAGGATTACAGGCATGAGCCACCACGCCTGGCCTGATATTCTTTTCTTACACAGTAATACATCGTTATCTAATGACTGTGACTACTATGGACTTCTATATATTTATTTATAGGGTGGAATGACTAGAATTACCAAAAGTAAGAAATACATAGCTTATATATGAAGAAAGCACTTTTGTAATAAAATTCTCCAAAAAGTGTTTATGATTACTGAATAACTTTTCAGTCATTTTAAGACTGAAATATAAAATTAACCATCATAATTATGTGGCGTCACAATAAACACAAAGGAGACTTGGTAAAAATTTAAAATCACAAAATCTGTAATTTCTAATTTTCAGCTTTCCTTTTCCACAATAGCACAGTTTTGATATTGACTTCTCCTACACAATTTGACTTTTGCTCTAATTTCTTTTTAATATAAGATTATATCAAATAACTGAAACACCAATTTCTCAAGCAAGGGGAATATGCAGCAGCCAATAATATTTTTGTAAGCAAGCAAACTTGCTGAAAACAAGTGAGCAGAGAGGTGCCAAGTGTGAGTGTGTTCTGTGATGATAGTCAGCATTCACTATCAAGTTTTAATAACTTTCCAGTTATTGAACACATGATCCTAGGTGACAAAGCTGCAATTTTAGCTGAACAGAATATTTATATAGCTCTCATTCTCTGCAGTAACGCAAAATGCACAAATATGAATTGATCATCTGTATGGAAAATATTTGGAATATTCCTTTTGGATTCCAAAGAATGAAATTTGGACTGACACTTTGGTAACTGAGTCTAGATGATAGCAGAATAGGCCCGAAGCATTCTGTTCTCAGTCACAAGCAAAGTGGGAGGTGAAGAAATTCTGCATATGGGTTTTCCTAACTTAGAGAACATTGAGTACTAAGGCTATTGAACCAACAGGCAAAATTCTGTCAAGGCTGTTTTAAAATGGCAAACAAAAGGATTAGTGAGTCTGGAATTATACTTGCAGGCCCTATACAAGAATTTCATATACCGAGGACTCAATTTATCAAAGTTCAGCTACTTATATTCTGCTGTCCTTGTTTTTATAAGTTTCTCTTGGCTTTTGTTTTATTTTTCTTTATTTTCTTTCTTTTCTTAAAACTTTAAGTTTTTCTTGGGTTTTGTTTATATTTGTATAATATTTTTATAAAAAGCATTTTGCATTTTAATTTAAATGTATTTTATAATGATAAATTATTCCATTTCTAGAACTTGAAAACCACTAACCCTGTGCCATATGAGATGACCATAAAGCAAACTTGATGGGAACAAAATGTGTTATTAAACTTTAGTTAGAGGGTGATGCTTAACAAAGGCTCTAAGACTGAAGATTATCTGAGTTTTTTTATTAGGGAGAAAACCAAAATTTAGAGTGCTATTTAAGACATATTAGAACTAAATTGAGACTTTTCTCCTTGAAGTAATCAAGTCTGAAAGATAATTGGAAAATACTTTTCTAACCACATAATTTAATATTATCCAAAGTTATTTCCACTGTTGAGAGTACCACACTGATATGGTTTGCCTGTATCCCCATCCAAATCTCTTCTTGAATTGCAGTTCCCATAATCCCCACGTGTCGTGGGAGGCACCTGGTGGGAGGTGATTTAATCATGGGAACATTTGCTCTCATGCTGTTCTCATGATACTGAATGAGTTCTCACAAGATCTGATGGTTTTAAAAGATACTTTTCCTCCTCTTACTCATACCTTTCCCTTGATGCTGTTATGTGAAGAAGGATGTGTTTGCTTCCCCTTCTGTTATAATTGTTAAGTTTCCTGAGGTCCCCACCCCAGCCATGCTGAACTGTGATTCAGTTAAACCTCTTTCCTTTATAAATTATCTAGTCTGGGGTATGCCTTTATTAGCAGTATGAGAATGAACTAATACAGTAAAATGGCATCAAGAGTGGGGTGCTGCTGTAAAAACACCTGAAAATGGGAAGCAACTTTGGAACAGGGTAACTGACAGAGTTTGGAACAGTTTAGATGACTCAGAAGAAGACAGGAAAATGTGTGAAAGTTTGGAAATTCCTGGAAACTTGGAGGGCTCAGAAGACAGGAAGATGTGGGAAAGTTTGGAACTTTCTAGATACTTTTCATATGGCTTTGACCAAAATGCTGATAGTAATATGGACAATAAAGTCCAGGCTGAGGTGGTCTCAGATGGACTTCCCTCAGATGTTGGGAACAGGAGTAAAGGTTACTCTTACTATGCAAAGAGACTGGTGGCATTTTGCCTCTGCCCTAGAGATCTGTGGAACTTTGAACTTGAGAGGGATGATTTAGGATATCTGGTGGAAGAAATTTCTAAGCCACAAAGCATTCAAGAGGAAGCAGAGCATAAAAGTTTGGAAAATTTACAGTCTGATTATGCTATAGAAAAAAAAACCCCATTTTCTGGGAAGAAATTCAAGCCTGCTACAGAAATTTGCATAAGTAATGAGGAGCCAAATATGAATTACCAAGACAATGGGGAAACTGTCTCCAGGGCATGTCTGAGATCTTCATGGCAGCCCCTCCCATCACAGTCCTGGAGTGCTAGGAGGGAAAAGTGGTTTCACAGGCTGGGCCCAGGATCCCCCTGCTCTATGCAGGCTTGGGACATGGGTCCAGAGTCCCAGCTGCTTCACCTCCAGCTGTGGCTAAAAGTGACCAATGTATAGCTCAGGCTATTGCTTCACATGGTGCAAGCTCAAGCCTTTGTGGCTTCCATCTGGTGTTGGTGGAAGACAATAATTGAGATTTAGGAACCTCTGCCTAGATTTCAGAGGATGTGTGGAAATGCCTGGATGTCCAGGCAGAATTTTACTACAGAGGCAGAGCCCTCATGAAGAACCTCTGCTAGGGCAGTGTGAAAGGGAAATTTGGGGTTGCAACCCCCACACAGAATGCCCAGTACGGCACTGCCTAGTGGAACAATAAGAAGAGGGCTACAGTTCTCCAGACCCCAGAATGGTATATCCAGCAACAGTTTGCACCACGCAACTGGAAAAGCTTCAGACACCCAATGCCATCCTGTGAAAGCATCTGGGAGAGGGGTTTTATCCTGTAAAGCTACAGGGGTGGAGCTGCCCAAGGCCATGGGGGTCCACCTCTTGCATCAGCGTGACATGCATGTGAGATATGAAGTCAAAGGAGATCATTTTGGAACTTGAAGGTTTAATTACTACCTATTGGATTTTGGACTTTCATGGGGCCTGTAGCCCCTTCGTTTTCACCCTTTTCTCCCATTTAGAATGGGTGTATTTACCTGATGCCTGTACCAACATTGTGTCTAGGAAGTAACTAACTTGTTTTTGATTTTACAGGCTCATAGGTGGAAGGAATTTACCTCAGATGAGACTTTGGACTTAGACTCTTGAGTTAATGCTGGACTTTGAAGGACTGTTGGAAGGGCATTATTATGTTTTGAAATGCGATGACATGAGATTTGGCAGAGGCCAAGGGTAGAATGATATGGTATGGCTGTGTTTCCACCTAAATCTCATCTTAAATTGTAGTTCCCATAATTCCCATGTGTCTTGGGAGGGACATGGTGGGAGATGATTTAATCACATTTGTGGTTACCCTCATGCTGTTCTCATGATAGTGAGTGAGTTCTCATGAGGTCTGATGGGTTTTTAAGGGTCTTTTCCCCCTTTTGCTTGGCACTACTCCTTGCTGCCACCATGTGAAGAAAGACATATTTGCATCCCCTTCTGCTATGATTGTAAGTTTCCTGAGGCTTCCCCAGCTATGTTGAACTGTGACTCAATTAAGCTTCTTTCCTCTATAAATTACCCAGTACTGGGTATATCTTTTAATAAAGGAGCATGAGAACAGACTAATATCCACACTATAAGATAATATGAAACATTTGCTTATAATAGCTCACTGGCTGCTGTGTCTGTAGGTTTTCGTGCATATAATAAAATCCAATATAGAGTAGCTTAATCAAGTGGACTTTTTGTTTTCGCATTAACCAAAATCTGAAGGTAGGGAGTAGAGGGATAAGGAAGATGCTTGAGAAAGTCATTGTGTCTCAGTTTCTTCTAATTTTTTGCTCCACTGTCTTTAATATTGCATCTATCTCTATAGAGGAAGAAGAGTAAAGACAAAAGGCAATGGGGTCACTAGTCAAGCCTTTCTTTCTATTGTGAAGAAACATAGCTTATTCTTCAGATGGACTTCCATTTCCATCTCATTGGTCAGAAAGAGTCACATGGCTACTCTTAGCTGCAAAGAGATCTGGGCAGTTATGCATTTTTCCTGGTCATTTTGTCTCTGAATAAAACTGAGGCCCTATTAATAAAGATGATGGGGATGAAGCAATGTCTGGCATATACAATGCTAAACTTCTCTTCTTGGAATTGCCAGTTATTATTCTTCACACATCGTGCTATTTGAGAGAAATTCATAACAGCTACTACTTAGGGTCACAGGACATAACTTGGGATATCATCAATGACATATATTCTTGTTGCTAGATTCCATCACATGAAAATGGACTTACTTAGCAATGTAAGCTTGTAAGAAACCTGAATTTTATTTCCCCTTGATGTATGATAGCCTAGATTTATTACTACCCACAATTAACTAGATTTCCCCTCTCTCCCTAGCCCTAATTTCTTTCTTTTCTGTCTCAGCATATCTACATTATCATTCAAGCACAAATAAAAATTATATTATATTTACAACATATTAGTTGTATCAACAAAAGTAAAATGTGTTTTGCTAATCATTTTAGTAAATACCTCAGATATTTACAATGTTGGTTGGTTTGTTCAGGCACAGCCACCATGTGTATGTATGTATGTATGTATGTATGTATGTATGTATGTATGTGTGGTTGCTATTTGTGATTCCCCTTAGCACACACTCACCTGAATTACTTTCCTTCCCTTCCTAACATTCTAATGATGCTTTGTCTTGAGCTATGTTTTTCTACAATGCAGTGATGGCTATTTACCACCAAACCAGATACACACACACACACACACACACACACACACACACATTTTCCCCTGATGCTTTGTGGTGGTTCATCTAACTGCATTCTGGCATCATCTGCTTACATGAACCATTTATCTCACTCAAATGCAGAGAACAATTTCCCCTCCAAAGCAGTTTGAATACCTTAGAAAAAAGAAAATGCAATTGAGAAAAATTGTGGCTCCCACGAGTCTAAGGGTTTAGAAACCACTCTTATGCTTTCCATTTCTCTGAAAAATCTAAGACTTAATGTGAATAATCATTGTGGTTACATTTTATCCAGAGAGATTACATATCTGTCAAGTTACTAACTGCCAAAGTCTACTCTAGTAGAATAAAATGCGGAAGAAAAACTATTTATTTGATAAATCAAGACTTTCCATTTTTTTTGAAAATAACCAGAGAATGTATATAGAAGAGAGTTTTTAAAATCTTAGTTTTCCTAATCTATGCTTTAGATCTCTACTTTGTTTATATACATCTAACTTAATAATAGTTGATATTTTATCTTATGCTTGAGAAATTCCAAAGTATTTGAACATAAATAATCTTATTTGACTCTAACTTTTATAAAGTAAGTGGAAAATATATTGCCAGCTACATTTTATAGATAAAATTGGAAGTGTTTAAATGTAGGTGTAGAGCCTGCATTTCTGATTGCTAGACCATTGGGACAAATTTTTCTTTTACTCAATAAAAAGAAGGATAACTGTTGTATTATTGAAAATAAGCATAAAGCCCCATAACTAGATGTCTCATTGTTACAATTTCTCTGTACAATGGATAAATCTTTCAAATTCCAGCCTAAGGACAAATTCTTCCTTCTTTTTGCTAAGTTGGGAGATAAGGTCCCAATGAATAAAGTTTGATAAGAGGAGGAAAATCAATTATTCTTTTCCTATATGGTTTATCATTTTGAGCATCTTATTTAAGCAGACTTTTTATGCTCCAAATTGTTAGCGATATTGTCCTATATTTTCTTAAGAATATCCATTTATGGGGAAAATTGTTTTCTCATTTATATGTTTCAAATTACTTTGTATTTATTCTTGAGCACAATATGAGGTAAAGATCTAAATTTGCCCCATGCGTATAAGCGATTGTCTCAAACTCTTTTACTGAAGTGTCATCCTCGCTCCACTAATTTATAGTGTATTGATGTGAAATGTTTGTTGTCGCATGTTATTTTTGTATGTGTGTGGATCTGTCTATGAATAAGCCAGGAGATCAATGTGTCTGTAACAACTGACATCCCATTGTTTCAGATGTAAAACTTTTTGTGAATGGTATACTCTCTTCATTACCAGACTTGGTACATTTGGGCTGAATCATATAGCTCCTGTCTTCAAATTTTCCATTGATTTTCCACCTCACTTGGAGTAAAATTCAAAATCTTTAATATGACCTGCACAGTCTAAAGACCTCATCACTTGCTACTCTCTACTTTTGACTATCTGCTTTGTCCACATAGGCTTTGTTTCAGTTCCTCAAACATGACAGTCATGCTTCTACCACAGGGCCTTTGCACATGCACATTATCTGCATGGGAAGCCCCCTTCATGGATATTGTGATAGCTGCTCCCTCATTTTATGCTTCTCTCTGTTGGAAAGGCACTTCATTAAAGAGGCTTTTCCTGGCCACCCTATGTAAGAGAGCATCTCCCCCAACTGTTAGTCTTTAACTTTTTACTGTGCTTTATTTTTCTTTGTGCCACTTAATCCCCCTGGAAACATTATACGTGTATTTGCTTACTGCCTGATCTCCCTACCATACTCCCAATGTTTGTAAGCATCATTTCAGTAAGTACTCTGTCTCTGGTTCATTTTTCTATATCCCAGAAAATTAGAGCTACACTTACCTCATTGCAGACCTTGCATTATTCAATACAAGCAAGAGAGAGAGAGAATACCACCTACCTTTGAAAGATAGGTGATATAAGGACTCATGGAGGACACTTAGTTAAAATCATACACTTTGGGGTCAGATACAGCAGAAATTTAAAACTTTGCTCTGAGATTTATTAAATATGTCAGGTGAGTTACTTTAAGCCTTGTCCTTATCACCTATTCTATGGGATAATAATACCAGCCTCATGAGAATGACTGGATGATCAAATGCTGCACTTTCTGTGAAGGTAGTGCTTCATAAATACTGGTTTGGTTTCCTTAATCAACTTTACTCTTTTATTTAAGTGTCAATTCAGAATAAAGAATAAATAAAAGCTGAAAAGACCTTATCTTTCACCTGAGAATCAGGTGAAAGAACAGAAATCTATTTGGCCTGGTTTCACTAGGACAATCTATATTTGGGGTTATTTGGTCTTCAGAAAAGGGAGACAAAGTTGAGCTAACATTTACTGAGAATTAATAATGCACCAACAATTTCACTTATGGTATTTTATTTGTTCTCTTTTAACTTTATGTTTTACGATTCTTCCATTTTACAGATGAGAAAACTGACCATCAAAGGGGTTAGATATCTTGTTCAAAGTTTATCAGGTAGAGGCAGAAAAGTAGATTCCCATTTAAGATCTATTTGACATCCACCCTCTTTCACTGTGCTGAGTTTTAAAAATACAACAACAAGAAGGTGTTAATGAGATACTTAGCACCTCTGTTCTAACAGCTGGAATACACTGAACCACACTGGGGTTATTAAAACCAGTGACAAAGATCTGGTACAAGCAGTAACCGGGAGAAAAGTAACCTAGTTTTAAAAAGGTCAGCGCTCAAAAATAAAACTGCAATTCATTTCTGTTTCTTTAAACCCTTGCACTTACACTGTTTCATAAGAAAAATAAATTAGTGTGTTTTTTATTGTGCAAAACCAAATCTGTTTTCATTTATAAAAGTGAACTAGGGATTTGTTTTTCTCAGTTGCCCCAGCAGAAAGGGTTCCAAAGTGTAAAACAATATTTAACAGATGTTTGTGGGGATGGGTCCACAGGATAACGTCTACAGGTTGTTTCCTGAGATTCCTCATAGAATGGTAGCAAATTAGTGAATTTGTTATAATCTGACCTTCTTTGTAGGATTCCTAGATTTGTTCCCACTCCTAGAATAGACCCTTCTCCTGGGAACCTATTTATTTTAACAAAATATTTTATCCCCAAAACCTAGACACACCACTCCTTTGGATCTGTTGCTACCTCTACTTGGTTATGAGCTAGTCTTCCTGGCCAGGAATCATGATGAGGATGAGGACAGTCACAACAATAATGATAATAGCGATGACTGCGATGATGATGATAATAATAACAAGAATAACAATAAACAAAGAGAAACGATAAAGGAACTTTTCTGGTATATACCCTGAAATCTTAGTATTTTTGAATGACACAGAGAGCCCTGTTTGTATGGTGGATTTTGAGCCTTTTCCCAATAATAGCAATGTGAAAGCCTGGTGCTATACTTTTTAGCAAAGTTTCACTTTACTATCTCTTGTATTTTGTTTTTCCCTTAGGAAAAAAAGAAAATGAAGGGGCACCTTTTATTCCTGTATCATTGTAACACAATTTCCCTATTATGTTATGTGGAATTGAAATATATCTGCCCAGAGAAAATTGAAGAAAATGCAAAACTCATTATAAAGAATGTGAATATTAAAAACTGGAGTAATGATGCTAACCTGGAACTGCAGAAACCATGGATCTCATCATCATTAATTTCCTGTGTTTCGAATAGTATGCACTGTTGCCTTTCTGGGGCAGAACATCATGACATAAAATAACGGAGATGACCAGTGAGTCTTTCTGAAGTTTACATATAAACCTCTTCCTTCAGTTTATGGCTGTGATCACTGTTTATTATTGGCTTTAGGCTTATGCTTTTAACCAACAAACTCATTGTGTTAACTGTTATTTTGCTATTTGCCACATGGATTTTTTGTTGCTGATTTCAAATATTTTCAACAATAGAAGTTTTTTGAAAGAGTGCCTCTTTGTGTGCTATATGCTTGTGCCTGAATTCTCTAATTATGGATAAGTTATAAAATTTTTCTTTACATTTTAGTTATGCAGTCTTTCAACTTTGTAATGCTAGCCCCGTAAATAAAAAAAAATGCGTCAATGCATCACACTGATTCACTGTAGGATTAGGATTATACACTGTTTCTGTTATCAGTATGAGTCCCAAAATTGAGTATGCCTGGGCAATATTCCTCAGATCCTTCCTAGTGTTGGATTTTCAAAATTATAATTAAAAGCTAATCTAATTGGCTTTCATCGAAGGTAATTACAAGGAATGGCCTGATATCTGAAGTCTTCAAAGTGTTGGAGTCTTTATTTTTAAGGCCACAATTTATCACATACTTTAGTTTCCTTTATATGAAGATGTAAATATAAAGAATGAAGAAACACTTGCTGCTTCTCTTAAGCTAGTTAGACCAAGTCATCATTTCTCCCTGAGATACATAGACATAAATTCTTTCTTATACTTTGCTATAATTCCAGAAAATGCACACAATAGTTTCACCCGTTTCTTAAAAAAACACAAGCTTTCCATGAGTTTAGTAACTCTTATTCAAAATGTAGGAGCGAATGGAGAAGGTTCAAATAGTGTTGGTGAGGCCTATTGTCACTTCACTGACTTACCCATCCACCCCAGGTGGCTTCATAAGCTTCACAGTTTTCCCTGTTATGGAGAGAAACACAGTTTTCCACCTCTCTTATTCCCAAACTTGAAAGTCCCAATCTATCAATGTGCCCTGCAGAACAAAGGGCCTCCCATTATCACAGCTTTACTTTTTTCAAAAGGAGTTGTAGTTATAGATCCCAACTTATTTTTCATCCTGTTATACACAGATGCTTACAGTGAGCACCGTATGATCAATCCAATCCTATTTCGTCTATGTTTCTTCAGAGCACTCAAAGCTAAAAGACAGAAAATGAAGGGGCACCTTTTATTCCTGTATTATCGTACAGGATTTTTGAATACTTTTTCTTAATCCATGTTTTTGGATTAATCCATGTTTTTGAATATTTGTGTTATCATCGATCATCGTCATTGTTTTTGATTATCTGTGTTATCATAGTCATTGTTTTTGAATATTTGTGTTATCATCGTCATTGTTCTTTACATGACTCCCAAGATTTTATTCTTATCTAGATTGCTTTATTTTTCTTTTAAATAGCTCAAATGCTTTTTAGACGTAAATGGACTATTAATAATGTCTTCTTTTTAATGTGTATATATGCATATATATGTGTGTGTGTACACACACACACACTTTTTTTTTTCCTCCAAGAACTTTTCCCTAATCTCTCCTATTTAATTTACAGTGCTATTCATGCTGCCTCATCATTGTGAATTCTCATCTTCCATTTCATTCTTCACTTTAGGGTCAGCTTGTGGGAGGTGTAAATGAAGCTGCTTAAGGAGCTTAATGTGACACCTGGAGGATGTTTCAATCTCAGATTCATAAAATAACTGGGCATTAACATATATGAGACTTTCCATTTGTCATGAAGCTACCATGGCCCAGCTATACCTCTTAGTTGAATAAAATGACTCATGGCTGAGACTGGTAATAAAGTAGCCTCCTACCAGTTGTTTCAAATGATATTAAGATTGAAAGACTGTAAGCAATAATGAGAAGAAAGAAATAAATTTAAGAATTTTGTCTAGAAAATAACTTTGGTATTGTCAAAAACAAATCTAAAGTAAGCAAAGACTTTATTCAAAAAGATTACTGCAATAGGGAGAATATGCCAGTGACAAGATGTGCAAAGATTAGGCAGAAAGGTCTTTTCATTTTATAGGCAAGAGTAAACAAAGCTGGAAAGAACCCAGTGTTGGGGAGGGGGCTAAGCAGGAGGTGTGATTGGACAGTCAAGCAGGAAATTATTTTCCCTACAGTCAGCCAGCTCTCAGGAGGGGTTGGCTGTGTAGGAGAGTTGTTCGGCATTTGGGCGCTTGCTTAAGCTTAGAAACAAAATGAAGTTCCGGGACCTGGAGGAAGGAGAGAGGCTGGTTAAAGATTGGTCAAGTCAATTTGATGGGCACTTTGCACAGATTAATCAATGGAGGCAAACAGCTCAGCCAATCATTTGTGAGATGACAATGTGAATGTGGAAGTTCTGTGTCTGGTGTCATCTTAGATAAACAAGGGGCCATCCTTGAGTTTTGTCTTATTCATATGTGGAAGGGTGATTCTTTGTAGTAAGTGATTTCCCGGAACACAAAAAAATGGGAGATTTCTTAACCATCACTCTTTTTTCAGTAGCACAGAGATCAGATGAAGTTCAACATTGTCAGGAATTACTGGGACATGGCATTCTCTACAAGAAAAGGGATCACAGTTCCACTAAACTATGGAAGAAAGTGTACTGACAAACCATAAGCTCAATCTTTGAAAAATCTTTGGCCAAACTTTAAAATAACTCTTGATACCCCACATTTACGTGATTGAGAGAGAGCCTAAAGAAAGCAGACAGCCTCCAAATTGTGCATTTGTCATAATTTTCACTTCAAATATGGTGATGGAGAATAACCAACAGAAAAGAATCTCAAATATTTCTGCACCTGGGGTTATGGGGGATCAACGAACAAGAGATATCTCCAAGAACTCTGAACAATTTAGAAAATGTCTTCACTTTCAAAGTAGGAGGCCTTCAAAGTTGCTATGGCTGGAATATTTCCTTTTAAAATGGATTTCATTGTGAGTATTCCGTATCTGCTCCATTCTTGTTTAATGGTAAATCCATGGCGAGTTGCAGATAGCTTGTTCTTTTAGACCTTTTACGGAAGCAGAAACTCAAGTTTGGAGAGATTAAGAAGCCAGAATTGGCTACACAGCTCACATGGAGACAAGGTAGTATTCAAACTCCTCCATATGTGCCGTACATCATGTTTGGTTTACAGAAATCTTTCTCATATATTGTCTTATTTAATTTCCACAGCAATTTTTAATGTAGGTCTTCTTACAGATGAAAAAAATAGAGTCACATAGAAGTGACAAAACTCAAGGCTCAAAATATCTTGGTGGAAAAGCTGAAGCTTGAATGTGTTTCTTCTATCAATGCTCTTTCCCCCTCTTTACAAGGCCTCTTCACTTTCAATAGCAGCTCCTACCACCTAAAAAATGGTATTCTATTGTCATACATATGTGAAAATGGTAACTAACAAGCCGCATTGACCAGAATTTTGAAGTCAAGCTTTGCTTTTTCCCATTGATTTAGAGAAGATAACTTTACA
The DNA here is from genome assembly GCF_043159975.1 of Macaca nemestrina. Classification (NCBI taxonomy): domain Eukaryota; kingdom Metazoa; phylum Chordata; class Mammalia; order Primates; family Cercopithecidae; genus Macaca; species Macaca nemestrina. The sequence continues at coordinate 17,417,166 of NC_092138.1, read as the reverse complement.
AAGAAACATCATTTTACTACTTTCTCGATAACAGAACACTTAGCTCAGTGTAATATTTTTTAATGGTTTTGAAAAGAGATTTAGTTAGAGATTATTAATTTTGTCGAGATGTGAAAGGGTGAAGATAAAGTAAATATTAAGCACAAGAAAGGAGAAATGTGCTTTTCACTTTAACAAAACACTTTTTTCTTGCTCTTGACTTCTGCTGTTCACAACCGTATTTGATGGTCCACAAAACTAGAGAAGAATCAGAACAGAAGCAAAACAGGGTGTGGAATGGGCAAGTGTGTTCTACTGACTAGCAGGAGTATAAGTTTGTCAAGGTCTCTAGCTCACCTTTGTTCCCAACAGTCTCTGAAATAAAAAGTTGCATCTTCAAATTGCTACATACAGTTTTATACTAAAGTTCTAATGCTAATCAGAAAATGGATAGAATTTAAATGATGTTTCTTGGAGAAGGTAATTATGCATCATTACTTGGTACCATATATGCATGTTTATTTGCATATGAAGATTCTGAGACAAGAGGGACTTCTCCCACCTTCGAATATGGGGGACTGTGAGAAAAAGAAAATTTAAGTTACTTTTCAGAACCTTATAAATAGAGAATGTTGCTAAGTCTTTGGAGGGCTGCTGGGTGCAGGTTTAATCCCTCAAAATGTGTGTCTATTCGGAAAGCATAGTTACTACACATTCCCATTTGCATTTGCACCCACCCAGTGCTACAAAACTGTTATGGCAAATCCAAAATCCCATTTCTTGCTGGCCAGCTCAAAATGTATGAAAATGGTGATCAGAGATATCAAAGGAGACCATGATCCCTGGAAGTATTGTTTAACAGTGATCCATAGAAAAACAAGATTTCCAGGGCAAAGAATCCCCCATCAGAGCATATTTGTCACAATTTTGTGGCTGATTTCCACTAAGACAGAAAATGTGGCATTAAAAATGTGCCGTGTCTCCCTCAACCTGTGACACGTTGGAGGACAGAAAAGGGAGGATGAATATCGTGCATGGGGATGATGAAGGTAGACAGACAGAGTGCTCAACATAAAGGCAGCCCATGATCTGCAACACGAACACTATAAATTCACAAGTAAACCATTATTAAAAATTTCCAGCTCCATAAATGCTGCCATTAATCACTTCCAAATTAACCTGATGTGAGTTAAATTATTGCAAGTGCCCGTGTAAATTAAATTATTATTAGTTGCAGGCTTTATTCGTGTTGGTAGAGGCTGCATTAGGAAGGAAGGGATAGTGAGACCTACTGGTTTCAATTTACAAAAGAGGGTTTAGGGGAAAAATATTTTTGCTTGATTACAAGAGCAAAACCACTTCACAGTATAATATCATAATAATTATAGCCATATATCATAACATGTCATAAGTCCAGGACAAAGCTCAGCCGCCTTTCTTAAGCAGCAGCCAAGAATGCAAGAATAGCAAGTGAATGAGGTAATGGATTTCTTTTCCCTTATTCCACTAGAGAGCAGTGTTCTTTTGTACAAATCAGGTAGGTTGTTTGCTGCAAAGAACCTGTAGAGAAAATCTACATTAAGAGAGGTTTTAGTAGCAGCAGAAAGGTCTCTTGCATAAAACTCTGCATTCTGAACAAAAAGGGAAGACAATTTTTTCCAGCCAACTTGCTCTTATTGATGTAGGTATACCTCTGATACCTTATTTTCATATGGAAAAGTGTTGGCTATTCAAAAATATAACATGCAAACTAAAGATTACTTCTATAGTAAAATCTTTCAGATGGCAATCCTCTGCCAAAACAGATCTGTCAGTAATCAACTACTGGCTATCTTTATGGGTAATACAAAAATATTAATAATTTTTTTAACAAAAACTCCTAAAACAATTCAGGAACAAAAGAAAGAGTGAAGAGAAGGAATTTATGTGTGTTGTGAAGTTTTGCCAACCTCCTCCTTTTTATTTTTAAACTCATTATACCGCTAGTACCTTTATTGCTATTACTGAGAACAGCAACTTTGCATGATAGACATTTGTCTGCTTCTCTAAGAGAAAATATTCTGTCATAGGCAATTTGGCTACAACTCTTTGATCGATAAGTTGACATTCCAAGAACCCCAAGGCCAAGCTAACAATAGCCGAAGGTTGTTTCCTCATTTGATGTTGTATAAATATGCTTCTAACCCTTCAGTTTCAAGTACTTGGAAAAGGCATAGCGAAACCGTGAGTTTATGTGTTATGTGTATATGTAACTGACTGCTTTTCTTGTTCAATACGAATTAAATTACTGGGTAATTTTGGTTTCTTCTAAAAGGAAATGAATATATTCTTAAGTATTTAGAATCACTAGAAAGCCTTTTAGTTATTCCTGGATACAAATCAATGTCATCTGAAGTGTGGTTTCCTTGTGGATTCAGCCGCATTTTTCTCCATTTGCTTTTAGTATTATTTTTCTGATATACCACATCACTTTGCTATTTCCTTTCCCTAGACACACTGCACAATATAGTTGTAGGCAAAAATATCTTGGGAGAAAAATAAATGGGGAAAAATCTGAGGCCTGACAAATAACAATGGGAAAGGTCCTTCAGAGTATTCACTTGTTAATTTTGAGAAATCAGAGCATATAAAGTGTCAAGTTTGACACAGCAGATCCTGGGATTTATTTGAGCCTGCTCTTCTCTGCCTGTGTGCTGCACTTTCTGACACAGTACATGTAGAGAATTTAATATTCCTTGACCAAAATAAGTGTAGATTTCTTGAATTTCAAATCCTGATATCTTGAAGAACAGTGTTTCACATAAGATTTAGTACATAGTCGGTGCTGAATAAACAGGGGAGGATATGCGAATGATTGAATTGGAGATAAAGTAATAAATCCCTCCATTTCAATCTGTTCCAATGCCTAATGCTTATGAGTCAGCTACATCAAAAGCCAGGCTTGTATCACAAAAACCCACAAATCTACTAATTAGACATCAAGAAGAGAACAGAGGACTTAACAGAGTTTCTATAAACAGCTAGACCTAGGTTTGAATCATAGCTTTACCATGTTTTTTATGTGTTACATATTAGGCTAAGTTCTTTGAGCCTTGCCTTCAATATTTATACAAATAATGAGACTTAACAATGCTTCCCTGCCAAAATCATGTGGACAACTAATAACTATGTACTCAAAACAGACACTCAAAAACAGAAGAAATCATTTATAAGTAAATAGGGGCACCCAGCCAGAGGTGGAATCTCTCACTTTTAAATGAAATATTTTGATTAGGTCAGATTATCTTAATGATCTAGGAGAAATGCTAAAATATTGCAATAACATATTTTGCACCCATCTGTGAAAACGTCAGCTAAATAAATTATTAAGTGAACCATCTGATTTAAAATCTTTTGAATATCCCAGCCCTGGATTAGGGGAGAACAGAAAATTTCAAAACATATATATATGTTTTGAAATATTTATTTATTTATTTATTTATTTATATTTGCATTTAGAATCAATACTTTGAAAGACTTTTACACGGAAAATGCATATACTGATTTGGGAGGGCAAGTTGGTGATATGTTCAAAACCAGAAGAAATATTCATAAACCTTGAGGGAGTAATTCTATTCCAAGAAACTCTTCCCAGAGAAATAACAATCAGAAATGTGCAGTCAAAAACCTACATTTCTGGCTGTTTATAACTTTTTTTAGTAATTGTGAAAAATTAGTTACAATTCAAGTGTCTCACAATAGGAGATTAGTTAAATATATTATGGTATTTCTTATAATAGTCTATTATGAAGCCATTACAACTGTATTTTCAAATACTGTTTAATGACATGGAAAATGATCAAATATAAATTTAAGTAAAAAAGAGGATATAAAACTGAATTTACAATATGTTGTCAATTTTGTAATACTGAGCATTTCATATAATTATTTTTATTTGACATGTTTCAAGTATTCAACCAAAATATTGTCAAAGAATAAAATCTTAAGACAAATGAATTGCAAGATTAAAAATAAAATACTGTTTTCTCTCTTCTATCCACGTCTATCTGAAGCTCATATTGATTACCATGAGCATAGACTGGTAGAATCTACATTTTAATAAGATTATAATTTACTTCTCTGTACATTTTATTGTTCTTCAAATTCTAACATAAGAACATAGAACATTTATTGACAGAAAGTAAAACAATAAATAATTTAACTACAGATGAATTGTAGTTTAAGATACTGTCTTTTACTTTACACTATTATGTTTAAGAAAATTTGACCATGTTTGGAAAATTTTTGAATGGGCCCAAATGAATTTGATTCTACTTCATCTGAATTTTCGAAAGGGCTGAGGCATGTTGTAATAAAATGCATCTGATTTAAATTTACCTGTCTGACTGATCACTTAAGGGGACTCCTTAGAAGTTTATTTGCAAAGGGTCTGCAGAAAACCTGCTAGGACATGGCAGAACCAAGTAAAGAAACAGGAGCTAGATAATTTTAGTCACCCTCAGAGAAAAATAGTATTTATATGTGGCCTAGACTCAAAGCTAGCCCTGTCTAAAGCTATGGAATTCTTTCCTATATGGGAGGAAAGAAAAGAGAGTTGTAGGTAAAAACCTGTACATGCTGCTTCTCTAAACTCTCTAACACATTTGGGTTCAAGCAATACTTCTTTGAAATCCGTTCAACAGATCATCAGGTAACAAGAAAAAATAGGCGTTTTTCACTCCTCTTTAGCACTGATACCCTGAAAACTTATAGAAGCTATGAATTTAAAAATTGAGTCCTTGGTTTCTCAAGGGGAGAGACTTGGCACTTGGTCTAGCAGCCACTGGCAGGAACATTGCTATTCCTAACCAAGCTACACCACAATGCACTGTGCCTGCAAGACAGAGAACATTTTCCTGAATACATCTGAGGTACCCGAAAGGTGCTTCCAGATGTAATGTGGAGGGAGGTGATTTGTATGCAGCTGGAATTTCTGGATGAGAAAAAGAGACAGAGCCAGAGAAATAAAATGTATTTTGGTATTATTTCCCTGGAAGCTGTTTATTTTTAGATCAAAAGCTGAAGTTGTTTATGGGATCAAGATGTTCACAGTCTTCCACCTATAGGTGCAGTGAACTAGATCAAAGTCCTCAAGACTGATCCAGAACAAAACTGATGCCGAATTGGATGTATAAGGAAAATTGCAATGAATAAAATAGAAGTGTATCACCAGAGTGCTAGCCTCAATATTGTACATACTGTAGAAGAACAGATAGCATATTTCAACATAATCACAAACATAAAGTGCTAATGTCTGCTCTCAAAAACTGTTGGATTATCTAATTGACTCAATACATCATTAGGGTTTATCTGGCCCAGTTTTTGTTTCTGAATACTTTTTTTAAAGAATAGTTCTATTTTGAAGTATGGATACTTCATGACTTTTTCTTAGGGATCTTCCAAAGAACAAAGAGAATGATTCACTTTTAAAAATTAAAGTAAAATCAAACTCATTCTGTTTTATAATTATCATTTGAGTCATTGGACCCTTTAAGTATAAGATTCATTATAGGTTCTTAGTGATTTTATTTTTTTCTATATTTGCTGTTTCATTATCCTAGAAATTATTTTTCTCATTACTTATCAATTATTCTCAGCTATGCTAAAGAAAAAGAAACTTTAACAAGAAATCAGAATGATGAAGTCACCCGGAAAGATGTTTAAAAGGTCAAAATAATAACAATTCCTTTATCTTTCAGTTTTCTTATTACATTGTTTGAAGTACTGCATCATGATCTAAGAAGGTGTAATGTGAGACTGGAGACATGATCTTTGCAGTCTACTTTTAGATTTAATTGAACATAATTTTGAATTCCAAATTTCTCATCTTCAGTCCATACTAGCAAACAGAAGAAAACTGAGAGAGGAAGATATTTCACAACTGCAAGATGAATCAGAAATTAATGCAAACAGACAGATAGAAGCACGCTAGTATATTCTAACAATGATAGTGAAATTCATCACATAAAACTTCAGATTATAAGTATTCAAATGACAGTATCTCTCTCAGATGAATTTTCTCAAATTTAAGAATCAGCAAGTGAACAATATATTTCTATGGATGAAAATAAATATGGTTTTCTCATATTCAACAGGAAGGACATCATCTTACAATGTTTTGTGACAAAAATTAGACCATGCCATTTCGTTAAAAAAATGTGAAATTGTTATTTTACTTATTTTGATGTCTGCATGTCAAACTTTCCTTGATATAGTTTGTAAGAGACAGATGTTGAAAACAAGTGTGTATAAAAAGATATTTAGAACAAAATATAAATAATGTAGAAGCTGAAAAAATTCACTCTAATTGGTATTTATAAAAGTTAAGCTGAAAATGATTTGGAATTAAAAATCAAAGAAGATTCAACCAATGTTATGAGTCATTGAAAAGTTTCAAAAACTGTTAGGTATTGAATTTTGATGATGCAAATGTAGTAAGAACAAAAATCAATGATAAGCTAAAACTTATTAGATATATATTTGAAATATGAAATCTGTATTTACAAGATGGATATGTCCCAGGTTCATTCATGACTGCTGATGATGAACCAATTAATTCAGAGGATGTTGTCCATTGGGAGCATATATATGACATCAAAAGCAGGGAAATGTGGAATAAAATTTGAGTTTATGGTGCTTAAATTCTTATTTGAATTTCTAAATCATTTTCAATATCCCTTTAGTCTTACTGTTGTGAACTATTTGTTAAATGATTTTAAAAGATAAAAAAAAATTGAAAGTACATTGGATCCAGATGGTAAATAGAATGGCTATTTTTCCTGGCATGTGAAGGTTAAAGTGTGAGATCTAGAAATAGATTCTTGAACTGGACCCTAGTGTGATGCTGAACTAAGAATATTTCATGAAAAGTTCTGAGAATTAGTTTAAAACAAAACACATGTGGTAAAAATAAATTCTGGGGCCAAAATTACATAATTACATAAAAGGTGTTAATGTCTTAGGACAAACATAGCAGTAAATTTTTAGGCAATTTTCCCCTCTCCTTCGACCCCTCCCTTACTTTCTGCCTCAATCTTTGTCTCACTTCCTGTCTCCCCCTCCATGCTCTTTTATGAATCTGGACTAATTCAGGAACTGCTGAAAGAATATCTAAATGGCTGTCCTCACTTTATTGCAATTATGGATAAACAGAAAAAATGTTGGCTGTCTCTCAAGGAAGGTCAATCCACTGAAACCTTCCAGATATCTTTTTTTAAACCAAAGGATGTGTATGGTTTTAGAGAAAAAAATTCCTTAATAAGGAATAATTACCATAATCTCAATTAATAAGATAGGATGTCCTTTTCACAATCTTGATTGTTGCAAGTGAATGTTTCAGTATGTGTAGATTTATTGAGCAACTGCTGTATGCAATATATTGGGAATGTGAAAATAAATAAGATATAGCCTCTTCTCTCAAAGAGAGATGGGTTCAAATAGTAAGCAATTATAAAATTTAAGGGCTAAGTAAGCAAAAGATGCAAAGAGAGCATCTCCCCCCAAAAAAGATAATGCATTCCCATGGGAGAGGCTTGAGTTAGTTATACCTGTTGAAGCAATAGAAACTCAATGGAGCCTGTGTTTTTTGTTCATTTCATAGGTGAGAATAAGATTTGTTTACTCTGTGGCAATAAAGTATCTGGCATAGCTATCACAAACTTAAGTTTCCTACAAATTGTTGCCTTTCCACTCTTTCAAGGTGCATGTGGCTCAAGAGTCTATTTGGCAAACCAGTTAAGAAGGGTGTGTTAGCTTTGGATTAACGTTTTGCCCAAACTAATGTTTCTTGCCAATGACCTGAATCTCAATTCAAAAGGGCGATAATGGCCTAAGATGGAAGAAATGGATTTTTTTCAGTTTATCCACCAAAGTAGTAAAAAAATGTAAAATCTATATCCAAATACACATAATAAATTTCCATTGCTTTAGGGACAATATTAAAGCATTTCTGTTTCCTTTTTATTCTGGATCACAGCCCTGACTACATAGAGTTCATATATATATGTTTTTCTAATGGACTTTCAATGCTCAAGATTATTTTCTTTTTAAAAGTGGTCCTGATAACTTTTAGTATAGTTGCTCTCTGGGAATGCTAATTTTTCCTCCCGTTTAATTTGCCCCTTTCCACACCCACTCCCCAGGTCCCATTTTTTCAGTAATGCAAATTAGGCAATTATTTACTTTTTGTTTGAGTTTAAAAAGCACATCTACACCACACAAATGCATTTTGGATCCCATTCATGCTGAAAAATTACTGGTAACTTGACGAATCTGCAAGTAATTTTACAAAAATGTTGAGTTACTTTTGCCAAGGATGTCTGACCCCCGGCCTTACTTCACTGATGTAAGTTTTTCAGCATTGGCCTGGTCTGATCAGTACCAGCTGTGAGTGCTTTGGTTGTACACATCGGATGTTAAACAAAGGGGAAAGAACAGTGTACTCTAGTTCAAGCATGGAGGTTTGTGAATTGGGACAGAAATAAGACTGTGTTTGGAACTGAGGCATGTCTTTCAATTCCACTAAGCTTCCCTTTGCTCACTTAAGCTATTTGATTGCATCTTGGTGCGTCACTTAAAAATCACTCTCAATCAAATGCTGCTCAGACCAGAGAAAGTGAATATCTCTAAGAAAGAATAAACAGAATTTATTAGGAAATGGTTTTGTCTAACAGATTTTTAAAATTATATTTTTTGGTCCAAACTCTATGGAATTCTAAGGGAGAAAAGAAAACAATAAAATATTAATAAGGTATTTTAATTTCCTTAGAGAGTAATAAATAATCGATTGCAGGACACATGGTAATAGCAGGAGTTAAAATTTTTTAACTTTTTAATTTTTGCTTTGAGAGAGAATGGAGCTGGTGAAAGTGTGGAATGTTTTGAGTATGTTTACATTTAGCCTAAATACTGACAGAGTGATGCCCATAAAATCCATGTATAGAACAGAACTGGTATTCTATATTTTACTGTATCTAGAGATAAATTATGTAATGACAAGGGTCATGGTATCAAAGCAACCTGCAGTTCAGGTTGAGGATGGCAGAAACAGTTACTGAAGATTGATGTTTGGAGAGAGGTGGTAGTTACGGATTGATGACAAAATGTCCATCAGGAAGATGAAACAATCGCAGCATTATTCATAGTAGCCAACAGGTGGATGCAACCCAAATGATGAACCCCATTAGTGAATAGAGAAACAAAATGTGGTATATCCATACAGTGACCTATGGAGTCAAAAAGCGATACATGCTACAACATGGATAAATCTTATAAATATTATGCTAAGTGAAAGAAGCTAGATGCAAAAGGCCACATATTGAATTATTCCATTTATATAAATGGAATAGGCAATTCCCTAGAGACAGAAAGTAGAATGGCAGGTGACTTCTAATGGGCACAAGATTTACTTAGGGATGATGAAAATATTCTAGAACTAGATATTGGTAATTGCACAACTTTGTGAATTTACTAAAGAACATGAAAGCATACTTTTAAAGCATAAATTTTATGTAATGTAAATAGGATCTCGATTTAAAAAACATATGAGGAAGAAAAAATAAGCCAATTGTAATTGTGAAATGTGGGTTGTTTGCATATTGCATCTTCGTGTGTTCTCCATTGTCTCCCTCTGAGAATCTATGTAGTAGAAAGCTTCATTGCATTGCCCAAGTCTCAAATTTTCTACTTCTTTATGCTTATCTGCTCCATTCTAAGCCATCTCTGTTTTTTCTAATTTCCTGTTCCTAAGTTTTTCTTTTCAAAAGTGTGTCTGATCACCTATTAAACCTATACTGACATCTGAGTTTTAATTATTATATTTTTCATTTTAAGATATTATCTTTGGAACTTTTTCTAAATTTTCTTAGTCATATTTTGTTCTCTTGTTTCTAAGACATGTATTCAACATTCTCTTTTATTGCTTTAATTGTATGCAACAAACTTTTTAATTATCTCTGACTGATAATTACAATATCTCCAAAATTGTGAGTTGAATTTTTCAGTTTGTTGCTTCTATCAACTCTCATTCATAGTGTCTTGTTTCTTCATTTATGTCTTCATGAATGTGTGTTTGTGTCTGTGTGTGCATGGGGGAAATGGAGGATGTGTTCCTTGTAACTTTATGGTAAACTTTAAGAGTTGAACTTAAACACTAATTTTCCATTGACTATTTGTTTTTTCTTCTTTTAGGTGCCTGGATAAACAAGAAATTCAGAACACTTTGAGTTTGGGCATTTTCGGAACACCTAGACAGCATCAGTCATACCTCCATACCTGTGTGAGTACTAGTTTGTAGTTCAAACATTCAAGAGAAAATTTTTCTTTTTCTTATGTAAAAGGATATCACTCAGGGACTTTTTTTTTTCACTATTTTTCTTTTTTAAAAAAATAAGTTGTATTTTAATAGGCAGGAAGGGAGTGTCACCTTTCAAGGATTCTAGCTTTAATGTGAGATTTTATAAGGTATGGGTCCTATTTTTTATCTCCTGTTCCCTATGAAGATATCATCCATTAATGTAAATTAACATGAAGACTGTAATTTGTATAAGAATGTATATTGCTGCTTTATTTTTGATATTCTCAAATTGGAAACAACCAAAATGCCAATCCCCAAGAGGATGGATACACATATCAGAATATATTTTATGATGAAATAATTCTCACCATTAATCTTAAAAAAGCAACTGATAGACAAAACAATACGAATATTTTTCGAAAACATGCTGGATGAAAGAAGCCAAACCAACAAATTTTGAGATCAGGAAAAGCCAATGGATAATAATAAAAATCAGAATAATGATTCTGCATAGGGAATTGGGACTAACTGGAAAGGTTGAGAAAACTGTCTGAAGTCTTCCTTCAAAACTTTCTTTGTCTTAAGTGGCTCACAAGGGTGTATATGTGTTTATGTATTCAACAAAATCTATCAGATTGTACACTTAAGTTCTGTGCATTTTAGTTTATGTAAATTTTATCTCAATAGACTAATAAAGACTCTCTGAAAGAGGTAACAAACTGATATTTGAAAATTTTGTAGATAAATGAAAGCAAAAGAGGTAACCTTTTCACTGATAACCTTAGAACAAAAGAGGGCCGAAAAATCAGATGAATCAGCTAATAAAAATAAATTTCAGTCTATTTAGTTTCAAGTAAGGATTACAAATGCATGACTTATATCCCAGCATTTCCTTCTTCTCCACACATGGTCAACATTACTAATTGTTTCAACACTTTACAAAATTTTTGACTCAAAATAATCTTTTCAACATTTCTGGGTAACCATTGCCAATTTGCAAACAAGATAGACATTATTTACCACTAACATTTTAAGCAGCCAAAATTTAAGTTACTTGTGTATCAATTTCTCTTTTTCTCTTTTATTCCACATCCAACCTATCCTAGTGCTATTAGCTCTATCTAAAACTTATTTCTAAATTCTGATAACATCTTTCCACCTTTAGGACTACCATCCTAGCCCCGCCACCATCATTTCTTGACCATACCATTGCTCCCTCGTTGTTCTTCTTGTTTCTACACCTTCCATCCTACTTTATTACATAGGAACAGAAGGATTCTTCCAAAATATGTCACATAGGGGGCCTCCAAGCTCCTTTAGGGTAACGGCCAAGCTCCTATCATGGTCTAACTCCCGTTTTAGATCTGGCTGCCACTAATTTTCTTGCCTTTTATTATATTCTTGCTTGATCTCTCCATTGGAGACAGATTAAGTTCCTTGCTGTTTTTTAAACACAGCATGCATACCTCTGGTTCACTGCCTTAGCACTTATCACCTCTTTTGCTGCAAATGCTTTCCATGTTATCTTCATGGAATATCACCTCATTTTCTTCATGTTATCTACTCAAATGTCAACTTACCAGAGAATCATTTCCAGACCATCCTATCTAAAATATTATACAGTCCTCCATCCCCTGTTCAACTTTCTCTCTTTACTGCTTGACTTTTTTTATAGAACATATTCTCTCTCCCTCTTTCTCTCTCTGACACACACACACACACACACACACACACACACACACACCACACCACACACACACACACACACACACACACATTATTTTCTGTCACTTTCCCCTGGAAGTAAAATGTATTTACTTTGGGAAGTTTAACTATTTGTTCACTATCCTATATCCAGAACCTAGAATATAGTAGTTATAGGTTTATATATCTTCAGAACCTGGCACACAGTAGATTTCATAAGTATTAGTTAAATAAGTATACCCAAGGAATTTATATTTGGAAGAAAAAAATCAATGCTACATCCCACTCCTTGAGGAAAAAAGAAAAACAAAACTGTTCTTCCCCTCTCTCATACTATTGGATATCTGAAACCATTATTTTTGAAAGAAAAAATATGAATTCCACTTATATTACAAACTATATGCATGCAAGGAAAATTATTTGATGCTCTGTTATTTTTTATCTCTCTGCTTCAGTTTTTATAACTTATATTGATAAGAATTCAAATTTACTGATTCTTTATTCTGCTATGCCAATCTATTGTTTAAACCCATCCAAAAAGTTATTAATTTCAGATACTTTTCAGTTATATAATATCTATTTGATTTTCTTCATAGGGTTTCTACTTATTTGTTACAATTATTAATTTTTCAGATATTTTGTTCATCCTTTCCTCTATTTTTAACATATGTATGATAATCATTTTAAATTGTTTATCAACAAATTCTAACCTCTGAGGCAACTATATTTCAGCTTTTGTTTCTTATTTTTGCTCTTGATTTAGGGTTATATTTTCCTGCTTCTTCGCTTGCCTTTTAAATTACGGGTGTATGTCAGATATTTTATATTTTAAAAAAACAAATACTAAAATGGATATTATTTTCCCTCAGAGAATATACCCTTTTATATTTCTAGCAGCTAGCATGAGGAGTTGAATATATATTAATTCATTCAGAAGATGTGCTATGTCAGCAATTGATAGCAGTGTCAGTTTGTTTTAATTTATGTCTGGTATCAAAGGTTTTGAGAATATTATATGTATCTGTGCTATGTGCATTATAGGCAAATCATTCTAGCAGAAATTTGGGATCGATATGCAAGAAGATGATGAAGATCATTTTCCCTTTCCAATCTAGCCTTCTTTTGCCATACTCTTGGTAAATGTTTCATAAATGAAGTCTGGTAGGTCGGAAGAACAACCTCTGTCAGATTTCAGTCAATCATGCCACCTCTGTGGTTATTAAAAATTTCACTAATTTCTCTTGACCCCAACATATGTCCTCTACCTATATGGTAGGAGGGGCCTGCTACTCATATGCCCAGATACAGCTAGTGCCCCCAGAGAAGAAAGGGCCAACATCCTGCATTCAATCAAGAAGATCTCATTCTTCTATAGAACGGACTTCATTTAGTTATTATTATTATTATTATTATTATTATTATTATTATTATTGGACCTGCAACCATTCACTATCTTTTAAAAATAATATAGGAAGAAACTTAAATGTATATTTTTAAGTGAAACAAGCCAATTTGAAAAGGCTACATAGTGTATCATTCCAACTATATGACATTCTCGAAAAGGCAAAACGGTGAAGACAGTACAAAGATCTGGGTGTGAAAAGAAGGAATGAAAAGACAGAGCTCAGAGGATTTTGAAGACAGTGAATCTACTCTGTATGATACTTGATATGGTTTGGTTGTGTCCCCACCCAAATCTCATCTTGAATTGTAATGCCCATTAGCTCCACGTGTCACGGTAGAGACCTGGTGGAAGGTAATTGAATCATGGGGACTGTTTCCCTTATGCTATTCTCATGATAGTGAGTGAGTTCTCACAAGATCTGACGATTTTATAAGCATCTGGCATTTCCTCTGCCGGCACTCATTCTCTCTCCTGCTGCCCTGGGAAGAGGTGCCTTCTGCCATGATTGTAAGTTTCCTGAGGCCTCCCCAGTCGTATGAAACTCTGAGTCAATTAGACCTCTTTTCTTTATAAATTACCCAGTCTTGGGTATTTCCTTATAGCAATGTGAGAACAGACTAATGCAATATTCTAATGGTGGCTACATGTCACTATACATTTGCCCACACCCATACAATGTACAACAGCAAGAACTAAGCCTCATGTAAACTATGAACTTTGGTTGATAATGATATGTCAATGTAGGCCCATCAATTGTAACAAATATACACTGCTGGTGGAGGATGTCAATAATAGGGGAGGCTGTAATGTGTGGAAGCATGTGGTATTTCCGTACTTTCTGCTCAACTTTTCTGGGAACCTGAAACTGCTCTAAAAATAAAGTCTCTTAAAAAAGAATTTTTAATATATATATACTATATAGAAGTATATATAATATGCATTAGTTAATATGGACTTTTTAATCTATATAATATAATATGTGTGTGTGTGCATGCGTATATATGTATATATATGCACACATACACATTATCTACATTTTCCCTAGTTGTTATGGAAGAAGCAATAGTTTCTCACAAGCTTCTGCATTCTAACAAAAGTTAAACTTACGTAAATTATTGGAAATCAGTATAGTTCTGAGAAATCCAAAGTATTGCATCTATTGGAGCGGTTATCTCTCTCGCCTACTATTTAGGCAGCAACTGATAATAGATGATGAATAGGAACAAAATCATCAAGAGTTACAGACGAGGTTTTCAATTTTTTTTCTGAAGTGTTTATGATTGAAATCATCTCTCAGAGAATTAGTAACTTCTTAGGTGAAAAAAGGCTTATTTTCAAATTGAGTATTCTAAGAATAAAGCAGTAAGAAAATAATATATGTGTGGGGATCATAAGAATTTACTGTACTGTAGAAGTAATGCCAAAAGGTTTTAAAATAAAATTATGGATAATCAATCTTCAATATACACTTGAATGGGAGGATATTTGACCTCTGTCACTGAGAATATGACACTAATGACATAGCCCTTATTGACTTCCATTTCTCTCATCTAGAATGACATAATCTTAACATTTCTTCCACTTCTAACTTTCTTTGACACCATTCTGATGTCCACTAAGATATCCACATAGACTTTAGAAGTTAGTAAAGTATTGTAGTTATAAACCTGGACTTAAGAATAAAATAAATTTGAGCTTTAATCTCAGCTCTCTCTACATGTCCTGCAACTATGATCTTCAGCAAGTTACCTAGGCCTTTTAAGCCTTAATTTTCTTATCTGTAAGTGGGAATAAACACACCCACCTCAAACTGTTCTTACAGTAATTATATTACATAGTGAGGACTTAGTAAATGATATAAATATTTTATTTCCTCACTTCTAAGGCACCATTAACGTAGAAACATTTCGTGAGAATAAACTAAGAGAAATACTCTGAGATATATATATATATATAGATATATAGATATATAGATATATATATGACAAGTTGTTTCCCAATGCAGAAGTCTAAAATGAGGAAAAAAAAATAACTTTTTTGAAAAGAAATAATTCTTATATATTTTCCCATTTGGGGCTGAATTGCTCTCGGTGTATAATAGTGGGATTTCTGAAAGAGGGCAAAATGAAAGTGCTGTGGTTTCAAATGAAAAGTTAGCATTCACAATTCCACCCGTTAGCAGTGGCTTTTTCACTAGTGGAAAGAAAAAAGTGGAGTTACACTGTAAACTGAAAAATTGGTAAGAGAAAAGTTGAAGGTCCACTTATTTTTAAAAATTCTACCTGAATTACGCTTGTTAGCCAATTCCACAGCCAATCTACAATACTTTTTTAGAAAGTAAAATGGATAAACTTTACTTAGTGGTTGTCAAGGTTGCTTGATTACTAACATGCTCATATAACCAACTATTTCAGAAGAGTGGCAACTTGCAAAGTAATATAGCTAAGACAAATAACAAAGGGGAGAAAGCCATCTGATAACCATAAAACTGTGGATATATTGAAAAGGAAAATCAGGCTAGATGCCTTCCTAAAAATTTCATTTTGTATGAGCTATTCCAAATTTAATATTTTTAAAAGAACTGAACTATAAGCTAGAATAAAACCTATCAAATACTTAATGAATTGTTCACTTTCATTTCTGAAATCTTGAATTCCATTTTTACAGAAAATATCAAGTAGTCTATGAAGTGGAGGTACAAACTAGTCATTACATTTTATTCATGTTTTAAAGTTAGATCTTAGTTTTAAAGTTAGACCTTCTTTTTAATTATTAGGAATTATGTATCTATTGATTTTATTATTGATTATTTATTGATTGATCCATCTGCCTTGACCTTTCAGCAGTACTCTTTACCAAAAGCCTAATCTGAAAAACGAATGTTTAGCTAATTTTTTCCCTATTAAGTAGTGAAGAATCATGACCTAGAAATTCAAAAGAAATAAACGAGGAAAACTAAAATGGCATTGACCAAAGAAAGCATGGCTGAATGTGAGGAAAAATATTTTATTATTCCTCCCATAAATTGACCAAAACCAAATGACTAAAGTTTTTAAATCGGGAGTATAAAACTTTTGAAGATAGACCTTTTAAAAGAGAAAATACGTAAAACCTTACAGAATGGCTTTAAACTATCTGAATATTGAGAGAATATGATTCAATTTCAGTAACCTTGAATTAAGTCTTATTAAACCTGGAAAATCCATTTATCTCCTTTAATTTTATGGCTTATTGTGGAGAGAAATAATGCTTTATCTAGTGTGTCCCAGCCTTTGAGAAAAGAAAAATAAGAAACCCTTCCTAGGTAAATAGTTTGGCTTTTGGTATGGAAATGTTTCAGTATTATAACATGCCTAATCTATCCCACATGCCAACCCAAAATAGGACCTGCATATTAGACGTGTAGAGGAAATGACTGGATTAATTTTGTATTGTTATTAATTATTATGTATGGGGAAATAGATGGGAAAATTATTTATCAAATAATCTCAAGGAAGAGATGGGCCATCTCTATGCCCCTTCTTGGATCAAAATAAAGCTGAGGAAAGGTTTTGACTGAGACCTCCAACAAGTTTCCTCTGGAGACGTATTCTTCACAAAGGGCTTCATATAACATGTGAGCCAAGGTAATGAGGTACCGGAAAGAAATCTTGAAATCATGGGTTACGTTTTGTTGTTTTCAAGTAAAGAGAAAAACAATTGTTCATTTTTCCATAGTTTTACCATTAAGAGTCCCTTGAGGAAAGTGAATGAGAAGTTACACATTTCTGACAAACAAATTCATTTACCCACACATTTCAAGGTTGTGATTAGAGCATCAGTAACTGGCTAGAGAAGAGATTGCACTGAGGCAGATAATAAAGTTCATTGAACTCTGTGATCCGGGCAGTACACACACATGGTGAAGCTCTTCCTGGGATTACAGATCTGACATTTTGAGCTGACCAGTTAAGGAGAGATTTTTGAGAAAAGCAAGCAAAAGTAAAAACAACAAAGCCAAATTAATTTTTTCCTTTAAACTATGAAACCACCACGTAAACAATAGAGTCTTTTCTCTGCCTAGGGCACTTACTAAAAAATTTTCTACAACTACCTTGAGCTGATAATATCAAAAGTAGAATAATAAGTAGATTAATAATATTAAATTTCATATTACTAAGAAAGTAAGTTGATTAGTAAGAATATTTACAACTAATATTAAGAAATAATTTTCTTTACATTATTTGGGGATAGCTAATGAAAATACCCCAAATCTGGAATAATATTTTTACTAATAAGTATCTTTCCAGTACAACCTGATACTTGATAATCATAAAACAAATAACCATGTCATGTTTTAGAAATATAAAATGCCATAAATTGCAACAATGATTGTATTTTATATCTCCAAGTACTTTTTAATTACTGAAAAAGTTGATTAGTACATTCATCAATTTCCCCCTTATTTTCCTCTGACTTATTAAAATTACACTAAGCAATTCAGGAACACAATTCTAATTCATTAGCGACTTTAACTTAAGACAAATTTTAAAATGTTTAATTGCACAAATGTCTTATTAAAATGCTGGCGGACTTATGCTGGCATGAACTGTAACTTTCTACTTTTATAAATATAAATAGATTAGGATCCAAGAATAAAACAAACAAGAAACAAAAAGAATGATTCTTATATTCTACATATAGTCTATAGAGAACCTCAATAACCTTTCTACTAATGAGTGGAGCGTATCTGATGAAATTCCCCTTTGGACATTTTTCAGATATTAAATTTTGAAATGACATATCTTGCAAACAAAGGTGGAAGCAATTTTATCCTATTAACAGTTTGAAATTTTGCACAATGAAAATGGAAGGGGAAAGTAAAATGAGGTTAAAGAGAAAGCTAATTAGAATTTGGAAGTTTGCTGGGTCAATGTCTAGACTTTGGAGGTCTAGGTTTAACAATTTGTGTACCACATAGTTTAGCTCTAAAGATTGACCTGTACTTAAAAGACTTAATGAATAGACCTCTTTCTCAGAATGCTAAGGATGCACATTGCAATATCATGAGAGTGAATGTGTGGGAAAAGAAACACACAAGCAGAATACGCAGAGCTTTTTATAAATCTTATGTACTTAGAAGGTTCTCAAAATTAACATAGAAAAGAAGCTACAGAAAAGGGAAAAATACTTCTGAAGAGTCGACCACCCATGGAACAGCCTCTCAGACAGAGCTGTTTGCTTACCTGGTAAGAATATAGCCCAGAAACATTCTCCACTATACTTGATGAATTGTTTTTCTTTGTTACACTCTGAAAGTTTTCACCAATTATGAATTGATTGGATTGAAACTGTCTCGATTAGGATGCAAATTCCCATGGTATAAGCTATCAGGTGATCTAATTTAAATTTTTAGAATCAGATAACTGAAAACAATAAGGAAGAAGAAAGCACTATTTGGTGATAGAGGGGAGAGCCAGTCCTTTTTGATGTTGAACAATTTTATTTGATAGGGCAGGTAGAAAGAGTAGAAAAAGGAAAGGGGCCCAGGAAACCTTATGATAGCCCTGGGTACCAAATGACTGGGAAGGAACCTGAGACTGAGAAAAATCAGATGATGTGAAAGAGACTGTATGATAATTATGAAATGATGCCCATCATCAACATGGTGTATGTGCCCCATACTGATGTGTCATATCAATCAGGAGGTTCAGCTGCAAGTAACAACACGTCCCTCTCAAACCACTGTAGAAAAATCAATGGGGCCCTCTGGGCAAAACAACACAGGTTCTAGGTCACTTCCAACATTCTAACTCCAGAGATGCTATGGAATAAAAGTGAAAGTACTGGAGTCCGAAGAACTAATGCAAAATTCATGAGAGACCACAGACAGAGTAACACCGAATGTCACTATGAACGTATATACATGAGGTGGCATGGGGACAGGCTGGAGAAGGGTAAAGGCCCAAAAAACGAAAGCATTATAAGGTATTAAGTAATGAAACTAATAAAGATTATTCAAGATTTGATAAGGAAAAAATTTAATATCCAGCCTATTATATAAAATATTATTTGAATAATTAGGCAGATGTAGCATGGGCAGAGATGAAAAAACTTAAAATGCAAGGATGTTATGGCTTCCAAATTAATCTACAAATTCAATGTTATGCAAATCAAACTGCAGTTGAGGTATTTTGGGCATTCAACAAGTAAATTCTAAAATTCAGGTAAAAGAATGTATCATAGTAGCGAAATCTATGTTGGTAAAAAAAATTGAAAGAGGGTAACTAGTTCCACCAGATGTTAAAGCACACTACAAAAATGCAACAACAGGAGTATGGAACTAGTATAGAAACAAATAGACCAATAGATAATAACATATACCTCAGCTGCAGACCTACTTGTATAAAGGAATTTTATACATGATAAAGCTGGCAACAGAAAGCAATGGAGAAGGGAGTTTAGTAATGGTGCTAGAGTGATTGACTTACTAAATGTAAAACTGGCTTCCTAATCAATGCTATATTCAAAGATGTACTCATGGGAGATTCATGACCCAATGTGAAAGACAAAAAATAAAAATGCTAATATGTACATGTTGAAGAAGATCTTTATAAATTGAGAATGAGAAAATATCCTAAGCAAGACCCACAAACTGCCTATCAGTAATGAAAGCATCGATATATTTGACTTAAGCAAAATTAATAACATTTATTCCTCAAAGGACAGATAGACAAAATTAACAGATAGGTAACACAGTGAGAGAAGATATTTGTACTGTATCTGTAATGTCTATAATTGACAAATAAAAATTGTTTTTACAACAAAACTTCTGTAAAAGAAGAAAAAGGAGTTATTGAACTCAATAACTAGAAAAATGTAAACCAAGAAAATAATGTGATAATTTATTATAATTTATATACATAAGAATGACAACAGTGTGTAGGAAGGCAATACAAAATATTGGCCAGGATGTAGAAGAAGAGAACATTTACTAACTTTTGGTGAAAGCATAAATTGGCCATTCAGGTGGCAGTATTCAGCTAATTGCAGGGTATATCTGCTTTCTGAACTAAAGAATCTACTCAAATTAGCTGGGTGTGGTGGCGGGCGCCTGTAATCCCAGCTACTTGGGAGGCTGAGGCAGGAGAATCAGTTGAACCCGGGAGGCAGAGGTTGCAGCTAGCTGATACCGCGCCACTGCACTCCAGCCTGGGTAACAGGAGCGAAACTCCGTCTTAAGGAAAAAAAAAAAAAAAAAAAAAAAAAAAAAAAAATCAACTCTTAGGCATATATCACAGAAAAATATTTGCAGAGTTCCAACAGAGATCATATCCTACGTTGTTTACCATGGTAGCAATAATATTTTGCCTCCAACTCACTGTTTCCATAAACACATGCAGGTAGAAGCAAGGAGGAGGCGGCAAACTACACATTTGCTTCCAAAGAGTGAAGAAGCTCAATACACTGGATGCATCCTATGGAACCTTCTTCAGCAGCTTAAACCAACAGATCTATAGACAGTGTCATAAATAGACTTTGAAGGCACTGTAATAAAATAAAATTTACAGCAAAATACCATTAATGTAAATTAAAAACACATATGCATATAAAACTTAATGTTATTTTAGTAGGCTGCTTGCAGAGATCACACGTGGCCAAGATTTTTAACGTGGAAGCTTATGGTAGGCAGGGAAAAGCAAGTAAAGATCAGCATGAATGGGAAAAAAAGAATATGCCATGAATAGCTCTGGCATCAGTAGATGATAATAATTCACTCTGATCTAAGCAGTATTTTTAATTCAGTTATCAAAACTTGGCATCACCAGAAGGAAGAGTAGGAGGAGGAGAATCCAGTATCCTCTGGCCTGATGTGGTGGCTCAGAAACGTGAGCAGGACTCTTTATTCTTTGTGTCTGCTTTCTTGGTATTGGCTCCTTTCTTGGCAGATTTCTCCTCCAGTGATCCCATGCTGCCTCTTGGTTTCTCTTTTATATTCAGTAAGGAAGAAAGTTATTCACTTCCGAACCATCAAGGAAAGTCCTAGTCTTCTTTATAATTTGGTTGATAAATGTCTTATGACATCACTATGGACAGTCATGTGTGAACTTTTGCTCTCCTTTGGAGCCTGGTGTCTAGCTTCCTGTCTTCTGAAGATGGAGCTTGATTCTCCTTCATGTCCCTCATTATGAAGCCCTAACTCTGTTTCTTTTCCCTGGGAATGGTTCTACTGCTCTAGTGGGTTTTTTTTGTTTTGTTGTTGTTGTTGTTGTTGTTGTTGTTTTGAGACGGAGTCTGGCTCTGCTACCCAGGCTGGAGTGCAGTGGCCGGATCTCAGCTCACTGCAAGCTCCGCCTCCCGGGTTCACGCCATTCTCCTGCCTCAGCCTCCCGAGTAGCTGGGACTACAGGCACCCGTCACCACACCCGGCTAATTTTTTTGTATTTTAAGTAGAGACGGGGTTTCACTGTGTTAGCCAGGATGGTCTCGATATTCTGACCTCCTGATCCACCCGCCTTGGCCTCCCAAAGTGCTGGGATTACAGGCGTGAGCCACCACGCCCGGCCACTGCTTTACTTTTAACATCACTCTTAACTTTTCTGGAATTCTTGGATGTCAATTTTGAGATGACTGGGTTACTTTGTTGTTTTTTAATATAATATTTCATGCAGAATTGTTATGTTTGTATAGGAGTGTTAACTTTTTTCCTGTATTAATGTAGACCATAATTTAATGGAAAGTTTATCCCAGGTTTCAAAGGCAGCTTACAAACTTTTTTTCTTTTTTTGAGATGGAGCCTTGCTCCCTCGCCCAGGCTGGAGTGCAATGGCGCAGTCTCGGCTCATTGCAACCTCCGCCTCCCGGGTTCAAGCCATTCTCTTGCCTCAGCCTTCTGAGTAGCTGGGATTACAGGCACGTGCCACCACGCCCAGCTAATTTTTGTATTTTTAGTAGAGACGGGGTTTCACCACGTTGTTCAAGCTGGTCTTGAACTCCTAACCTCGTGATCCGCCCACCTCAGCCTCCCAAAGTAGGGGGATTACAGGCATGAGCCACCACGCCAGGCCAACAAACAAACTTTTGAAATAAAATTTGTTAAATATTGGAAACTACCTGCATATTGAAATAATCCTGAAACATGGTTTAATAACATGTAAAATAGTAAAATATTTTTATGAATAAAGAGCAAAATGTTAATAAAATGGAAAGAAACTGGGTTTTTTAAGTTCCAAGAAACTAAGTACTATTACTACTTGGGAATTATTGTTAGGACAAAGTTATTGCTATTTAAGACAAAATAATGTAATTACTATGAACATTTAGTAATAGTCATTACGATTTAGAGCAAAGAATGCAACTTTCCAGGAAAATTGGTTCAGTACAGAGTGCAGGAATAAACAACGATGGATCTGTGTACCTACATGTGTGATTTCTCAGTGTTTGACAAGACTAGTACTGAAGTCACCTTTGCAAAATTATGACTGTCACAGTGAAAGAGATCTAACTTAATCCACTCCATCTTGCTTCTAACCTCCAAGCTGTTCTTGTTCATTCTTGGGCTTAGACTAAACTAACTTTGGGATAAACTTAGTTTATAGTTTAAAACAAAGATGATAACAGCCCTTTCCCAAAGCAGACCTCCTTCTTGTCTGGGGACTAGGTTGCCTTTGTAGGGGACTAACATTAGCCACAGATTAAAAATTATGGTCTAGGAGTCATGCAGCTTGAAGGCTACAAGGTTCTGACCCTTCCTAAACTGCTCCTAAGATCAGTGCTTGAGATATTTTGCAGACTCTGTACTTGATGGATCAGTTGGCACCACCTAGATGGATTAGCTGGCTCATCTTATCTGGTGGCCACCACCCGGGAACTGACTCAGTGCAAGAAGACAACTTTGACTCCCTGTGATTTCATCCCTGACCAGTCAGCACTCCTGGCTCACTGGCTTACCCCACAACCCACCAAGGTGTCCTTAAAAATTCTGCTCCCCAGCCAGGCACAGTGGCTCATGCTTGTAATCCTAGCACTTTGGGAGGCCGAGGCAGGCAGACCACCTGAGATCAGGAGTTCGAGATCAGCCTGGCCAACATGGTGAAACCCCATCTCTATCAAAAATAAAAATTAGCTGGGTGTGGTGGCACATATCTGTAATCCCAGCTACTCAGGAGGCTGAAGCAGGAAAATCGCTTCAACCTGGGAGATGGAGGTTGCAGTGAGCCGAGATCGCGCCACTGCACTCCAGCCTGGGTAACAGAGCAACACTCCGTCTAAAAAAAAAAAAAACAAAAACAAAAAAACGACTCTGATCCCTGAAACTCGGGGGAACTGATTTGAGTAATAATAGAACTCCGGTCTCCTGCACAGCCAGCTCTGTGTGAATTACTCTTTCTTTTTTTCGATTCCCCTGTCTAGGCAGTGGGTAAGGTAAACCCGCAGTGGGTAAGGTAAAGCCATCGGACAGTTAGAATACCTCTTTCCAGTGATTCTTGAACCAAATATGTAAAAACCACTGAAAGAGCATGTGTAGTTAATTTGACTAAACATATTTATTCTCCAAAAAAACTTTACCTGGGGAAAAATTAATCAATATTCATAGCCTTCCTACCCAATATCTTAACATTGCTTCTTATGTAAATGTGACTGTTAACTTTTAGAAGGCATTTGACTATGCCTACGTTTAATGTCTGCATTTTGTAGATGAGAAGACTGTGGTCTATGGGCTTCAGAGATGTGGCCAAAGCAAACAGCCAAGTCAAATCTTGGCCATCCATGAGTGACATATTGCTTTTTGTTGTTATCTGGATCCTCTTTATGTTGCCTACATCGCTATAGTTCATAAGGCAGAAACACTGAGGTCAAATGGGACTGGAAATGTGAGTGCTCACCTATCACTGTTGGGATCACTACTCAAAATCATAATTAATGGAAGGGGTCATTAACATCTCTACAGATAAAAAAAGAACACTTAATCCATAAGCCAGTGTGTTAGAATGCTAGAGACTTTCAGATTTAAGAATGAGCCTAGTACAATATGTCATTTTCTTATTCATTTATTTATTATACTAAATGGTTACATTCATCACATTCTAGCCTTTGAGTTATTTTATAACATTAATGGAAAAATACTCTTCCAATTTAAATATATTACTCTGACCAACACAAAAATCACACACAATTCCCGCAGTAAAACAAAAAGAGAGAGAGAGAGAGATGCTTTTAGGAAAGTGTTTAAGAAGCTCCTTCAAATAATGTTTCTGGTTTTTATATTTTACTTTTTATTTTTATTGTTACATTACTCAGTCATAAATCCTAAAATATCTTGCTATTTTACCGTCAAGTGTATTTTAACAATTCTCTTGGAATCTGTTCTTCCTGGTAGACAGGATGTTGGTTTTTAAGCAACTTCAACAGAGCACTTGAAATCACTAAATGACTAATCTGCATATTTCAGTGAAACTCTTCATACTTCCAGAGAAACTAGAAACAAAAGGATTCTAGTCAGAAAGATAACAAAACAAAGAGCTAAATGTGTCTAATTTTAAGCAAGCTACTGAAATACTTATAAAATAGGAAGCTAACAATCCAAAGAGTTAATGCAGTTTTCAAGGCCCTTACTTTGCTCTCTAAAAAGAGTTTTATTCTGGGAAAAATCTGGAACAATTTATTCCATTTCCATTTGCTCATAGTGTGTAGAATCATTGAAAAGCACAGTGAAAGCATGGTGTTATTATCTGATATTTATTTATGTGTCTCCCAGAGTGTGGTGGTCTAACATTAGCTATAACAGCATTGGTCTTCATGTCTACCTTCAAACAGACAAGCACAAATGTAATGATAGAGACTCAAATAGTTAATCTCAAAACAAAAGCATTTGGTTATTTCGTGTGTGCCAAGTAAATTGAAGGTGGGACCTTGCTAGATTTTAGGAAGTTCAATTCAGCATAATGGGAATGAAAGTTGGAAATAACATTATCCTGAAGACCAAGCATTCCCACTAAACCCTATTATTTGATCTTTTATAGACTTAAGTAAGTCACAGCAAAATGCCTTAGAATAGGAGGGTAAAATCTGAGATTCATGAAGGGGCATGATGGGGTTTTAATGCAATTCTGGAACAGTATGGTAAATTATGTGTATTTCTAAAAATTCAGGAAAAGATCCAAACTTTCACTGGATTCTCCAAGGTACATATGATGAAAAAGTTAAGAACCACTGTCTTATAAAGGGATTATAGTGAATTTCCTAAATGAAATTAAATAGAAACCAAAGGTTGTCATTTGTTTTCTGTGACAGATGCAGGTAATACCACTGATCAATTCTCGGGGACCTTGACTTTGTGAAATGATCAGATCACAGTGAGCCAAGCAGAGAAGTGATCAAAAATATGTACTGAAATTATCTCATTTTTCATTCCCTATATTCAAAACCTACTTCTTTACTGTTCCAGACTCACCACTGCCATTTCTATTCATAGAAACTGCAGCCTAAATGACTGCTACCTTTACTAATCTATACTTAGATCTTCTATCTAGAGATATCGTGGAACACTATTGAGAAACAAAAGCAAAATTTAACTTTTTTTTTTTTTTTAGACAGATTCTTGCCCTGTCGCCCAGGGTGGAGTGCAGTGGCCTGACTTCTGCTCACTGCAACCTCTGCCTCCCAGGTCCAAGCGATTGTCCTGCCTCAGCCTCCCAAGTAGCTGGAATTACAGGCATCCACCACCATACCCGGCTAATTTTTGTATTTTTAGTAGAGATGTGGTTTCACCATGTTGGTCAAGCTGGTCTTGACTCCTGACCTCAAGTGATCTGCCCACCTCAGCCTCCCAAAGTGCTGGGATTACAGGCATGAGCCACCGCACCAGCCTTTTGTTTTGTTTTTTAAGCAGCAAAATTAGGTACTGTAAAGGGTAGTCCTTTTAATCTACCTTCAATCATAATTGTGTGAGTTTTCAGAAAATTTTGTCCTGATCATTTAAAAATAATTTTCAAATTTTAAGCAGTGTTAGATTTATAGAAAAATTGTGATCATGTTATAAGATGTCCTATATACCCTACTCCCATGTCCCCCTACTATTAACATCTTACGTTAGTATAGTACATTTGTCACAATTAATTAACCAATACTGATACATTATTATTAATAAAAGTGCATACTTTATTCGGATGTATTAGTTTTTATCTGATGCCAGGATTCTTGTTCCAAGAGTCTACGATTTCACATTACATTTAATTGTCATGTTTCCTTAGGCTCCTTGTGCTGTGACAGTTTCTCAGACTTTCCTTGTTTTCAATGACCTTTACAGTTTTGAAGAGGACTAGTTAGATATTTTGCCAAATGTCTGTCAATTCAGGCTTGTCTGATGTTTTTCTCATGATAAGACTACAGTGATTATGAGTGTGGGGGAGGAAAACCACAGAGGTAAAGTGCCATTCTCATTGTTATCATATCAAGGCTGCGTCCTATCAAAGTTAACTCATCATCACTGAGGTCAGTATTGATCAACTGACTGGAGTAGTTTTTGTCAGGTTTCTCCACTGTAAAGTTACTCTTTTTTAGCCTCTTTCCATATTGTACGCCTTCAAAGAAAGTCATTATGCATAGCTCACACCTCAGAAGTAGGGCATTATGCTCTACCTATTTTAGGGCAGAGTATCTACATTAATAATTTAGACTTTTTTGCATGAAGAGTTATCTATCTTTCATATATGAGTGTATAGACTCATTTACATGAGTCTATATATAAGTATATATACTCTAGGAGTCTAGGAGTATATATGAGTCTATAGATGAGTATATATACTACATATGAGTCTAGAAGTATACATGAGTCTATATATGAGTATATAGACTCTGTGTATGAGGACACAATCATAATCCGGTGCATGTTTTTTTTGCTCAAACTGCTCTAAATTTGGCTATAGTCTACTCTGTCAGTTGGCTCTGGTGTCTTTTTGACCTATTCCCCCATCACTGTGATTTTTTTGAGCAATTCTTTACTTTCTGACAATAGATAATGTTCCAGATTCACTGTAATTCTATCTTCCTTTCATTTACTTGTTCTCTATTTACCTTCCTTTCTTTATGCAGATCAAATTGTAAATAGTTTTAGGTTTACAGAAATGTGATGATGTTGCGATATTTTCCACATGTCCTCCTTCCAGTTTCCTCTACCATTTTAAAATGCTAAAAACCAGATCTGAGTTCCCAACCTACACCAGTTTTTTCTCTCTGAAGAAATTCCTCTGAACATTTCTTACAGGGCAGGTTGCTGGTAATAAATTCCCTCGATTTTTGTTTTTATGAGAAAGCCTTTATTTCTTCTTCACTTTTGAAGGATACTATAACTGGATATTGAATTCTAGATGGGTGTTTATTTTCTTTTCTTTCAACACTTTAAATATTTCACTCCACTTTCTTCTTGCTTGCATGGTTTCTGAAGAGAAGTCTGCTGTAATTCTTACCCTCATTCATTATAAGGAAGGTTTCTTGTTTGTTTTCCCTGTCTGTATTCTTTCAAGCTTTTTCTTTATCTTTGGTTCTTAAGTCTGAATATGATACACCTATTTGTAGTTTAAAATTTTATTTTATTTAGTGTTTTCTAAATTTCCTAGATGTGATGTCTGTCATTACTATTAGGATTTCCCCACAATTATTAATTTAAATATTTCTTCTGTTCTGTTTCTTTCTTGTTCTGCTGGTATTCAAGCTGAGATAATCTTACCCGTTTTGAAATCTCCCCATAGTCCTTGGATGTTCTGCTCTATTATATTTACTTATTTATTGTGTTCATACTTCAGTTTAGGAAGTTTCTATTAGCCATCTTATTCTTTCCTTGGCTGTGTCTATTCAGATAATGAGCCTATCAAAAGATTCTTCTTCCTGTAACTGTGTTTTTTATTTCTAGTATTTTCTTTTAATTTCTTCTTAGAGTTTCCACCTCTCTGCTTATATTACTCATCTCTCCTTCCATGCTGTGTATATTCTCCATTATATTTTAAACATATAATTATAGTTATTTGGAATTCCTTGTATGATAATTTCGATACCTGACAGAACCATAGTTTGTTTTGATGTTTGCCCTTCACACTGTGCTTCTTCTTTTCTGTTTGCATACCTTGCACATTTTTTGTTTGAGAATGACACATGATATATCAGGTAATAGGAATTGAGATAAATAAGCCTTTAGTGGGAGGCTTTATATTGATCTGGCTAGAAGCTGAACTGTGTTTAATGTTTGCTGTAGCTGCCAGATGGTGCACATTCTTCTATCAGCCCCATGTTTATCTTTCCTTTGGGCTTTGGGAACCCCTAAATACTTCTCAGAAAAAGTCTTGCAGCTCTATTAACTCTAATCCACTGCCATTACACTGGAGATCTGTTGCTGTTATAGTAAGGTGTGGGGGAAGGAAAGTGTTCTACAATATTATATTTGAATCTCAGTTTTTGTGTTGGCCTGTGTACCTACTCCGTGACCTTCATAAGCTTTCTATAGCTTTCTCTGCTTCACCCATCTTAGGTGAGACTGGAAGTCTGGATGGGGCTGGAGTTGGAGAAATGCCTTTTCCCAGGTGAGATAAAGCTCTAGTAAAGTCAACTTCCTTGGACAGTAGGTCTTTGTTATAATAAATTTTCTGAGTATATTTCATAATGACTACTCTTCCCCTGCCAGAGCGTGAGAGACTCTTTCTCAGTTCTTCACTGTGAGAACAAGGTGTTGTTGCCAAAGGTAATCCCCACAAAAATGCGGGTATCCCATGAAGACTGCAGCCAGCAGAAATCTCTCATTCTCATGCCATTCCACACCTATTCTTTAGCAATTTATCAAAATTACTATTTAAGTGATCCCCCTAGTTATGGCTCCAGTATCTTCTGCTCCAGATAAGCAGATTTTTGTTGTGACTCTTCCAATCACTAGTATTTCCAGATTACAGAATGTTAGTTTGTCTTGCAACCCCAGCTCTCTGATGAACCCACGAAAAGTAATTAATTTTCAGTTCATTTTTTTTTTTTTTCTGTAAGGATGAGAGTAACGACTTCCAACGTTTTTACATGTTGGAGCTGGAATTGGAAATATCATGATATCTTATTGTGGTTCTGTGATCAAATATGTTTGGCAAATAACTGTTAAACAAGTTAAAATAGTTTTATTTTTCATTTAAAAAATGTTCAAGGCTTCATCATTTTTGTGTATGTTATGTGTATTTGTAGTTTAGTCAAAATCTAACACATTCTGGGATCACCTCACTATTGGATCAAAATAATATAAACACTGCAGCATTCTCTTACAGGTCATTTATTTCTTTATTTTTGAAATCCAGCACTTACAATATTTATGCAAATATAACACTCAGAATAATTCTAAGCATGTTTATCCCTGTGATTACATCTTTTTAGCCTCCCTAAAACATATACATTAAATAATTACTTTTTCATCCCTTTTCAATTTCTAGTACAGTTTCTCTTCCAATTAATTCTTCACATTTCTTTCAATGTGCACACAACCTAGTAGTTTGAATCAATAAGGTTTTCCAAGACACAAGAAAATCTTTTTCTAAATCCTGCCTAACAAGTAGACATCTGAAATTTTTTCTTCTCTAGCCAAACGAAATGAATGGATGTGCTATTTGTAAATGCTTAAAGTTATATGAAGTGCATATAATACCACATAATATAAAATACTGTTACTATGTTGCATGAAATATCATCACCTAACAAATTTTAGGATGCCAAGAAATCTGATATAAGGGTCAATGAAAAACATGGCTAACACAAGTGTCATACATTGTGTATTTTATGCTATACATAAGAAACATCTGGAAAAAATAAATTAGAATGGGCCACTGAATTAGGTATAAGAATGAACTCAGGAGGAAGCAGTTTCTATATAAATTGTAAGGTGAGAAAAAGAGAAACCAAATCCAAGAAAAGGCTAATTCTCTAGCCAAAACCTATGAATCTTGCCAAAGTGTGGGAGGTGATGGAAGACTGAAGTAGGCATGTAGCACCCATACTCATTTCCTTAAACCCTTACTCACAGATGCACATTAAAAGACCCACAAATTTTATTTTGGCAACAGCAAAGATAGTTAATCCAATTGCACACACTACTAACTGTTCCAAATTTACATTTCCATGTAAAACTGCAGAACGGGCACATTACATGTGTTTAGACTATACTACACCTGGCTTTTTGAAATTTGAGCTATCTCCACAAGCACAATCCCAGCTACTGGGATTTTTGATTGGGTTGGGTTGCTCTCCCCACAAGCACAATCCCAGCTACTGGGGTTTTGATTGGGTTGAGTTTTTTGGTTGTTATGTTTCAGAGCTTAGGGTTTCTACAAATGGGCTGAAAGAGTAAGCATGCAATATGAAGTGAAGAAGCAAAGAAGATTTTAGGGAATTGGTCGGACAATAATGTGTCATGTGTGGCCAATGTGCAGCCCAGGTGAGGTAGAAGACTGTACTGTATTCCCTGGCCTAGAAAATCTACTCCATTATTCACCCCATATGTTTGCCTTTAGCATCCTAAAAGATAAAGCAGTGTGAACCAATGCCAGGTAATTCTAGATCACACGCACTGATTATGGAATTGTTAAACTGTGAAATCCTCAGGGGGCTGAATCCAGCGAGTTACACTTGGTGAAAGGAAGTAACAGTCAAGACTTCTGCAAAAAGTATGTATGGATGGGGAGAGGAATCGTTCCGGGTGTGGATTCAAGGAGAAATAAATTTGCAAAAAAAAAAAAAAAAAAAAACAAAAAAAAACTGCAGCAGTTGATAGACACTCTCCCCGGCAAACTACATTCAAGTGTCAAAGAGGAACAGAAAGGATAGGTTGGAGAGAGGAGGGGAGTTGAGATACTTGCTGTCATGATGTTGATACATTACTTTAAAATTTTTCCGAATAAAGTGGAATATGAATGTATATAGCAATGCTTTTTGCTTCTCTTTAAGGTTGTCAGACTGTCATTTGTTCTGATGAAAACCCCGCACTCCTTGAGTGGTCAGCCAGTTTCATCCCAGGACAGCCGCACTTCACAGGCCTCTACATCGTAAGTCTCATCTATCTTCATATTCAGCAAAACACCAGATAAGTGGCTAATTAGCATCATTAACATCAGAAATGGGTTTTCATTGGTGAATTTAGTGGCTTGTTAATCAGCATACTGGATGTTAGAAATAGGTTCTGAATTGTGAAATTAGAAGAAATCAAGATATGTGAATTGGTTAAAGTATTATAGAAACATACTTAACACTTGCATAAAATGGGAAATTAGAATCTGTGAGATCTGTTGGGATGGCCCCCAAGGTTACATCGTTAAATGGACTTGAGTCCAGTCTTTGGGTGAGAGAATTTCATAGTGACCGGTGCAAATTTATAAAGGTAACAAAACCTGCCTCTGAAATATTGCTATGTTTGTCTCCTGTAAATCATTCATGTAACAAATATGTATAGTTTGTTCATCTAAAAGCACAGTGATCTGGGTCTTTATCAAACTTAAACAACATTGTATTAACTCTTTTGGGTTTGCCTGTGCATTCACGTTTAATTAATGTATGTCTATATGAACATAGATTTTGGTCTGAAACTTGCTTTTATTACAACTGATAACAAAGCTTGTTTACAATGAGCAACAAATACTCATACACATCAAAATGTTCAGCTTTTTTTATAAAAGAACTTCTGAGTTGTATGAAATCAAATTGGTTTATATCAGTTCAGAACAGTTTGCAATAATGTGCTACAGAGAAGTAAACATCTTCTGTTCCAGCATTACAGGATTTTGTAGTGTGTTGAAGACATGCTGTTTGGTAAGACGATCCATACTCCTTGACAGAATTCAGCCCTGATGGCATGACAGTTTTGTTGTAACTTTTAAATAACTGTAATGTTATTATTTCTGTTTTAGAGAGGAATCTGAGGTCAAAGAAGTTAAGTAGCTTGCCGAATTCTAATACATGCGAAGGAATACAGAAAGCCATTAATTCCAAATGTCTTACTTTTTAACATCATGTTCTTTTCTCTAAGTCATGGTTCTGTATCTTGGGACAGAAAAAATAGAAAACAAGTTCCAATGAACAACACAGTCAAAAGAGAAGTTTTTGAGGAAAAACACACATAAATTTCTTAACCTCAAGTGCCAAAGAATGTCTCCTATTTCTTAGGGATCACAGTAAAATCCTCTTGGTATAAATTCTGGTTGTTGCTTGATGCTAAGTTAAATGTTTACTAAGCACCAGAGTTCATTCCATCGAGTGGGTTCGATAATCCTCAGTGATTTTTTTTGTTGTTATTATAAAATCTTAAGTTGAAAAAACCTTTTCAGGTACTGTTATGAAAAGACACGTGAACAGGAGGGAGGTGCCTGAAAATTTTACCCAACATTATGTTTCCCGGAATTGATAAGAAGTACTTCTTAGCAAATACCAATTTATCAAGTCTTCTAATAGGAAGTATTGCACTATACAATCAGGTTGTTTTTAACTAGGAATCATTTCATTTTGAAATAAATCACAGGTTTACATATAAACACACACACCGCCCACATATATTTGTCAACGTAACCATATGCAGCTCTGATAGCTCTGATTAAATATATGCTTCCAACCCTATAAACAGCAAGATCCACAGTTGCTTCCATGAAGTAATTATTTCACCAAGACTGGATAAATGGCAAAACTCCTTCCTCTCTTCCAGCTGTAACCACTCCCTTTCTTTCCGGGATCCTCTGTCCTCCCTCCTTGGAAAAGCACCCTCCATAACATACTGAGAGTAAAGAGTACAGTGCTCTTGTGAAGGCAGAATAAAAACTTGGAGGTACTTACTGAGAATACTAGAGCTGGGTCTGAGAGCCCCATGAATGCCGATGACAGAACAGGCCACTTCAAATAGATAAAACTGCATTAGTGCTTTTAAATTTGTCCTTGGGAATACGCTCCTCTGAAACAATGATTGCAGAGACAAATCAGATGAATGCTGCTTTCGGAACTAAATGAATGCTCTAAGAGAACAGCTCTGAGAGAAATACATTTGAAGAGTCTGGAAAGTAATTTCATGGAAAATAGATTGGGTGCCCAGTTTATTTGAAGAAAGATGGGAGTAGAAAAAGCAAAAGGAAGAAAATGATTTTAAAGGTTATTTGGACATGCCACAAATTATGCCTACACATGTTTTATGCATGAGTTAAATATCTGACAGATAATTATTGATCACAGAAATTATATATAAAGGATGTATTCCCAAATTGAATATGTCTACATAGTAAGCTTATGTAATTCAAATATTTTTCTCATGTCATATGTTGTTTATATATACAAAGGCTTGTATTATTCTAAAAGGGGCACATTAAAAATAAAAACTCAGCCAAACGATTGAGAAGAATTTAGGACACACTAACCTTAAAAACCAGCACAAAAAAGTAACTATCCTCTGAATGGGTTGTTTTCCCATATAGTAAGGCCCTGCTGGATAGTTATTTAGATGCCTTGAGAACTATCTTCATGTCACCCTCCAGACTCAGGCCCTGGGGATGCGAAGAGCTATTTCATCCCAGGATGATCAGAAATGGGAAATATGAATCAAGAATGATTTCTGGCAGAATTGGGTCTGACTCATGAATGGCAATGCCTTTTTTCTTCCTTTATCTTTAAAGGAGATCCTTTGAAGGCGATAACTGGGTATTCAGGAAAATGAGATGCTTGTCTATGAAAAAGTCCAATTATTCCAGGTAACGGACCTCAGAGCAGTCTTCCGCAAGGCTTGACATTTCAAACCAAACAATAAGAAATCCACTTAAAATTCCTTAACTTTCCTCTTTCGCAGAATGATATTTTATCTCAGGGGTATTTATGTAGCCACAGAAAACAAGGGTAGAGGCCCTGGGCTTTGTTCACAAGGTGTTGATTGATGCTATGACTTTCCTGGAGTCCAAGAGGAAAGGACTTAAAATGGACCCATGGGTTCTTGTCTTGGTATCATCAGAAGGAGCATCTCACTGGTGACAGGGTTCCTTTGGGCAACTTTTTACTGCTCAGAGGTAGAAACAGTGTATCAAGCTACTGTTTCTTGGGGTGACTTGTTCAAAGTTTCCTTTCACATAATGGGATGCAACATGAGATGAGAAGTGACAGCTGGAAGCTGAATCTTGCATACAGGATAGGTGCTCGCATATCTTAGTGCTGCCATACAAAAGTTTTTGAGGAGTGAGATTGTTTTTAAGGCCTACTGATTCAACAAACTGTGCTTACTCAATATTTTAGGTAGTTATTAAGGAAGCAGTCCTGCAAGCACTATAAAGCAATGCATATAATTAAAATGTCTTTGACTCAAGACGTGGAACCAACCCAAATGCCCATGACTGATAGACTGGATAAAGAAAATGTGGTACCTACACACTATGGAATACTATGCAGCCATGAAAAGGAATGAGATTGTGTGTTTTGCAGAGACATAGATGAAGCCAGAAGCCGTCATCCTCAGCAAACTAACACAGGAACAGAAAACCAAACACCTCATGTTCTCACTCGTAAGTGGGAGTTGAACAATGAGAACACATGGACCCAGGGAGAGGAACAACATACACCAGGGCCTGTTGGGATGTGGGGGGCCAGGGGAGCAAACTTAGATGATAGGTCAATAGGTGCAGCAAACCACCATGGCACATGTATACCTATGTAACAAACTTGCATGTTCTGCACATGTGTCTTGTACGTTAAAGTAAAATAAAAGTTTGAAAAAATGTCTTTAATCCATATTTGGAAAAGTCAGTGGAATCTCAGGCTCCTCAACCCTTCTTCTTCAGAGTTCTTGATGCCCCACCTCTTCTTCGTGGCAATTGTTATCTTTCCATGGATGTGTTACAGGCCCTTCTGTTGTCCAGTCAGTAACTAGCATTTACTTAGTATCAGTCCTTCAATTCCTGATACTAGACTTGGTTGACATCAATCTAGCTCTTCTCACAACTTCAAGTAGGACCTCATTCTTATTGGATCCCCAAATGGAAAGAGCCAGTTTCAGTGTTCTTTTATTATCTGACTGTTCACTTAGGTCTTGAGGAAACATTCCCTAGGACTATGTGAGAGAAGGCTCTAGTGGCCCCATTCATTGTTAAAGCCAAAGGTGTCGGGTCTCACCACTCGACTTGACTCAGAATCTTGTCCAGGGCCTGGATTTGGCTTCATCACAGGCTCAATGCGCTGCTGCACACTGCAGTGTTTTCTACTGAATGTGTGGCATCCCTTTTTGCTTAAGACCAGACCGGTGGTTCACCATGGGTTTCCAAAACTCTCAGTCTGAGCTCACTATATTCTCATTCAGTTAGAATATGCAGAAGTAAGGTGGCCTTTCAGCTTGGCAAAGGATACAG
This sequence comes from Macaca nemestrina, assembly GCF_043159975.1. Lineage (NCBI taxonomy): Eukaryota > Metazoa > Chordata > Mammalia > Primates > Cercopithecidae > Macaca > Macaca nemestrina. The sequence goes on along the minus strand of NC_092138.1, from coordinate 17,381,390 downwards.
ATGAGTGATGTTTCAGTTTTGATAACTAGTAATTTATAGACCCTGTTAAGAATTGCTGATTAGCATGAGAATAGAGAGTCCAGTTTTTTTAGCTCGTATTTTCTGAATTTTTCTGTATTGAACCATTAGGAGTATTTTTACAGGAATTAAGGCCTGGTTTTTCTATACATCTATAACATTCTTAATTTTAACTATATATATGTATGACATTTTGTATTTAACATTTATGTAACTTTATTGTTGTCTAATAATTCAAGATGAATAAAGAGAACATCTATAATTTAAAAAGTTTTAATGACTTTTTCACCCATTTATATTCTGATATTAAATTTAATTAATTGATGCATTAGGTAGCTATTTCCAAATGTGTGGAAAATTGATGTGAAATAACAATTAAGTATGTAGGTTTCTGAGCAGCAATAGCAGGCAGGGACTTTGAGAACAGTATTACAATATCTCTACTTGAGGCTGCCTGCTGTTCTGCCTAAAATGAATACGTAATGATAAATTATGCCCAAAATGGTATATTGATTTCTTCAGGGAAAAAGGTTTTTATTATTAACTGGTTCAAGACCATTTCCAAGATATCTTTGTCATTCCCATGAGGGCGAGCTTAATACAAAGTAGGCAAATGCAAGATATTGGAGTTGATTTTACTTTATTAGATCCATACACAACTCAAGAAAATTAAGGCTGACTTTCATGATGTGTCACATTAAGTTTGAAGGATAAACTCTCAGGCTAGATAACTTCTAGAATTATCAAAAAATTACTTGGGATATACACATAGAATAATGCACTGATATTGTATGAAGAAAAGTAGATTTTTTCTTCATTTCAATTAGTATCATAACAATTTTAGTCACTTAGGCTATCAATTGTTAATGGTAGACAAAATTATCATTTACTTTTCTATGGTGATTGAATGAGCCAGATCACTGCCAAGTTTACATATTTACATTATGTAAATTAAACATTTAGAGAAATAGTAACACATTGCTCTAAACATAATGTGTCTAAAATAGGTACAAACACACACACACAGAGACAAAGAGAGTGAGAGAGAGAGAGAGAGACGGAGTCTCACTCTGTTTACCATGCAGGAGTGCAGTGGCACAATCACAGCTCAGGGCACTCTTGACCTCCTGGATTCAGCCTCCCAGGTAGCTGGGACTACATGTGTGAGCCACCACACCCAGCTAATTTTTTTTTTAATCTTTTTATAGAGATAGGGTTCACCACGTGACCCAGGCTGGTTTCCAACTCCTAGGCTCAAGCAATCTGCCAACCTCTGCCTCTTACAGTGCTGGGATTACAGGCATGAGTGACTGTGCCTGGCCAATACAGCGTTTCTTTCACCAGAAAGAAAGAAATCTGCTCTAACACATTAGTTTTATTTTACATAGGCAGAATTGTTTATTAGTCTAACTTTTAATGTCATTATCTGTCCACATACTTCTGGATGGAAAATGGGTAGACATTATAGAAATACAAGGGGTTCAGTCTGGGTCCTGCTGATTGCCGTACAGAACACGAAGCACTGAGACGAGTATTGCCAAGGAAGAAGGCTTCAATCAGGTGCTGCAGCTGAGGTGGACCTCCTCAGCTGTAGGTTGTCTCCCAACCAACTAAAATTAGGGAAAGGAAGGAGGCTAATATGGTTTAACTGTGTCCCCATTCAAATCTCATCTTGAATTGTAGCACCCATAATTCCCACGTGTTGTAGGAGGGACCCAGTGGGAGATAATTGAATCCTGGGGGTAATTTCCTCCATACTATTCTTGTGGTAGTGAGTAAGTCTCACGAGATCTGATTGCTTTATAAGAGGAAACTCCGTTCCCTTGGTTTTTCATTCTCTCTTCCTTGCCGCCACGTAAGATGTTCCTTGTTCTTCTGCCATGATTGTGAGGCCTTCCGTAGCCGTGTGGAACTGTGAGTCAATAAAACCTCTTTCCTTTGTAAGTTACCCAGTCTTGGGTATGTCTTTATTAGCAGCATGAGAAAATACTAATACAGAGGCACTCATGATGGATAAGGGTTCTGGCGGTCTTGTCTGAATGCAGTGATCTGGGGAGTTCCAGTCCCTTGCCTGAAATTTGGTTTCCTGAGGGAGGAACTCAGATGGGACAATGTGAATTTCAAGTTTTGAGAACCGGAGAATCCATTTCTATGTTTATTTTTTAAATGTAAATAATAGCTCTATGGGACAATTGGACCAGTTTCAGATGGAGACCAACAGCAAGTAACATTTCTAAGCCATCATAAGAAGAACCTAGGCTTTGTTTTTCTTTTAGGATTTTCATCTGTTTGGTGTAATTATGTGTAAATATGCAAACTTGGCTAGGCTATATTACGTAGTTTTTAATCAACCACTAAGCTCAGGTGTTGCTGTGTAGGTAGTTTGTAAATGTAGTTAGCATTTAAAATCAGTTGACTTTAATTAAAGATTATCCTTGATAGTTAAGTGGGCTTCATTCAATCAGCTGAAGTTCTTAAGAGCAAAAGCTGAGGTTTCCTGAGAAGAAAAATTCTACTTCAAGACTCAAAATCAAACCCAGCCTGAGTTTCCCACCTACCAGCCTGTCCTATAGATTGCAGACTTGCCAGTCCCAATAATTATTTGAGCTAGATTCCTTGAAATAAATATCTTTGAATTTAGGATCAATAGGATACACAAACACACACATATATATTCTATTGATTCTGTTATATGTTATACAACATGATTCTGGAGAAGCCAACCCTATAATAGATTTTTAAAAATATATGGTATCTTTGCACCACTAGGTGTGTACTATTTATCCCAATATTCCAAAATATGAGTAGATATAGACATCACTATACACAATAATAAAGGTTAATATCAATAGCTCTAATTTATACTGTATACGATAGAGTACTAAATATTCCTATACTTTCATTCATTCATTTTTTTCCATTCAACAAATATCTTTTGAGAATCTGCCATCTACCAGGCACTAGTCAAGGTAAGTATAAAACAATGAAAGACAATTCTAGAAGATAAGTATTATCAACCATGTTTCGAAAATAAGAAACAGCCTCGGAAAGTTTAGGGAATTTTCTCAAGATAACATGTCACCCCACCCCACCAAGATTGTTTAAGTAATGGAGACTTAATAAACTTTAGGATTGAAAAAAGAGCACTATATATGTGTGTGTGTGTGTGTGTATATGTATATACACACACATATATATACACATATATACATATATACATATATACACACACATATATATATACATATATACATATATATACACATATATATATACATATATACACACACACACACACATATAATGTTTTAAGACAGTTTTACAGATCAAGAAACCAACAGAGATGGATGATTTGGGTTAGTCATGAACTTTACTCTTCAGAAAACTAGATTCTCAGAGCTGTTTGGTTGTCTCTTTAGCATTCATATCAAGTGTATCTGGGGAGGTAAGAATACAGTGAGTGATTTCTGAAGTAACTGAAACATGTTTCCTCTGTTCCTGCCTTTTTCTTCTCCCTCCTCTTTAAGTCGTCAATGAAAACAAACTTTTTTCTCTTTAAATATATTATGAATCAAAGAATAAAAATTTGCTTATATACACACACACAGAGATCATCTATTAGCATTTATTAGTTAACATATATACATATATAGAAAGTTTATATATCTATAGATGATACATAAATTGTATGTAATCCACAAGATAGACTTTATAGATAATGTGTGTATATATGTATGCACAAAACTGTGCATATGTTTACACATAAAGCTATCAGTATGTAAGTATTGAGGAAGTTTGATTATTACACTGTAGTTTTTTATAAATTCTCTGTAAATAGTTTTTACTAATTATTAAAAAGAAGAATAATACAAAGGGACAGCCGCTAAACATTTTTTGTGTGTATGAAAATCCTGATTGTTCAAACGAAGGGGCAGTTTTAGAATATAGAGTGAACGTTCTTAAAATCAACTATTTGGTTGGATTTAGCTCAATACAAATTCTGGATGATAAATTTGTAAATATCTGATTTCCAGGTAAAATAAATAATAGAAAGATTCAAGATACTGTGGACCACTGCAAAGCAGAAAAACATAGTTGTATATGTAAATGAATTAGCCACATTACACAGTTAATGAGCAGCAAAGCCCAGGTTCCGTAACTCCTGAGACAACACTTTTTACACTTCAGAACACAAATACGTTAATTTTTTTCACTTGACCACAGCCATGTGAGAATAGTATTGGCTTTATTACCCTTGATGTTTCTGAAACTCTCTCTCTCTCTCCGTCATACACACACACACACACACCATATATATTTACATGAACTGTAAACTGAAAATTCAAACTTTAAGGCAAAGAGTTATTGTCCCTTTGATTATCCGTGTAATTCCATTGATTTTTTTTTCCTGACAGCCAATATATCTTGCAAATTCAATTAACTCTCGGTTTTCTTACTCCCCTCAGTTTCCTCTTCCCATTTGATAGTCCTGTGGAAATCCAATCTTTTCAAGATAATAAATTTGATAATCCTCAGAGGTGTCTTGTCATTTGCAGCACAATATTTTTCTTTGTCAATTATTATCAACTTTAGGCACTGTTTATCTATTTTGAGCACAGCAGGAGATGTCCTTAGCTCAGCTAACGTAGGCTATGTACAATTAGATAAGACACAAAGCGGTACTGGTGCTGAGTAGCCAATTTCCTGCCCCTGTTGTGTTCATAATCTTTATAGAATTATACGGTAGTGTGCCCTCTCAGTTCTGTTTGTCCACATGAATCTTAGCTGCTCAAGTGTTTAATGCACTATTACCATAGGGTGGATTTCAGAGATTCACAGCATTGTTTACTACTTTCACATAGCATACAATAATTAAAAGGATACAATTCCCCATTAAAAATAAAGCATACAATAGTGGTAAGAATTATATTTCTTTCCTAGGCCACCAGTATTCACTCTTGATTAACTTCAGGCATAGTTTTCCTTATAAAATAAGTTTTAGTAGGCAGAAAGATAAGTCAGATATATTCGGCATCACAATCTCAGAAATAATATATGGTGGCTGTAGGAAATGAAGTTTCCAATGGTTTTCTAAGTATTCATTTACAGAAGAAAAACACCATACAATGTATATAGGCTACTTTTTTTCTCTAACATTAATCGGGCCTAAATCACTGCTAATAGCTTCACGCATGACAGCATTCTGACATTATGGTGTTCATATTTGTATTACTTTCTTCCCTTTTTAGTTTTCGAAAAACTCAGGAAATTTGAATTGTTGCCAGTAACTCAACTGCACACTGTAATAAGAGTTTTGTGGGTTTTTTTTTAATAAAAAGTATTTCTTCAGTTTGCCTTCTCGAACTTCGAATATTTCAAGCATTCACCTCTGAGATATGCATGATGATCTTTCAGTGAATTATCCAGACCCCTGCTGTATTTCATTCTAACTTGAATATTGCACTTGTAAGATCAACATTATTCCATAATGACTTACCTGCTATAGTCCCCGGAGACTATTTCTCCTTCTCTGGATTTATTTATTTATTTTTTATTATTATACTTTAAGTTCTACGGTACATGTGCATAATGTGCAGGTTTGTTACATATGTACACCTGTGCCATGTTGGTGTGCTGCACCCATCAACTCATTAGCACCCATCAACTCGTCATTTACATCAGGTATAACTCCCAATGCAATCCCTCCCCCCTCCCCCCTCCCCATCCTTCTCTGGATTTGTAACTCAATCTCTACAAGAGAAACCCTGGATTACAATTAGCAATTATCATGGTAAAAGTACGGAATAAAGAAAAATTTTAAAGAAATAGCCCCCTTTTGGGAAAGGAGGAGGTAAATGAAAGGGATTATAAGCTGTTAAGTTATTCAGTGTATTTTTGTAACTCCCTAAGATAACAGGGAAAAAAGCAGCATAATAAGGGAATCAAATTTTGCATCTTTCACGTCACTCAAATTGCAGAATAAAACATGCATTCTAATCATTAACTTTTAATAGCTACGATTTGGGTTTAAAAAGTTGGCAGGTGGGGAATTTGTTGTTACCATTGATAAAAATCGTACGTTACATCAAGCTGGGAGTGCTTGAAGGGAGATTCCATTGTGGTCAAAGAAATCACATGTCTCTTACTAGAAACATAAAGAGACAATAAACAGCTGTCCACTGTGAAAGCGGTTATATTTTAGCTTTCCTAAGAATTTAGGAGTGGATTTATTTAGTCTCATAGCAGGCCAGAGGTAAGAATTCAGAATTTCCACTTCAAAATGTTGCTTCATCAGGATGAAAATGAATAAATGTGAGGAATGCTCCAGTTCCAAGCTGAAATCCAGGAAATTCCATTCAGCAGGGCTTTCTGAGCCAAGGCCTTAGTCACCAAAACACTGCATGGGAGTCTCCCAGCCAGTTGGGACCAACCTCCTGTTATTGGGCAGAGAAGCTCTCCGAGTTGGTTGGATTTGTATACCCCTATCCAGAGAAACCTGATTCAGCAGTTGGAAGAAGTCAGGATTGGACAACTAGGGGCCTAAGTGTTGTCATTTACAGCAGCATTTTATAACCATAGCAGCATTAAAAAGAGACATGAATGAGCCTGCGATGAAAGGAGAAAGCTGCTAAAATCTGTAAAATACATTTGTAAACTGTGGGAGATAAAATAGATGATTCTCTGTGAAGTCGATATCACAGATGACTGTTGACCAAGTGTTTACAGTTGCGCATTTCTTACTTTATGCCTTGGCTCGACCAAACTTTAGACTTCTTTCCTTAACACAGGGCCCAGAACTTCGGCTTGCCCCCAGATCTGGCAAGCACTAAAGTGCAGAACAGTCCCCAGCTCCAGCTTCCCATCTTGAGAATCAACTGAGCACAGTGAGTAACACTTCCCATCAGAACTTCTCCCCTTGATCACTTTCCCTTGGAAGTCCCTGATTACCCCTGCCTATAAAAGAGAAGCCTCTGTTTCTGTTTGATTTTTGAGACATTTGCAGATCTTGAAACTGAAACATTTTTCTTATTGCCATGGTCTTTTTGAATAAAGTCTCTTTAAGTTTGGATCTCACATCCTAAAGATGGGAAATGGCCTCTTTCGATTAGAAAATATGCCGGTTCTGTCTGAGTAACTGTTGACTTAACATCTATGCTCATTTTGTTTTCTCTCATTTTCCGATGTTGGAAGCTAGGTTCTCTTCCACCTTTTAGTGTCAGTCATACTTTTTGTGTATTATTTTCTTTTGGCTGATTCTGATATCTTCAGTAATTATATTCCTTCTGAAGAAATCCGTAAGTACCTGGGGATCCTAACCTTCTTCTCCAGGGTCTGATCATCCCTGAGATGGCAAGATTGAGGTACTGAGGACCTGAGCTTTGTTAGAGAAGTTTGAAGGGCGGCAAAGCAATTCAGTGGAAGGTATTTGGAGGCAGCATATACTGTTTTACACACCATCTTATTTGAATTTTCAAGTTGTATGGCCTTGGAATGTGACTTAATCCCCCTAAATGGCCAGAAAATAGAAATAAGAATCTCTATGTGCTAAGGGTTTTATGCACATTAAATGTGGAAAATCGGTGTCCTGCCTATCATAATAGCTGGTACTAAGAGATGTTCAAGCAGTGGTAGGTATATTTAATGAGTTAAGTCCTCTTGACTCAGTGTCCCCTTATTTTCATTTCCCCTGCTGCTGTCTAATGTGTTCCCTCTACTAGACTGAAGTTAACTCCTTGAAGACATATTCGTCCTTTCTAGTCCCAAAGTTTGGGTCAGAAGAGTCACCCAGCTAACATTTTTTGAATGAAATTTATTCATGTTTATAACATAAAATCAAATCATGAATTCATCTTTCCTGTTACCAGACAGGTTTTACTGAAGTCTCCTTGATTTGATTGCAGAGACACCACAAATATATTATGAGGGAAGTTGTATTAGATGTCCTCTAAAGACCAATTCAAGACTAAGACTCTCTAATACTTCAGGGAAAAAATGTACTGGATTGTGCTAATGTTCCATATTTTCTTACTCCTAAGAGTACTTAGCATCTACACCGTTGTTCGTATTATATGATGCTGTCAGGCATCCAGATGTTTTACAGAGTTGGTGCCGAACATCTGGGTGTTTAGAAACACTGACTGAATTGTTCACTTTTCACCTGGGTGTTTGGCATTGTACAGACAGAGCACATGGCAAGCAGACATCTTGGCAGAGCAAACACTGAGACATATGGACGTGGGTGATAGTGTCATAGAATTCAAGCTGTTTGCCACAGAAGGAAAAGTTCACAATGGCATTTTGATCAAAATGAGATATTTTTGTGATTGAAGGGACTTTTCCTGCAAGAGAGGCTCTTGGCCTGCTTTGGAGTTGTGGTAACTCTTTGGCATTATATCCTTGTAGCCCACAATGCTAGGCTGGTTAACCACTCCATTTAGAAACCTTCCTAAGACTCTGGGAAGCAGAAGGAGCTCCATGACTCACTGCTCACACTGAGGCAGTTTTGCTGAGTGACTTGTTCTTACCTTGTTTCCCGTGTGTTTTGGCCATGTGTTTTGGCCTTGCCTGCAGTTTATACTGTAACTAAATCTCTGAAGTTAACTCCAGAAACTAGTCTTTGCCTCATACTTTCTAGTAATTGAACTCCAGCTTTGTCCAGACTCCTGAGACCCTAGAAGGAATTTCCTAGGCCTACAGGTTATCTTTCCTTACATATACCTGTCTGTGTCCCTCTGCCAGTCGCCTTGGCCATCCTAGTTTAAATACTGTGTTAGTGGAGACATGCTAGATGCTGCTGCTGTGATAAACAAACTTACAATTTCTGTGGTTTAAAACAACAAAGTTTTCTCATTCGCAGTATTTACTGTGAATATAAGATATTCTTCAAGGCAAACACTTCTATGTTAGCTAGCACTTCGCTGACCAGGTTTCTCGGTTATCCCCTAGATATAGAAAATCTGGAAGAAGGGTTCATCTTAGTCTTACAGCAAAAATTAGCCAGACTAACTTCAAAATCACAGGCTAAGAGAGAGCTGATGTTGCTCAACAACGAATAGACCCCAAATCGAAGGAGAAATGGTGCTTACAGGAAGAACAATGTGAATATACACTAAGCTGGGGGAGAAACAACCAGAAATGCTAAGAACTCAGCTAAAATAGATGAAAAATATGTATACAGTAATAAATAATACATTTTATTGTTTCATTTTATTGATAAATGCAGACTGTTAGCACAAAAGCTCTGGGAGGTACAGAAATTGGGAGAGTCTGCATCATCTTGTAGGCTCTTCCTCAAAGTCTACTGAGCACTCATGGCAAAGATTGGAAAGAGAACTAAAAAGCACCTGTTGTGGTGCAGGCCAGGAAAAGGGAGGAGCATGCACAAGGAAAGGACAAGAAACTCTGACCACATCCTTCTTCCAAACCTCCACTATGGAATAAAAGCCTTAATATGTGACAAAAGGAGAACAGGCATTGCCGCAGTTGGGTCTTAGTCAAAACTAATGCAGCCAGAGTAGGCAATAGAAGAACCTTGCTACTAGGATAAGGCTAAGATGGTCAATGAAGTCCATAAATAAATTCAGGGCATAGGTGCTAGAACCAAGAAGGCTACACACTAAGACTGAGCCTGGCTCAAAACAACAAAGATTGCAAATCCTCCCAGCCCCCACCACTCCCAATAACTCCCATCACCAAGTTAACTTACTTGAATAACAAGTAAAAGCAGAGTATTGCTGGGGAAGGGCAAAATGAGGAACAAAAGCATGTGACAAGACCTCCTCTGAGACAAAGAGATGACCTTAATACGACGATCAGACTCTTACTGTCCTGGTGAATCGACCCCAATGTAAACACTAGGTGTTTCTACAGGAATTGGAATCCTGTGTTGCACTGAGGTTAACCACACCTACAATAAATCTGAAATCTAGATAAACTCCTCATATTAATTCAATCTCCTTCATGGAAGACCTAGTGGGAGGAAACTCTTTTTACTATTGTTAGTCCTTGGACACTTAATTATAACTTGATTGTTCAAATAACCCTAGAACATATCTGTAAGTAGATTACTTACATCTATTCATTTTAAGCATCTGGGGTGAATTCTGTTTCCTGCTAAAACCCTGATACTTATATGTGTAGTGATAAACCATACATTTTACAGTTTCTCAAACTTTTTAAAAATTTGTGCAAATTTATGGGGCACATGTGAAATTTTGTTACATGTATTAAATGCATGGTGAACAAGTCAGGTTATTAAGGTATTCACCACCCAAATACATTTTTAGTAACTATAGTCACCCTACTCTGCTATCAAATCCTGAATTTATTTTTTTATTTAACCATATGTTTGTACCCTTTAACCCACTTCTCTTCATCTTTCGCTCTCTGTGTCACTCACCCCTACCAGTCTCTGTTATCTATCTCTCTGCTCTCTGCCTCCATGAGATGAACTGTTTTAACTTTCGTGTATAAGTGAGAACATGCAATATTTGTTTTGTGTGTGTGTGCCTGGCTTATTTCACTTAAAATAATAGCCTCCAGATCCATTCATGTTGCTGCAATTACATGACTGTAATCTTTCCTATGGGTGGGTAGCGTTTCATTGTGTATATATACCACATTTTCTTTATCCATTCATCCGTTGATGGACACTTAGGTTGATTCCATATCTTTGCTACTATAAATAGTGCTACAGCAAACACATAAATGCAAGTATCCCTTTGATATATTGATTTCTTTTCCTTTGAAAAGTAGTGGAATTGGTGGATAAAACAGTAGTTCTATTTTTAGCTTTTGAGAGATCTCCATACTATTTACTAGAGCAGGTGTCCTAGTTTACATTCTGACCAAGAGTGTATAAGAGTTCCCTTTTCTCTGCATCCTTGTCAACATCTATATATTTTTTTTGCCTTTTTAATAATAGTCATTTTGACTGAGGTAATATAATACCTCACTGTGTTTTTTGCATTTTTTCAGATGTTTGGTGCTGTTGGCATTTTTTTTTTGCATACCTGGTGGTCATTTGTATTTCTTCTCTTGAGAAATAGCTATTTATGCCTTTTGCTCACTTGGTAATGGGATAATTTGTGTTTTGTTTTGTTTTGTTTTGTTTGTTTCCTGATGAGTTATTTGAGTTTCTGGTGCATTCTGGATGTTAGTATCCTGTTGGAAAATAGTTTGCAAATATTTTCTCCCATTCGGTAGGTTGTCTCTTCATTCTGTTTATTATTTCTTTTGCTGTACAGAAGCTTTTTAATTTGATTAAGTCCTATTTGTCAATTTTTGTTTTCTGTTGCCTGTGCCTTTCAGGTCTTAGTCATAAATTATTTGCCTAGGCCAATAACTAGGAGAGTTTTCCCTTGGCTTTTTTCTAGTAATTTTATAGTTTTTGGTATTACAATTAAGTCTTTAATCCATTTTGAGTTGATTTTTGTAGATGGTGAGAGACAGGGGTCCAGTTTTATTCTTCTGTGTGTGGATATCCCATTTTCCTAGCATTGCTTATTAAAGAGGATGTGTTAGTCTGTTCTCACACTGCTATACAGAACTGCCTGAAACTGGGTAATTTATAAAGGAAAGAAACTTCATTGACTCACAGTTCAGCATGGATTGGGGGGGCCTCAGGAAACTTACAAGCATGGTGGAAGGTGAAGCAATATGTTTTTCTTCACATGGCAGCAGGAGACAGAAGTGCTATGCAAAGGGGGAAAAGCCCCTTATGAAACCCTCAGCTCTAATGATAACTCACTGTCATGAAAACAGCATAAGGGTAACTGCCCCATGATTAAATTACCTCCCACCGTGTCCCTATCACAACACGTGGGTATTATGGGAACTACAATTCAAGATGAGATTTGGGTGGAAACACAGTCAAACCATATCAGAGTGTCCTTTCCTTAATGTAAGTTCTTGTTAGCTTTGCAAAAGATCTGTAAATATGTGGCTTTACTTCAGGGCTCTCCATTCAGTTTTGTTGGGCTTTTTTTGTTTATATCAATACTATGTTATTTTGGTTACTATAGCCTTGTAATATATGTTGAAGTCGGGTAATGTGATACCTATAGCTTTGTTCTTTTTGCTTCGGATTGTTTTGACTATTTGGAGTCTTTTTAATTCCATATAAATTTTAAGGTTGTTTTTTCTAATTCTGCGAGGAATGACATTGGAATTTTAATAGGAATGTCACTGAATCTGTACATTGCTTTGGGTAATATCATTTTAAGAATATTATTCTGATCCATGTGCTTCAGATGTCTTTCCATTTTTTTGTCTCCTATTTCATTTCTCTGTGTATGGTGTGTGTGTGTGTGTGCACGCGCGCGCTCCTTGGTTAAATTGCCTAGGTATTTTATTTTTGGTAGCGATTATAAATGGATTGCGCCTTCTTGATTTCTTTCATGGCTATATCGTTATTCGTATATAAAAACACTACTAATTTTTGTAGCTTGATTTTGTATCCTGAAACTTTACCAGATTCATTTAGCAAATCTGGAGTATTTTTGGTGGAGTCTCTAGGTTTTTATAAATATAAGATTATAAGTAAAAAGGCAATCTGACTTCCTCTTTTCCAATTTGGATGACTTTTATTTTTATTATACTTTAAGTTCTGGGATACATGTGCAGAACGTGCGGGTTTGTTACATAGGTATACATGTGCCATGGTGGTTTGCTGCACCCATCAACCCATCACCTACATTAGGTATTTCTCTTAATGCTATCCCTCCCCTAGCCACCCACCCTCCGACAGGATCTGGTGTGTGATATTCCCCTCCTTGTGTACGTGTGATAGACTGGATTAAAAAAATGTGCATATATGCCATGGAATACTATGCAGCCATAGAAAAGGATGAGTTCATGTCTTTTGCACAGACATGAATGAAGTTGGAAACCATCATTCTCAGCAAATTAACACAGCAACAGAAAAACAAACGCCGCATGTTCTCACTCATAAGGGGGGAGTTGAACAATGAGAACACGTGGACTTTTATTTTCTTCTCTTGCCTGATTGTTCTGGTTAGAACTTCCAGTACTATGTTGAGCAGAAGTGGTTAAAGTAGGCATCTTTATCTTATTCCATTTCTTAGAGGAAATGCTTCCAACTGTTTATTTTGTCTCTATTTTTTTAGTTCTGCAGTAATCTTCATTATTTCTTTACTTCCACTAATCTGGAGTTTGGTTGGTTCTTGCTTTTCTAGTTCTTGTAGGTGGAACATTAGTTTGATTTGTTTTTCTCTGCGTTTTTGATGTGTTTATTGCTATAAACTTTTAGCACTGCTTTTGCTGTATCCCATTGGATTTGGTATCTTGTGTTTCAATTTTCATTTGTCTCAAGATTGTTTTTCTTTCCTTCTTGATGTCTTCCTTGACCCAATGGTGTTCAGGAACATCTTGTTTAATTTTCAGGTATTTGTAAACTTCCAAATTTCCTCTGTTATTGATTTCTAGTTTTATTCCATTGTAGTCTGGGAAGATCCTTGATACGATTTTAATTTTTTTTTTTTTTTTTTTTTTTTTTGAGATGAAGTCTCTGTCGCCCAGGCTGCAGTGCAGTGGCGTGATCTTGGCTCACTGCAAGCTCCGCCTCCCGGGTTTACGCCATTCTCCTGCCTCAGCCTTCCCAGTAGCTGGGACTACAGGCGCCCGCCACCATGCCCAGCTAAGTTTTTAGATTTTTTTTTGGTAGAAATGGGGTTTCACCATGTTAGCCAGGGTGGTCTAGATCTCCTGACCTCGTGGTCCGCCCGCCTCAGCCTCCCAAAGTGCTGGGATTACAGGCGTGAGCAACCACGCCGGCCGATTTTAATTTTTAAAAAATACGTTGAGACTTATTTTGTGGCCTAATGTATGGTCTATGATGGAGAATGCTCCATGTGTTGATGAAAATAATGTATATTCTGCAGTTGTTGGATAGAATGTTCTGCAAATGTGTGTTAGGTTCATTTGGCCTAAAGTCCAGTTTAAATCTAGTATTTCTTTGTTGATTTTCTGTCTACATGGTCTAATACTGAGAGTGGGGTGTTGATGCCCTCCACTATTATTTCATTGCAGTCTATCTTTTAGATCTAGTAATATTTACTTTATGGGTGCTCCAGTGTTGTGTGCATCTATATTTGTAATTGTTATATATCTTCCTGCTGAATCAATCCCTTTATCATCATGTAATAACTTTGTCTTTTCTCTTTTTTTACTCTTTTTGATTTAAAATCTGTTTTCTCTGATACAAGAAGAGCTACCATTGCTTGCTTTTGGGTTTTGTGGCATATCTTCTTCCATCCCTTTACCTTTATACTATATGCATCCTTCCTGGCCCACTGATGATACATGCTGTGTTGGTATTGGTAGATTATATTGGCCTAAACTCAGACCCCAGGAGGAGTGTTCAGATGTCAAAAGTGGTGGATTCTGCTTTGAGAAATTTGGGCAAATGTGCTGGGCAATTTCCAGGCCCCTGGAAGGTACGTTTGAGTACTAGGGGCATGCCACTGTGCTGTAGGACTTGTTCTCTGGCCCCATGGTAGTGCATTCAGGCACTGGCTGTCATAGGCAGGGACAGGATGGTCTATAGGCCCCTGGCAAAATGCTTTGCTATGGGCAAAAGCAGTTGCATTATACGCCTGCCACTGGGGAGGGCCAGGCTACTACTCTCAATGGAAGCAGCATAGGCAGATAGCTGTGAGACAGGTATTTTCCACACACCTTGGCCCTGTAGTAGCCCACAGAACTAGTGGTGGGGTTTGTTCTCACAAAGTGTGAAAGGGCCTGCCTCCCTTCTCCCTCTTTGGCCTAGGAGCAGTAACATCAGCCTTGGCTTTGGCCCCAAGGCAAGATTCAGGCCTTTGGAATCCAGGTTCTCAGAATTGTATCAGCTGCAGGCCTGTGATTGGAGGGTGAGTGGTGGGCGTGCCCTCTCTCAGCTGGAGCAGCACAAGTGGGTAGCAGAAAGGAGTCTGGTTTGCTTGTGCTTTGGTTCCACAGAAGCCCCCAGCAACAGCAGTGGGATTTGTACTTATGGCATGTGAAAGTGCTTGCCTCTCCTTCTTCCTCCTTGGCGAGGGAGGAGAGCAGCAGTTTTGACCTCAAGGCAGGACACAGTCTCTTGAGAGCTTAGTTCTCAGAATGGCACCAAGCTGCAGCAGCTCAGGGCTCAAAGCCTGTGGGATGCAGTGTGAGTTCTCTCTCTCTAAAGCAATGCCATGGTACAGCCTCTAGTCAGCTCCATGTGTTAGTCCAGAGGCCTGCGTGGATTGAGGGGTTCTCCTGTAGCTAGGACTAAAAGTTCATGGCAGAAATGTGGAGTCCTGGGAGACTGTCACTTACCTTTTTCCCTCATCCAGGTGTTTCTCCCAGTTCCCAGCTGGTCTCTGCTGAGCAGGGTGCCTACTTCCCTCTCCTTCTTTGTTTTTTGTGGTTCCC
Source organism: Macaca nemestrina (assembly GCF_043159975.1). NCBI lineage: Eukaryota > Metazoa > Chordata > Mammalia > Primates > Cercopithecidae > Macaca > Macaca nemestrina. The sequence continues at coordinate 17,365,958 of NC_092138.1, read as the reverse complement.
ATTGCTTCTCCATTGAATTCCACTGTTCTCTCTTAGACAATCTATTTTAAATGAGAACATTTACTTGTTATTTTGATTCCTTTTTGTGGAGGAGGCATGTAGTAGCCACATCTAGTCAACCACCTTGAACCCCTCTCCCTATTTCTAAAACATTCAATACTGCATTCTTTTCAAGATTTGCATAATAATTTTTTATTTTGAGCTCATCTTCAGTGGGCATTTTCAGAGGGCATTTATATTTAACCTTATCATAGAGCTATCCTTTATAGTGAAAATTTGCTGTTATGTCCACTTCCTCCTAACTTTGTCAGTTGATTTTTTTTTTTTAACATACTCTTCTGTTGCTATATTTCACTTTGCAGAACAAGCTATGTTCTGTCTTTAATCTGGGCATGTGGATATGTTATTCTATATTTTCTTATTTTGGTATTTAGTTAATTTCAACGAATTCTTAAGGTCTCAGTTCCTTCAGGGAAGTCTTCTAGGACCTTCTCCTAAACCCAGGGGATCCCCATATGGGCAGCATACACCTTACTTTCATAACGTTTATCACACTGTGCTGTACTGTTCTCTGTGCTGCTGTGTATCTCACATTAAAATCTGATACTTATAGAAAGAGGGATTATGCCTTCCTTCTCTACCTAGCGTAATGTCTGGATTGAGTACATAATAGATGCTATTTTCTATTACATTCATTTAACAGTGCAAAGGACTGGCAAATGAAATGTCAGCCTCCAAATTTAGTGTGAAAATTTCTAGGAAGAAATTAGTGTGTTTGGGATATAACATTTCTGTATACTTAACAGAGACAAGCCCATTGCTCAGCATTGATAGGATGCTAAGGAAGTTAAGATTCCAAGGATACAGGGTAAGAGCTCTTAATATTTAGTAATACACCAAGAATCAAGTTATTTATAGATTACTACTTCAACTACTTCAGAGGTTCATGTTTTACATTGGCATTTTGCTACAGGTCTTTTAATGGTGTTTTGTTAATTATTTACAAGATTGAATGATTATTTGACAGGCATATGTTGGCTACAAAATTTGTTCAAAAGACTAATTGATGGGAAAAAAAAAGGTTTTTTTGTTTTGTTTTGTTTTTTTGAGACAAAGCCTTGCCCTGTCACCCAGGCTGGAGTGCAATGGCTCAATCTCGGCTCACTGCAACCTCTGCCTCCCGGGTTCAAGCGATTCTCCTGCCTCTGTCTCCTGTGTAGCTGGGATTACAGACACATGCCACCATGCCCAGCTAACTTTTTGTGTCTTTAGTAGAGACAGGGTTTCACCATGTTGGCCAGGCTTGTCTCGAACTCCTGACCTCGTGATCCACCTGCCTCGTCCTCCCAAAATGCTGGGATTACAGGTGTGAGTCACTGCAACCGGTCCCAATTTTTTTGAAACCTAAATTTTATTGATTCTTAAGATAGTCAAATCCTCTTTATATAATACCTACTATCACTATAATGTTAATTATAACTTCTTTTAATTAAAATTATCATCATTATCATCATACCACAACTCAAACATTCTGTGCTAAGTTTTAAGTACCTTGGTAAGGATTTTTCTTGGATTTTCTCATTTTGTTTGGAATTTCTACAGCAATACTATGATGTGGGAAATGTTCTTGCTATTTTCTAAATAAAGACACTGAAGCTTAGCTAGTTCATGTAACCTATACAATGTCCCATGTGTAGTGAACAACAAAACAGAATCGAATCACAGTGAAACTGACTCCATAGATCTTAAGCGCTATACTAGAGCTAAATTGCAGAACATTCTAAAGATATAATTAAAATAACCCTTAATTCTTATCATCCTGATGCATCCACTATGAGTGCTGTGACATACATTAGACTATTTCTGTATCTATAATTATGTGCTTTTTTAGATTGATTGTACACCTTTCATCCATCTTTTCCATTAAACTTACATCTTATTTATCTGCTCTCTTTGTATGGGAAATATTTGCATAATCTCCAATGACCACATGCTAACCCAGGATATGAACCTATCATTGTTTTAAAAAAAAAAAACAAAATATGTTATTATAAAATAAGCAATATCCCTTTAGGTGGCATGTGTGTGTGTGTGTGTGTGTGTGTGTGTGTGTGTACACACACAGATATGAAAAATAAAATTGTAAAATCCTACTTTTTTAAGGGAATAGAATACTTTTTTTAAACTAGAAATAATATATTGGGCATTTAATAACCACATGTATAATTCTGTTACTCTTTCAAAACTTGTTTTCTTTTTGGAATCGTTACTTAGACAAAGTTTTGGTCTCTTTCTAGTAGATGGTGTTCTTTTATGGGTTTATGTAGAACCCTTTCTCTTTACTATGAGAAAGTATGTATGTAATATTTTCTATTGTATCAAAGTTATATTCTTATACAAATGTTTTATTAATGCCCAAGAGTATTTTGCTCTTAGACTTTTATAGATATGTAATCTATATATATCTCTATATAAATATTATTTACATATGTCGCATATAAATTAGGAAAATATATACATTTATATATATGCATATGTACATGTGTGTATGTTAAAGTTTCATTAGATAGATTTTGCTTTTTATCTAACTTAGTAGTTCATTTTTCATTATACTGATCAATATTGTCTGTTTTAAATCTTGAGTCTTGAGAAGGAAGTGTCTGCCTCTGTTTAAATAACTTTATGTGGTATTTAATTCTCTGATGTTCACAGAGCCACATAAATATTTTAAGATAAGATAATGGTAATGTTATTATAAGTTATTATAGAATATATGTTGGTTCTAGCTTTTTCCCCCTGCTAAGTTTTGTCCAAGAGAATCAGTAAGGATTTTCCTGAGTCTGAAGCCAGCACAGTTAATTGGGGAGCATCTGTTCTGTGTTAATTATGTGTAGTTTAATGAAAGTCCAAATTGATCTGGTCCTTCTCCATCTCTCAAATTTTTCCATTTACCTCTTCAATGTGCAGAATTTGGAGGCATTTGAAACCTGATTTGTAACTGAGCAATTGACATTAGGTAACATGGAGTCTTAAGGGAGCTTTCAAGAGGATTTAAGTCATAATTGAGCATCTGAGGGGTTGGGGTGAGACACTTCATCCCAGTGGAGCTGACAACATTAGGAATGCTTATGTGGCATTATCTGTAATTCCAATTCAAAATCCATCTGGATTTTTTTAAAGGAAAATTACATAGAAAATGTGCTCATTTTCAATAAATGTTATAACTAATTTCTTGCCTTAGGATGGAGGATTTGTTGGAGATAAGGTTCGCTAATGCATCCATTTCCCATACTTGGGACCATTAACATTGTTGAATACTTTAAATTCCTGCCACAAGTATTTATCCGAGATGCATATCTGATTGATCACAAATACATAGACATATATTAATTTTCAAAGATTTCTTTTTCCCCCCCTCGTCTCTGACAGGAAACAGTGATTCAAATTTGGAGCTCCGCATGCACAGTGCCCATCCTCCCCACCGTCTTAACCCCAACACGGTTCCCCAGACAAAGTTGCTCAGTGAAGTAGGCCCACTAAGTGCCAGAAAATGTGCCGGGGATCCCATTCACACAGACCTGGGGTGGGTGGACACAAGGAGAAGGCAAGTGTTTACTAGCAATAATGATGCAGATTTAATTATGTGACAGTTGGAAGAACATTTGGAGGAGAAGAGTAAAATCACTCTAGGAAGGGAGAAATGCCCATGTAAAGGCCAGGAGATGAAACAATCGTGGTGGAATTGAGGGGCTGAAAGAAGACCAGGCCCTAGAATGCAAAGCATGAGGAAGGAGAGGATGGAGCTAGATAATACAGGGATATGGTCCTGGGTTAAGGGTTATCCAGTGGCTCAAGCAGTACTGTCTGATTAGATCCTTCTTTTACCAAGACCACTCTGGTTACTTTAGAGAGAGTGGTTTGGAGGAGGGTGAAACCAGGGACTCCCGCACTAACCCTATTAAAAGATAATGGATGAATCTATAAAGGATATTAAAATATAGACAGTTCAATCTGTGCAGGAACTCTAATTTTCTGACAATCTTTACAAATTTGACCCTTGCATCCAGACATTGTCTGATCCCAAAGCAATGTACTTCATCAACATTAAAAACTCAATGACACACCCTTCTTTCTCAAATATTTTCTATTTATGGACATTTCTGGGCAATTGTATATCTCTTTCTCTAGAAAAAATATTGTCATTGAAATAATAGAGGGGCAGTGGCTTTGGAGAGAAGAAGATGGAATATTTTCTCTTCTCTTAGTGGTAATGATGTTTTTTTGACTATCTGAAAGCCTCGGTATGACAACTCTCCTTATCTCAGTCCATAAATTAATAAATAATTTAGGGATGGTGATATAGATAAGTGGTAAATCTTTTCAATTTCAAGCAATATTATAAAGTCATAATGATAAGATTCTTGAAAATCTTTCCTATGGAGGAAATGAGGAAAAAGTTATCAGAAAAAACTCTAAGAAATGGATAGAGATGGGTAACCAGAACGACTTTGATCATCCAGTGAGGTCAAAGCATATCAAGCATTTCTCTTACACAGATTTTCTGACAGTTTGAAGCAGATAATCATATCCAAAATTGTAATTGAATAGGTAGATCAAGGGAATCAGAGACTTTAAAATAGGGGAAAAAAAAAAAAGTCTTAAGAGAGCTAAAGTTATCCATGCCATCAAGAAAGGCCCCTAGGCCCCATAGCCAAGACATTGTAACTGAATAGTAGATCACAGGAAAATCAGAGACTTTAAAATAGGAAACAACAAAAAGGTCTTAAGAAAGATGAAGTTATCCATGCCATCAAGAAGGCCCCTAGGCCCCATAGCCAAGAAGATCATGTTTCAAAAGGAAAGAAATTGACAATTAGTTGTCCCCTAAACTGTATCTGGCAATCTACACTCAGGCCAGACTTGGGTTAAAATAGACTCAGAAACCTTTGCCTTATGAACTAATCTATTTATCTGAATTTGCATATATTTCTCTGCATTTCCCAAAGCAATTGCCACCTAATGATGCTGATTCTGTCCATTTACATGGCAGTAGGCAAGGATCATTTATTACTCATCTCCTGTTCTGAAAAATATACCTACTTCACTAATCAGGGCAAAAGCATAAACTTTTATATTGTCTAACACTGATATCACATCCATTGGTTCATGAAATGAATTGAGCAATTATTTCTCCTAAAGACATGTTATTTTTGTTAAACAAAATGTTTGTGTATTTTAGACGTAGTCAATGGTCTATAACAAATTGTAACCTCTTTTGCTGTCAAAGGATAAGCTAATTTCCCTTTTGGTTACTGACAAAGCTTGTATTGAAATTCATTATTTTAAAAGTCTTTGACAATGATTAATATAGTTAATATGGGCACTGTTTTTATTGTTATTCTCTAACCAAACTGCCCTTAACTCATGGACAAGCACATTCATGGAAATTATAAATGAAAATGTGTATATGTTATATTAATTAAAACTTTATAACTTCCTTCTAACACTGAAAATATATACCCACATGTTAATAGCTTTTCCAAATGACGTCAGTACATAGGTGGATCTGAACTTACTTGATAAAAACTGGTCAGTGTAGATTCGAGAACTGTTGTTTAACCAATATCATGATGATTGATATTCCCCAAAAAAAGGTTCCTGGGCTGTTCCAAACTTCTTGATTTACAAAACCTGTGGAATTTCCAGTATACATTATGGCCACATCTGTGTATTTTATGGGTATGGACAATAATCAAAGGCTTCATTTAACTTATTCTTTCTTTGTAGCAAGGCCTTTATTTATCCTGCCAAAAGTGAGTCAAAACTCAGATGGATGAGGTTAGACTAATTAGAGAAAAAAATGTAATTGTAAAATTTGGCATACGATGTAGGGCCCATGTGCATTTCAAGGTCCTTTACTAAACCATTTAGTATTTTACAAAATCAATTCAATAACACATGTACACACAGATATAGGTCACAGATGTCTCCACCACAAGCACTTATATATTTTTAAATGTTATAAGATAAAATATCTAGGGATTTAGTGACTTTAAGCTGAATAGTCAAATAAAAAACAACCATGTAATATATATATTAAAAAAAACTTGGCAAAAATTGCTATATAAAAACTTAGACTTTATTTGTAGACATGTAGCAGTATAGACAGGACACAGTGGTTCAAGCTTGTAATCCCAGCACTTTGGGAGGCTGAGGTGGGAGAATTACTTGAGCCCAGGAGTTTGAGACTAGCCTGGGCAAGATGGCATGACCTCATCTCTATAAAATAATAATAATAATAAAACATTATCTGAGCATGGTGATACCTGTGGTCCCAGCTACTCAGGAGGCTGAGGCAGAAAGATCTCTTGAGTGCAGGAGTTCAAAACTGCGGTGTACTGTGATCTTACCACACTGCACTCCTGTCTGGACAACAGAGCTAGACTTAATCTCTTAAAAAATAAAAAAGTATAGCAGTGTATCATGGTGTTTAAGAAAAGTTGGAGTTGGAGGCTGTGGTGAGCCAAGATCGTGCCATTGCACTCCAGCCTGGGCAACAAGAGTGAAACTCCATATTTAAAAAAAAAAAAATTGTTCTAGAACTATACTGCCTAAATTCAGCTCCTGAAAATTCAGTTCCATTCATTAGCTGTGTAACATTAGGCAAGTGTTTATCCTCTTCTCGAGACTCAATTTTCTCATTTGTAAATGGGGATACTAATATGCTTATGGCTGAAGTTTATGTTGAGGTTAACTGAATTATTCCACATCAAGCACTTAGTGATGAAAGCTACCATGTCATAAGTTCTCAAAAAAAATTATATACTTATATATTATGAATTATTTGGTATTATGCATGTTATGTATGCATTATTTAAATGTTATTGTATGATTATAATTCTTTTTATCAGAGCACTTAGATCAGGGGTATTAATTAACTGATCAAAATGTATCTGTATTTGTACACAACACACTTCAAAAGAATATTGTAAACACTGGGCCATTTTCAGAAAATGGGCTAAGTAATGAAATATGGGTATATCATGTTATAAGAAGAATTACTAAAGAGTCCAGAATGTTAAGACATATTAAGAGATAGCATACCTTCAAATGTTATAAGTATATATACCATTTGAGAGAATTATATTCATTTAAAAAAAAACTAGGATCAAAGGATAGAATAATCATCATAGAAGGATTTAGTCACTTATTCAAAAATATTAACTGGGCGTCCTCTGTGTTAGACACTGTGCAGTCTGAGTATGAAAATGGAAAAAAAAGTTTGCTTTATGTATACATGCTTACTGAGAAGAAATAGGCATTAATCCAATAATCATAAAAATGAAATATAACATTTTTACCATAAAGTAAATAGTATTTATACTAGGAGAGCACACAGTAGAGGATTTTACCTAGTCAGGGACCTAACAGGAGGGCTGATATGAATTCCGAAAACCTGTAGACATTGAAACACTGACTAGCAAAGGGAAGAGTTTTCCAAGATGATGGAACAGTATATACAAACATCCTGAAGCCAGAAGAACAAATCCACGGAACTCAAAGGTTGGTGTGGTCTTAGGGAATGTACAAGCAGGGGTCACATTAAGGACCTTTGGCTTTATCCAAGAAGCAAAAGAAAGTATTACAGGACTCTAAGATGGCCAGGTGCGGTGGTTTACGCCCGTAATCCTAGCACTTTGGGAGGTCGAGGTGGGTGGATCACAAGGTCAGACGATTGAGAACTGTCCTGGCCAACATGGTGAAACCCCATCTCTACTTAAAAAAAAAAAAAGGGAAAAAAATTAGCTGGGTGTGGTGGTGCATACTTGTAGTCCCAGCTACTCAGGAGGTTGAGGCAGGAGAATAGCTTGAACTTGGGAGGCAGAGGTTGCAGTGAGCTGAGATTGTTTGTGCCACTGCACTCCAGTTTGACGACAGAGCAAGACTCTGTCTTTAAAAAAAAAAAAAAAAAAAAAAAACTAAGGTAAGTGTAATATGATCAGTTTCATGCTGAAAAAGTAACTTTTCCTGTAGTGTCAGAAAGTCACTGGAGGGTGACCACAGTAAGTCTAGGTAGAACTAGGCAGGGCAGTGGAAATGATTTAACTCTCTTCTCCTATTCCCCAAATGCTTTCATTGAAGTGATTATTATAGAAGTGAAGTTGTGAATGGATTGGAGAGAATGTTTGGGTTTTCAGTTGTTAAAAATATTCTAGTGGCTGGGCACAGTGGCTTGTGCCTTGTATTCTCACCGTTTTGGGAAGCTGATGCAGGGGGAATCACTTGAGCCCAGAAGTTCAAGGATACAGTGAGCTATGATCACACCACTGCATTCCAGCCTGGGCAACAGAATGAGATCTTGCTCAAAAATAAATATAAAAAATCTAGTGCAATACCAGTGAAATTCTTGTCCCTGGACATGTTCAGGCATCAGCTGAATGATTGACTTACTTGTTGGAAAAGAAGAAATGTAAATTGCTGAACTAGAGCATGACTGACCTCTCAGGTTCCTTACAATGTTATAATTGTACAATGCTCAATCCATTTATCCTACAGAATAAGTTTAGTACAAGTTTAGTACAATAAGTTTAGTACAATGCTCTACAACCTACACAAGAGGCTCAATTTCCTATGATATTTTCTCCAAAAGATAAAAAATTGCAGCCAAAGATAAAATAAGAGGGAAACATTTGTTTTTGCCAGAACTTCAAAATGCCCAGTAGAGATGGCAAACTGAGATTATAAAATATGAGTATAGATGGAATATATACCTCATATTCATACTTGAATGTGTATGAGTAGGTGTATATACAGCAGAGCAGATTGGAAAGGAAATTTCAAGTCATAATGATCTGACCTGGGTTTGAATTATTTGTCTGCCATTTAGTAGATATGTGGTATTGGTGAGGATGCAACCTTTCCAGACCTCAGCTTTTTCATCTGTAAGTCAGGGAATTAATACTCACATTAGGGTTGCTGGTATGATCCAGGTATAAAATAAGGGTCAATTATTATTAAAAACATTTATTAACATTTAAAATTAAAATATTATCTATTAGGATTATTCTTCCTGTTTAAATGTAGAGCAGACTTAAATCATCAGAAGTTTCTTTAGAGAGTGTACATAAATGTGTATAACAGTTTTTTGACTCGTTAAGTATAGCAAGCAATGGAGATGAACTTCTCTAAAGCCACTGATAATCATCCTTTTTATTGTCAGTTTCTATCAAAAAGGCTAGAGAACTAAAGTATTCACTTGTCAGACTATCTTTGCAACAAGGGATGATCCTTTAAAACATTTTTGTCCAATGAGCTGTAGCATAAAGTTTTGTGGAGGGTTCATTTTCATAAGACAAAACCTCCTAGAGTACAAGGCTTTTAGACTATCTACTTTCTTTCTGGTTGGAATATGGAGATGCCCAGACATGCTTCTGCTATCCTGCTACCAGGAGAACAAAAGCCACAGAATAAAAGGAGAAAATGAGTGTGGGATCCTGATGACTTTTTTTAAACTTAATGTAGCTGGACAGCTCCCTGGGCTTCTTTTTGTGTGGTGTAACTAAACATTTTACTTTTTGAAGTCATGTTTTCTGTTGCTCTCACCTAAACACAATCCTAACCTGTACATTGTAATGGCAAGGTTATTACAGGGCAGATTGGGTTATCTAAATTATGAGCATACCTCTTAGATTTATATACATGTGATGTTCCATTCCAGGATACATTCAGACTGTTTCAAAGTATGTTTTGATATATAAATGGATTATCTGCCCCCTTCCCGCACTAAGCAAATGCCTAGTAATCATTTAGCCATACTGCAGCCTACTTTGGTATAATGAAATAACTACCAGCAAGCAACAAAATCACTTTCCACTGAAGAATGTGATGAATATACATGCTGCCTAATATTCACAATCAGAAAATCTGTGCAATCCACTCGTACCTACTATTCCATTGATGTAATATTGAAGGTCTTGGTGGTTAAGCAGGATATCTGGATTTCAATCAGAATATAGAAAAAGTTGTAGATTATGAAATACTTTTGCGAGAATCCATAACAATGGGTAATGTCTAATAAAGAAAAAGGAATTTCACACTAACACTTTTAAGGACATGGGAAATACACTTTCAACTTTCACTATACTTACTACCTCATTCATTCAAATACATTTTGCCTTCCATCATAGAAACTGAATTTGGGGATGGTACAAAACTTTAGGGATAATCTCTTTTAGGATGTTGAATAATCCTACACTGCGTTTTCTCATCAGTGGCAGATCAGAGACATGCCCTCAAATCAACTACATTTCTTAAATCTCTCTAAAGTTAAAATTTGAGAGATATGGATGTGTGAAAATATTTCAGTAGAAATTCATAATAGCACTGCTCCATAGAATAAATTTATTTCAATATTCTTGAATAATTCTCTGTAATAAGGATTGTTCAAGATATTTGGAGATATAAAAGTTCATCTTTAACTGAATAGAGATTGGAAATATACGTAAAAACTTGATGTATAATAAACATGAAGAAACAAATGAGAAAGGAAATCAGTAGACAGTATTATCTCAGGAAGTGAAAAATATGAAATATTTAAAATATAAAATATATCAAGCGACACATTCAAACATAAGCTTCTTCTGCACTAAAAGCCTAAATATTAAAAGGCAAATTATAAATAATAGAAGCTCATATATTGGAATGTCTTCATGGATCTACAGTTGAGAAAGGACTTTTTAAAACCTCTACAACACAAAAGGCAAAAAAATTCTGCTTATTTTCATTAAAGTGTTTTATTCAATAAGGAACATCTCTGACAAATATATTGGAAGAAAATATTTACAATACCTAAAAAAAAGGAATTACTATCTGGAATATATAATGAGCTCTTAAAAACAAACACATAAAATAAGGCAATCAAATGTAGAAATAGACAAAGATTATAATGTGGTAGTTGGTAATTACCAGAAGAGAAGAAATCTATATTGCTAATAACCATATGAAGAATATCACACTCATTAGTACATAGATAAATGCAAAGGAAAGACAAAGAATTCAAAACTCATTAAAGACGTAAAGCTGGTTGATGACAAGGACTGACAAACCTAGAGGTACAGGAATCCTTGGGCACTGCTGGCTGGAGAGATGGTTACTAGGTTAAGTTATGGATAACCTGTGATCTAACAAACTTATTTCAGAGCATATGGTCCAGAATAGTCTGCCCAACCCTATTCTCAACTCAGATTTCTGTGGGGAAATGTGTGGCAATACTGCAACATTGCTTATGGCAGTGGAAATTTGAAGACAATCTAAGTATTTGTCACTGAAAAATTATGGAATACTCTTCAAAAGCTAGAAGCAGTAGACTAGATATTCACACATCCGTACATCTTAACTAAAACACAATTAGAACATTACAAGGCCTATGATGTATTTTAAAATACACAAAACCACATATAAGATATGTACATCAATAAGAAGAGACATGACAACTGAATTAGTTCCTTGGGCAGAAAATGAGAGAAAAGAATAAGGATAAAATAAAGAAATCTTAAAAATATATAAAACAGTTTAGGGACCTTGCATAATGGAATGATGTTATCAGGCCATGAAGAAAGAAATATTCAACTTTTTGTATCTGATGTTTCCCTACCAAAATAAACAAATAGCAAAAAAAAAAGAAAAAATCTGGAACACAGTGTTATCACAGGAAACCAAGAATAAAAATTCACCATGCCAAGGATAAAGCAGAAAAATTACAGCATAAACAACACATGTAGCCAGAGTAAAAGACATAGGAGTACATCTAATAGTCCATTTTCTAAAGCTATATAAAGCTTGGGGAAAGAAGCAAACTAAGACTTCATGTGATTTTTTTTGTACGAGAAGTAATGGAAGGGAGTGATAAGAACACAGGCTTCTTATTTAGACATCCTTGTTTTCTAATTCAGATTCTGTCTTTTCCTATGTATGTGATCTAAGGAAGATGATTTTAATGAAATCCAACCCTCTGGTTGTTTTTTTTTTCATTTTATACATAAGAATGATACTACTTGCATTGTAAATCTATTGAGAATATTTAAAACAATGTATTTTATATATATATATTTAAATATTAAATTTAATATTATTAAATATTAAAATATATATATTTAAATATATATATATTTAACCTCTCCAGAGGAATATGTTTTTTACTTGAGCTACAGAAATAAATCTATATTAGTAAAAATCCAGGATTTCTCCAATAGTGAAACATAAAAATTATTACTGAATGGAACTTTAAAGTATTACGGCACGATTTCAGGTACTTGTTAGGAGCTTTAAAAGGCCAGAGACTCCTGTCAGGGTATGAATCATGGGCAGAGTCCCATCAAATTTCAGGCTAAAATTAGACTTTAGGGATACAACATGGTCACTAAGTCCTGAAAATGTTATCAACTCTCTTTTAATCTACCTATTTAAAAAATATCTTAAAGGCTACCTCTTCAGAAAGCTGTAATTTTTGGTCATGAAAGTACAAATCTGAGCCCTTCTTTATGAATTTAAACATCAAATACTAGTTGACTCGCCTTCGCTCTTGTTTTTCCCTCTAATCTGACACTGATAGGCCACATGAGGCCTTCATCTTTTTCTTTGACTATTTTCTCCTAACTTCATTTGCTTGCTCCTTGCCTAAGGTATGACTATGAGGATATTGGATCCTTTAGATGGCAGGAGTAGATATTATCAAAGGGTGTGAAAGAAGAAAAAGAAACCTGGTTCACAATATGCCCTTCATCAGGAGATTATATGTATATACACAATCTCCAGATTATGTTTGTGTATGTATATATGTATATATGGCTATATAGAGACACACATACATATATAATGCTTTCATAGGAAAAATCACTTTGATTTAGAAAATGATTCTTATGATGTTCTATTTATTGAAAACATTAAACATTCCAATTAATCCATCAAGTCAGGTAGAGAATGTAAGTACTTAAAATATCTTCAAGTGATAGCCCGGTGCTCCGATTTAAAATCCTTTGTACAACCAAAGATGGTCTCATCAAGAATCGATGACAGTGGATTTGTAATGTATTTTGAAATCAGGAAATGCGATGTCTACAGCATTGTTTTCCTTTCTCAGGATTGTTTTGGGTATTTGAAATCCTTTGTGCTTCCATATGAATTTTAGGATATTTTTCTATTTCTATTAAAAAATGCCATTATGATTTTGGTAGGAATTTCACTGAATTTATAAATTGCTTTGGGTAGTATAAACATTTTAACAATATTAAGTCTTCTAATTCATGAACACAGGATATCTATTTATTTGTGTCTTCTTTAATTTCACTCATGAATCTTTTTTGCAATCTCCAGTGTGCAAGTTGTTCACCTTCTCAGTTAAGTTTATTTCTAAGTACTTTGTTCTTTTGATGATATTGTAAGTGGGATCATTTTCTTAATTTCTTTTTTTGATAGTTCATTTTTTGTATATAGAAACACAACCAATTTTTGTATATTTTATACCCTGCAACATTACTGAATTTGTTTATTAGGTTTTTACAGTGGAATCTTCAGGGTGTTCTACATTTAAGATCATACCATCTCAAATAGATATAATTTCACTCCTTCCTTTATGACTTATATATTCCTTTTATTTATTTTTCTGCTTAATTATTCAGGCTAGGACTTCTAGTACTATGTTGAATAGGATAGACAAATGTGAGCATCATTTCCTTGTTTCTGATGTTGGAGGAAAAGCTTTCAGTTTTGTTTTTTTGTGTGTGTGTGTTTTTTTTTTTTAATTTATTGAGTGTGATGTTAGTTGGGATCTTTTTATGTATGTTCTTTCTCACCTTAAAGTAAATTCTTCTCCTCCTAGTTTGTTGACTTTTTGTCATGAAAATGTATTGAATATTTTTAAATGCTGGGGTTTTGTGTTTTTTTAATCTAATTAGACTATCGTGTTGTTTTTCTCCTTTATGTGATTACTGTGGTCTGTCACGTTAATTTTCACATGTTGAACCACTCTTGCATCCAGGGATAAAGGCTACTTGGTAGTGATGAGTGATGAAAGGCTACTATGGTTTTGAATTTAACTTGCTGGTGTTTTATTGAAGGTTGTTTTTATCTAGCACAGAGGCAGATATATTGACTAATGGAACAGAATAAAAACTCTAGAAATAAATCCATGCATATATAAACCACTGATGTTTTACTATGGTACCAACAATATACAATGGAGGAAGGATAGCCTCTTCAACAAATGATATTGGGAAAACTGGGTGTCCACATGCAAAAGAATGAAATCAAGATATTTATCTCACACCATACACAAAAATCAAGTTAAACTGTGTTAAAGACATAAACATAAGACCTGAAACTGTAGAACTCCTAGAAGAAAACACAGGAAAAAATGCTTCATGAGTTTTGTCTTGTCAGCTTCTTAGATATGACCCCCAAATCACAGGCAACAAAAGCAAAATTAGACAAGTGGAACTATATAAATTTAAAAGGCTTCTGCATATCAAAGGAAACAACTAACAGTAAAAAGACAACCTACAGAATGTGAGGGAGAAAATATTTGGAAACCGCATATATAAGATATGGAGTTAATATCCAAAATATATAAGGAGCTGCTAAAGTTCAATAGTGAAAATAATCAATGCAATTAAAAATAGGTAAAGGATTTGAAAAGACACTTCTCAAAACAGACATACAAATTGCCAATAAGTACGTGAGAAGGTTCTCGACATCACTAGTCATCAGGGAGATGGAAATCAAAACCACTATGAGCTATCATCTCACACCTGTTAGGAAGCTATTATGAATAAAAGTAAAAACAAATGTGAATAAGAATGTGGAGAAATTGGAACACTTGTACTTTGTTGGTGTGGATATAAAAGGTTGCAGCCACTATAGAAAGCAGCATGGAGATGCCACAAAAATTAAAAATAGAAGTACTGTATGATCCAACAATTCCACTTCTGGGTATTTATCTGAAAGAATTGACATCAGGATCTTGAAAAGATATTTACACTCCCATGTTCTCTGCAGCATTATATAGAATAACCAAAATGTGGAAACAACCTAAATGTCCACCAGTGGATAAAGGGATAAAGAAAATAAAGTGTGTGTGTGTATATATGTGTATATGTGTGTGTGTGTGTGTGTGTGTGTATATATATATATGAATATTTAGCTTTTAGAAAGAAGAAAATTCTTTCATATGTGATCACTCTTATGAGTTTTGCTTCCAGCAGCAACTCTGCTAGGTCCTCACAATGAATTTCAGAAAAGCATTTCATTGTGCCTCTGGCCCAGGAGGGGAAAGGAAACAACTTTCAAATACGTCAAAGTATTCCATTCTTCTTAACCAGGTCTGCCTTCAGGAGAAACTGTAACCAGAGCATAATCTATTGAGATTTTAACAGAGCCTAACCGATTTGGGAGAGGAGGAATGGCCAACTCGAACCCACTCTAGCTGTCTTGTTCCATGTGGATTTTTCTTTTTGGAATTTCCACTGTATGTATGTTTTGCCTTTTGTAGTTGTCTCACGATTCTTGTATATCCTATTTTATTTTACTTTTGCAGTTATCTCACCCATCTATCAGAAATGTACAAATCAAGCAGGCAGAAAATTGGTAAGGATCTAGTTGAACTCAACACTATTAAGTAACTTGATATAATGGACATCTGTAGACTATTTCATTCAGCAACAGAAGAATGCACATTCTTCTCAAGCTCCTGTGGAACATTCACCAAGAGAGACCATATTCTGAGTGACATAAAAATCTTAACCAATTTAAAAGAATAGAAATCATATAATGTCTGCTCTCAGACCGCAATGGATTTAAACTAGAAAATGATAACACAAAAACAGCTGGAAAGTTCCAAAATATTTAGAAATTAGATAGCACACTTCTAAGTAATACAAAAGTCAAACAAGAAATCTCAAGAAAAAAATTTAAAAATATTTTGAACTAACAGAAAATGAAAAACATAACTTATCAAAATGTGTGACATGTGGTGATGAGAGAGAAATTTATACCACTTAAAGCATATATTAGAAAAGAAGAATGCTCTAAATAATCTAAGCTTCCACCTTAGGAAAATAAAAAAAGACCAAATAAATCCAAAGTAAGTAGAAGAAAATAATAAAAACCAGAGCGAAAATTTATAAAATTGAAACCAGGAAATCAAGAGAGTCAACAAAATCAAAAGCTAATTATTTGAAAAATCATGAAAATCAATATTCTAGTCAATCTAACTATGAGAAAAAGAAAGGACACAAATTACTAACATCAAAAATAAAGTCACATCACTTCTGATCTCATGAACATTAAAAGGATAATAAAGACATTCTATGAACAACTCTATGCCAACTAATTCGATAACCTCGATGAAATAGGCCAATTCCTTGCAAGGCACAATCTGCCATAATTCACACATGAAGACATAGACAATCCAAATAGGCCCATATTAAAGAAATTGACTCAATATTTCATAATCTTACAGAACATAAAGCTCCAGACCCATCTGGATTCACTGGTGAATTTTACCAAACACTTAAGGAAGAAATTATATTAATTCTGCACAATCTTTTTCAGAAGGTAGAAGCAAAGGGAATACTTTCTAACTCATGAGACCAGAATTACCGTAATACCAAAATCAAAGACATTATAAGAAAAAAAATCTATAGACCAACATCTCTCGTGTATATAGATGCAAGGAATTATCAACCAAGTATCAGCAAATTAAGTCAAACAATGTATAAAAAGAATTATATACCATGATCAATCCCAGGTAGGCAAAGCTGCTTCAACATTTGGACATCAATTAATGTAATCTGTTACATCAACAGGCTAGAGAAGAAAAAAAGTCACATGACTGTATCAATAGATGCAGAAAAAGCATTTGGCAAAATCCAACACCTATTCTCTACCTTCTTACTGGCCATACCCACTCAACACACATACTGCTACATTGGTATTGCTTGGCAGCCTATGTTAAGCTTGTGATAGGAGCAGGGAATTTCTCTATTCTTCTGGTCGAGATTCAGTTGGAGAGTCTTTGTGTCTAAGCATGGGAAATGGCATCTCTTTATTATTCCTTCCTATTCCTCCAGTAACAGGCAAACTCCATTATGTATCATTAACAGGTCTTGGGCAGGAAAGATTTTTTTGCCCCTCCATCAACAGTAGCAAATGCTGCTATATATCATTCAAACTTCTTGTCCCTAGAGGAGCTTCTGTTTCTACCCTTCTGCCAGAAGCTGTGACTCTTTGCTTTGGGTTGGCAGGCAAAAAGGAGTGTTTTCTACCCTTTTCCTACCCTTCCTCCAATAGTTTTGTTTGTGCCCTTTTCCAGCAGTCCTACGAGTGGGAGATTTGCTGCCCCCTTCTCAATGGCTTAGGATTTTGCTTCTCATAAAAGTAGGGTCTGGTGGATTAATAGTGTATGTTTGTCCCTCAGTGGTAGCAAAAAACCTCTTTCATATGTGTGCCACCAAAGAGGGCTCACTCTGTTCTCCTGCCTTGGACCCATCTTTTATGAGTCCCATGAAGATTTTGTGAGTGAGTGAGAACTACCTTCACATGTGTAGCTCTCAGTTCTTCTATGTGCTAGCTCACAGTCAGCCTCTTCTATTGCATTATGATTTTAGCTATTACCCACTTATTTGGCAGTCATCTCTCCCCCCAATGTTCTTTCAAAGATTAAATAGCCCAGTAGTCTCATATCTCTTTGAAGGTGATTGTTATTCCTTGGAATTAAGTCTGCTTGAATCTCTTGTAATCTCAAGTTTCTGATGAATTCAAGAATGGTGTGCTTTTCTAAATTATCCACCCTTTCCTTGTTAAGATAGGAGGGATGTTCTTTTGTAGCTTTCTATACCTTAAGCAGGATTGAAATTGGCAATGGTCTTTTAAAAGGCATTTAACAAACAGCGACCCAAAGCAGTGGACTCAAAACACAGAATACACATCGTTTATTTTTCAAGCAGAATACAAATCTGAAAGCATTCATTTTATCTTGTCACTTTTTTGCTTACAACCTCTACAATGATTTCTTATCACTCTTAAAACATAAACTTCGTACCACAACCCATAATTCCCTTCATCATCTGGCTGCTGTCTATATCACCACTCAACTCATCCTGATCTCCTTCTAGCTCACTCTGATGAAGCCTTATGGCATAGGTAGCTCTTATTTAAACACACTAGACTACCTCATGTCTCTGAGCTTTCTATCTCTAGCTGAAATACGCTTTCTTCTAATTTTTCTATGGTTGGTTTCTTCTTTTAGTTCATATCTGAAATGTCTACGTTCCCTCAGTTATTCCATGATCTCAAACCCCATTTTTTTCATGTGACGATTCTCTCTACAATCATATATTTATTTTTTGCTTATTTCTCAAAAAATAAAATAAGCCTCATCAAAGAAGGGAAATTTCCTCTACTAGTCAATTCAATATTTCTAGCACCTAGACCATTAATGGACATATATTAGAAACTCATTACCACAGCCCCTTTACCCCATCTGTAGGGCGTATGTTCTAAGACACTCAGTGAATGACTGTAATTGCGGATAGTACTGAACCCTATATATGCTGTGTTTTTTTTTTTCTTATACATGCATACCTATGAGATTGCTGCAGTTAAAACTAGGCACCGTAAGAGACTATTAACGATAATAAAATTAAAAATTTATAATAAACCATAATAAAATTTATATGAATGTGGTCTCTCTCTAAATATCTTATTGTACTATCCTCACCCTTCTTGTGATGATGTGGAATATAAAATACTTACATGATGAGATAAAATGAGGTAAATTACATAGAGAGGCATTGTGATATAGCATTTAAAGCTTATTTCTGGAATTATTTATTTCTGGAATTATTTATTTCTGGAATTTTTCATTTACTATCTTCAGACCACAATTAACTGTGAGTAATTGAAAACACAGAAAGTAAAACTGAGGATAAGTGGGAACTACTGTAATGACTTACTGAAAGCAGGTTGGGTGAATTAACACCTGTGCATTATGTTAATATATACAATTTTTAAAAATTCATAATGCTGTGCATGTGTATTTGGTATCTCTAGATTATTGAACAATGACTTGGCATTAGTAAAAATTTACTAGATATTTAGTGAAAAAACTACGGAAGTATAGATCTCAGATCAATATGATATGGATTCAATAGTTTCATGGGGAAAATTGTTTAAAAAAAAAAAGTCTATTACAAATGCTGACATAGTCTGGATGTGTGTTCCTGCCCAAATCTCATACTGAAGTGTAATCCCCAATGTTAGAGGTGGGGCTTGCAGGACGTGATTGGATTATGGGGAAATTTCTCATGAATGGTTTAGCACCATCCCCCATGGTACTGTTCTCATGATAGTGAATGAGTTCTCATGAGTTCCGGTCATTTAAAAGTTTGTGGTACCTCCCTGTTCGATCTCTTGCTCCTGCTTTTGCCATATGAAGTATACCTGCTCCAGCTTTGCCTTCAGCCTTAAGTAAAAGCTCCCTGGGGCCTCCCCAGAAGCAGATGCTGCCATGTTTCCTGTACAGCCTGAAGAGCCATAAGTCAATTAAACCTCTTTTTCCTGTAAATTACCCACTCTTGGGTATTTCTATAGTAGCAATGCAAGTATGGACTAATACAGAAAATTGGTACTGGGAGTGAAGCATTGCTATAAAAATACTTGAAGATGTGAAGTAGCTTTGGGATTGGGTAACAAGCAGAGGTTGGAAGAGTGGAGAGCTCAGAAGAAGACAGATAATGGAAAGTTTGGAACTTTTTTTAGAGACTGGTTAAATGGTTGTGAGCAAAATGCTGACAGTGATATGGACGATAAAGTCCAGGCTGAGGAGGGCTCAGATAGAAATGAGGAGCTCACTGGGAACTGGAGCAAAGGTTATTTGTTATGCTTTAGCAAAGAACTTGGCTGCATTTTGCCTCTGCCCTAGGGATCTGTCAAACTTTGAACTTGAGATTGATGATCTAGGATGTCTGGTGGAAGAAATTTCTAAGCAGCAAAGCGTTTAAGATGTGATTTGGCTTGTTCTTTTCTTCTTTTTTCTTTTCTTTTTTTTTTTTTTTTTTTGAGATGGAGTTTTGCTCTTGTCACCCATGTTGGAGTGCCATGCTGCAATCTTGGTTCACTGCTGCAACTTCCACTTCCTGGTTTCAAGCAATTCTCCTGCCTACTGAGTAGCTAGGATTATAGGCACCTGCCACCGTGCCCAACTAATTTGTGTATTTTTAGTAGAGATGGAGTTCTACCACGTTGGTCAGACTGGTCTCAAACTCCTGACCTCAGGTGATCCATTGGTCTGGGCTTCCCAAAGTACTGGGATTACAGGTGTAAGTCACTGTGCCTGGCTGTGACTTGACTGCTTCTAACAATCTATGTTCATATGTGGGAGCAAATAAATGACTTAAAGTGGCAACTTACATTTAGAAGGGAAACAGAGCATAAAAATTTAAAAGATTTGCAGCCTGGCCATGTGGCAGAGGGGAAAAAAAAAAAACAAAACAGTTTTTTCTGGAGAGGAATTCAAGTGGGCTATGGAGTCACCACTTGCTAGAAAAATTTGCATAACTAAAAGCCAAGTGCTAATAGCCAAGATAATGGGACAGAGGCCTCAAAGGAATTTCAGAGACCTAGAGACCTTCATGTCAGCCCTTCCCATCACAGACTCAGAGGTCTAGGTTTCCTGGGCCAGGCCCGGGATCCCCATTGCCCTGTTAGCCTCAAGACACTGTTTCCTACATCCTGGCAGCTCCAACTCTGGCTCAAAGGGACCCACATATTGCTCAATCCACTGCTTCAGAGGGTGCTAGCCATAAGCATTGGCAGCTTCCACGTAGTGTTAAGCCTGTGAGTACACGGAGTGCAAGAGTTGAGGCTTGGGAGCCTCTTCCTAGATTCCAGATGCTGTATGGAAAAGCCTAGATGTCCAGGCAGAAGCCTGCTTCAGGAGCTGAGCCTCATGGAGAACCTCTACTAGGGCAACGCAGAGGGGAAATGTGGGATTGGAGCCCCTGCACAGAGTATCCACATGTGCACTGCCTAGTGGAGCTGGGAGAAGAGGGCCATTGTTCTCTAAACCCCAGAATGGTAGATTCACCGACGGCTTGATCCTGTGCCTAAATAAGCTGCAGGCACTCAATGCCAGCCCATTGGCACAGCTGTGGGGACTGAACCCTGCAAAGCCACAGGGGCAGAGCTGCCCAAGGCCTTGGGGGCCTACCCCTCACAACAGTGTGCCCTAGGTGTGGGACATGGAGTCAAAGGAAATTATTTTAAGGTTTAATGACTGCCCTGCTGGGTTTCAGACTGCACAGGGCTTGTAGTCCCTTTCTTTTGGCTACTTTCTCCCTTTTGGAACAGGAATGTTTACCCAATGCTTATACTCCTACTGTATCTTGAAAATAACAAATTTGTTTTTTATTTTACAGGCTCATAGGTGGAAGGGACTAGCCTTGTCTCAGAAGAGACTTTGCACATAAAATGAGTTAAGACCAGAGATTATTTAGAAGGCATGATTGTACTTTGAAATGCAGGAAGGACATGAGATTTGAGAGATACCAGGGGAGGAATGATAGAGTTTGGATGTGCATTCCCACCCAAATCTCATAGTAAAATGTAATCCCCAAAGTTGGAGGTGGGGTCTAGTAGAAGATGGTTGCATCATGGAGATGGTTTCTTATGAATAGTTTAGCACCTTCCCCCACGGCACTGTCCTCGAGATCGTGAGTTCTCATGAGATCTGGTCATTTAAAAGTATGTGGCACCTTCCGGCTCACTCTCCTGCTCCTGCTCTGGCTATGTAAGATGCCTGCTCCTGCTTTGCCTTAATGAGGCCTTCCTAGAAGCAGATGCCCCATGCTTCCTGTACAGCCTGCAGAACCAGGAGCCACTTAAACCTCTTTTGTTATAAATTACCCAGTCACAGGTATTTCTTTATGGCAATGAAAGAATAGACAAATATAAATACCTTTAGTGATATACTTGTCCGTCTTCATTTAGTAGCACTCTTTCATGGGACTATTCTTATTCTAGCCAAAATGAAATGTTAGCTATTTTTATTCACGTTGTAAGTGATTGAAACAGCATAAATGATTCCATCTTAGGGGAAGTTATGCTTACAAAAGAATAACAGCTTCAAATAAAGACTATAAAGAATTCACTTCTAACAGATGGATTTTCAGGTTCCATCCAATGTCAAGAATAGGGTGATTTGTAAGAGACAGTTCTCAGATTCTCAGAAATTTCCCAAAGGGTTTGACACACAAATGGCATTCATGTTCAATCTTCCTCCTCTAGGAGCCCCACAATTGAAGTCTCAGACACCTCCAAATTAGTACAACTTTTACACCAACATGTCAAGATCTAAATTTTGTTAGAGTATCTTAGGTTTCAACTTTCAATGTAAGGGTGAAGAAAGCCTTTTCTTTTCTCTTCTTTTCTTCATTTTTCCCTCCCTTTCTCCCTCCTTCCTTTCCTCTTCCTTCCTTCCTTTCTTAAACTCCTTGGAAAATTTCCTACACACATTATAAATGTAATTTTCTTCCCTTTCCCCTTTCTATTTATAAAGGAAGCTGACCCAGAGAGCCTTCAGCTACATTTCGTAAAGGACCAAACCACTGGATTTTACAGCTATAGTCAGTGTAGTAACAATTCAGTGTCACAAATGACGTCATACTACTTGGTAAGGATCTTCAAAGCAATGTTTTTTGAGAGACAGGGTCTTGCTCTGACTCCCAGGTGACCATGACTCACTGCAGCCTCAAACTCCTGGGATCAAGCTATACTCTTACCTCAGTTTCCCATGTAGCTGAGACTACAAGTGAGTGCTACCATGCCCAGCTAATTATTAAAATTATTTTTAGTAGAGATGAAGTCTTGCTATCTTTCCTAGGCTGGTCTGAAACTCTTGAACTCAATCAATCCTCCCATCTCTGCCTCCCAAAGTGCTGCAATTATAGAAGTGAGTGACTATGCCTGGCCAAATGTTTTTGCTCTTTCCCCAGGTGAAATTTGTAGGTCAGTTATTTAAATATAAAATATATCAATATATTTAAATACAAAATATATCAATACAGAGAAAACATGAGAGAGTGAGAATGGATAACAATTGAGTTACATTGTGTCCCGTTTGCAAATGAATAAAATGGTGATGAATATACATGCAAATCTATCATGAACTTTCTAAGTCAATGTGAGTAATTACTTCAATAGTCCTTTTAGGAATTGCTATTATATACTTTCCCATATTTTTTGCAAGTTATGATTTTTTTTATTAAGTTCTAGGGTACATGTGCACAACGTGCAGGTTTGTTACATATGTATACATGTGCCATGTTGGTGTGCTGCACCCATTAACTCGTCATTTACATTAGCTATATCTCCTAATGCTATCCCTCCCGCCTCCCCCCTCCACACAATAGGCCTCAGGGTGTGATGTTCCCCTTCCTGTGTCCAAGTGATTTCATTGTTCAGTTCCCACCTATGAGTGAGAACATGCGATGTTTGGTTTTCTGTTCTTGCGATAGTTTGCTGAGAATGATGGTTTCCAGCTGCATCCATGTCCTTACAAAGGACACGAACTCATCCTTTTTTATGGCTGCATAGTATTCCATGGTGTATATGTGCCACATTTTCTTAATCCACTCTGTCACTGATAGACATTTGGGTTGACTCCAAGTCTTTGCTATTGTGAATAGTGCTGCAATAACGTATGTGTGCATGTGTCTTTATAGCAGCATGATTTATAATCCTTTGGGTATATACCCAGTAATGGCATGGTTGGGTCAAATGGTATTTCTAGTTCTAGATCCATGAAGAATTGCCACACTGTTTTCCATAATGGATGAACTACTTTACAGTCCCACCAACAATGTAAAAATGTTCCTATTTCTCCACAACCTCTCCAGAACCTGTTGTTTCCTGACTTTTTAATGATAGTGATTCTAACTGGTGTGAGATGGTATCTCATTGTGGTTTTGATTTGCATTTGTCTGATGGTGAGTGATGATGAGCATTTTTTCATGTGTCTGTTGGCTGTATGAATGTCTTCTTTTGAGAAATGTCTGTTCATATCCTTTGCCCAATTTTTGATGGGTTTTTTGTTTGTTTGTTTGTTTTCTTGTAAATTTGTTTGAGTTCTTTATAGGTTCTAGATATTAGCCCTTTGTCAGATGAGTAGATTGCAAAAATGTTCTCCCATTCTGTAGGTTGCCTGTTCACTCTGATGGTAGTTTCTTTTGCTGTGCAGAAGCTCTTTAGTTTAATTAGATCCCATTTGTCAATTTTGGCTTTTGTTGCCGTTGCTTTTGGTTTTCTAGACATGAAGTCCTTGCCCATGCCTATGTCCTGAATGGTATTACCTAGGTTTTCTTCTAGGGTTTTTATGGTTTTAGGTCCAACATTTAAGTCTCTAATCCATCTTGAATTAACTTTTGTATAAGGAGTAAGGAAAGGATCCAGTTTCAGCTTTCTACTTATGGCTAGCCAATTTTCCCAGCACCATTTATTAAATAGGGAATCCTTTCCCCATTTCTTGTTTTTGTCCAGTTTGTTAAAGATCAGATGGCTGTAGATGTGTGGTATTATTTCTGAGGGCTCTGTTCTGTTCCATTGGTCTATATCTCTGTTTTGGTGCCAGTACCATGCTGTTTTGGTTACTGTAGCCTTGCAGTATAGTTTGAAGTCAGGTAGCATGATGCCTCCAGCTTTGTTCTTTTGGCTTAGGATTGTGTTGGCAATGTGGGGTCTTTTTTGGTTCCATATGAACTTTAAAGCAGTTTTTTCCAATTCTGTGAAGAAAGTCATTGGTAGCTTAATGGGGATGGCATTGAATCTATAAATTACCTGGGGGCAGTATGGCCATTTTCAAAATATTGATTATTCCTATCCATGAGCATGGTATGTTCTTCCATTTGTTTGTGTTCTCTTTTATTTCATTGAGCAGTGGTTTGTAGCTCTCCTTGAAGAGGTCCTTTACATCTGTTGTAAGTTGGATTCCTAGGTATTTTCTTCTCTTTGAAGCCATTGTGAGTGGGAGTTCATTCATGATTTGGCTCTCTGTCTGTTACTGGTGTATAAGAATGCTTGTGATTTTTGCACATTGATTTTGTATCCTGAGCCTTTCTGAAGTTGCTTATCAGCTTAAGGAGATTCTGGGTTGAGACAATGGGGTTTTCTAAATATACAATCATGTCATCTGCAAACAGGGACAATTTGACTTCTTCTTTTCCTAACTGAATACCCTTGACTTCTTTCTCTTGCCTGATTGCCCTAGCCAAAACTTCCAACACTATGTTGAATAGGAGTGGTGAGAGAGGGCATCTCTGTCTTGTGCCAGTTTTCAAAGGGAATGCTTCCAGTTTTTGCCCATTCAGTATGATATTGGCTGTGGGTTTGTCATAAATAGCTCTTATTATTTAGAGATACATTCCAGCAATACCAAATTTATTGAGAGTTTTTAGCATGAAGGGCTGTTGAATTTTGTCAAAGGCCTTTTCTGCGTCTATTGAGATAATCATGTGGTTTTTGTCTTTGGTTCTGATTATATGCTCGATTACATTTATTGATTTATGTATGTTGAACCAGCCTTCCATCTCAGGGATGAAGCCCACTTGATCATGGTGGGTAAGCTTTTTGATGTGCTGCTGGATTCGGTTCGCCAGTATTTTATTGAGGATACTTGCATCAGTATTCATCAGGGATATTGGTCTAAAATTCTCTTTTTTTGTTGTGTCTCTGCCAGGCTTTGGTATCAGGATGATGTTGGCCTCATAAAATGAATCAGGGAGGATTCACTCTTTTTCTTTTGATTGGAATAGTTTCAGAAGGAATGGTACCAGCTCCTCCTTGTACCTCTGGTAGAATTCGGCTGTGAATCCATCTGGTCCTGGACTTTTTTTGGTTGGTAGGCTATTGCCTCAGTTTCAGAGCCTGCTATTGGTCTATTCAGGGATTCAACTTCTTCCTGGTTTAGTCTTGGAAGAGTGTAAGTGTCCAGGAAATTATCCATTTCTTCTAGGTTTTCTAGTTTATTTGCACAGAGGTGTTTATAGTATTCTCTGATGGTAGTTTGTATTTCTGTGGGGTTGGTGGTGATATTCCCTTTATCATTTTTTATTGCATCTATTTGATTCTTCTCTCTTTTCTTCTTTATTAGTCTTGCTAGCAGTCTATCAATTTTGTTGATCTTTTCAAAAAACCAGCTCCTGGATTCATTGATTTTTTGGAGGGCTTTTTTGTGTCTATCTCCTTCAGTTCTGCTCTGATCTTAGTTATTTCTTGCCTTCTGCTAGCTTCTGAATGTGTTTGCTCTTGCTTCTCTAGTTTTTCTAATTGTGATGTTAGGGTGTCAATTTTAGATCTTTCCAGCTTTCTCTTGTGGGCATTTTGTGCTGTAAATTTCCCTCTAGACACTGCTTTAAATGTGTCCCAGAGATTCTGGTATGTTGTATCTGTGTTCTCATTGGTTTCAAAGAACATCTTTATTTCTGCCTTCATTTTGTTATGTACCCTGCAGTCATTCAGGAGCAGGTTGTTCAGTTTTCGTGTAGTTGAGCAGTTTTGATTGAGTTTCTTAGTCCTGAGTTCCTGTTTGATTGCACTGTGGTCTGAGAGACAGTTTGTTATAATTTCTGTTCTTTTACATTTGCTGAGGAGTGCTTTACTTCCAACTATGTGGTCAATTTTGGAATAAGTGTGATGTGGTGCTGAGAAGAATGTATATCCTGTTGATTTGGGGTGGAGAGTTCTGTAGATGTCTATTAGATCTACTTGGTGCAGAGTTGAGTTCAATTCCTGGATATCCTTGTTAACTTTCTGTCTCATTGATCTGTCTAATGTTGACAGTGGGGTATTAAAGTTTCCTGTTATTATTGTATGGGAGTCTAGGTCTCTTCGTAAGTCTCTGAGGACTTGCTTTATGAATCTGGGTACTCCTATATTGGGTGCATATATATTTAGGATAGTTAGCTCTTCCTGATGAATTGATCCCTTTACCATTATGTAATGGCCTTCTGTGTCTCTTTTGATCTTTGATGGTTTAAAGTCTGTTTTATCAGAGACTAGAATTGCAACCCCTGCTTTTTTTTTTGGTTTTCCATTTGCTTGGCAGATCTTCCTCCATCCCTTTATTTTGAGCCTATGTGTGTCTTTGCATGTGAGATGGGTCTCCTGAATACAGACAACTGATGGGTCTTGACTCTTTATCCAATTTGCTAGTCTGTGTCTTTTAATTGGACCATTTAGTCTATTTACATTTAAGGTTAATATTGTTATGTGTGAACTTGATCCTGTCATTATGATATTAGCTGGTTATTTTGCTCGTTAGTTGATGCAGTTTCTTCCTAGCCTCAATGGTCTTTACATTTTGGCATGTTTTTGCAGTGGCTGGTACCTGTTGGTCCTTTCTATGTTTAGTGCTTCTTTCAGGATCTCTTGTAGGGCAGGCTTGGTGGTGACAAAATCTCTAAGCATTTGCTTGTCTCTAAAGGATTTTATTTCTCCTTCACTTATGAAACTTAGTTTGGCTGGATATGAAATTCTGGGTTTAAAATTCTTTTCTTTAAGAATGTTGAATATTGTACCCCACTCTCTTCTGGCTTGGAGAGTTTCTTCCGAGAGATCTGCTGTTAGTCTGATGGGCTTCCCTTTGTGGGTAACCTGACCTTTCTCTCTGGCTGCCCTTAACAGTTTTTCCTTCATTTCAACTTTGGTGAATCTGACAATTATATGTCTTAGAGTTGCTCTTTTTGATGAGTATCTTTGTGGTGTTCTCTGTATCTCCTGAATTTTAATGTTGGCCTGCCTTACTAGGTTGGGGAAGTTCTCCTGGATGATATCCTGCAGAGTGTTTGTTTTCCAACGTGGTTCCATTTTCCCCATCACTTTCAGGCACACCAATCAGATGTAGATTTGGTCTTTTCACATAATCTCATATTTCTTGGAGGCTTTGTTCATTTCTTTTTACTCTTTTTTTCTCTACACTTCTGTTCTCACTTCATTTCATTCATTTGATCTTCAATCACTGATACTCTTTCTTCCAGTTGATCAAATTGGTTACTGAAGCTTGTGCATTTGTCACGTAGTTCTCATGTCATGGTTTTCATCTCTATCAGTTCCTTTATGGTCTTCTTTACATTGATCATTCTAGTTATCCATTCATCCATTCTTTTTTCAAGGTTTTTAGTTTCTTTGCACTGGTTACATAGTTCCTCCTTTAGCTCTGAGAAGTTTGATCAACTGAAGACTTCTTCTCTCAACTTGTCAAAGTCATTCTCCGTCCAGCTTTGTTCCGTTGCTGGCGATGAGTTGCGTTCCTTTGGAGGGGGAGATGTGCTCTGATTTTTTGAATTTCCAGCTTTTCTGCACTGCTTTTTCCCAACTTTGTGGTTTTATCTGCGTTTGGTCTTTGATGATGATGACGTACTGATGGGGTTTTGGTATGGTGTCCTTTCTGTTTTTTAGTTTTCCTTCTAACAGTCAGGACCCTCAGCTGCAGGTCTGTTGGAGTTTGCTTGAGGTCCACTGCAGACTCTGTTTGCCTGGGTATCAGCAGCGGAGGCTGCAGAAGATAGAATATTGCTGAACAGCAAGTGTTGCTATCTGATTCTTGCTCTGGAAGCTTCGTCTCAGAGGCGTACCCAACCATGTGAGGTGGTGTTCTGCACCTAGTGTGGGATGTCTCCCAGTTAGGCTACTCAGGGGTCAGGGACCCACTTGAGCAGGCAGTCTGTCCGATCTCAGATCTCAGCCTCTGTGCTGGGAGAACCACTGCTGTCTTCAAAGCTGTCAGACAGGGACATTTACATCTGCAGAGGTTTCTGCTGCTTGTTGTTTAGCTATGCCCCGTCCCCAGAGTTGGAGTCTACAGTGGCAGTCTGGCCTCCTTGAACTGTGGTGGGCTTCACCCAATTTGAGCTTCTGGGCAGCTTTGTTTGCCTACTTAAGCCTCAGCAATGGCAGGCGCCCCTCCCCCAGCCTCGCTGCCCCCTTGCAGTTAGATCTCAGACTGCTGTGCTAGCAATGAGGGAGGCTGCGTGGGCGTGGGACCCTCTGGGCCAGGTGTGGGATATAATCTCCTAGTGTGCCATTTGCTAAGACCCTTGGTAAAGCACAATATTAGTGTGGGAGTTATCCGAGTTTCCAGGTGTTGTGTGTTCAGTTTCCCTTGGCTAGGAAAAGGAATTCCCTTCCCTCTTGTGCTTCTCACGTGAGGTGATGCCTTGCTCTGCTTCCCCTCTCACTGGTTGGGCTGCACCCACTGACCAGCACTGACTGTTGGACATGCCCCAGTGAGATGAACCCGGTACCTCAGTTGAAAATGCAGAAATCACCCATCTTCTGTGTCACTCATGCTGGGAGCTGGAGGCTAGAGTTGTTCCTATTCGGCCATCTTGGGCACCCCCTCCAAGTTATGATTTTCTGGTGTTCTTTTTACCAACAGTTCTCCATCCTAATTATAACGATAGTTTAAACAAGCACATGAGATGGGTAAAAATGAATTTCATAAAATTATTAAGTTGCTTACTTTACCATCTGAGGGAGGGCATTTCAGTAAAGGTTTTTCAGAACTAAAACAAGTTATTGTTCTTAAGCAATAAAATATATGCATCTTTTTCATATTTGCCATTTTCTTAATTTTTTTCATATAACTTGTTTTGCATTAAGTCTTCAGTGTATATTTATTAAGAATTATTTAAGCAACTGGAGCATTGTTAAATTTCCCTGATTTAAAATATAAAAATATTTGTTCATATAACAAAACCTCAGATATTTGGCACCTAAACAATGGCATCTTTAAACAAATGGAATTCTAGAGAATGCAAAATTTGCAGGCAGAAGTTTGGAAGAGCTGTTGAGAAAAGTCAAAGAAATGCCATGATTGGTCAGGTCACTGTAAGATCAAAGTGTGCTGAGATTGGCTGGAAAGACAAGCATGCAACTAAACCCACTCTGGCATATGAGGTCACAGTACAAATGAGTGTTGAACCTGCACCAAAGAGAAGAAGGAAAGCAATGATGAGCAGGAAAGAGGAGACAAGAGCAGGAGGAAGGAGAAATATCAGCGATAAAGGAAGGGAAGAAGAGTAAAAATATGATTGGTATAAGCCATACCAGTTTGAGAAAACAGAAAATAAAACATTAATGAAGGAAAGCAGACAGACAATGGTGTGGAAAAAGAGGAAATAAAGATATGGAAGATCAAGACCAAGCAAAAAAGGAATTTTATCCAGGACATCCTACTATGGTATAATGCCTGACTATTAAGGAGTAACTCCATTTAGTTACTACAACTCTAGCAAATAGAGGCACTATTTTGAAAAGAAGAAAACTAACATTCATTTAGTGTCTAATCAATTGCAAAGCATTTTGTCCCATGAATTACTCCATTGTTCCTTAATGGGAGTTCTGTTAGTCACTGTCATCATGACTGTGTTTACAGATTAGAAAACGAAGCCACAGACAAACTTTAAGTAACTGGCCCAAGATGACAGCCTTGTAAAATGAGAAATTAGATTAATATGTAGCTGTTCCCAAGAATCATGGTTCAATTGTGCCATTTTGCTCCTATCTTATGTTTATATTATATCAAAGATGACATTAATATAGTCAAAGTTCCTTCTCATCAATTCCCTCAAACTCTTTATGTAATAAAAACAACTATGTGTGTCCTTTGTAATACCTTTCATCTTGTCTCATGTTCCTTCAGAAAAAAATAGATTAACTGGTATGTAGGTATGCAAGACTCATTGATTATTAACAGTCTTGCATTGATGTTGGGTTTATCTCCTTGATGAAGATATGCCTGTTAATTTTGGCCAAAAAGGAAACATTGAAGTCATCTTTCCTTAGTTTCCAAAATGATAGTAGACACTTAAAACTCTATGTTTATCTAAACATTTTGAGTATATCTTCATGATAAATGCCATGTGATATTTTATGATACCTGTCACAGAAATTTAGCTTTCAACACTCAAATCATATTACACTAGCCATATTAGCTAATTTATATATTCTGTCATGGACTCTTAGATTTTGTGATGCCAAAATGGCTCACTGAAGTGGTTAACAGTGGGTTGACAAGATCTGATTCTCATTAGGTTGGTCCTGATGGATTTAGGGGCATAGGGCATATGACCCATACTTGTGTTTAAGGCTAGATGCAAAAATAAAATTTAAGATTAGAAAGAGAAGATTATTGTATTTTCACGTTTTGTTTTTATAATTAAAGCCCAAATCCCCCCCCAATTGCTACTTGCATTATTTATTAGAAAATTACTTTGAAAGCAATGGTTGCTCGAAGTATTATAGGAAAGGAAAATTGAGTATTGAACAAAATTTATGTAAAATAAAATGAATACTAAAGACATGTAGGAGAAACTGTTTCATATCTCAGAGACAAACATCAGTATTAAAATTTATGTCTTTCATATGTAATATCTGTGAGCTAATAAAAGTGACAAGCCTGTCAAAACAATTGGAACTCTCCTTCAATGTGTAATATAATCGAACAAACACAATAACTATGAGGAATACACCATATAATGATATCAATAGTGTGAAGAAATTTGTTCCATTTTATTTAATCTGTTTAGTTTTTCTTAGAAATGTAAAATTCTAGAGGTGGTAGGATATAAAGCAGATGCACTTTAAGTTTAGATTTTAAGTGAGGAAACAGATGAGTCATATAATTTGCCAAAGGCCATCAAACAATTGAGATGATCCAAGACCAAAACATAGGACATTTCATTCCTAGTCAGATTTTTCCCATTGTTTCTGCTAAGAGAGAAGAAAGTGTTTCTGTATATAAATAGGAGCTAAGGCCGGGCATGGTGGCCCATACCTGTAATCCCAGCACTTTGGGAGGCCAAGGTGGGCAGATCACCTGAGGTTGGGAGAGCGAGACCAGCCTGACCAACATGGAGAAACCCCATTTCTAGTAAAAATACAAAATTAGCGGGGCATGGTGGTGCATGACTGTAATCCTAGCCACTCAGGAGGCTGAGGCAGGAGAATCGCTTGAACTTGGGAGGCAGAGTTTGTGGTGAGCCGAGATTATGCCATTGCACAAGGGCAAAACTCCATCTCAAACAACAAAAAAACAAAAACAGGAGCTAAAAATGTACACACTACTTAATGTACACACTAATGCACACTATTAAATAATGTTTTCAAATCAAAAATGTACACACTAATTCTATTAAATGATGTTTTCAAATCAATAATGGACATATAGGATAGCAAAGCCCTGGTTTTGTTGTTTGTTCACACCTGACATCTAAATTTTGACATTGAATTATATTAATACTGTTGCCTCCGTAGTGGAAGTTAACTGTAAGAGAAGTCGCAGTATCTTGGTTAAGTGAAAAATATGTAGAATTTATCTTGTAGGCAACAAAACTCTTTTTAGAGATAAAAAAGGTGTAGCTACTCTGAATTTGAGCTCCCCAGAAAGGGTTCATTGGAAGAAGAAAAAGTTGTGTAAACTGAGTATGTTAGGTCGTTCTTGTGTTTCTATAAAGAAATATTTGGAGCTGGGTAATTTACAAAGAAAACAGATATAGTGGGCTCACGGTTCTGTAGGCTGTACAAGCGTCTGCTTCTGGTGAGGGCCTCAGGAAACACAATCATGGCAGAGGGCAAAGAGGGAGCAGGCATCTCACATTACCAGAGTGGAATAAGAGAGAGCAAGAGCAAGGAGGGAGGTTCTACACACTTTCAAACAACTAGATCTTGTGAAAATTCATCATCAAGGGGATGGTGCTAAGCCATTCATGAGGGATATGCCCCCTTGATCTAAACGCCTCCCACCAGGCCTCCCCCACCTCCAACACTGAGGATTACATTTCAACCTGAGATTTGGAGGGGAAAAATATCCAAACTATCTCACTGAGGAAATTGCAGCCATGATCAAATATATGACCGATGGCATAGGAAATTATTGTTTTCCTCCAGCATTATCAATGATAATTTACCTTGCAAATGAATTAGAATGACCAAGTGCAAGTTCCTTTCTATAGAAATCATTTAGCGAGGGAATGTCACCTGGAGTTCAAGAATCTGTGAATTTCTAAGAGAAAATTTACATCTTTATTTTTAGACATCTTTAAGATTTAGCATTTTTTAAAATCATGACTGTAGCACTAACTGCAGTAATATTAGAAGCACCTAGTCATTAATATAAATCAGATATTTTATACCACTTTACAGTTTAACATATTGTTTACATGAAAGCTTGTTATTTAATGTATTGACATATTTTAGAAACATTTTGATTACATTTGAATATACTAGTTTTTTCATTCTCTACATTTAATTTTATTTGTTTATAAACGTTAGTTTGAGAGACGTTTATAGACTGACAACTAATCCATTGTGCCAGAAAGATGGAGAATTTCTGATCTAGTCTAACTGCCCTAATCCAAAATATCTTACTCTCAGTCCCGGTTAACTAATATTTTCCTCACTGGTCTTACTCCTTCCGTTCTTGCTATATTAGAATCAATTCTACTTCAAATACCAGGAGTCTCTTTAGAATATGTAAGTACTGTCTCACTCACTCTCTTACTAAAAATCTTCTGATGCTTTCCCAATACAGTGACTCAAATCCACATTCCAAACCACAGTCCAAATGCCACGCATCTAGTTTCTTCCAGTTTCTCTGACCTGACCAATTATGCTTTTCTTTACCTACTCTCCTGACTTTCTTTGTATGCCTCTATCATAAATTTGATATTGTCGATGGCCTTTGTTTGGCTTTGGCCCTTAGTGCTGGCTGGAATTCTCTCCTCCAAACACTTCTTGCTACCAGGTATTTGTATGACTTCCTTCAAACCCACCAGGTTTCAGCTGAAACACCACCTCCTAATATTATCCTTGATTACCCAAACTAAAGCAACTCTTTCTTCCCAGGTCCTTGTCATGTCATATTACAGAATTGTCTTCAGAATCGTTCCCACCACCTGAAATTATCTTCATATCCACATATCTGTTATATTTCTTGTTCAAGAGTATAAATTCTAAGAGGGCGAAGACTTGCCTGTTTGGCCTACCACTTTAAATTCTGCGGTACATAATGGGAATCCTATAAATATTTTTGACTGAGTCTCATAAGTTTATTGATGAGGAAACTAGAGCACAGCGTGCCTGATGAGTTTCCTTGTCATTCCATATCATAATGTAGACACTGAAAACACCTGTAATTAAACTTTTAATAGTCTGCTGCTATTTTATTTTTGATTACAGTTAAACAAATTATTGTATTATTGAAAAATACAACTTTTCTTGTATTGAATGAGCTTTTAGTGATTTGTCACACTACCTCCTAAAAGCTTACTCACCTAAGCACGAAACGCCAATTATTTTCATAGCACTGGTTAATTTTCTCTAAAATTTTTCTGGAATTGGCATCCCAATTACTGAAACTGTACCTTCTTAGGCCTATATTGTTCCTTGGATCGTTTTTAGAATAATAGTGCCCTCTATGTTTAACCAACATTAGATAGTCCACCAAAGACTTCTTGGAAAGTTTTTAAAAGACAACTTATTTTTTATTTAGTCTATGGTTACATTGAAAAATGTAATTCTATACCACAACTCTAGTTTAATTTCAAGACCATT
Source organism: Macaca nemestrina (assembly GCF_043159975.1). Lineage (NCBI taxonomy): Eukaryota > Metazoa > Chordata > Mammalia > Primates > Cercopithecidae > Macaca > Macaca nemestrina. Next base: position 17,331,299 of record NC_092138.1, on the reverse strand, counting down.
GATTTGTTTCGTTGTCAAGCTTTTGTAAATACTTGAATATATATTTCATTAGCTTGCCATTCATTCAGAGTTGGAAAAGTTAGAATTTCCTCTACATAGAAAGAATCTGCTCTACTAGATCCAGTTTGTTTATTTTCTTGAAATAGTTGATGCAAATAAACAATCTAGTTGAAAACAGGACCTTGGCTGGTCTTTAAAGCCAGCTGAACTAATAAACCAACTTGTCAGTGCTATTCTCTCCAGATCATATTTTCCCTTGATGCTGCTGACCTACAGGGACACTCATTTATTATAGGATTTGCATTTGTAATACCAGTCAAATCATCTGAAAATCTAGATGTTTTGGGCAAAGCAATAAACAGATGACCTAAGTGGAATTACACTTTTACAAAAGAGCTTTCTCTGCTTTAGTTCCAATTATGGTTGGTTTTCAGCCTGGTAGTGTGATCAAAGTCAGATATCTCTGGAACAGAGTGAAGGAAACTTATGACTGTCATACAGGATAAGCAATAGGCAAGTCAGGCAGGCATGCAGAGTTGTCATGGACACAGTGATGATTATGTTTCATGTTGTTAAAATAGCAAGAGTGAATCTGGATGGTAAAAAACCGAGTCATGCCAGAGCACTTGAGTCAGCTATGTGTATGCCTGCTAGGGAGTTTTCCTTTGTTCTTCATAGAGGCAGTCAGCTTACTTTAGTGGCTTTTCCTTGCATGGCATAATCACCAGCTATGTGATTAACCATGTCTAGTTAAGTTATTTCATCACATCAGAAGCAGTGTAAAATAGCTCTTCTGTTGACTGCAAAGCTGAGTTCAGTGGTTATGAATGTGCCAGACATCAAAGAGCTCCATTATCCACAGACTACATGGAAGCAGGCCAGCAGCATTGAAAGTTTCCCCTCTATTGCTCTTTCCTTTAAGTGGAGTCAGCACCTTCTAGACTAGAGGGAAGGAAGTGATTTCCATAATAATCCATTCCTGCACTCTTTAACCAAATGGGAAGGATGGTGACCAGCTGTTCTGTATCTCCACCAAAGGCAGATAAAGGGGAAAAATGTGTTCATTTTATAACAGGAAGACACCACTGGGTACTGGCTAAGAAAAAAAAATAAAGAGAAAAAGCTTCTAATTGTGGATTTTACCTCTATTAAGTTCTACAATTATGGCTAAACTGTTTAGCTTCTCTTGAAGCATCTCTGAAAGACTAGAACTAGTTTCAATAATCTGGAAAGTTCTTCAGGGCACAAATCATATGCAATTTTAAATATTTGATTCTATGTGTTACCTAAACTTGAAACAAGTGAATGAAAAATATTCAAATATCAACTCCAGGAAAATTTTAGTATAGAGAATACAAACCATGTCAAAATGTGCCTTCAGAGTGCCAAGAAAATAGATACTCAATAAAGTCTAAGTAGATTATCCTGATGATTACAAGTGTTCACATTTTTAATGTATGCTTGTCTCAACTTGGGTTCCCCAGAAGCAAATCCTGGGATGAAGTTTCGTACAAAAGTGATTTATCAGAAACTGTTCCCTGGAAAAATTGGTGGGAATATGAGAAAATGGGATTCTGAAGGGAAAGAAAAACAAAAGTGTAATATCAAGCAAAGTGCTATAACATAACCGGTTAAATCTTCCAGAGAAATAGAATTGAGATTCAGGCCATGTTTGGGAAGAACATGGTAGGAAAATCCAAAGAGGAGTGATATAAAATAAAAACTATGTTTCCTTATTACAACAGGTTGTTTCCAGATTTCATTAGATAAGATGACTCTGACAAGCTAAAGTCTTCTGCTTCAGGTATACATAGATATTATATTATCTCACCAATACCCAGTTTATCATTTAGCAGGAATTATGCTCTGGTGGCAACTTCCAACTTGGATCATTACTACTAGATAAGAGCAAGATGTCAACATCATTGTAGAATTCCTGAAAACTCATGGTGCTCTTGTGTAAGTTTTACAAAGCACCCCCCAAAAAAGTAACATGCAACAAATGAAATGAACATTTTTTATGTTATTCTGCCTTTGTTCCCTGTAGATGTAAAAATCTGGAACCAAAACTCTGAGGAATTTAAGATTAATTCCATAAAAAGCAAGTCTGAGTTCCTACCATTTTTCTTTCTCATATTTCATACAAGAATGACTGAACTAAATGTTTCTTCACTTTTTATTAACATTGATGTACCAAAAATATACTGAAAAGTAATTCATTAATTTGTTATATTGGACTGTAAGAATTTTTCCTATCTATTTTGTCCATAGACAAAATGACTAACAAAGCATGATGTTGCACTTACGTGCTTCTTATGGCAACCCAAACTCTAATTCATTAACTATATTCTGATATTTGATTCTTAATCCAGTATCTTCTTATTTGTTTTATGTCTTTGAAAAGTTGAAAAGAATCCCATTCTTCAACTTCTCCTCATCTTCACTTTTAAATTCAACCTCCACCTGGCCATTGACATGAAAATTCTCTTCCCTAAAACCCTTTAAGAAGAACATAAGCAGTTTGCCTGAATAACACAAATAGCAAATGAGTAAGGTAAGGTGGCAGGTGAATTCTGAGAGGAGGAAATATAAGGAGGAAAAATTGACAGCATCTAAGATTGGCTAGGATATAAAAGGATTATAATATGGAGGAAGAGAGAAATTTGTGGGAATATTATTTTCAGATGGGTGCAGCAAAAGTGGGTCTGGGTGATTGTTATTACGGTTACTTTGTTGTTGGTTTAATAATGTTGTGGCCAAATGTATACAAACATAGCCATTCTATTTTTAACTTTGGAAACTTACTTATTCTCAAATTATTGGTACCTTCACCCTGTAAGATGGGCTAAAGATATTTACCATGAAAGATTTTCGTTAAAATTAAAGTAATGTGCGCAGAGTACTTAGCACACCGAAAGCATTCAATAAATAGTAGCTTCTGTTTTTATCTTTCGGCTGTGGCATAAGTACTAGTGCTTCATTTGATATGATCATGTTCCTCTTTGCCATTGTCCTATTATGGAATATTGTAAGAACAAGAAAGCTGCCTTATTGATCAAAAAGAATTGCACACTTTAACATTTACACATCAATGTCTATGAAGCAGGTTGTGGCACACATTGAGACCTTAAATCAAGATGATATTTCAATAGATGGTAATTTAGTAAAATAAGCAGTCAGAAAAACTAGTATCAGTCAACCAAGATATGAAATTTTTACTTTGTCACATACTCATCGCATAAGATGTTCCTGCAGGATATGACCATCCTCATCTTCCATAAGCTTATCAATCCAATTGATTAGTTATAGCCCATTATGTCACATAATTGTGTCTAGTAGTGTTTTCATAATTAGCAAGTAATCCAGATTTCTTCTGCAAGTTGTGGAATTTAACACTGTTAGTGATTAGTGAAAGTATTAGTTTCATGTGAGGATAAAATATTCCAATTTGAAAATGTATCCAAGTAGAATTTATGAAAACATTATAACTTTCTCTTTCTTTTGTACTATTAGGCAGTTAAGTCCAAGTAACCACAGGGTTTTTGCTCTTAAAGAGATCTGGCTCAGAATGAATACCAGTTTGAAGAGGCTGAGACACAGCAGAATTGCTGAAGGATTTGGGGGATATTTAGGAATAATGTTAAAAATGAAAAAAGCCTTAGTTGTTGGTGAAGCCAGAGAGACAGGAGAAGAAACATGCTGGTTGTGCCAGGAGTTTAGCTATTCTGTCTTGTATAATCCTCACATCTTTCAGAAGATAAAAGGGATAGTCAAGCAGTTAAGTAACTTGCCTGGAGTAAACGGTTGTCAGAATTCACTCTCAGCAGTGTCTGGCTCCAAAGCCTTGTTTTTCCCTCTATATCATTTTCTACACTTCAATTATTAAAAGAATTTCTTATTTTAAAGTGTATTTAGCTCTGCATTTTTAGATATGTTTGTATCCCTGGAAACCAAATGACAGAGGGTTTGTCTTCTTGAGGGTACTGTTTTATCCTACGACATCAGTGAAGCACCCTGCTCATATATTACTGTCATAAGTCTCTGGCAGGTATGCCAAGTTATCTTCCTTTTCCTGATGCATGGAAGGGAAAACAAAAGGTGTTGGCAGGTTAAACAGAGGCAGGAGAGCTAGAAAAGAGAAGGCAACTGTCAGACAGCAGGATAAGACTGGAAAATGAGAATTACATAGCAGGTGAACAGAAAGAGTTGAAGGAGCATAAACTGATTCTAATAGAAGTATGGAAAAGAAGGGGTTATTAGACCTTTGATACTTTTTAAAAGTCAAATATATTTTGATTATTTGGTGAAAAAAATTGTAAAACAGTCCTTCAATGACTGTGAGTGAGATAATTATGTTTCACTTCCCTGAGTTCATTGGTTTATATTGATGTATGAGGTCTCTTAACATATTAACACAGGCATTTCACCACTGCACTTTTCTACACTAACTGAGAAAGCCAACTCCACGAGCCTCATCTTTTAGCACCATAATGTTTTCTAACCAATCATGTCAAAACTCAGTGACTTAAAACAATAAGCAAATCTGTGGGTTAATTGGATAATTTTTCTTATCCAACTTCGTGGGAATTGTTCACATGTTATAGGGGACGGCTGGCTTTTGGCTAATGTGGGATGGCCTTGCATAGAATGACTGCTGTGACTTGGCTGTGTTCTTGTCTTTCCTCCTCGAGCAGGTGTGCTCTTATTTTATATGGGCCGAGTGCAGAAGCAGGCAAATCTCGTATGTACACACTTTCCAAGACTCCCCTTGGCCATGTTTGTTAACATTCCATTGGTCAAAGGAAATCACATAGTCAAAGCCAGAGCCACAGTCAGAGTAGTGGGAGGGCTCTACATAGATTCATGGCAAAGACAGGCATTCAGAGGAGGGTAGAGACTCTGGAACATTGTTGTGACCTACAACATGACCTTTGGACATGCATTTTAAGTTTCTGCTGAGGCCAAAACAGACTGAAGCAGCAGAACACACATATCTAGGAAAAAATATGCAAACCAGGAATTTCACCAAATATAAGTCACAATCTGCAAAACCACATTGGTTCTAATAGCAAAAGCAATACAACTGCCTTTTGTTTATTTATTTATTTTTTTTTTCTGAACAGAGAAAGAGATAGGGGATGGGTAGCTCTGACTTTAAATAAGTTACTGCATTTACATTTATTGTAGTCACTGATGTATTTGAAATTTTTTCTATCATCATATATTCTGACTTTTATTTACTGCTATTGTGATTCATTTTATCTTTCTTGATTGACATGTTAATTTTTTAATTTTTTTCATGTCAAATTTGGAGGAGATACATTCTATTTAATTTTAAAAACTTCTAGCAAATATGCTTAACTTAATATTTTACCCAATACAGAATTAACCAAACCACATCCTCCTTCTTAAAGGTCTACCTCAATATTCTTCAACCACCTCGTGAAATCACTCTGTCTTATTACATTTTATTTTCTAAGATTTAGTTCAAGTATGTTTTTAAATATTCCAAGGGTTTTTGTTTATAGTTAATATTTTATTTATATTTTTGAAACTTCCCTGCTTAGTGTTTTAATAGTTTCCAGCTGTATTATAATTGAAAATATTTCTTTAAAATTTTTGAAGAGGAAAACATAAATAGGATATAAAAGAAGATATGTTATAAAATTCAAAAGGTCTCCCATTCTACCATAGACTCCAAATCCCCGTTTTAGAAGCACACATTAGTATTGATATATGTTGCTACATATTTTACACAAATATTTGTCTCCATACCTATTTGTGTGTTTGTGTGTGTATGAATATTTTTCTTTGATTCATTAACAAAGAGACTATTACATAAAATATGCTGAGTCTTGAATAGCCCTTTTCATAATTTACTTCACAGTATTACTCTTTGCAAATATTACTTCCTCTTCAAATTATTATAATTTTTTTTATTTAAATGCAGTATATAAAATTCAGCTCATCTTTTGATTTGCTATTTAGCATTCCATTGTAATAATGTACCATAACTTATTTAACAGAGTTTCCTATTAATGGATAGTCCATTTGTTTTCCATCTTACACTTAGTGTCTGTTCCCTGACAATGATAAATCAAACTTTTTGATTTTTGCCAGATTGATGGGTAAAATTGGGAATTTTATAGTTTTAGTTTGCAATTTTAATATGAGTCACAGAGTATCTTGTAATATGCCTAAAGCTAGCTGCATTTCATTTTTATTTTTTAAATAAGTTGGCTGTTCATATTTTTTCCCCATTTTTATATGGGTTATTGTTCTTATTAACTGTGTGTGATTACTAATAAAGGAAATTAGCTATTTTCTGTAATGTAAAAAAAATTTTCATTTTACAATTTGCCTTTGGCCTTTTCTTATAAATTTTTTTTTTCCTTACATTTTACATTCTAGTTCAGTGACAGGGTGAACCATATTTTGGATGTCTCAGGTTTAGTTCTTTAGTTTATTTTTTTCTTTTTTTTTTTCTTTATTATTATACTTTAAGTTCTAAGGTACATGTGCACAACTGGCAGGTTTGTTACAAATGTATACTTGTGCCATGTTGGTGTGCTGCACCCATCAACTCGTTATTTACATCAGGTATAACTCCCAATGCCATCCCTCCCCCCTTCCTTTTCCCCATAATAGGCCCCAGTGTGTGATGTTCCCCTTCCTGAGTCCAAGTGATCTCATTGTTCAATTTCCACCTAGGAGTGAGAACATGCGGTGTTTGGTTTTCTGTTCTTGTGATAGTTTGCTGACAATGATGGTTTCCAGCTACATTCACGTCCCTACAAAGGACACAAACTCATCCTTTTTTTATGGCTACATAGTATTCCATGGTGTATACATGCCACATTTTCTTAATCCAGTCTGTCATTGATGGACATTTGGGTTGATTGCGAGTCTTTGCTATTGTGAATAGTGCCGCAATAAACATGTGTGTATGTATCTTTATAGCAGCATGATTTATAATCCTTTGGGTATATACCCAGTAATGGGATGGCTGGGTCATATAGTATTTCTAGGATTTTTTTTGGTTTTTTTTCGGTTTTTTTTTTTTTTGAGACAGTTTCACTCTTTTTGCCCAGGCTGGAGTGCAATGGCATGATCTTATATACATTTTATAATATATTTTTTAAAACCTTAAATGGTAAAATTGGTCAATAAAATAGATAATGATTCCTGCATTTTTGTTAATATTTTGAAATGTTTTACCCATTCTAAAATTATTTTTCAATTTCTTTTCTTCCAACAAATTTATAATTTTCTTTTTCATATTTAAATAGTTGATCCATATGAATATTTCTTGGCATAAAATATAAGGTAGAGATTCACCCCCCCATGTTATCATAAGGTATTTATTACATAATCTAATTTTTTCTGCATTGATGTGAAATTATACTTTCATAATGAATGCATGCACATACACATATACACATATGCAGAATTATGTATGTATTTTCTATTCTGTTACATTAATCTGTTATCAGCAAACATCTTAATATCCTAAATGTTCACTCTACCGTATTCATTTAAGAGAAACCCAATTCTCCCATGAATGCACTTCTTCCCTGGAAGTCTTCTCAGGTAATGACAGATTTTGCTATCATGTTTATTAGCCACTTCTAACTCTGTGGAACAGGTATTCTCCATGCTCCTTATTGCTACTCACTGTCACCGTGCTGACTCATTTCACTTTAAATTCATGACCTCTATCCTTTCATGAGCCGCTACTGCAGACTGGGGTTCATACCTGCTTTTTTCTCCTCAAGCCTTCAGTCATTCTTATGTTATCTTCACTATCACTCCATGACCTTATATTATATTCTACTAAAGATAGAGGCCATCAAAAGAGACTTTCTCTATAAGTTCAAACTACCACATCTATCCATTTGACTACATCTATGCTTATGCTCTTTCTTCTCTTCTGCTCTTATGAAAGCATTTTCTGTATTTTTTCCAAGGCCAACCCTAACAGTAAAGCAACTAATTTAATGCCTTCCGTACACCCAAGGACATTTTCTCAGACATTATCTCAACTATTTCTTATGTCATCTATGTTTTCCTTCCAATATATTTTCATCAGCATAAACATGCTATGAAATCTCTTATCTTGAAGAAAAATTATCCCTTGACTGCACATCTACCTTCGGTTAAAATCACACGTCTCCTTTGGTTGATAGTAAAACTTCTTAAAAGGGTAATCTATAAAATTTCTGTCCTCCTGTTATGGATAGAAGCCTTTCAAATCAAAATTTTACTAATTTAACTCAATGAAATTTTGTTTTCCCAAAGTGAACTATAATTTCCATGTGTTAAAAAGAAACCTCCATTCTCATTCCTCATATAACATGATTCAGATAATGACTACCTACTCCTTGAAACATTTTCTTCCCTTGGCCGCAGCATTGACTTCTGATACAAATATTCATAGTTATGTCAAACTGCACCAGTTAAGAATACAGTCCTCTGTAAGTCTACCCTCACTTCAGACACAGCCACAAGCCTGGAGTTCCCCAGACCACTCTGATCTGCTCTCTACAAATTAAGGAGTTCACACTACCCTCTCATTCAATAATTCACTAGAATGTCTGACAGAACTCAGGAAAGTGCTGTACTTACAAATATAGTTTTAATAGCAAAAAGATACAAATCATTACCATGCAAAGAAATCTGCTCATAGGGCAAGGTGTGGGAGGGTCCCAAACAAAAAGCTTTCTTGTCCTCAGGACTTATTACTCTCCTAGAACATCAGTGTGCAATAACATGTAGAGTACTGTCAATAAAGGAAGTTCATGTGAGTCTCAGTGTCCAGAGATTTTATTGGGATTTCATTCCATAGACCTGACTGTTTGAACCATTAATCCATTCAGTTTAATTCAATATCCAACCTCCTCTTCTCATCAGAGGTTGCATTGATATCTCAAGTCAAAACTCCTCAACCCTCTAATCACATGGTTGGTGTTTCTGTTATGGCTCATTTCAGTCATGACTCATGTTATTGGCGTAAGATACGTAGAGACCCATCATGAATAACATGTTGTTTTTGTTCAAAAAAATTATTGAATAACAAAGACACTCCTATTACTTCAGAAATTCCAAGGATTTAGAGATCCCCTCCCAGGAACTTGGAATAAAGGCAGTTAAAATTATTTATTACACAGCCTCCCACATTTTCTTGGTTTTCCTCTGTCTTCACTGGCAAATCCTTCTTAGTTCTCTTTGCTGGTTATTTCTAAGCTCTCCAATATCTACCAATGGACTGTCTCAGGATTTAGTCCTTGTTACTCTGTCATTAGCCAACCAGTTTTATGTCTTTAAATATCTACATGCTAAAACATTGCCAAATCTATATCTACAGCCCAGATTTTCCCTTTAAATGTAGAATCATACAAGAAAGTACATATGTGACATTTTACTTTAACGTCTCATAGGCATCTCAAACTTTACAAGCCCCAAATTTCACTTCTGATCTTTCTTCCATGAACTTACACTACTTGTTCTTACAACTACCTCCTCTGCATTCTCCCTCTACTGCTACTACCCTTGTCTATTGCAAAATCATATTTTACTGATATTATTATAACATTAACCTAATTCATTTTCTTGCTTCTGACTTTCCCCCTTCAACAGTTTATTCCCAATACAGAACATAGAAAAGGTCCCTCAAGTTGTCAGATTACGGCACTGCTCTGCTCAAATTCTTTCCACGGGTTCTCATCAAACTCAGATGAAATGTCAACATTCTTAGAGTGATCTACTCTCTACATAGCTGCAGATGACCTTTCCTTCTTAATTTTCTGACCTCATTGCTTAGCATTTTCACTGTGGTTCTTTCAACTCCTAGTTTACCTTTAGGTTACTCTAAGGATTATTAGGCGGGTGCAAAAGTAATTGTGGTTTTTGTCATTACTTTCAATGGCAAAAAACACAATTACTTTTGCACCAACATAATACTAAGCATTTATTTTTTGCACCAGAACCTTTTTACTTAGTGTTTCCTATTCTTAGAAAATTTACAAGTATCTCCATGGCATACTCCGTGACTTGTTTCACACATTCGCTCAAATGTCACTTCATCAGTAAAACTTTTCTTAACCACACAATTTAGTATTTTATATCCTCTCCCCAGCATTTCTCATTCCCCTTCCTGCTTTACTTTTTCTCCATATCAGTTTCCATCAGATAATATATTTGATATTTTGCAAATTTTTTATAATCTCTGTCTTCCCCTGTTAGAATATAAGCTTTGTGAGGGCAAATAATTGTTTCTGATTTCTTCATTCCACTATGCAAGATGCTTACAACAGTGTGTGACCTACTTTTGGCACATATTAAATATTTATTGAATAAATGAATAATTCTGCATTCTATCCAACCCTATTACTTACCTCACATTTGTTATGTAAATCTGGATTCCACCGCATTATGCATTTGCTTCAGAATTTCAATAGTCATTCTTCTTTGTTTCTCATATGAATCTTAGAATAAGCTTATCCACTTCCAAAAATACCTTTGGTATTTTTGTTAAAATTGTATTAAATTTAGAAATTCATTTAGGAAGAATTGGCCTTCGTGCATTTTTTCTTAAATTCAACCTAAGTATTTTTCTGATCTTATTAAAATGTATTTTTCCATAATATATTTGAATTATATAGATACAAATATAAAGGAATATTTATATATAGTTACTTTCAGATTTATCTTCAATATATAAAGAGCTTGGAAGCTGTCAAATTCTGTCCTAAAATAAAAAGTTGAAAAAAACTGAAGATCAGTGACTTTCACGAATCCTTCAGAAAGCTGAATTTGCAGGATAAACCAACACCCTATAGTTTGGGAAGATGGGAAAATCAGAGTCACAAGTAAGGTGTTTTCATGTGAAGCGGGCCACTGGAGCCATAAACTAGTAGGTGCACTTAAATGGTGATTTTGATGAAGTGCCTGGAAGCTGAGTGTGAACTAGTGTAATTGAGAAACTTACAAAAGCCTTAGCCTTAGGAGATGTGCTCACCCTTTTATAAATGTTACCTCTAGAAACTAGGTTTTCATGATAAAGGGTAAAAAAAAAAACAAAAAAAACCAAAAAAAAACAAAAAAAAAACCTTCATTAATCTGACATGGCAAAGGGTAAAAAAAAATCCCCTCATAAAGAGTAATCTGATGAAATACACACATAGCATTCTCCATAATGAAGGCTTAATTTTCAGGAGATAGTAATTTACCAAGTTTTATCTCACCTACTGCAGGAGGTCATATCTCCCAGTCTAGTGCTCCCTAGTCTTCCAGGCTTGTGGGCTGTGGGGTGGGAGGTGGGAAGGAACCTAAGATGTACTTGTGAAGGTCACAACCCAGAGACATAAACACAGTAGAAGACTGAGATTTAATCATAAGATGTCAAGCACTCTTCCCTCCCACACACAACTTGCTGTCAAACCAACAGGGATTCAGCATAGAATAGTGGATTTTAGATGAAAAATCTTCAATAAACAGACTCTGAATTTAGTGAAACTCAAAGTCAAAAGGGAAGACAAAAACAACAATATAATAGGAATTTAAAGTCTCTGGCACCTACGGCAAACACTAAACATAGCCAAATTCCTAGCAAGATTAACATAAATACTCACACTGAAACCTCTCAAAATAATACAACATAGCACATGTCCAACTTTAAAAAAAAATTCAAGGCATGCCAAAGACAAGAAAAAACAGCCTGAAGAGACAAAGCAAGCATCAGAACCAGATTCAGATAGAAGTTCAAAGTTGGAATTATCAGACATGGGAAATATAATTAATAACTATCAATTAATAATTCATAATTAACTTGCTAAGTGCTTTAATGAAAACAAGGAGACCACATGCAAGAACAGATGGCTAATATAAACAAGGAGATGGAAATTCTAAGGAAATGTTCAAAGAAAATACTAGAAATAAAAATAATTGTAACATAAATTAAGAATGACTTTTATGAGTTTATCAGTAGACTGGACATGGCCAAGGAAATAATCAGTGAGCTTGAAGATAGTCGATAGAAACTCCCAAAACTGAAATGCACAGAGGAAAAAGAATAAAACATACACATGCATGCACACACACATATACAGCAGAATATCCAAGAATTATGAAAAATTAGAAGTATAATAGAATTACTAGAAGAAAGAATGTATGAAGCAGAAGAAATACTTGAAGTTATGATGACTGAGAACATTCCAAAATTAATGACAGACACCAACCACAAATTCATGAAACTCAGGAAGCCCTAAACATGACAAATACAAAAATAAACAACAACAAAAAGGCAAACAAAATATATGTGTATCTCAGCCTATCGTATTTAAATGCAGAAAATACAAAGACAAAAAAATCTTGAAAGAAGCCAGGGAGAATAAAACATCTTACCTATAAAGAAAGAATAAGAATTACTATAGGAGTTAAATATTTCACTTCTCTCTCTTCTTTCCTGCTTGATAAAGCAAGCAATGAAAGAAAAAAACTACCAATCTAGAATTCTATATATGGTGAATTTAATCTTCAAGAGTGAAGGAGGGAGTGATGGCAACAAGAGGGTGAACTGGAAGCCCTTGGCCGTCATTCCTCCAGAAAGACAGCCAAAACAATAAATAACCAACTACATTATTATGAAAAAAATTAAAGGAGAGTGCTGGAGCACATCAAAACTGCAGCAGAAACGCTGTAGAGTACAGAAACCCAGGACGGCCACATAGAGAACAAAAGGAAACAGCTGGCCTCCACTGCCCCATTGCCCAGCCATAATCAGCTCAGAACCAGGAGGGACTTCGTACTCCAGGGAAAAGGTAAACAAGGGAACCCCAGCTGTCCCAATCAATACCTTGTAAACATACAGTAGTCAACACTGGGGGACTCTGCAGTCTTCACAGGCTCTAAGTCTAGCTGAGGAAGCTGCGTGGAGTCCACACAGCTGTGTTCCCTCCAGAGAAGGAGCCTACATTGTGCTATACCCACTGTGGCCCATGTGTCTACCGTGCCATGCCATCATGGGATTACTACTATTGCTGGAGTATGTCCTTCTCCAGGACTGAGTGACCACAGTACCCTTCCATCTCTGAGGCTTAGCTGCGGCTGAACCACCCCCACCTAGTGGCCCACAACCCCACCACTGAGCTGCTGCTACATTCTACTCTGTGGGGTCAAGCTGCTGTACAGCCACTGTGTCTACCCCTCTGGGTCGCTGCTGTGCCCTGCCCCCATGTGTCAAAGCTGAAGCAATGCTTGGCATCCCTGGGAAATGCTGCCTGGATTGCCCAGAGCAGTCCCACCTCCCTGTGCCTGAACTGAAGAGGTGCCCTGTCTCCTAGGAAAACAGAACCTTTGCCATCAAAGCAGTCACAGTCTACTCTTCCCAGTGCCTAAGTTGAAGCAGCATCCTGCCTCCCAGGAAATGGCACCTTGGCCACCCTGAGCAATCATGTTCCCAGCTGTCTAAGCTGAACCAGTGCCTTGCCTCCCAAGGAAAAGGTGCCCTGGTCAGCCAAAGCAATCATGTCCCCAGGCCTAAGCTAACGTGGGGCATCACTTGTTGGGGAATGAAGTGTTTGGGCTAAGCTGAAAAAACCACACACCTGAGGAGTAAGCTTATATAGTACCCTATGTCTCAGGGAAACGGAGCAGTAGCTGAGCTGAGACACTCTGCCCTACAGGTCAAATAACCCTAGTACCCCACTTTCCTGGAACTGGACTAGCTCACTTAGAGTCTGAGATGCTGAGACACCCACCTCTTTGGAGAGTGGAGTCATTGCTGTGCTGTTCCCTGCCCAGCAGGTCCCAAGTAACAGCTGTTATGTACCATTCCAAGGATCTGGCTGATGCTGAAAGTAGCCTCATAGAATCTGGCATACTGCCATGTCTCACAATCCCAGGGTCCAGAGTTACCACTATGTGGTGCCTCAACCCCTTGGACCCAATTTGCCACCATGCTTTATTGGCTCTGATTCCTGAATTGCAGCCTTACCCTGTTCCCCATGCTCAGAGCCCCAAAACACTCCCTCCCTTGAACCAAGCCATTGCTGCTCCCTGACCCCAGGGTCAGAATCAAAACTGAAACCTGGTCCCCTGAACCAAAGCTGCTAGGGGGTGCCTCAGAATCATAGACTCCAACTCTGGGGCCAATCTTCATCCAACCTTGCCTCATAGAGTGAACCCGCATCCCAAGACCCAGTTGCCACAATAGGTTAATGGGACCCTGAGACTGTGACCTCAACTCCATATTCTCTGAGCACATGCCCCCTAAGATCCAGTGCCACTATAGTTGCCTGTAAGCCATGTCAGATCTGATACCAAGAGGGACCCCCTTGGGAAAAATGGGGAAAATAAGAATAGGAGGACCCCAAAAGCACTTGACACTGAGGACCTTAACAACCTACATTACTACCACTGCTGCCACAAACTCCTATAGCCTAGGACACTGAGGCACCCACAGTTACTGTGATGACCACAGCTGTATCACTGGATCTACTCAAAATCAGAGTCGTCATGTCCTTCCCAACTGCCACACTAAGATTTACCTACAAGCTAAAGACATTCTCTATGAAAGCGACTCTGCAAAGTTTGTAAGAGGTGATACCAGATGTGTGGATATGAATTCAGGAACACAAGAAACTGGAAGAAGCAAGAACACTAAAGGTACATAATAACTCTCCAGTAATTTACATCAAAGCAAACAATTTACAAATTGCCTGGAAAGAAATGTAAAATAATAATCTTATGGAAACTCAGCGTGACACTAAATAATAGAGACAATTCAATAAAATCAGAAAAATAGTATATGATGACAAATTATCAAAAAAATGGGTGTCATAAAAACAGAAATCTTGGCTGAAGATAATTCAATAAACACAATAAAAATACAATAGAAAGCTTCAATAGCAGGCTAGCTCAAGCAGAAGAAAGAATCTCTGAATTTGAAGATAGGTCTTTTGAAATTACCGAGTTAGAGTTAAAAAGAAAAAGAAATGAAAATGAGTGAATGAAGACAGCCAACAAGACTTATGAGGCACCGTTAAATGATCAAAGTTTACCGTATGAAATTCTAGAAGTAAAAGAGACAAAGATAGGGACAGAAAGCTTATTTAATAAAATGCTGAAAACTTCTGAAGTCTTCAAAGAGACATGGACATTCAGGCACATGAAGCTCAGAAGTTTTGAGCTATGTATGGTATGTTTCAAAATAACTAGAAGAGTAGGTTTTGAATGTTTTCAATAGAAAAAAACAAATGTTTGAGGTGATGAATATGCTATTTACCCTGATTTGATAATTACACAATGCATACATGTATTGAAACATCACATGGTACCCTATAAATATGTACAATTATTGTGTCAATGTAAAATAAAATAAAACTTTAAAACTTGAAGGGCAAATAAAAACTGTTATGCTCTATATGTTCCCAGCAAAACTACTGCATTTATATGGCTTCTCACTTAGTTGTCTTGGGTTTTCCAGATAAGCTAGAACATTTTCTGTCATTTATTGCGCTTATCTCCCGATCCTATCCTTAATATCTCTACTTTTAATAGCATTGCTACAAAACTTAAGAAGAATAAATAATGTTAGTGATAAAGAATGTCTTCATCTTCCTCCTACTTTCAGTAAGATTATTTACTAGTTGAGTATGATACAAGTTTTTGAGGTCAAAGCTAGTCATCACACTCTATTAAAAGATGTTTATTTAGATAGGTGAGTAGATAGATATACATGCACATATTTCTATAGCTACATATGAATAATATGTTTTCTTGGTCTGGAGTTTGTATTTCAGATGGTTGATAAAGCAACCATAAATTGCTGTCCTTAATTTTGATCAATTTAAAAGTTGTATTTGACAAAAAGTGGAGATCTTGGAAGATGATATTAATATTATTTAACATTAGTAAAGAACATCTGCCTGCCAAGAAAAGGGCAACGCTGGTGTCATATAAAAAGCAATTGAAAATATATATATTAAAAGGGGAGAAGACTAAAAATCTTTAGAAATGTTTCAACAAAAAAGTCATATTATTCTGCCAAAAAAATAAGGGTGCCAAAAACTAATATTGCTGCGCAGGAAGAGGACCACTTAGATTTTCAAAGGGCACGTGCCAAAGACAAAATAAACTGAATGATCAAGGATAGGCCTGAGACTTATAAATCAATGTTCAGATAAATTAGAATAAGGAAAATTCATATAAATTAGAATAAGGAAAATTTTATTACTTGAGGCAGATGAAAAAATGTTTATGAATGAGAGATGGAAATCAGAACAACTCATTTGCAATTTTTCTTTTTAAATATTTTATAAAAAATGATTTTCAATCTAGGATGGATGGATTAAAGCTGATTGCACAAACAGAAACAAACAATACTTAAAAATGGTAAACATTTTATTTCTTTAAAATTATTTACCCACTTGTTTATTCAACAAAATATTTATAATTTTCAAAACCCTATTTTTGGTCATAGAAAGAATAAAATAAATCAGAATGGATTCTGATATCAAATAAATTATCATCTATGAAAGATAAGTCCTATCTCAAAATAACTATAACACAAGGCAGAAAGTGATTAGTTCCAGAAGAGAGAATTAAGAGTCATGGCAACTGACACAGTTTGGCTGTGTCCCCACCCAAATCTCATTTTGAATTGTAGCTCCCATAATCCCCATGTGTCATAGGAGGGACCCAGTGGGAGGTAATTTAATCATGGGGGCAGTTATACCCTCATGCTGTTCTTGTGATATTTAGTGTGTTCTCATGAGATCTGATGGTTTTATAAGGGGCTTCGCCCATTTTGCTCAGCACTTCTCCTTGCTTGCCACCATGTGAAGAAGGACATGTTTACTTTCCCTTCTGCCATTGTTGCAAGTTTCCTGAGGCCTCTGCACCTATGCTTAACTGTGAGTCAGTTAAACCTAGTTCCTTTATAAATTACCCAGTCTTGGGTAATTAGCAGTGTCTTTATTAGCAGTGTGGGAACAGATACATATAGTAAATTGGTACCAAGAGTAGAGTGCTGCTGCTGTAAAGACACCTGAAAATGCGAAAGCCACTTTGGAACTGGGTAACAGGCAGAGGTTGGATCAATTTAGAGGACTCGGAAGACAGGAAATATGGTAAAGTTTGGAACTTCCTAGAGATTTGGAAGGCTCAGAAGACAGGAAGACGTGGGAAAGGGCCAGGCATGGTGGCTCATGAGGGTAGATCATTTGAGGTCAGGAAGTCAAGACCAGCCTGGCCAACGTGGTGAAACCCCATCTCTACTTAAAAAAAAAAAATACAAACATTAGTTGCACCTGATGATGGGTGCCTGTAATCCCAGCTACTCAGGGAGCTGAGACAGGAGAATTGCTTGAGCCAAGGAGGCAGGGGTTGCAGTGAACAGAGATCATGCCATTGCACTCCAGCCTGAGTGACCAAACAAGATTTCATCATTTAAAAAAAAAAAAAGGGTGGGAAATTATGGAACTTCCTAGAGACTTGTTGAATGGTGATACCAAAATGCTGATAGTGATATGGACAATAAAGTTTAGGCTGAGGTGGTCTCAGATGGAGATGAGGAAATTGTTGGAAACTGAAGTAAACGTCACTATTGCTATGCAAAGAGACTGGCGGCATTTTGTCCCTGCCCTGGAGATCTGTGGAACTTTGAACTTGAGATAGATGATTAAGGTACCTGGCAGAAGAAATTTCTAAGCAGCAAAGCATTCAAGAGGAAGCAGAGCATAAAAGTTTGGAAAATTTGCAGCGTGATGATGCAACACAAAAGAAAAACACATTTTCTGGTGAGAAATTCAAGCCCACTGCAGAAATTTCCTTAAGTTGTGAGGAGCCAAATGTTAACCACCAAGACAAGGGGAAAATGTCTCCAGGGCATGTCAGATACCTTCACAGCAGCCCCTCCTATCACAGACCTGGAGGCCTAGAAGGGAAAAATGGTTTTATGGCCCAAGCCCAGGCACCTCTGCCCTATGCAGCCTCAGGACATGGTGTTCTGCATCCCAGCTGCTTCAGCTCTAGCTGTGGCTAAAAAGGGCCAAGGTATAGCTCAGGCCATTGCTTCGGAGGGTCCAGACCCCAAGCCTTGGTGGCTTACATGTGATGTTAAGCCTATGGGTGCAAAGACGTCAAGAACTGAGGTTTGGGAACCTCTGGCTAGATTTCAGAGGATGTATGGAAATGCCTGGATGTACAGGCAGAAGTTTGCTGCAGAGGTACAGCCCTCATGGAGAAACTCTGCTAGGGCAATGTGGAAGGGAAATATGGGGTTGTGGACTCCACAGAGTCACCACTGGTGCACTGCCTAATGAAGCTGTGAGAAAGGAGCACCATCCTCCAGAACAGAGAATGGTAGATCCACTGACAGCTTACATTGTGCACTTGGAAAAGCCACAAACACTCAATGGCAGCCCATGAAAGCATCTAGGAGGAGAGCTGTAACCTGCAAAGCCACAGGGGCAGAGCTGTTTAAGGCTGTGGGAGCCCACCTCTTGCATCAGCATGCCCTGGATGTGAGACATTGGGTCAAAGGAGATAATTTTGAAACTTTAAGGTTTAATGACTGCCTTACTGGATTTTGGACTTGGATGGGACCTGTAGCCCCTTTGTTTTGGCCCATTTTTCCCATTTGGAATGGGTGTATTTACCCAATGCCTGTATCCTCATTTTATCTAAGAAGTAGCTAAATTGATTTTGATTTTACAGGCTCATAGGCAGAAGGGACTTTGTCTCACATGAGACTTTGAACTTGGACTTTTGATTTAATGCTGGGATGAGTTAAGACTTTGGAGGACTGTTGGGAAGGCATGGTTGTGTTTTGAAACATGAGGACATGAGATTTGGGAGGGGTCATGGGTGGAATGATATGGGTTGACTGTGTCCCCACCCAAATTTCATCTTGAATTATTCCCATAATCCTGATGTGTCATGGGAGGTGCGTGGTGGGAGGTAATTTAATTGTGGGTGTTAGTTACCCTCATGCTGTTCTCATGATACTGAGTGAGTTCTCCTAAGTTCTGATGGTTTTATAAAGGACTTTCCTCCTCTTGCTCAGCACTTCTCCTGCGCCATGTGAAGACGGATGTGTTTTCTTCCCCTTCTGCCATGATCTGAGGCCTCCCCAGCCATCCTTAACTAAGTCAATTAAGCCCCTTTTCTCTAAAAATTACCCAGTCTCGGGTATGTCATTATTGGCAGCATGAGAATGGACTAATACAGTAAATTGGTACCAGGAGTGGAACACTGCTATAAAGACACCAGAAAATGCAGAAGCTACTTTAGAACTTGGTAACAGGCAAAGGTCGGAACAGTTTAGAGGACTCAGAAAAAGACAGGAAAATGTGGGAAAGTGGAATTTCCTAGAGACTTGTTGAATGGCTTTGACCAAAATGCTGATAGTAATGTGGACAATAAAGTCCAGGCTGTGGTGGTCTCAGATGGAGATGAGGAACTTGATGGGAACTGGAACAAAGGTGACTTTTGCTGTGCCACCATGTGAAGAAGGATGTGTTTCCTTCCCCTTCTGTCATGATTTTAAGTTTCCTGAGGACTCCCCAGCGATGTTGAATTGTGAGTCAATTAAACCTTTTTCCTTTTTAAACTACCTGGTCTCAGGTATGTCTTTATTAGCAGCATGAGAATGGACTAATACAGTAAATGGGAAAATTATTTGTTTGAAAATAAGCAAAGTTTTAATAAATAGAGTAGACAGCATGGGGAATAACTAATATGGTGAATGAAAGAATCAAAACTCAAAACAATGTAAGTCACATTGATGCCTTGAGATTGCAAAATAATATAGATTTTCTTCATTAGGTTAAAATAATGTAACTACTTACATACAAGTTAAAAGAGAATGCTTTCAATGCAATATAACCTCAGGATGTTAGACCACTGCAAACTCTACATAGTACCAATTACAGTAAGAAACCACTGCCTAAAAGAGAATGGAAAATACAGAGGGGAGGAGAGAGGAAGGAAGAAAAAATGAATGAACAAAAGAACAAAGGAATGAAGAAATGAAGGGGGAAAGAAGATCATGCCATTTCAGGCTCTACAACTAAACTGACAGTATTCAGAACCGAGGACCTTATTCTTCTGGGCTGTATGCCGGCCAGCCCACAACTGGAGTTCGATGGGCCGCTGGATTTTAAAAGAAGTATTTACACATAAGTATATTTAGAAAGACATAGTCAGGATGGAGAAATTGTTAGATAACATGTCATTTAAGAAATAATTTAAACCTGGGCTCAATTTTACCTGGAAAAAAAATTAAGATGTAGAAATGATAGTGTAGCTGTATTTACATATCAGAAAGGATGTTATATAAAACACTGGTTTATTTTTTATAGTTTCTATAGAAAAAAATAAAGATCATGTTTCAGAATTAATAGAATTCAGCTTCATATAAACATTTCAAAAAATAGATTGTCTATCCTCTGGGATAATGAGTGTACTCACACTGAAAATAACCAAATAAAATGTAGTTTATTATTTCTTTTCCACTTTTATGGTATTCTATTCGTTGCAAAATTTGGCAAATTCTATTTCCTTGATAAAACCGACTCTAACCAATTTTCACCTGCATTACCTCTTGTGTTCCTATTTCTCATTTGATTATCACACTCTGCTTCTATCCAACTCCTTCACTGTAGATTGAGCTGGATTTCTAATACAGTCATGTGCACCCTAAGAATGTTTTAGTCAACCACAGACCACATATACTGTGGTGGTCTCATAAGATTATAATGGGGCTGAGAAATCTCTATCACTTAGTGATGTTGTAGCTGTCCTAACATCTTTTAAAAAGCCATGGAATTACTTCTTAAAAATTCAATGTAGCTTTCCTAACATTTTAAAACAACAATGGAATTTCTTTTTAAAAATAAATTTAGTGTCACCTAAATGTACAGTGTTTACAAAGCCTAGAGTAGTACACAGTAATGCCCTAATATACAATTTAATAAATTGTAGCTGTCCTAATATCTTTTATAAAGCAATGCAAATACGTTTTTAAAATGCAATGGGCCGGGCACAGTGGCTCATGCCTGTAATCCCAGTACTTTCAGAGGCCAAGGCAAGTGGATCACCTGAGGTCAGGAGTTCAAGACCAGCCTGGCCAACATGGTGAAACCCTGTCTCTACAAAAATACAAAAAAATTAGCCAGGCATGGTGGCAGGTGCCTGTAATCCTAGCAGCTTGGGAGGCTGAGGTGGGAGAATCACTTGAGCCCAGGAGGCAGAGGTTGCAGTGAATTGAGATTGCACCATTGCACTCCAGCCTGGGCGACAGAGCAAGACTCCATCTCAATGAGAACAACAACAACAAAAATGCAATGTAGCTGTCCTAAC
This sequence comes from Macaca nemestrina, assembly GCF_043159975.1. NCBI lineage: Eukaryota > Metazoa > Chordata > Mammalia > Primates > Cercopithecidae > Macaca > Macaca nemestrina. The sequence continues at coordinate 17,309,936 of NC_092138.1, read as the reverse complement.
ATTTTAAAAAAGCAATACAATTACTTTTTAAAAATAAATTTAGCATCACCTAAATGTACAATGTTTGCCAAGTGTACGGTAGTATACAATAATGTCCTGGGCTTTCACATTCATTCATTACACAATCACTGACTCACCTAGAGCAACTTTCAGTCTTGCAAGCTCCATGTACGGCAAGTGACTTATATAGATGTGCCATATTTTTAATATTTTATTCTGCATATAGACTATATCTTTTCCATTTTTAGATATGTTTAGATACACAAATTTATCATATGTTACAATTACCTCCAGTATTCAGTATAATAACATGTTGTATGGGTTTTTAGCCTCAGAGCAATAGGCTATAGTATACAACTATGTTGGTCCATTTGCATCACTATAAAGCATAACTGAGACTGGAAATTTACAAAGAAAAGAGGTTTATTTTGCTCAAGGTTCTGCAGACCATACATGAGGCAAGCCAAATCTGCTCCTGGTGAGGGCCTCAGGAAGCTTACAAACATGGCAGAAGGCAAAGAAGAGCCAGTGTGTCACATGATGAGAAAAGGAGCAAAAGAAAGAGACAAGGTGTCAGGCTCTTTTAAATGATCAAATCATACATGAACTCATGGAGTGAGAACTCACTCATTATGTTACAGATAGCACCAAGCCATTCATGAAGAATCTGCCCCCATGACCCAAACACTTCCCACTAGGCCCATCTCCAACATTGGTGGTCACATTTCAACATGAGATTTGGAGGGGACAAAACATTCAAATCTTAACAACAACCTGGGTGTGTAGTAGGCTGTAACAGCTAGGCTTGTGTTAGTATACTCTACGATATTCACACAATGATGAAATCGCCTAATGACGTATCTCTCAGAATGTGTTCCTATTGTTAAGCAATTCATGACTGAATTTTATCTGACACAAAACTCCTCTGCTTATGACACCTTAATGGTCCTCAGGAAAATACATAAATTATTCAGCTCTACTTCATGATGTGTTGCTTCCTACATCCATAGACTCTTCTGCCATAATTCCAGTATATATATATGAATATATATCAATATATAAATATATATATCAATATGTAAATATATAAAAATATATTTCACTATGTAAATATATATAAATATATATATTTCACTATGTAAATATATATATAAATACATATATTTCACTGTCCTCCAACAACACAGAAATACTTAACTGCTTTTCAAGCCTATTATTCTATATCATGCAGTTGCCTTTACACTTCTTATTCCCTTTGCTTAGAACAGCTTTTGATTATTTCATCAGGATGTTTTCTACTTATTTTTTTTCAGCACTTGTATATCAGGTATCAGTTTCTCAGGGAAGCTTTCCCTGACTTCAGGCTAATTTTGATTAATAAAGCAAATATGGTTTGAGCATTTACTATGTGATAAACAAGTATAGGGGATTCCATTCCCCATTGTGCCATTACCTATATTTTATTTGTATATTTTTACATTTGTAATATATATGTATATACACACACACACACATATATATCACTGTGAAAAATCGATTTTATATCTACTGCCTATCTTATAGAATGCAAAATTTCCTACTGGAGGAAATATACCTGCCAGGTCCTGCAATGTCCACTTCATTTCTTGAATGAACAAATGGATGAAAAAATGACTAAATAAATGAGCAAATACTCTTGTAGACTTCCAGAACTAAATGGGTGGTAGAGCAGAAGTCAAAGCCTCTTTCCAATGTCAAGAGTCCATGTCACCCTTCTATTTATGAAATACATTCCTGGGAACTAGCCATTTTCAGGATAAGCGAGTACTGTGGTTAAGGCTACTGAGTAACTGTATTTAGGAAAATAAAATACAATATTTAGCATAATGGAATTTTTATGAAAATCAAGGATTAATATGAACAAAATAGATCTTTATCCTCGTCAGATTTTACTTAATGTAACACTATTGCAAATAGTATTATCTCTTATTAAATAATAGATTTCAACTATACTATTTAATATGAGAAAGTCTCTATAGTGGGTTTGCCTCTCTCCAAAATTCATGCCCCCAGAACCTTACATTAGGACCTTATTTGAAAATATGGCCTTTGCAAATGTAATTACCTAAGTTAAGACGAAGTAGTACTGCATTAGCGTGGGCCCTAAAGCCAATGACTGGTGTCCTTATAAGAACAGGAGAAAACCCACAGAGATACACATGGAAAGGAAGTTCTTGCAATGATGGAGGCAGAGCTTGTAGTGATTCAGGTATAATCTAAGGAATGCCAAGATTATATTCTCCCTCGGAGCCTTCAAAATGAACCAACCATGCCATCTCCTTGACTTTGAACTTTTGGCATCCTCAACTGTGAGAGAATACATTTCTGTTTTATTTGGCCACCTAGTTTGTGGTGATTTGCTACTGCAGCCCTAGGCAACTAAAATATTCTAGATTTCAACATTTTACATTGAAAAATAGAAAAGATAAAATAAAAGGGCATGACTCATTAAATGGTCATGTGTGATTTCCATTCAATCACTGAATCAGTCTTTATCAGAGAAAATGTGAATATGTGTAGCAACAAGTGGTTACATTGAAACCAAGGCCCATCTACTTTATGTGGTAGAGTTCAATTTTATTTTGAGATTTCCCTTTTTTCTAGATAACCACCCTACCTCACCCCGTCACACATGCGCACACACACACACACACACACACACACACACACACACGCCCGTTGGACTTCTCTTTAGCCCACTGACTCACTCCTGTAGGGCACACTCTACATGAAGGCACTGGCTCTCTGCACTTTCCTAGAAGATCATGGCCAAAGAGAAGAAGAGGAAAGGCTGTTTGTGGTGTATCAGTCAGGGACTGTTAGCGAACAAAGGACATGGTAAAACTAGATTATTGGAGGAGAAACTGATAAAAAGCCACTCTGTAAATATGTGGATAGAATGTAGGGAAACCACAAGAGACAGAGTAGATGAAGAGCAGGGGTAGGGGAAATGGGAAGGAGTGATTACAGGGAACTGGAAAGAGAAGCTCTTCTGGAGATGGCTATGAGACCTGGGTGATGGGATCTGTGACATTCAGTTCATGAAGCAGCCTGGGATAGGGAGTAGAACTCTAAATACTGTGATGCCACTCTCCACCTTCACTGGCCCAGAGCAAAGGAAAGTCAGTTTCTGAAGACACAGAGCAAAGCAGAGTATAGACAGGAGTAGCAAATAGAGAAGGATAACAAAAGATACCAGTAAGGTGGAACCTAGAGACAGCCCTCCTATTTAAGAATTGAAAATTTTGGCCAGATGTGGTAGCTCCCGCCTGTAACCCCAGCACTTTAGGAGACCTAGGTGGGCAGATCACAAGGTCAGGAGATCGAGACCATCCTGGCTAACACAGTGAAACCCCATCTTTACTAAAAATACAAAAAATTAGCCGGGCGTGGTAGTACGTGCCTGTAGTCCCAGAGACTCAGGAGGCTGAGGCAGGAGAATCGCTTGAACCCGGGACGTAGAGATTGCAGTGAGCAGAGATCATGCCACTGCACTCCAGCCTGGTGACAGGGCGACACTCCATCTCAAAAAAATAAATAAAAAAAAGAAAAAAAAGAAAAAAAGAATTGAACATTTTATCCAGTTTTGAAATATTTGTGTTTCAGGGGATTGGGAAAACACTTAACCCACACAGTCATGGACTACTTTGCTTGTGACATTCACAATTCTGGAGATTCTAATTTGGACTTGTTCTTACTTTCCTGGGGTGTAGTGTAGAGTATACAATGATACAACTAGCTGATAAGTACATTTTATTTGTGGGACACAAAGATTTACTAAAGGAAGAGTGCATGTTGCAGTACTAAGTAAGGGAACATTTTATTTTCAGCTGTACCTGCAGCGAACCTTGTAACCCTTGCATTTGGGCAGCTGGATGTAAAGTGTGCAGAGCTGTATTGGGGAGTGAAAGCAGAGAACAAAGTAAGTGAGTTGTAAAACTAAACAAAAGACTGATTCAATAATACTGGAAATATTTGGAACAAAAATTAATAATTCCCTATTCTGAGAATGTCTAATGGGTTTCAGAGATAGAAGGACATCATAAACTTCTTAGAACTGGAAGAAGGATTTAATGTCTAGTAAACCCATCCATTTAACAATGAAAAAGGCTTTTTCTTGCCTTCTACCCAAATAAAGTCCTTCTGATCTCTGAAATCAAAGTCAAACAGAAAACAAAACAGAGTAAAGGTCTTACAGGAGGGACGGTAAGCTCAGATTGAGCACTCCAGGGCTAATTCTAAAAGCAGGTCCTTTTTCTGAGGGAAGTGTGAAATGAGCACAAATATAACCTTTTCCATCCCAATCTTATCCACCCCATTGCCCTTTCAACACTGTGACCCAACTCGTTCTATTCCTCCACAGGCTTCTCAGAGATTCTATATACATTTTACAAGTTCATCAATATTACTGCTACTCCTGTGGCATCACTAAGATTTAGTACAAGAAGGGAGCCTGTAGCTCAAGTTATTTCTGCATCTTGTCAGGAAGTCTAGGTTTCCCTTTCCTCACTATTTTCTTTTTCCTTTCTTTTCTTTTCCTTTTTTTTTTTTTTTTTTTGAGATGGAGTCTCGCTCTGTCGCCAGGCTGGAGTACAGTGGCACGATCTAGGCTCATTCCAACCTCCGCCTCCTGGGTTCAAGCGATTCTCCTGCCTCACTCTCCTGAGTAGCTGGGACTACATGGTGCATGCCACCATGCCAAGCTAATTTTTGAATTTTTAGTAGAGACAGGTTTTCACCACATTGCACAGGATGGTCTCCATCTCTTGACCTCATGATCCACCTCAGCCTCCCAAAGTGCTGGGATTATAGGGTGAGCCACCGCGCCTGGCCTTCCTCACTATTTTCATCTGGTGTCAAATCATTTTAAATTTTTGTTTTTAGACTCATCCAATTAATATTTTTAAATAACTCAGCTTTCTAGATGTCATACCCGACACATCCCTTACAAATCAATAATCAATCACTGCTGCTTTTCTGCATAGATATCCTAAAGCCATTGTTTGTTAATGTGATCTGAGATTATAGCTACAAAATATGACTAAGCTAAGGTCACAAAACAATTGTCTGGAAGTCAGGAAAAAGAAGTAGCAATAAAATCTTTTATATTTTATCTCCAGAGAAAAGTAGCTATCATTTCTAATAAAAAACAACAACAACAAAAAAACATTTTTTAAAAAAAATTTGATGTTGGTACAGTAAAGAGCCCTTTGCTGACACTCAGTATTCAGTAGCTTCAACTTGAAAAGTTGCAACTTGAGTGACTTTTGCACTTCCATTTTTTGAAACAGAGTCTTGCCCAATCTTGGCTCACTGCAACCTCCACCTCCCAGGTTCACGTGATTCTCTTGCCTCAGCCTCCCAAGTAGCTGGGATTACAGGCAACCTGCCATCATGCCTGGCTAATTTTTTTGTATTTTTGTAGAGACAGGGTTTCGCCATGTTGGCCAGGCTGGTCTTGAACTCATGACCTCAAGTGATCCACCTGACTCGGCCTCCCAAGATGCTAGGATTATAGGCATGAGCCATCACACCCTGCCTTGCATTTGCTTTTTTTTTTTTTTTAATGAACTGGAGGAAAAAATCCAAGAAAATGGTTTGGTCACCTGGATGCACTTATCCAAGTTTTCTACTGTATTTGTCTTTTTATACTGCAATTTTGCAAATGTTAACAGATTAAGGCAGACAATAAAACACGAGCTTTACTGCTGATCCCCAAATCTGATATTTTAAAAGCATATAGAAGCTTCTCACTGACATTAGCTCATTTCCCTGAAATGTAGCAAGGAACAGACATGAGATCATCTGAAGCAACACATGAGCAGAAAACGACAGATTCCTTCAATCTTCAAGTTTTGGGCAAGTGATTTAAGATGATTACCTCAACTAAGTTTTTCTTTCCCGAAGAATAACAACAACACAAAGCTACTGGTATCAAAAGCAAATATCTGGATTTGTGTGTGAGAAAAGATTAACCATGCATTTTAGAGTAGTCATTGTAAGGGCACTATGCGAAATTAAGATCACATAAAACTGTAATAGCAGCTATTAATTGCCTGAAGCCTATTAAGCCTTGCAAATCAGGGAAAGCAATCCTATGCTTGCTAGCCACACTTTATAGCCACCTCTGTCAGGCTCTTTTACAACTACCATCTCTTGCAAAATACTTTGTTCCGACTTAAAGAACTGAAGCAGGAATAACTCCTTTTTTTTCCCCCTCAGCTGGGTTTTGGCAAGTAGATTTTAAGTTACTTGCACGCTAGGGAGCGAAGCACTAATGAAAGCATATGAAAAGTAATGTACCTAAGGAAAAGGTAAATGATAATAACCAGTGCACAACTTTTTATGACTTAGGCTTTTAAAGTGAAAAGCACTTTCTATAACAATAAATGTTCTGTGTTATATAATGTTGCAATAACACACTAAATAACTGAACAATAGTTGTAATTTTTCCTCACTGCAACAAAACGTGTTTGGAATCAGAAGACAAAATATTCTTTTTCCCTTTACTGTTTCAATTATGTGTGTATTAAGGTTTGACAGATCTTATAAAAATTTATTGTTAAACCCCAAAAATGAATACTTGAAGCACTGTTGATTCATAAGTCATTATTGAACACATTTTTTTTTTTTTGGTATTTGTTTTATATGAGACTAGCCATAAGTCAGAAAGGAATAACCTCAGAGACTTAGATTTAATTCTTTTTAGAAAGTTGATTATGCTCTACATGTTGAAAGAAATTTACATAAAAGACTGTAGACTGGAATTGAGTCCCATAAAATCTTTGCTCTGTTATGTGGAAGACCAGATGTAGTGAGTTATCACGTAACTCCTTTACTCTGCTACTGGAAATAAATAAAAGCTCCAGAAACATATTATTTTGTCAAAATACAAACAAAAGTAAATAAGCCCAGATCTCTTAGGTCATGCAAAAAGGCATCAGAAGTTCCTTTAATGGAGCTATCACTAGGTAAATGATCAGTGTGTTTCCTCTAATGACAGCCAGCTTATTTCACGTAAGGTAACCATTTTCTTAACTACTATCTAAACATCAAAGGAAAATGTTGTTGTATGAACACATTCATATTTCTCAAATGCAATGGCATGAGAGGGCATTGGCTGCCCCACTGTCTTCATCAACACTCCTCAAACACCACAAATAAATACATAATTGAGTAAAACACCATTATGCTATGCGAAACACTTCAAGGAATGTCATCTAACTGTCTCTTACATTTCAATCACTGCTCCTACCTTTCTGTATAGAAATCCTGAAGCCGCTGTTTCTTAATGTGGTCTGAGATCAGAGCTACAAAACATGGCTAAGCTAAAGTCACAAGACTCATTAAACAGAAGTCAGGAAAAAGTTATAGCAATAGAATCTTTCATTCTTTATCTCCAGAGAAAAGTAACTATTGTTTTCAACCAAACAGATTTTTTAAAAAATAAATATAGTTCTATGGTCCTATTAGAAATTCATGTACTCCACACTTTTGATGATTTTCTTATCAAGGCAGAGCATCTGTTCCAATAAAGCACAAATCAATGCTCCTGTAGCCACTCTGTCAAAGTTTAAAAAGAATTCTAAAAAAGATAGAGATTTTATGGTCAAAGACTGAAAGTTTGGTGTTACTTCATTTTACTTTCTATAAGCATAAAAAGAGCATGGCTCATGTATCCTTTACAATTACACAATTACATTGAATGAAGGATTTGCAACAAAGAGATTATAGGAGGTCCAGAATATATGTGGCACTCTTACTTCTCATGCTTATGGTGGCCATTGTTAACAAAGCCATGTCATTCCTTCCCTCTGAGCCTAGACAGAGCTTTCAGTCTCTCTCAAATGGTGCTCCAATCAGCTACTATCAACCAATGAGAGTTGGTATTCAAGATGAAACGTATTTGTTATCTCCTTTCAGTGGGTAAAACTTTCTATTAATCATTTTTTATACCAGTCAGAGAAGATTCAATCCTTATTGGTTTATTTCTGGCTAAAATGGTTTTTAATAAAATTCTAGTTCTTAAATGATGTTTCCTTTTTGCATAATTTTAAAATGATTATATATTAAACTAAAACATGTCTTATGAAGACCGCCACCATGATTCAATAGTATCAGAAGAAGACAGAGCAAACGATTTTATCCCTGTGCATTGCAAAAGTTGTGAAATATAAAAGTCATAATGATTTAAAAGAAATTCCATTATTTTCTTAAATCACTAACTTCTTAAGCGTTGGGCACATGCTTTAAAAACTTTGACATTAACTTTATGTCACCATAAATATAAATTACAGTTTGCATTTGAAATATATTTTTATATAAATTATACCTTATTGCTTAAGTTTGTGAAGTATGCATTTTTGATTAGTCTTGTTTTTGGTAATATTCTATAGGTTCAAACTTGATTTTGGCCCAAAAGTGACTCCTAGAATAAAAAATGCAGTTCTGTAATCTCTCTTTCATTGATATGAAATTGTTACCTAAATATCAAGATACAGTTTAATAGTCACTAATCATTTAAAAAACATATTTACTTAAATGTATCAGTAAATGTATCTACCAAGCTCATTGATATGCAAATATTAAATACTTAAGCACAATGCTAAAGAATCCTTTGAGTCCAATTGATCTCTAAAATCCCATGACTCTGATCCTTCAATTCAGTGTTGACTAGAATGTAATGAGATACATGAGATTTTATACCCTGTGTATTAGTTCTCACGCTGCTCATAAAGGCATACCTGAAACTAGGTAATTTATAAAAGAGAGAGGTTTAGTGGACTCACAGTTCCACATGGCTGGGGAGGCCTCACAATCATGGCAGAAGGCAAAAGGCACATCTTACATGGCAGTCAGCAAAAAGAATGAGAGCCAAGCTAAAGGGGTTTCCCCTTATAAAATCATCAGATCTCATGAGACTTATTCACTACCACAGAACCCTATGGGGAAAACAGCCACCCTGATTCCATTATCTCCCCTCTGGCTCCCTCCCACAGCACGTGGGAATTATGGGAGCTACAATTCAAGATGAGATTTGGGTGGGGACACAGCCAAACCATAACACCTTGGTATACTTTTGGAAAGCTGTTAGTAAACTGTAATCTGTATATAAAAGTGACATTACTCTTTAGAGTGTAGTTTATGTAACAATTCTTATCCTAATATTTTCACAATACTTGATGTTTAGGGACAATACAATTTAAAATAACTATAGTTATGCTGATAGTATGATTGGGGCAGTGAGTTTGTTTGTTATTAAAGAAGTAAGAAACAACACATGTCTAACATCCTTAGGTACTGGAGTTTGGGTAATAAACCTATCTGTTAAATTTGAGAAATAGATAAGGAATAACACTTAAGACTTGTTCATCTTGTCAGATTTGAGACAAAAAATCTAAATCAGGCCCCTGGGAAGCTAGAAATTATGCAAGGATTTATTTCTAAGTTGGTACCAATACATACATTAAACAATCCTTAAAAATTTTTAAAAACACTGTGCATCTGCAACAAACCTATTTTACATTTAAAATTGTTTTATATCAACTAAAATGAAAATGCAATTTTACTACAATATGGTTACCTTTGAAAAAAACATTTCTTGTGGTTTTTAATGAAAAAGATTTGCTTTATCATCACCAGGGCTATGTCTTCTTGCCAAAAGGAAGAGGAAAACAAAAAGAAGGAAACTTTTGAATAAACACTTCATAAAATAAGAGATATAAGTAGCTTACAGACACATGCAAATGTTCCAAACATGCAAATGTTATATTTAACATTTATACTGTAAAATATCACTTTGCACCCACTACTATAGTTACAGTTAAAAAACTGACAACACCAAATGTTAGTGCAGATGTGGAGCAACTGGAACTCTCATACATTTCTGACTGGAGAGTGAAACGGCATAACAGCTTTGGAAAACTGATTGGTAGTTTCTTATGAATGTAGTCATATACTTACCCTAAGACTCTGCAATTCTATTCTTACCAAACTACTATTCTTACTGAACTACCTAAGAGTAAGAAAAACAAATGCCCACTTGGAGAAAGAGACACAGTTTCTCTTTTTCATGGAAATTAAAGTCAAGTGAGGCTCATTAGCCAGTTCTTCTGAGATTTGCATAGTTATACTGTTTATGCAGTCATGCTGATTGGATCTCCCTCATGTCCATCTTCTTTTGTTCTCTGTACACTGACTCCTCGTTTCTTTGACATACACATTAAACACATGTTTCTGATTTGAAGCTCGTATTCTCTTTCATACCGGATGCCTGTCCTTAGGCTGCCCAAAGAGCTCTGAATCTGAGCTCTTATATTCTCTTCCAGCTTCTCAGTGACCACAGTAGTTTGGATTACCTGGCTTCCTGGCTAGGATAACAAGAGGATGGCAGCTGGAAGAAATTAATAAAAAATCATTTTGCTCTAGTTTTTTTTTTTTTTTTTCTATTTATTCTCTCTCTTGCTTTTGTATTTTAAATCTAATTTATTATCACTTTTGCCTTCCCCTTTTTGCTTGCCTCCATAGCATCTTTCCTCTTATACTGGTTTATCTAATATTTTCTTTCCTTAATTTTCATTAGTACTATATTTTAACTTGGCTATTTCTTCACTTTGTGGCTATTCCTTTTCCACTATTTCATTCTCTAGTGTCTCCCACCTTTACTTTCTCAGATGATCACATTTTCATGAAAGCTTTGGGTTCTTCCCAGAAGTAAACCCTGAAATAAGGATGTGAGAAAAAACTGTTTATTTGGGAGTTGATTCTAGGGAAGCACCAGTAGGGCGATGGTGTAGTGAGAGAGAGAAAGCAGGCAGGCTGGAGCTATCAACAAACCAGTTGTCATCAACTGAGGTGCCATCCAGTGGGGGGACTTCTGGGAGACAAGGGAGTGCATCTCTCAGAGTAATTTCTCCCAAAGGGTGAGGAAGAGGCTGTATTTATTTACAAACTCGTATTCCTCATTGTTTAAGGGTTGCTCCCATAAGTGTTTACTATCTATTCTACCTCCTAACACTCCCAGCCTGACCTATGAGTGAGTGGAGCATGCTTCTGTGCACAGGGGACACAGAGGAGAGGAGGAAGGTGCACTTGTTATCTGATGGAGAGTGCGTGAACTTGTTAGGGGCAGGGCACTGCTGGCATCTGCCTCTAAATTCAACCTTTTATGGTTGAATGTTTATCACTTTATAAATCCACAGGTAACATTTTGAAAATACTTTAGGGACACATGGAAATGAGACCAATGCAAGAATAAAAAGAGCTCAAGTTTTATGTGTTTTAATGAAATATGAATACCAAAGATATGTTGATATATGTGCTCCTACTTAAAAATATGTGCAAAGGAATGTCTTCTTTATACAGGTGAATGTCTTCTTTATACAGGTGAATGTCTTCTTTATACAGGTGAATAGAAGTTGCATACAAAAATTTTGAACATTCTTATAATACAATTTTTGAACACACAATCTAGTTCAGTTGCTTTTCATATTTGTTTCACTTTATTCAGTCTTGGGTTTTTTTTTGTTTGTTTGTTTGTTTGTTTTTTGGCATGGATACCCTTCAAAAAACACAGAATAATGTTAAATGTTTAAAGAATAAATGGTTCCAATAGTCTTTCTACTAACATTGCATTCTCCATGAAATGCTATCACAGGCCAATATTTTATTTGTTTTTTTCTTACTAAAACCAAACATAAAATACAATCTAATTAAGTCATTTAAAATTGAGGCTTCAATGAGAGAATTGTAAAAGCTCCCTTAGAAGAGCTTTGGCTGCCTAAAAGCAGCTCTCTTTACCATAGGATGTTCAAATTTCGGGAATCTTTCCTCTCAGTGGCACAAACCACAAGTTAAAGAGTCCCACATAGAATTAAGAGGTCTTAAGTTTCATCAAAGCAAATATGAGCTAGGCTGAATGCTAGATCTGATATTTATCAGAGTTTTAGAGAAGACAAGATCATTTTATACTTACAAGATTGATATATTCAAATGAAGAATGGCTCTCTTTATAGAACACCTACAAGCAGCATTTTAATCATTCTATGAGTGATATGTTTTCCTACAATTTGTATAGTATAATTTCGTGCAATTTGCCTAAAAGTGAGGATTTACCCCTTATATCTTAATCTCTAAATAACATCCCTAACTTGCTTTAATAGCTCTAGGAGTCCTTTTACTCTTGAAATACGTCCAGTGCTGATTCTACTACGGTACCAGTAAAGATCTTGCAGACACCGGGACAGATAGCCACAAGAACACTGAGACATAGGGTACCAGTGATCAGCTGAAATCAGCTTTGTAATGACTGTTTGATAAAAAGTAGATTAGTAATACATGTCACCACCATGACCCAGACAATTTTCTTCAAGAAATAAAAAAAAAAGCCTAATTGTTCTGGATCTCATCTTTGGCAACTTTTTGCTTCTTAGATTTATCTGGTTTTGATTTTTGGTTAAATTTCAATTAAATATTTCATTTTAGTTTAAGAATATATGCTATTTCCATTAATCATTGGAATATTTTATGGAATATATTTGATTTTGATTTGATTATCTGGTTTTCAAAAAATTATTATTATTGACTACAGAAGGAAGGAATCCTGTCTTTCCTTTCACTCGGCTCACTGCAAGGTCTGCCTCCCAGGTTCACACCATTCTCCTGCCTCAGCCTTCAAATGTTTTGAATATAAGATTTCCTAGATTTTGAGTCTACCGTCTTACTCTACAGTTTCTTTCAAATGCTCATTTCTCTCCGCCCATCTTGGTGATGATCTCCTCTTTAGATGCTCTAACATTTTACGATAAGGAAATGGAGCATTCAAGGAGATTATTACATTGTGCAACACTGGAGCTCCAGGATCTCTGAGCCCCAAAGCAAGCCAAATATTTATTCAATTAATCTCGATTGAAATTAAATATACTGAGAACTTCTCTATCACTATGATATACTTGTGAGCAAGAATGATAGACATATGCTCATTTAGCTTGTACTCCAGTGAAGTAAACATTGAAAAAAATCATTTTTAGTGTGATAGGTAGATTAATATTTCAAAGAGAAAGTGCAAGTGTTACAATGCAGACCTAATATGGAGAAGAATTAGAGCACAGGTTTGGAAAGACAGCATCCCCGCTTTGTGAGAGAAGTGGTGAAGGAACCATTATCTAGACTCAAAATAAACTATATACATTAATTTTTAGATATATTTATTGTCTAAAATAGAAATGTGTTTAATGGGTTGTTCAGTTAAAATTTTTCTATACAAAGTCTCTTTGCCTTTTATAATTTCTCCACCATTATATATTTTATTATTTCAGCTTTTAATCAATAAATTGTGTGCTGTTCTTTATAGTATTATTTTTTCTTATATATTTTAAGACAAGTTATTAAAAGTATAAAATGCCACAAATAGATCATTCCTGCTATTTTACCTTAAGTAAAACATATTACATAAAATATTCCAATGATTAATGGAATTAGTATATATTCTTAAATTTAACTGAAATAAAATATTTTCTGATACAAATCAACATTTCAGTTCCTTTGAAAACTAGGATTTCAATTTGTTTAGGGTGACTAAGGCACATATAAAACTTCTTCCCTTCCAATTTCTACCTTTAAATGTTAAAGAATGTGTTTATATAATTATTTATTACCCATATGCACTTACTGAGTACCTGCTAGAAACTGTTTGATAAATTCTCTGTGTGTTGACTATACAGAAAATCATCCCCCAAAATGCTCCCAGATTGTCGTATGCAGTGATGCAGCAAGAGTGATGGATATTCACATTTTAATGATTCTTGTCATGCTGTTCTAATATTTCTCTAAGCTGTTTTCTGAAGCATTATAATTTATTGTATTTTTTGTAACTTATTACATTTGCACCCTGAGGCTAACTAGTGAAGGATGCCATTTTGAAAATGGAAGAAGTAAATAGAAGTTGAATTGCCAACACATTTGTTTCCAGGTCTTTTGGAAATAAAAAGTTGTGAGAGAGCTAAGGAATTATTATGAGGAAGTATCTTATTTAGCATTTCACTAATAATACCATGGAATGTGCCAAACTGGCATTAAATACACCCAATACAATCTTCCCAAGGCTATCTGCTATCTCAGATCAAGTGCATACTCTGGAAAGAAAACAGTGTTAACCACTGTTATTCTTCAAGTACTTTTCGAGTTTAAATTACTTGAGCATGAAAATTGGTAAAATACATCGGGATGGCAATGTTCAGTTATTTACTTTTATTTTCTGTAAAAAATTTACCCTGGCTTGTTAAGGAAGGCCATTTTGAAAACTCAGTGTCACCTATATTAATAAATAATTAATAATGACAACTAAAGAATAAATATGACTTACAGGTTTTATTATTGAATTGTTGGTAAATGAAATCCTGGAGACAAGAGAATTTCCCTTAAAATTCTCCAATGTTCCTAATTTCTGTAAATAGTTAAAATAGTCATATTAAATACCATAACGCCATACCAAAATAATCCATTTATATTAATACATTTCTTTCCTCAAAGAGAAGCTGGAGACAACTCTGTAGGTGCCACTAAGTGCTAGAGAACAAAAAGTAGAGCAAGTAAATCCATGGAGATCAGATCAACTCATTCTTATTAGCTTAAAATAATGCTTTTGTTTTAAAGGTAAGATAAACGAAAATCAAATAGTGATTGCTATCAATTATAGTATTTTGTCCCAGTTTATGTTCTCATATAATTAGTAACACCCTCTTTCACTTTCAACAAATTTTCCCTATCTGAAAAATATATTATAATGGTCATTGTATTAATCAAAAAGCATAGATATTTAACAAGAATTGTTACTATAATAATTTTCCATGAACCAAAAAAAGTGACACACTTTATTTTTAACAATTTTTACAAGAGAAATAATACAGGAAACATTATGGTAAATTTTAGATATAAATAAAGCTTTTTAAAACAAATTTCTGTAACAATTTTACTTAAATCTGACCCTACTGAGAAATAAAATGTTGATTCTAATAGTCAAGTAAAAGACAATAATATAAAATATTTATGCATATTGAGGAGCCGTGGAAGAGATCTTAAATTAATTATATAATAATATAAATTAACATTAGTCTCTTTACAAGTTTATACTTAAACAGATTATTTCTGTTTGAATACATTTCTTTAAAATTTGGATTTAGATTAACTTGTACCTGTAAATTATTGTTTGCTTGTATGGAATTTTGGAAGTTTGTGTTTGGAATAGTATTTATAGAATATCAGATAGACCCTGAAGACTGAAGGGCTTTAGCAAAGTTACAGAAAGATCTAGACTGATGATTACACAGCCCTAACAGAATTTTGGAAAATGTTCTGATGATGCCAAGTACTACATGGTGGTTTTATTTGTACTGTAAGTTGCAACCTGCTCTTTTCCAGAAGATTGATATTCCAACATCAGTCATTCTGAAAGTGTTTAATCCAGGGACAAGAAACAATGACTTGAGATAGTTTTGGAACTTCTTAAAGGAAAACAAAATCCTTATTCTTTGGCCCAGTTGAGGTTTGGATTTTAGTTTTTAAAATGACAGGATAAATGGCACTTCATTTTTGACGATCACATTAAATAAGCTTGCCATGCCACATAGCAGGCCAGATGCTGGATAGGACAGTGAATTGTAAGGCACTCTGACAAAGGCCCTAGGCTTCTTTAGTTGTAAGATACCCTCTATTTTACTGTATCAAAAACTTTTAATGGATACTCTTTAGATTTATAGTCTCTTGTGACATCTGAAATTTGGGTGAAAGACTAACTCCATGCTCTAGACAGAATAAAAAAAGAAGATTGCTCCAACTGCTTGAAAAATTTTTTAGCCTTACGAGTCAGCAAAAGAATATGAGGAAATTCGTTCTAATAATGCATGAAAAAGTTATCTGGCATAATATAAAGATAATTTGGGGATATTTGAAAAGAGTTAATTATAGAAATAGAAAAAAGATAGCTTCATATCATGATTGGGGCAATAAAAATTTAACATAGAGATTCTGCTTCCAGACAAGATGGAGTAAAAGGAATTGTATTTGTCCTCCTGTGTAAAACAACAGCAAAAAGACTGTAAAAAAAATATAAAGCTTTCAATACATTGGACATCAGACAAGACAGAGTCATACCTGACAGAGAAAAAAAAAAATGAGTTGAGCTCTATATTGGTCTCAGTTTATTGTCTGCAGAATTTGAATGTCATGAACCAGGGAATGGAAACACAACTGGAGTCCAGTGATATCCCTGAGGTGCAGAAACAGAGTTGAGAGTCTGGGTAAGCCGAGATAAATAGAGTTTTCAGGACCAAGTCCCAGAGAGGAAAAAATCGCACTGAAAGAAAGCCTCAGAGATCTGCAGAGACACTTCTTTAGCTTTCAGCTGAGGACTGAGCAGCACACGCAAATGAGGAAACTACTCAAGGTCCAGGAAAGAACTACTTAAATGATGGTAGAGAAAAATTTCTGAAACTCACACATAGTCGGGATAATTCATTTGCCCACTAGCCAGAGTTAAATCCCTCAAAATTCATGGGACATTGGGTAGAGGATTGAGAATTAGCAGTGAAAATTAGCTCTGTACTGAGTGTTCCTCTGGTATTACCTTAAAAATGTTTAAAAGCAATACTGAAAAGAATCTAATTGATTTTGGCAACTTAAACTACTGAAAACAAAAATGAAAAATATTTCTAGGAATTAAAATAAATCGAGTATAAAATATTGTAAAATATGCAATGGTTAGCATCCAATGAAAGTCACAAGTCATGCAAAAAAAGTTTTTAAAAAACAGACTTGTAATGATAAGAATAATACATCAATAAAAAATGAGACCAAAATAAAAACAATGTGTGAATTTGTAGACAAGGACATTAAAACAATTCTACAACAAGATTTTATATGTTCAAGAAGCTAGAGGAAAATTGAACATAAGTAGAAATATAAAAGATAAAATAAAAATCCAACCTAAATTTTGGCATTAAAAACTACATCTGTGTAGTCCCAGCTACTTGGGAGGCTGAGGCAGGAGAATGGTGTGAACCCGAGAGGCGGAGCTTGCAGTGAGCTGAGACCGCACCCCTGCACTCCAGCCTGGACAACAGAGTGAGACTCCATCTCAAAAGAAAAAAAAAAAAACTACATCTATAATTAAAAAAAAAAAAAATACTCACCAATGAGATTAACAGCAGATAGAGACTACAACAGATAGACTACACAAAGCTAGTGAACTCAAAGATTCATCAACAAAAACTAATCAAAATACAGAAAAAGCAGGTGAAACAAATAAAGTAAACAAGACATGAGTGAGCTATAGGGCAACTTCCCACTGCCTATTATATTTGTAAAGACCATAAGGAGAAAGGGGACAAAATTTTTTTTGAAAATATAAAGAATTATTGTAAAGATGATGCAACCTATAAACTCACACATTTGAGAGGTCAACATACTCCAAATAAAAAACATGAAGAAAACTACACCAGGGCATATCATAAACAAATCATTTAAAAGTAGTAACTTTAGAAATCTTAAATGTCATTAAAGGTAAAAGACATGTTACACATAAAGAAACAAAGATAAGGAAGACAGATTTCTCCTCAGAAACAGCTGGAACCAGAAGATGTTGAAGTAATATATTCAGAGTACTGAAAGAAAAGTTAAGTGTATAATTCTATATGTGGCAAAAGCACCTTCTACAAATGGAGGCAAAATAAAAACTTTCTCAAATAAACTATAGATGAAAGCATTCATCACCATTGGACCTGCACCTTAAAACTATTAGAAAAATTCCTTCAGGAATATGTAAAATGATACCAAATGAAAGTATGGATATGCAAAAAAGCAGCTAGCAATGGTAACCATGTGGGTAAATCTAATTTTAAATAAAATGTTTAACTTTCTTTAAAAGATTATTAATGAAATATTCACCAAGAAAAGCCTTATTCTGGGTCATGAAACAAATCTTAATAGGTTCAAGATAACTGAAATCACACAGAATATTTTATTTGATTCTAATTGAATGCAGAAGCAGATTTAAAGGAAAATATATTACCTCACAATCAAGTAGGATTCATTACAAGAATGCAAGTCTTCTTGAACATACAATAATCAGTGTAAATTATCATATTGGAAGATTAATATGAAAAACATATGTTTATATCAATAGTTGCAGGAAAGCATTTGACACAGTTCAATAATCACTCAGCATAAGTAGGAATAAAAGGGAACTTTCTTACACCATTAAAAGATAAATACAAAACACTTTCGACTAACTTCATACCTAATGGTGAGAGACTGAACACTTGCCCTATAAGATAGAGAATAAGTTCATGATGTCCTCTCTCATCACTCCTATTCAGCATCATACTGGAAATCTTAGCTAGTAAAATACATTTTACAAAGGAAAGAAAAGGCATACTAATTAGAAAGTAGAAAATAAAACTGTTTTTATTTGCAAATGACATGACTGTCCTTGTAGAAACTGCCTACAAAACACTCCAAAAAAAAAAAATATATCCAGGACTAATAAATGAATTCAGGAATGCCTCAGTAGTTAAATTTAACACACATGAGTCAATTGCTTTCCTATATAACAGCAATAAAAAATTGAAGTTAAAATGTCATTTATAATTGAAATAAAGCAGGTCAAGCATGGTGGCTCACGCTTGTAATCTCAATGCTTTGGGAGGCCAAGGCAGGAGGATCATTTGATGCTAGAAGTTCAAGAACAGCCTGGGCAACATAGTGAGACATTATTTCTATGAAAAAAAAAATTAGCATGGTGACTCCTGCTTGTAGTCGTAGCTACTTGAGAGGCTGAGGCAGGACGATCACTTGAGCCCAGGAGTTTGAAGCTGCAGTGAGATGTAATTGCACCATTGTACACCAGCTTGGGTGACAGAGCAAGACTCTGTCTCTAAAATATTTACTATATTTACATATATATCATATATATATATCATATGTATGGACCAGCTGACACCACCCAGACCTGTAATCTGGCTCAGCCAGTTCTGCTATCGCACCCAGGGAAAGAAGACATTAAGAAAACCTCACTTCAACCCCCTATGATTCCATCTCCAACCTGACCAATTAGCACTCCCCACTTCCCAAGCCCCTACCCACCAGATTATCTTTAAAAGCTCTGTTCCTGGAATGCTCGGGAGATGGATTTGGGTAATAGCCAGCTCTGAATAAATGTACTTTTTCTCCATTGCAATTCCCCTGTCTTGATAAATTGGTTCTGTCTAGGCAGCGGGCGAGGTGAACCCATTGAGCGGTTACAGATGAATGAATGACTAAATAAACAAATGGCACCCAAATGAGAAATAAAGAGGTACAAGCATCTCAATTTTTAGATGGAATAACCTATACATAAAAATTCCAAAGAATCCACAAGAAAACTACTAGAGCTAGTAAACAAATTCAGGAAAATTTCAGAGTACAAGATCAACACAGAAAAATTAGCTGTGATTTTATATACCAAAATAAAGAAAAAAGCTTTAGGTAGTTTAATTTGCAATAGCATGTAAAAGAAAATATATAGGAATAAATTTAACAAAGTTGATAGAACACTTGTACAATGAAAATATAAAACATTGCATAAATAATATTTTTAGACTGAATAAGTAGAAAAATATACTGTCATGGTTAGGAAGAGTTAACATTGTTAAGATTTCAATCTGCAGAATTAATGCAATCCCTATCAAAATCACAACAAGCCTGTTTTTGCAGAAATAAAAAATCCATCCTCAAATTCATATGAAATTGCAATGGACCTGCTATGGTGTGAAAATGTGATAATATTAAGAGGTGGGGCCTCTTAATTCCTTGTTTGATAATCGTATTTGATAATTCCTGTTTTGATCATTTGTGTTTACATGGTATTTGGGTCTGTTAATCGCCTTTTTTCATTTGAGTTGGGATTTTCCTGATTCTTGGTATAACAAGTAATTTTGAATTGCATATGGTAGATTATAAGTATGTTATGAGACTCTCCATTTATTCTATCAGGCAGTCTACAGAACACACATCATGATTACTTTAGTAGGTTAGTAGATGGTTCAAACGGAAGTTTAATTTTTCAAACCTTTGCCATGTTATTCTAGTCTGTCTATTTGCATTCTACCCAGGCTGTAATCTGAAATCTGAGTAGTATTCCACACTGGAATTGAGTTATCAAACCTTTGCTATGCTGTTTCCAGCTTTCACAAATGGACAGCTTAGAGTTCTGCCCAGGATTTCATACAGAGGTTTAGAAAATCACTTTATCTAACTCTGTTCTTTCCATGGTCCTTCTTCCACTGTCTAGTTGGGAGGGGAGAGGGCACCACTGACTCTTATTTGGGGCTAGAATGGTGAGTCTGGCTCTGCCTGTAGTCTCCAAACTTGCAGTTCCCAGTGGGGAAGGAAAGTGGTGGCACTATGATGCTGCAGGGGTGGGGTGGGACCGGGTTCTGCTTTTAGTTTCCAGTGGTTTAGTGCCTGATGGGACGGGGTAGGGCCATGACTTTTAGACTGCTCACCTGGAATAAAGCAGGTATAGTTAGGATGTTTCTGTCCGGCTTAGATGCCCTTTTCACCATCCTTTGGCTAGAGAGAGCAGGCTTCTTGCGAGACTTTTTATCTGTGCCTACTTTTGTTTCCTGATGGCAGGCCTCTCCAGCAACCAGGCTGGAATTGGCGGTGGGGGGAGGGGGGGAACCTTCAGATAACTCACTACTAGGTCATTCCTCAAGTTCTGCAGGCCCTAGCTGATTTGCCTCCTCTGCCCAGTGCCCATCTTTCAGCCTTATCTCAGGAACTAAATTGTCAAAATAAAAATAATTTTCTTTCTTCGGTAATTACAAAAATATGTTGATAAAGACCATTAACAAATTGTTAACATTTAATGTCTATCTCTGAAATTTGAGAATGTAGATAATTCTTCTCATATCATATATTTTATATATATCTTTATTCTGACCATGTAACGTATTTATATTTGGGAAAAAGAAATAGTAAAAATAAATGCAAATTTAAAATAGAAAATAAGCAGCCTTCTATGTGAGACAAAGGCTGGATAGTTCCAAGACAATTATTATTTTTTTTGAGTCAGAGTCTCGCTCTGTTGCCAGGCTGGAGTGCTGTGGCACGATCTCGGCTCACTGTAACCTCCAACTCCTTGGTTCACGCGATTCTCCTGCCTCAGCCTCCTGAGTAGCTGGGATGACAGGCATGCGCCACCACGCCCAGCTAATTTTTGTATTTTTAGTAGAGACGGGGTTTCACCATGTTAGCCAGGATGGTCTCGATCTCCCGACCTCATGATACACCCACCTCGGCCTCCCAAAGTGCTGGGATTACAGGCGTGAGCCACCGCACCTGGCTGAAGACAATTGTTTATGCAGGTATTTTTTATTTCTTTTCAGGTCAACAGTGGGACACAACTTAGTTTCAATTTCTGATTTCTTAAGAATATATAAATTTAGGCCGGGCGCGGTGGCTCAAGCCTGTAATCCCAGCACTTTGGGAGGCCGAGGCGGGTGGATCATGAGGTCGGGAGATCGAGACCATACTGGCTAACATGGTGAAACCCCGTCTCTACTAAAAATACAAAAAACTAGCCGGGCGTGGTGGCAGGCGCCTGTAGTCCCAGCTACTTGAGAGGCTGAGGCGGGAGAATGGTGTGAACCCGGGAGGCGGAGTTTGCAGTGAGCCGAGATGGCGCCACTGCACTCCAGCCTGGGAGACACAGCGAGACTCCATCTCAAAAAAAAAAAAAAAAAAAAAAAAAAAGAATATATAAATTTTATTATACTTTTAGTATTTAATTATTAAGCCTTTATTTGCTAAAGATATAGGGTTTTGCCCTTAGTAATTAATACAGCCAATTCAGAGATTTGACTCTAAGATAAACATTAACAACCGAAATGGAATAGTCAGTCAATATGAGTGTGTACATATAGATTTGATAGGTGCCTGTGTTCTAACTCAGTTCAACAAACATTTATTGAATTTGCTTTATTGAATTTTAATGTAAATGTACAAAACAAATATTTATAACATATGCAAATAGCAATGAAACACATTTCTGTCAAAAATTATGCAAGTGATCATTGTAAAAAAAAATAGCTGAAAGTAAATTGATCAGAAAACAAAGGGTGAAATTTTCATTTCTAGAGACTTTCATTACATGGCACAAGTATACATATGTAACAAACCTGCACATTATGCACATGTACCCTAGAACTTAAAGTATAATAATAATAATAATAAATAATAAATAAAATTTTAAAAAGTTGCTTTTAGTCAAAGATTTTCAATATCAAAAAATGTTGAAAGTGCATGTCTTAATATTAAACAGCACTAATTAGTAATAATGTATGTAGTGCTTTCCATTAATGAAGCCATCTTTACCATTTAAATATAGAGGCTCATCAGGATTTCCAAATGTCCATCAAAGGAAAGAAATTTGGATTATTACCATGAGCTCCTTACTAAAATAATTTGTCTTAAAGTCGCAATTATAATATTCAGAGTTAACTTTACCTGGCATCCTTATCTTCTCCTGGTATTAACAGGAATATTTTTTGTTTGCCTGACTTTATTTCTCATTACAACCATTGATCAGTTTTATGGTTTCTATCTGAGCAGCAATATAAAAATATCATTTACAATGTGTTGTTTCTCTTCTGTATAATTCAGAATCAACAAAATGCTAATGGTATTAGCATTTGTGGTATTTACCATTAATAAAGATTTATGCATATTTCAAACTTATTGACACCATCAGATCCATCACTCTTGAGTCTGCTGTGTTAGAACTAATGTGTTTTGCATTAGCTTTGGAACTCTACAGAGCATTACTAGGTGCTTTATAGTTTTATGTCTTACATTTAAGTCTTCAATCCATCTTAATTTTTGTACATGGTGAATGGCAGGGTTCCAGTTTCAATCTTCTGCACATGGCTAGCCAGTTATCCCAGCACCATTTATTGCTTCAGGAGTACTTTCCCCATTGCTTGTTACTGTTGACTTCATTATTTGTGCAGCTTTATTTCTGGGTTCTCTATCCTGTTCCATTGGTCTATGAGTCTTTCTTTTTCTCCCTCCCTCTCAGCATGCCAATTTCTTTTCTAAAGAAGCACCTCTTATAGCCCTCTACCAGCCCTGCTTACTTACAGAAGTGGTCACAAGAGTCAGATAGGATCAACATAAGGTCATTCCCAGTTTTATATACAAAGGTTTGGAGAAACAGGAAACTTTCCTCTAGGATTGATGAGACCTGAGAAGGCGAGACAGGGACCCATTAGCAACCATCTTTCTTGCTATATGGTAATTTTTTGGCATTAAAAAAAAGAAAAAAAAAGTTAGATGTAACAAGAAGAGGTTTGAGATAGAGGAAAAAGTGATTTTATATAGTTTTGAGTTTTCACAAGATCTGCTGGAGCCAGTTTTGCTCTGGATTTTCTGGTTATTTGGACTAGCACATTCTATTTATATTTAAGCAAGTTTGATTGGATTCCAGACATGTATTCCTTTGGGATGTTAGGAGGTCAAATTTATCATAAGGTCTGACTCAAAACCAAGGCCCACAAGTGAATGAAATTTCTAGCATGTAATCCCCTGAAATCAAACAAATTATTTTATTTTTTAGTGAATAACAAGCAGGGTTCCTGATTTTCAAACTGAAACACAATCCCCAGGTCATACTTTTGCCTGAAGGTGTGGGTTAATAGAGCAGTGCATACTCCAGAAAAAAATTCCCTCCCATATTCAAGGACAAAAACCTTTTCTTCTTCAGAAGAAACTTCAGTCAACCCTACCTACCCCTGGATTCCACATGTGTGGATTCAACTAACCATAGTTCAAAAATATTTGAAAAAGTAAAACAGTGCTTATAAGAAAATACAGTATAACAACTGTTACATGGCATGTACGTTGTATTAGATATTATAAGTAGTATAAAGATGATTTAAAGCATATCAGAAGAAGTGAATATGTTATATGCAAATACTATACCATTTTATATAAGGGATTTGAGCATACGTAGATTTTGGTATCCTCAGGTTACCAAACTGGCTAGGAAATCTATGCCATGACAAGAGAAAATTCTTATTATCCCCACACCACAATGTGCTTTTTCTCCTTTCTTTTACCTAGTGGTAGGAGCTTAACTTCTGATTTCCTCCTTTCTCTTTACCACTGTATATTATTCATGCAGGCATGGTTACATTTTTCACCATAGTCCAGGTTTATGATCATGAATAGCCACATTCAGGCCAAAGCACATTTCCCAAAAATAGTGACTTATGGTCTGCATGGCAAAACAGACATGATTCTGATTATTTCCTTCTAAGAAGGAAGAATATGTTCAGTATTATTTGGAATAGTTGCATTATGATAGGCAGAAATATCTATATTAAAAGGAAAAAACCTTTTATATAGAGAGAGGAAAAAATGGTACGTGTGATTTGGGCAACCAAGGTAGGAAATGGATTTTCTATGAGAAAGTGTTCCACTGTCATTTCACTTGGTCCTTCTTGCAACTTAAATCATGGAATGACAGATAGTTAAGGATTATCAATATTCTAATTGGCTTAAGATCAAGCCTGTCATCTTGTAACAAAACTTCAGCTACTAAAAAGTTTACAAAAAAAAAATGGTGATATAGTTTGGATATATGTCCTCTGTAAATCTCATGCTGAAGCATAATCCCCAGTGTTGGAGGTGGGACCTAGTGGGCAGTGTTTTGGATCCCATATGGTCTGGCACTGTCTTTACCCCAGTGAGTGAGTTCTCAGGATATCTGGCTAAGAATGTGTGGCATCTTGCTCCCACTCTTGCCATGTGATATACCACCTTCCCCCTTGCTTTCTGCCACAATTGTTAGCTTTCTGAAGCCTTGTCAGAAGCTGAGAAGATGCCTGGCACCATGCTTCCTGTATATCCTACAAAATCACAAGCCATTAAACCTCATTTCTTCATAAATTATCCAGTCTCAGGTATTTCTTTATGGCAATGCAAGAACAGCCTAGTACACATGTATTGCCTAAGTCTTCAAATATTAATGTGTACTTAGTACAACGCCTCACAACTAGAAATCTCTTGGTAAATATTTATTGAGTAACTGGCCAATCATCTCGTGAGTGGAGTTTAGGTGTATTTTAATAAATGTTAGCATCATGATTATTCATTCATTTATTTAACATGCATAGAGTCTTATTCAACTCTTTAGGTTTCAGAGATAAAGAGAGAAATAACATACTTTGTCTTTAAGATCTGGGAAGTCTAAGAATAAGGTTTATAAATGCATTTTGCAATATACAGCATTAAGTAGATTAATACAGATATGAACAGAGTGTGATAAGAGCATAACATTTTAGAAAGAACAATTGTTTTAGTTTCCTCTGGCTGTTGTAACAAAATATCAAAACTTTAGAGGCTTAAAATAATATAAATATATTCTTTTACAGTGCTAAAACATCAGAATCTGAAATCAAGGTGTTAGCAGGGATGCATTCCTCAGGGAAGAATTCATTTCCCTGTTTTCTCCATCTTTTAGACCCACCTGCATTCCTCAACTCATGGTCTCTTCCTTATACTACTCTCACTTTTTGTTTCTATTGTCACATCTTCTTCTATTGTTGCATTCGGCTCATGCAGCTAACCTAGGATAATCTCACCATCTCCAGATCCTTAACTTAATCACTTCTGCAAAGTCTGTTTTACCATGGAAGATAACATATTCACAGGATCTAGGGTACAGGACATGGCCATTCTTGGAGTGCCACTATTCAGCCCACCATAGCACTTAACTGAATTTTATTCTAGGTTCAGCTAATAATGAGCTATGTGACCTGGAGTATGACATGTTATGTTACTGGGCCTCAATTTCCTGAACTGTAAAAGTAAGAGGCAGGTGAACATGATCCCTAAATTATTTCATCTCTATCTTTTTATGTTTCACAAGCATAGCATCAAGGACCACAGCATATGATGTTGAAGGTCTGACTCCTGAAATACAAAAGCATAGTCCTACAAGAAATCATTCTTGTCAATTAGGGTTCCTTCAGCTTGGAAGCACTTGTTAGTGTTCTATACCATATCAATATACATTTCTCTTGCATATATCTATACAGTTCTTCCCTTATAAAGAAAGCAAAAAAAAATATGACTTATTTTCTCTCTATGTCTTCCCTTGATGATGGCTCTTGTCTTTCTGGAAACATCTAGAAAGTTCTGAGGAATATTTGAAATGGTTTCCATCACCTTGTCTGTAGCTAAGATAGTAAGTGGGTTAGAGTTGTTGCTCTAATTTACATGTATGATCCATCTTTACTTTTTGTGGTCCTTTCCTTCACTCCAGAGTAAGTTATCTAAGAATAATTAATTAGCATAAATTCAAGTTTTCCCGACTTTTTTCTCTTATTTTATTAGATATGCCTTTAGAAATATGATGAACAAAAAATAGTGTGTAATAATCTTGTTTGAGTACCAAATAGTGGTAGATAGCTCTGTATTTCTTAGAACCCATGTCGGCAATGCATATGACATTTCTTTCTAGATCTTTCCAGAAAACAATTTGAAATTAAAATATTTCATATCCTCATTTTATTGGTGAACATATATTTGTGTCATTGTTAGAGTTTTTTCACTAACTGTGTAGAAGTTTAATGTTTCAGAGAGAAGATAAAATAATTATTTTAAAAAGCCTGGACCCTCCAAGAAACTTTAGGTATTGTGTAATTTAACAAGGTGTTACTGACACTGACACATCAGTTAATAGGACAGGGACTCCAAAACTCATCCTTGTAGCTCTGTATGTGGTCTCTATACTTTTTCAGGAGCTAATCTTGATTAGGTATAGGAGAATCTGCTCCTTCCTCTTAGAAGTTTCAGACAAGGTTTTTCAATCAGGGTAGGTTTTTTATATCGAACTCCCTGCACACATGTGTTAAGCCTTCTCCTATCACGCCCTATGTCAATCCTACATTAATATACATTTTACTCCAGTATTAAAATACCTGCTTAAAGAGTGATACCTTCAGTAGACAGGGGCAGGTATCTATCACTTAAAATTCTGGTTCTCACACCTGCAGGTGGGTAACCTTGATCAAAACACATGACCTTGCTGGACATCAGTTTTCTCACCCATAAAATGAGATTAGATTAATGAGCTTTGAAGGGACTCCTGGTTCTGAAATTCAAGGACTCAATTTCCTACCCTTTTCAGTTACCTACTTTGCCAGCTTAATTGCCTGTCTAGTTATAGAATTCTCTGAATTTATCACCCTTTTCAGTTTCATTCAGAAGACTACATCATCATTTTTGAATAGCATACTGCTTCCACTACTTCAGTTCAAAGGTGAAAGAAAGTGGTTACATCCTTGAAATTTAAGAAGCAAATACCGGATTGTAGATCTTAATCTGAAACTCTATTTTTTTAAACACACAGAGAAGATACCTGATACCGTAATTAAAATACCAGTAATCAGTTCCTTTTATCCAGGGGTATAAGCAGTTAAGTGGAGAAAAAATGAGTTTCTTCTCTTTTATTTTCACACGAAGAGGCATGTTTCAGTAATCTTACATAGAACTATCATCATGGGTCCTGTGTTTTAATTGCCACTGCATTTCTAGGACTTACCACTAAGTATCTAGATCAAATAGGCAATCAGTGAACATTGAATAAAATAGATGTCAATAGATTTGCAAGGTAAAGAGCTAGGAAAAACCAGGATATTTTGTTACAAAATTATCTAACTCTTATGAGTGCTAGATACATAAATTTAAAACTATAGAAGTCTTAAATGTATTCTACTCTAAATTCCTCCCTTTGCGTAAGAGGGAGCTGAAGTAGAGGTAAACAGACTGCTGTCACAAAGACACACGTTTAATAGAAGCACTTGAAGTAAAATCCAGGTCTCCTGCTACACACTTGTGTCTTTTGTCTGGATTTATTATTTCAATGTCTTGCTTTTCTCAGAAATTAAATGGCGTGGTATTTACACAGAAAACCTCAGCATTGTGGTTTAAGTCTCTTGTGCTCTTTTCTCTTCTTTTTTGCTCCCTCTTATCTGCCTTCTCTCTTTCTTATCTAGGTAGTCTCACTCTCCTTATCAGAGGACTGGGGCACTGTTTCTTGACATGTAATTTACATCTAATGAAAGCCTGGAGTTACTCTGTATCAAACCTTCCTCTTCATCTTATAGATAAGAGCTACCAATCAGGATAAGGCTTTAGTTCTTACCTTGTACTATTAAAGTTTACATCTGATTACTAACTTCAAATATTTTATTACATTTGCATATTTGCTGTTACAGATAAAATGCAATGGTGAGGCATTTCTGAGCATTACAATTGATAAGTCTGTTTTGAGACCTGAATTAAAAATCTTTTGCTTCTCTCCCAGATTAAAATTATTTAAGAAACTATTTTCACTGAATTTTGCTTTTTCTATTGGTAAAATATTAAGAAATTAAATGTTATCTTTTAATCAAATTACTTTCCTGTTAATGGGAGATTTTTTTCTACTGCAATTTCATGACAATGATTTTACAGTAACTCCAGAAGTAAACAGTATGTAACACAAGCACCATGCAATTGTATAGAATATAAACATAATAATTATTCACAAATTATATGTGAATTTAATATTCAGTAAGTTATCCTTTTTCACTCTGCTTTGATTATAAAGTTGTATTTTTCATTAAAAAATAATTGTTCTGTTCATTTATTGTGAGGATATATTTTAAAGGTGAATTATTGAAACCCAAAGGTGAATTTTGCCTGTCTTATCTAACACTTGGGTACAGGGCATGCTTCCTAGACATGCAACTCTGCAGTCACACAAAGCCCTGCCCATAGAAGGGCCCCAGTGATTGCTTAGTTTAATGCTCTGCCTCCATCTTGAAATTCTTAATTTTGAACAGAGTTAATTTTTGAACAGGGAGTCCCTCATTTTTGTTTTGCACTGGGCTTCAAATGAAGCCCTGCTTGCCAATTCTGCTTGGCAGTAACTTATATAAAAGAGATCCCATGGAATACCAGTATATAAAAGAAGGTAGCAGTTGCATTTGAGTCTTGGTTAATGTTCTGCAAAGCTACCCATGGTTCCTGTATTAGTTCATTCTTGCATTGCTATAAAGAAATACCTGAGACTGGGTTAAGAAAAGAGGTTGAATTGGCTCACTGTTCCACAGGCTGTACAGGAAGCATGATTCTGCCATCTGCTTGACTTCCAGGGAGGCGCCAGGAAACTTACAATCATGGTGGAAGGTGAAGGAGAAGCAGGCAGGTCTTATATGGCAGGAGCAGGAGCAAGAGAGATTGTCTTTTAAACAATCAGATCTCTCAATAACTCACTCACTATCAACAGAACAGGAACAGCACCAAAGGGATAGTGCTAAACCATTCATGAAGGCCCACCCCAATGATCCAGTCAACTCCCACCAGGCCCTATATCCAACACTTCCTTTATATATATATATATATATTTCAAGTAGGCACCTGTGGGTCTTCCTAGAGGTGCCCTCCCAGCTCACAGAATCCTTTAACTTTCCTACAACTATTTACAATGACAAATTGTGCTCCGCCTAATAGCCCTGAATGGTTGGTCTAGAATTGGACCCAGGATTTAAGGTAGGTAAATCAGAGTCCTGTTCCCTGGAATTTGTAATTGAGGAAGAGAAAAACAGAATTAGTGAGACTGGGAGGGGATGGAGAGCGGTAGAGAGAAATTAATAAAGAGAGAAGGAGTGAGACTTTCTTCAGGTGAATACATAAGCTTAGTACCCATGGCACACACCTCTTACACCTACCCCATGTATTAGAGAAAAGCAGTAGCTGCACTAAAGAAAAAACAAAGATACAGACAAGCAGAGAGGAATTGAAATAACAGTAGATGAAAAAGTCCAGACAGGCTTCCAGTTCCTGATTTCAATGCCTTCCTGAGGCAGATACCATTCTAATCCTTATACCTACTTCTTTATTTCAAGAAGCTGTAATTTATAAGACAAATTCACTTTCCAGAAAGAAAAAGAATGGTAGAAAAGTATGTCGTTTTTATAACATATGCAATATCAGAAAAGTTAAAATGTCATTGTGAATTGGGAGAAATATGTGAATATCTTTGATGCTTTAATTTCATTGCAGTGATATCGGTTACTTGAAATAAAAGGACTTCTGAAATATATCATTTAATTCCTTATTTTATTCTGAAATATCAACAGATTCATCCTCTTTTAGGATATAAAATCAGAGGTAGAGCCAGGCTAAGCATAATACCTAAACTAATACACCAATTGCATTTATAGCAATAAATATCTTCAAAAATATGACCAGGCTGTTATTTGTTAGCTTTTCTTAGCTATCATATATATCCCTTTTTTTGGTGTCATCTATCATTGTGATTGTGTTACATCTGTAATAAGAGGCAGAATGCAGTGACTGAGACCATGAATTATGGGACCATGTTATCTAGGTTTGCATTTGGAGCCATTACCTGTAATGAGACCCTGAGTAATGTATTTACCTTCTCTGTGCTCCAGTTTCCTCATTTGTTAAATGACAGTAATGATACCTAACTGATAAGATATATAGGAATATGCTAGTATTTGTAAATGTCCTTATAAAATCTTGGTACATAGGAATGTTATATGTTAATTCTTTTAAAGGCGCTTCTATAATAAATCAGGCAAACAATAAAAGAAACATGTTTTAGTACACATAAAAACTTCACATATAATAAAGAGAATCTTCAAAATCTAAGAGTTTGAGTTATGAGATATTCTATACATTTTAAAGGCAAATAGATTATTTGTGGGAAAATATAATGATAAAGCCTCTGCTTACAATAAATCACAGTGAATTAAAGAGTTAAATGCAAAGGATGAAGCCTAGAAGAATACGTAAGCAAATATGTAACAGATTTCTGGAGGGAAATACACTGCTTATGCCAAAAAAAGCAACAGAATTAACAATGAAAGAAAATATTTTTATTGAACATAGATCTTTACAATTTTGAAATAGCAGAAATCTTAAAACTGAAATTCAAATATGATACCAAGAAAGTCGTTCTTACAATTAGAAGAGTTAATAAATTAATATCCACAGTGGTAACAGAATCTTGCAAATCAAAATAAGAAATCACATGCAAAAAAATTTGAAAAGAGCTTAAATATTTAAAAATCATTGATTACATGTTACACAAACATAACTCAATCTAGGTGGGCAAAAACAAAAAACCATTGTATATTAGCTTTTGTTATTGGAAATATCTATGTGGTACAACTTGATTAAAGCAGAGTTAAATCCAAGGGTACTACCCAGTTTATGAACATGTTTTCTTTTTTCTATATTCTAGTCCTATATGCTTCTGCCTGCCTTCATTTGCAGACATGCTTCTTCAACATGGCATTATGATGTCAGCAAAATCGTCATAGGCTGACCCAAGCCTCTATTGTTTTTAGAACTTTTAGTAACAGAAGTGGGAGATAATTCTTTTTTCAGGATCCATACATCTATTATTATACAAAACTTCTGATTGCAGCTACTTAGAACATATGGTTATTTGGTGGGGCTGCATGAGGGTTGGGAATGGGGGCGGGCAGGGTTGACTGGGACTAAGCCACATATTTCTATGGATTCAGGGAGGAGATATTTCCCAAAGAAGAGTGTGCAAAACAGAAGAAAACTGTCTATTTAAGTATAAAACAGGCAACTCACCAATGAACTATAAATGGCTAATAAATATGGAAAAATTCAGATGTATTATAGAAAAAAATCTACTTTAGGACAACATGAATGTATTATGTTTAGTTTTCACACTGGAAAAAGGCTTGGTACAGTATTTCCAGAGGCACTGCTAGAAGTATATAGAAGACTGTGGAATATAGATTTTCAAAATCTTATAAGTATAAAAAATGTTCATAATTTCTGACCCATGTCTAAGAATCTCTTCTAAGAACATAATCAGAGAGTAAAAGCATATTTTATGTAGAGGAGTATTATATTTTATCTATAATAAGATTAAAAATCAATTAAAATGTTAATAGGAAAAAAAGGATAAAATGAACCTTTTGTTGTTGTTGTTTTTGTTTGTTTGTTTGTTTTTTGAGACGGAATCTCGCTCTGTCGCCCAGGCTGGAGTGCAGTGGCGTGATCTTGGCTCACTGCTAGCTCCGCCTCCCGGGTTCACGCCATTCTCCGGCCTCAGCCTCCCGAGTAGCTGGGACTACAGGCACCCGCCACCACGCCCGGCTAATTTTTTGTATTTTTAGTAGAGACGGGGTTTCACCGGGTTAGCCAGGATGGTCTCCATCTCCTGACCTCGTGATCCGTCCGCCTCGGCCTCCCAAAGTGCTGGGATTACAGGCGTGAGCCACCGTGCCTGGCCGAACCTTGTTTTATATAATATGTTATGTTTTATATAATATGTTATGAAACGTGCTTTACTTTCAAACAGAGCTTTCTGAGCACGAAGAGTTTCTATACAAATTGATATTACGCAGCTATTCAAATATTTAGTTGAGGAATTTTTAATAATTCAAGGTTGTATAAGTAAAACGCAAAGTTAAATGTTAAGTTTTCTGTGGATTATTCTATTATTGTTTTCATTCTTTTTTTCCGTTTCGATCTTCCAAGTTTATTTCTAATAAAAAAACAAATTTTTGTCTTCTTTAATTTTGTAAACTTCACTTGCTATCAGTAGAAACTCTTCGTGCTCAGAAAGCTCTGTTTGAAAGTAAAGCACGTTTCATAACATATTATATAATCAATGTATGGCAGTGAGTTCTGCCCGTTTAGAGTTAAGGTGACTATATTAACATTTCAAAAACTTTTTCAGAAGTGATATACCTGATAACTATAGTTTCCATAAAATGCAAAGTGTAAAAAGCAACAAACGTAGACAGCTTAATTCTGCATTTAATGCAGCACTGATGCGAGAACTTAGAAAAATATGTAGGAAAACAATATATTTCCAAATGTTATTTTTTAAGAATTACATGATTTTTCATTTTCATCAGTATTTTCCTTGGGCAGTGTA
Organism: Macaca nemestrina; assembly: GCF_043159975.1. Taxonomy (NCBI): domain Eukaryota; kingdom Metazoa; phylum Chordata; class Mammalia; order Primates; family Cercopithecidae; genus Macaca; species Macaca nemestrina. The sequence continues at coordinate 17,276,854 of NC_092138.1, read as the reverse complement.
ATGCTGCTATGTGCAAACTTTCCATAAAAGTATATAACAGGTAATTTACTAATGCAATACATAATACAGCTAATGAATATCAGGAATAGCATTAAAATTTACATGAAAGCAACAGCAATATGTCATTGATTAATTTTTGTATTGTAAGGATGTTATCCTAGCAGTGGGTTTTACCAGGCTGTAATATTTTCCTCAGTGCTAGTCACACAACTTTTTCTCCAGTGGCAGGCAGGAGATATACATCAGTAAAAATTAAACTGTTGGGTCCATAGTCCTCTGAGCTCAGAGGGGCTAATGCTTTTGAATAGTCATTAAAAATCTTAACAGGTTTCACCTGATAATATTTGTATACCTAAAACAGGTAAAGTAGCACAACTGGGTTTAAAAGAAACACAGGCATTTCTATTCCAATGGCAGATCATCTTCCTCAAAAAGACAAAAATCATAAACAGTGACAAAAATGTGAAAGAGCCAGAGAAGGAGGGGGAATGGTTACATTAGGAAGGGAAACAATAAAAGCATTTCCAGATCACTGAGCAGGCACTGTACAGCTACGTAAGGGACTGAAAGCAACTGAATCTCCAGTGTCAGCCATGGCAAAGAGTTTGCCAACCCGCCTGTGCCAGCATGCATGCATACATTTCATGTATCGATACGGAGTCAATGCCCAACTAATTCTAAACAACTATATCATTTAGAAAAAAAGCAATATAGTGAAACAATGCACCATTTTGGAACTTCAGGTTGAATTGTGCGCCAGCAGATAGTTTCTTTCCAAAGCAATTACTTCAGCGTTGGGGGTGCATAACTTGAGCACAGTTAATATACTGTACTTGTTCTCATGCCTTTGCATCACAGGATAACTTATGGGTGAATCCCAGGAGCTTTGTACAATCTCTGTTCATTTTTAGCAAGTAAATGTCCTCTTGATATTTACTGGGCTATTTCCTTTTTGCCTGCCAAATGATTTCATGTGGAATAATCTCCTATGCAACTGTTCAAATAAATAATCTATAGATGCATCAAGAACTTCCCTATAGGAAACTAGAGATAGGGCAATCACTTATCCCAATCTTTTTGCTCTCCTTCGATGAATTTCCTCAGCATCTGTTTTAACGGCTGATTACATCTCTCAGTGAGGCTGTCTGTGTCTGACTGATAAAGGGGTAGTTAGCAGAGAGAAAATCCTCACAGTCTCCATGATTCTTCATTAAAAAATATCCTCCCTCTTTTTGTATGTGGTTGCAACAGAAGGGTCAGAAACTTCTATAGGATCAGAAAGCAAAATTATTTTACAAGTCATTATAGTCTTCTCTAAGTAAAGAATGTTCTCCTCTGCCCTACCAAGAGATGACTTTTCATTCAGTAGGGAATACTTATTTGGGTGTCACTTAAAATGTCACTTGTTATGCTTTCATGTAAATGACTATTTTAGAGCTCACATGTATTTGTAGATGATATTGCTAAAGATTTTGATACAGGATATTAGAAGGCTTGTTTTTAGGAAGAGTTTGAGGTTGTTGCGACCCTAAGCTTTTCAGAGTGCATCATCCTGGAGGGAGCAAAATCCTCCCAGAGTTCTTGTCCTCAGGATACTAAAATTGTGTCTCAGTGGCATTATTACTACCTGCAATTTCTTAGACAGAACCTAGACAGACTGTGGAGAACTACCAAGTTCTCTGTACTCCATCCTGATGGTGCTTGCAAAGAAAAAATAAGAAGCTTTTTGTAGCCTTCCAAGACATTTAAAATCCTACCAACAGCGTTTTTCCCAACTGGTATCCTGAAGAAGCACTGTCAGCCAGGAACACTTAGCGTCCACAGTGTTGCTCAGGCTGAATAGTCTGGTTTTGCAGTTCCGCATCCCCTGGATCTGTTCATGGCCAAAGGAGTTTTTCCTGCCAAAGTATAAATGAGGCTGTATCTTCTCTCCTTGGACTCCAGGCCTTTTCCCATCAGTTATGGTCTCCTGACAACACAGTTTATTTTTTGAAGTTTAAATCTTGATTTACAAATCTAATTAGGCTTTCCTTGTCTCAAAATGTTGGTTTGAGTCTCCACTACCAGAGTGTAATTTCCAAGTTCTAATTCCCCATGTGTTCTATTTGCTAGTGATTGTGAATGCAAAGAAAATAGGAAATACGGCGGAAGTCTTGAAAATTTCAAAAGTAAATGCTGGTGTCTATCCTATTGAGGAATATCATCAATTGAGAAAAATAATATTTTAAAAATATTTTATGTCAAATATTAGATAGAACTTCTGTTCCTAAGACAAGTAAATACTGAAGTAAGGATTCATATCAACAGACATCATTAAAAACCACTGAAGTAGGAAATGAATGGAGTTGTGTTTGGATTTGACTGTCTGCTTTCTTGTATGCTCTATCTAGGTCAGTGGTCACAACCTCAAATGTCTATAGATAAGAAGAAGTTAATGTAAATAAATGAACCCTTTTGCACAGTGCATTGTGTGTAGGGGTAGCCTCTAATAATATCTATCAATTATAGTCATGGTGAAACACTTTGGGGCATGGGAGTAAGTGTAAGGGACGCCAAATATTCTGATATTTCAGAAAAAAAAGAAGTACATACAATTTTTCATGTGAAATATCCTGAGTTTTAAATGGTTAGCAAAGCATTAACTAAAAATATAGTCATATCAACAAAGAAAACATATCTGTAAACTAAATCTAGTCCTTTGGGCATTGATTTGTAATTCTTGTAAATTACTACAATTTTTGTTTCTAAAGCCTTACCTTTTGTTAACATCCTCTTCACAAATTATTTTTCGTATATTCACTATGATCCCGAGAATATGACTACTTCTTACCATTATCATAGCTACCACCCCATTCTAACCACTCTATCTCACACGGCTACAGCCAGTGCTTCTTATCTGGTCTTGAGTCAGTTTCCACTCTTGCTCGCCCTAATCCATTCTCCATATAGCAAACAGTGTAATCTTTTCCAAAATGCAAACTACATATTTTCACTCCTTTGCTCAAAGCTTTCTAGTGGCCAACCGTATATTTAGAATAAAATCTAAACAACGTAACACAATGAGTACCACTCCAATAAACCAACTCAAGTCTCTTTTTAGAATTTCACCTCCTGCTATCTACTCCTTAACCTATTGGCCTTCCTGCTGGTCCTTGGATATGCCTTGCTCATTCTGCTTTTACACTTTTGCTTTGCCTATACTCTCTTCATGGATTGCATATCTTTTGGCATGGCTTACTTCCTCATTTTATTCAATTCTCTACCTTCTTAGTGAGATCTGCCCTGATCTCTTTGTCCAAAATAACCTGATCTTCCCATTTTTCTTCTTCTTCCTAATTTTTTCTTCTTGCTTTTTCTTATCGCTCTCTGACATTATTTTACATGCATCTATTTACTTTTGGTCTCCCTCAACAGATAGAAAACACTGAGAAGAAAAGAATGTTATCTATTTATCACCCTATCAATATTATCTAGAAGATTTTCTGTTACTTAGCAAGTGTTTATTGCTATTTGTTGCAAAAAGTAAATGAATGAACGAGTATATCACCACTATTACCAAAGCCCAGAAACACTACCTTAATTCAAGTCTTCACTGTTTATGATGTCTACCTTTCACTGGTCTTCCACTCTAGTCATCCTACACATACTTTCTGACTAAACTTCCTGAAGCACCAGCCAGCCGCGTCAGCTCTATATTCAGAATAGTCAATGCTAATTCTTCATTGCTCTTTTAGGAGTGCCTCCTCTGTACGCCTGTGCACATATTGGATATAAGTCTGTTATAGAACTTGTAAGTCTGTTGTAGAACTGTTTCAAATTGCCAAATTCTTTGTTTATCTCCTTCACCAGAAAATAAATGTCTAAAAGTGTCTTATCTAATGAATGCAATGACTTTCATTCATGTAGCCCTTCAAAAAATTTTAAAGTGCTTGCATTTTATGTAGATGTAGTTAATATTCTTTTTCATAAGAGAAAACTGAGACTCAGAGGAACTAAATGACTTCTTAAAAATCATACAACTTGAATAAAGCATTTTTTAAACAAGTTCTTCAAATTTGGAGCAAGATTATTTTGTCCTTCCTGGTACAACAAAACTCCATTGCAAACAAGGAAAATTCAAACTCTTATGTTTAATATTCAAGGATTTCAACACTTTGAATTGAAGCCACCTTCCCAAATTTGTTACTACTATTTCCCTTTAAACACTCCAACATTCAGTAACTTAATTTTGGAAAAATTATTACCTGTACAGAGATCTCTCTCCTTCTGAGTCTTTTTCCCTATATTTTCTCTTTAATTTTAATGATTCTCCTCCCTTTTATCTATGTCTTACTTCTACCATTTTTATTTAGAGCTTGGCTAAAAAACTATCACCCTGAAGATAACTTTTTTCATATTGTAACAAATATTCAGTTTGACATACCATAATACTTTAGACATTTCTTATGGAAATATTACATTTCAAAATTGTATGTTATTGAAATAAGCACTACCTAGGTTCTATGTATATAAAATACATTGATTGTAACTGGACAATAAATTCATTTAGGTGGAGTTGTGTTCAATTAATCTTTAACATTTCCATAGAACATATGTCTGAGTATTAGTTAAGATTAAACGTAACTGCATATAGGAGAAAACCAAAACAAATGGTTCACGCCCAAAGATAAATATTAAAGGGTAGAAAGGTGACTCCACAGTGCTCACGAATTCAGGTTCCTTTTGTTGCTGTTGAATAATTTGTACCATAAGGCTTTCATTTACAGGATGGCTCCTAACTATAGCATTTGTGCTACAGAAAGAAAACAGGGGAGGCATGTACCGCATCCACAAGATGGGTATCTGTAACAAAAAAGCGTACAATAAAGTTGAAACTCCATATGTGTAAAACAATATATCAGAGAAATACTATTGCAGTTATGTTGACATCACACAAAACAGATCTGAAGGCAAAAATTGTCAAAATTCCACAATGACACAGGAAGTGCATCAATCCATGAACATAGTGGGAGATTTTCAGATAATGTTCTCATACCTAATAGATAAAACAGACATGATAAATAGAATCATTGAACACTTGAACATGATCCAAAAGCTTGAACTAAAAGATATGTATTCATCATCTGCAAAATGTACCCTCTTTTCAAACACGGACCTGAACAATCTATAAAAATTGAACCTATATTGGCACAACAAAGGCCTCAAGAAATTTAAGAGATTGTGTTCTGGAAGTACAATGTAATTATGTTAGAAAGCAAGCACAAGAGATAACTAGAAAGATTACACTTGTTTGAACATTACCAAAATACTGCTAAATAGTCCATATCAAAGAAGAAATTATAATTCAAATAATAGAACATTTAAAACTGAATAAAAATGTAAATATTTTTATAAACATAGAATGCAAATAAGGCATTCTTTATAGATAAATGCATAACCTTATGTGCTCTTATGAGAAAAGTAGAAAGGTTAAAAATTAGGTGTTACATATCTCATTTAAAACTAAGAATGAATAACAAAAGTATTCAAAGAAATCAGAGGGAGAGTAAAATGAAAAAGCAGAAATCAACAAAATAGAAAATAAGTTACAATAGACAGAAACAGCAAAGCCAAGTGTTAGCTGTTGTATTAGTTCATTCTCATGCTGCTATAAAGAACTGCCTGAGACTAGGTAATTTATAAATGAAAGAGGTTTAACTGACCCATAGTTAAGCATAGCTGGGGAAACCTCCAGAAACTTACAATCATGGCCAAAGGGGAAGCAAACATGTCCTTCCTCATGTGGCAGGAAGATAGAGAGGAATGAAAGCCCAGAGAAGGGGGAAGCCCCTTATAAAACCATCAGATCTCTTGAGAACTAACTCACTATCACAAGAACGGGATGGGGCAGTCCACCTCCATGATTCAATTATCTCCACCATGTCCCTTCCACAACAAGTGGGATTATGGGAACTACAATTCAAGATGAGATTTGGTTGGGGACATAGCCAAACCATGTCAGTTGTCTTTAAGTCTAATAAAATAAACAAATCCATCCATCCTGATCAATATGGTGGAACCCCGTCTCTGCTAAAATACAAAAAATTAGCCAGGCATAGTGGTGTGTGCCTATAGTATCAGCTAATCTGGAGGCTGAGGCAGGGGGATTGCTTGAACCCGGGAGGCAGAGGTTGCAGTGAGCCAAGATTGCACCACTACACTCCAGCCTGGCGACAAAGCGAGACTCTGCCTCAAAAAAAAAAAAAAAAAAAAAAAAAAAATCCATGAGATTAAGAAAAAGACAAATGTAACAGAATAAAAGGAAGACATGACAGAACAATAAATATAGCTATTATAAACAAGAAGAGAGTAAGCAAACTATAAATTTGAAAATGTCAATGAAATGGGGGTAAATTACTAGGAAAACATAATAACTCTATCAAAAAATAGTCGCCCATTAACAAAAATAGAATCTACTATTGTTAATCTTTCTGCCAAGAACTTCAGGCCTAGTAGTTTTACTGACTGGTTTGATGAAATATTTAAATAACTAAATAATTCAATTTTTATACGATTTCTTTCGGAGAGTCAGAAGGAAGATGGAAAAATCTAAAATTAATTTTATGTGGCTAGCGTAAGTTGATACCATCACCTGATAAGGATAGAGTGAAAAAGGAAAAATACCACTCCTGAATTTAGTTGCATAAATTATATAAATTCCAAACATAGGATTAGCACACTGAGTCCAGCAACATATGAATACGATAATTCATTATGACCAACTTAGACTTAGCCTAACAATCAGAAATTGGTTGAACATTAGGATTTAGCCCAGCAATCAGAGATTGGCTGAACATTAGCAAATCAATTAATGTGAATTATCACATTAATGAATTAAAAAGATATGGGAATAATTTGATAAAGCTTGGCATTCCTTCTTGATAAAACCTGTAACACTAGGGTGGAAGCTGTAGGAGATGCTTTTGTTGCCCTGCGCCACATTGCTTCTTGATTTCAGAGCAACACATACTTTTAATCTCACCCAAAGCATTTGGCTGGACATTCCCCTGCTTTCCTGCTTTAGGGCTTTTTCTAGAAAGCACGAAAACCTTTGGTCGTTGTGTGGGTAGCCCAGAAAAGCAAGTAGTTAATGCACAGAGGTAATATTCAACCAGTGGGTTTGAGAATTCTTAGAAAAGTGGGTGAATTCTGTAGATAATTAAATAATATAAAATTAAAAGATTGACAATGATATAACATTCTCAGAGTAAGGCTTAATGCTGGAAGAACATAGTAGAATCTCAGATATACCTGTTTTTCATCGATAGACATACAATGAGCATCTCCTTTGTCAGACACTATGCTTAGCTCTGGGGAAGGTGTTGAACACCCTCAAGGAGCTCAAAGTCAAGGGGAAGGGCAACACTGGTAAACCCATTAAAACATATTGCATGAAAAACTAAAATAGACATGGATGTAAGGTGTTATGGGAACACAGAGAAAAGCATCTGATGTTATCTAAAGGAGCTGGGGATACTCTATTAAAGGAGAATCTCTCTCAAACAGTGCTCTGAAGGCTAAGTAGAGTCTACAGAAAAATGTGAGGTTTTCTATGGATAGCTAATGAAAATTCAGAAGTCAAAAGGATATGCTCTAGGAAGACTGACTGAGTATATCATCTGTATAGTGGGGAGAATAGTAAGAAACTACCAAGACAGTAGTTTACAGAGACTTTAAAGAGTTCATATACCTGCAGGCTCTGGGAGCCTTTGAATATTTAAAATAAGCAGTGATGTAATCAGTTGGCCTCTAGAAATGTGGAAAAATAAGCCTTCAGTTAGGAAAAGGGAAATCTAGTACCATTTTTATATCAATAGAGTTGAGTTTAATGTTTTGAAAATTAAAAGGGGCAATTTCAGTATATTCTTTTTTAAGAGAATATGAATGTGACATTAGTTCTTGAACTCTGAGGGGATTACAGCAGAAAAGGAAAACATGTGTCTGGAGTAACCACACTTTTCTCCTTTTAATATGTAAGAAAGCAAAGATGAATTAACTAATGAAGAAAAATTTTAAACCTAGATTTTTAAAAATCATATATTTAGCCTTAAATATCTAAATTAGTGCTGCTCAGTAGACCTAACTTTAGCCAAACATTAATTCATAGTTTCTAAATTTCTTATCTGGTAATACACATTCATTTAATGGTTTAATCCATTAAATATAATGCCTCCAGATTGGATATTAGAAAATAAAAACAAAGCATCCAGGTGTGGTGGCCCATGCCTGTAATCCCAGCACTTGGGGAGGCCGAGGCAGGCGGATCACAAGGTCAGGAGATCCAGACCATCCTGGCTAACACTGTGAAACCCTGTCTCTACTAAAAATACAAAAAATTAGCCGGGCATGGTGGTGCTCGCCTGTAATCACAGCTACTCGGGAGGATGAGGCAGGAGAATCACTTGAACCCAGGAGGCGAAGGTTGCAGTGAGCCAAGATTGTGCCACTGCACTCCAGCCTGGGTGACAGAACAAGACTCCCTCTCAAATAAAATAAAATTTTAAAAAAATTATTTACAATTTTTAAAAAACGTAAAAACCATCCTTAATTTATGGGCTGTACAAAACCAGGCAGCAGGGTAGAACTCGCCTCAGGGCTGTAGTTTGTGACCCCTGGATTAGACACATGGTGGGTATGAATTGTAGTACAGAAATAAAGTGTACAAAAGTCCTAACATTTTTAGATTCCTCCTTAATAATAAATTAATATCACAATCATCCCTTCTGCTAACATGACAAAAACCATTTGTTCTGGCATTGAGGTTGAAGTTGTTAGAAGCTGACAATGCTAAAGCACCTTGGTCTAGGTATGAAGAGGAGTCTATCGGATCTTAGTTGTCATCTACCCATACTGATCTCTCCTGGGAGGTTGATGCTCCTTGGTCCTTGTGTGTTAATGATCAAAACAGAAAGCTGCAGAGTTAGTTCTTATTTCCATTAACAAGGCATTTTCCTCCTCCTCTGTAGTATGCACATGTTATTCTCGTGTTTGCATCATGCTTAAGCATGGGGCACTCCAAGAGCTGTGGAACTTTCTGCTTAGAATGTGCCATGCAACCATATTCTCTGGGAGTTTCCTAGGGCTCTGTATCAGAAAGAGAATATGCATTCTCTCTACGCTGGGTTCTTTGCTGACCAATACTCTTCTCACAGCCAGTCTGGGGAGCAAAACAAGGGACCATCCCTTCATAGACACTTATTCATGTCTACACGCCCATCACCATGAGCATTGAGCAGGGCAGCTGCAGCCTGTATGGGGTGAGGAAGGTGCGAGGAAGGAACAGGGGTAGAAAGCAATGCTAGGGACATTGTGGTGAGTAGTTCAACAATGTTTATGTTTCTATTTACACAGTTTCACACATTGTATTTTAGTTATTAAATATGTATTGAAATCCTACTATGTGCCAAAAATTGTTTGAGATGCTGGGAGTACAACGTTAAGTGTAAGCGAAACGGTACAATGGATGAAAGATAATCATTCCATGATCTCAAAATTAATCATTGTAAATAGTGATTAAGCCACATGAGCCAGTGAGTACTTTGACAGTTGTAACAATTTACATATTTATGCTAAACGCATCAGATAAGATGATATTTAATTTGAGCTGACATGTCAATTTTGGGGGCAAACCTGCTGGAAGTTTCTCTGTCTCCTGTCTCTCAGACACACATACCTGGCTTCAGAGAAACATAGACAACGTCAGCCAGTCATAACTAGATGTGAAATATTTCTAATCTTTTGATTCTGAAAATTAATATGAAGGTATAAACACTGTAGAAAAAAACAAATATTTTTGGCAAAATGGAGATTTTTCCATCCAAGTATGTTATAATTTTATTCTCTTGTGTGTGCAAGTGTAGCTATGAGAGACTCCTGAAAACCTTCCAAACAACTAGATTTGAGGGTACCACAGATAATCTATAGGGACGATTTGGTATTAGAATGTAATGACATTTTGCAGCTTTCAAAATCTGTATGAAGCACTGAATTGAATCAGAAATTTTGCAAATCAACTGCCTTATCAAGTCTGTTTTGAAGTCTTCTTGGTCTCCTGTTGAGCCAAGACTCCATCCTAGCACAGGAAAAGTTTAATTATATTGGATATATTTCTAGTAGGAAATATATTCAGAATTTCAATATGAAGGACAAAAATATTTACTCTCTACGTTAAAAATATTGGGAGGTAGAAGAATGATGTTGAGATCCTTTCAACATAGAAAAAAGTTAGAGTGTGTGTATGCTTTGGAGATATCCAAATTTCTCCAGAGCTACTTTTTTTTTTCTGTTTTCCAATATGTGCATTTTAATGGTAATTATCGATATCCTAGCTAAGTATGTAGACAGAAAGTAAATGGAAAACAATGGAGCAAGTTTTTCTAAACTTATTCTAAATACTTCTTCAAATATTTATGGCTGTGGTACTAGTATTATTCCAAGGAGACTTGTGGTCTTTTTCTTCAGTTTTCATGATAGTTCAGTGAGAAAGAGTAAAATCAACGTGTTCTCCTTCCTGAAATTTCATTTAAATTGATTATTTTCACCCTGTATACCACAAGCATTTTCAATTGAACTGCTTCAAATTTCACTTGAAACTTAAATTTTCTTACCCATTTTTAAACACTCCACGTTTACCTGATCCCACATCTGATCTGCTCCCAAAATTCTGCCCACTGTTCTCACATTTCACCAATACCAAAGTTACCTCAGTCTGAGACGTGCCAGGTCACACCTGTGTCATCACTCTGAGAGGAATGGAAGGCCCCAGAACCTAAATCAGCTATGAAATTAAGTTCATCTTGGTGAAAAAATAAAAATTTACTTTGAAAATAACAATTCATTACCAAGAAAACTTACTCTCTGCTACAGGTAGCCAACACACTGCACCTCATTCTTCCTACATTTTCCTCATTTTACATTTGTCTAATTACTGTTTCCAATAATCATCACTTTTCCCATGGTCATTCCTTGGTTACTCTGGGAACTTGCCAAGGTTAAAAAAGAGGGAGGCCAGGCATGTGTCTCATGCCTGTAATCCCAGCACTATGGGAGGTCGAGGTAGGAGAATTGACTCAGGGCAGGGGTTCAAGACCAGCCTGGACAAGACCCAGTGTCTACAAAAAATTTTTAAAAATATATCCAAGTATGGTAGTGCATGCCTGCAGTCCCAGCTACTTGGGAGGCTGAGGCAGAAGAATCATTTGAGCCCAGGTATTTGAGGCCACAGTGAGCTATGATCACACCACTATACTCAAGCCTGGGTGACAGAGTGCGACACTGTCTCTAAAAGAATAAAATAAAATAAAATAGAAGAGGAAGAAGTGATGGTTTTAAAGCTGGACTATTATAAAATATATATATAACCATGTTATTACATAGAGTTAACCATAAAGAGTTCTTACAACAGCAAATATAGGCAAAAATATGACTATGTCCATAATCTTTTCCTCTTCCATATACATTCATGAAATTTCCCTTTATGTTTCTTTTGTACTTAAAAATGCAAAATTAAATTACACTCTCTTGATATTTCTGGCTGTTATCAGAGAATAGATAAAATGCAAACAAGAAGAATTGATTGTAGAGATTACTCATTCATAAAACTAAATTGCAAAAGTCTTTGGTCATTCATGTTTTATTTTTGAAAGAGAATTTGGTATCATATCTGTGAAAGTCTGCCTCAGACAGGGAAACCTAGAAAAAAATCCTATAAAATGGCATGAATTAAAATTTCGGTAGAAGAAATCTGATTCTATTCAGCTATTTAAATCAATTTCCCCACTCCTGACTAACACTTTCGAATTCCACCTTCACAAATATAGCATAAAACAGAATCCTACATTTTTAGAAGGTAGGCAAAGAAAAATAAATTAATTTTAATTAATGATCTTTAAGTTAAGATTAATTTTGGACCCATTAAACTTTCAATAAAATACAATAACATTTTGTATCTTCTATGCTCCTTACATAATATATTATTTTTCTATAATAAGAGAATACACTCATTACCATTTTGTTAGAGAAGCTAGTGGCCTGGGCTGGGAATAGAAGATGTGAGATTTGGTGCAGTCTATGATACCCACTATCTGACCGTGGGAAAGAAGGCATATCACCCTCAGTTTTGTCATCTAAAAATCATATAATTGAATCATTTCCAAAGATATTTCCAGTTCTAAAAGCTTATAATGTGAAAGATGTTTTTGATACTTTTAACCATTCACACAAATTTACTATGTTTTTACCTTGCATAATTACTTCCCTCAATGCTAGATTCTTGTTCAGAAAAACAAAGCTCATTTATAGCATTTTCCTCAGGGAGGCTATGATTTGCTCTGTAATAATTTGATTTATAGTGCAATTTTCACTTACACACTTGATTAAGTGGTTGGGCAATCCATGAGAGGCACTCTCAGATTATCTTATCTAAGATTTAAGACCAGACACACAGGCAGACTGGGGTTGGTTGTGTGGTAGAGGAGGCCTAGGCACCAGGAGATCACTTAGGTGACTAATGAAAAACAGCAAAGGATTTAGGCAACTGTATTTGTCTTAAATCAGTAGAGCAAGGATATGTTCTAATGTCAGCACAGGTCAACACACAAAAATGCGGGATGAAGGAAACAGAGATTCCAGTAAGGATCAAAATCCGTGATAGGCCTGTTATGAAGCCCTACTAATAACAAGTGTTGGCAAAATTTTTCTGTAAAAAGTCAGATACCAAATATTTTAGGACATACAGTCTTTGTTATAACTACTCAATTCTGCAGTTGTAGTGCAGAAACAGCCATAGATTATATGTAAATGAATGAGCATGACTGTATTCCAATATAACTTCATTTATGGACACTGACATTTGAATTTTGTATAATTTTCACATGTTACAAAATATTCTTTTCTTGATCTTTTCAACCACTTAAAAAGGTAAAACCTATTCTTAGTTGGCGAGCCGTAGAAAACCAGATGGTGGGCCAGATTCGGCCTATGGGCTGTTGTTTGCCAACCCCTCATAATAATATAGCAGTCAAATTGAGGACTTTTGAAATATGAATGAGCTTGTAATATGTTAATTTTAGTAAAATCAGCAAATGTATTATTTGGACACATTTCATTTTCTTAAAACTTTCTCTTGCAATAGTGTTTGCATTCTTCATTAACTTGATTATAATGTCTACTACTTATGGCTTATTTACAGTAAGCTCAATAATAAACTTACAAAAAGTTTAATACAAGAAGTATTATGTTCCAGTTATAATCATCAATGTTATTTTACAAATTCTTATGACTATTTTCTGAGGCAGTATTTGCATTTTATATATGAAAAAATAAAGTGATCAAATAAATAGTTAATATTTCCAGTATTTCATATCTAGACTGTCAAATCCAAAGCCTGTTGTGTTAACCATTCTACCACACAGACGCAGATACCATTTTTTCCTTTAAAAACACACAGGAAAACTGTTCATCTTCACTTTAGCCAAAATTCTTAATTGATAATGAGACCTAATCTTGTATTTAATTGTCAATATTTTTGTTTTGAGAAAATGTTTTTCCAGCATTTATATGCCAATATAAAAATCATGAAAAGAAAAAAGAAAAACTACACACTCAAAATAGAAGTAAAGGCCGGGCGTGGTGGCTCACACCTGTAATCCCAGCCTGAAACCCCAGTAGAGACGGGGTTTCATCGCGTCAGCTAGGATGGTCTCGATCTCCTGACCTCGTGATCCGCCCGCCTCTACTAAAATACAAAAAAAAAAAAAAAAGTAAATATTGAGTTATTTTCAGGCCATAATGAAGTACAAAATCATTTTATGAATATTTCCAGGGTCAACCTTTTTTAACAATCACATCTCTATTTAATTCAATCATAATATTTTGAAGAATCTTAGTAAATTTAACAAAAAATTAGTAGTTCATTTATCTACTCATTCAATTAGCAAATTTATTAAACATTTGCTTACGCCAACCAGTACACTCTGCTTGGAAATACAGTGTTGAGAGAGATCCTTTCTGTCCTCAACCTAGTGGAGCGGACAAGATCCTTATTAAAATAGCCACATTTTGTGCATACTGTAAAGAGAAGATAAAGGATGTCATGGGTTTGTTACATAGAGCATCTGTTCTAGGATGGGGTTCAGGAAAGACTTTTGAGCTGAGATCTAGCAAGGCAAACATACTAGCACGTGGGGCAGAGGCCAGAGCTCAGTGCAGCGCTAAGGCTGGAGACCACATAGTGCTATTTTTAAGCCCCTGATGCCAGGTTGCCTGAAAGGAGAGAGCGAGATGGATAGTGGCCCAACCTCAGGCCATGGTGATAGGAAAGGTGAGATCAGGCAAATGTAAAGGGCTTGTTGAAGATTTAACCTTTATCCTAGAAGTCATGAAAGAGTTTTAAGCAGAAGAATCAGATTATCTGATTTTCCTTTTAATCGTATGGAGCCTAGGATATAATGGAAACAAATGATCTGGGGAGCTCAGGGAAAAGGCCATTGTAATGATCCACGTGAGTGCTGTTAGACAGTGTTTTAAACTAGGTTGTGTTGAGGAGACAAAAAATAGTAGACAGATTCATGAAATATGTTGAAAGCAAATACATTTGGACAATTGATTTCTTTATATTCTTTGGATCTCAGTTTAAATAATATGTAAAAAGGACATTTTTGACTATTCTATCCCATTCATATTCTCTAAGACATTCTTCTTTTATATTACATGTCACAAAAATTTAATTATTTCTTTATTAGCTCATTCACTTCTGAAAGCCCTATTAGAGATGAGACTATGTCATTTTTGCTCACTACTGTTTCTATCATAGCACTGTGCTTGATATGGAGCAGCACTCTATATATATTTGTGAGACAGTGAAAAAATAAACTGAGTTTTATGAGCAACTGCATTGAAACATATGGCCTTAAACTGTGTTTGGAGAAATAAAAAGCAGGGACACTATTTGGATAGTGGTTTGATGACATGTATCCATTACTCTTTGCCATGAAATACAAGTAAAATCATCATAAATGTATATTTTTATATTTTTAAAAATTAAATAAGCTATGTTTATCCATACCATGTTATACTAATCAGTTATAAAATGAAGTACTTTAGTATTTATACTAAATATAATGAAATACTTATATAATAAAATGAAATACTTATATAATAAAAAGAAATACTTAAATACTCATATAATAAAATGAAATACTTATATGACAAAATGAAATATTTACGTATAAAATGAAATACTAAAGTATTTCACTAAAGTATTTCATTTTATACTTAAGTATTTAATTTTATTACTGATTAGTATAACATGGTATGGATAAACCTAGGTTATTTAACCATTTATCAATTGAAGACATCTGAGTTATTTTAAGTTTTTGGCTATTAGTAAAAAAAAGCTTCTATAAAAATTCACATACAAGTTCTTATGTGAACGTAAGTCTTCGTTTCTCTGAAATAAATATTTCTAGGAGTGAAATTGCTGAGTGACCTGTTAGTCACATGTTAGTTTGTTTTTAAAAAATTGCCACAGTGTTCTTCAGAGAGGGCTTACCATTTACATTCCAACCAAAAATAAATGAATGACCTAGTTTCTCTCCATTCTCACCCCGTATTTTCTTTTGTCTCTTTGTTTTTAAACAACTTTTTAGCCATTCTAATAGGTGTGTAGTTAGATCTCATTGTGGCTTCAATTTACAATTATCTGATAACTAATGAAGTTGAACATCTTTTCATGTGCTTATGTACTTATTCACTATACCTTCTACAGTGAAATATCTGTTCATGTCTTTTGCCTGTATTCTAAAAGGATTATTTGGGTTTTTTTGTTTGTTTGTTTGTTTTTTACTGTTGAGTTTTGAATCTTCTTTGTATATTTTGATCTAAGACATTTTTCAGATACACCATATGCAAATATTTTCCCCCAGTCAGTGTTTGTCTTTTTTTCACATAGCAAATTTATAAATTTTAAAGTCTGATATGAGTTTGGTGTGTCCCCACCCAAATCTCATCTTGAATTCCCACGTGTTGTGAGAGGGACCCGGTTGGGGGGTAATTGAATCAAGGGGGCAAGTCTTTCCCATACTGTTCTCATGATAGTCAATGAATCTTATGAGGTCTAATGATTATTAAATGGGAACTTCCATCCACAAGGGCTCCTCTCTTTGCCTGTCTCCATCCACAGAAGATGAGACTTGCTCCTCCTTGTCTTCCACCATGATTGTGAGGCTTCTGCAGCCACGTGGAACTGTAAGTGCAATTAAGTATCTTTCCTTTGTAAATTGCCCAGTCTCAGAAATGTCTTTATCAGCAGCATGAAAATGGACTAACACAAAGTCGAATTTATTAGTTTTTTTCTTTTTATCAATCATGCTTTTCATGTCAACTCTAAGAACTGTGATCCAAAAGATTTATCCCATTTTTTTCTAAAAGTTTTAGAGTCTTATCTTTTGCATGTAATCCATAATCTATTTTGAGTTAACTTTTAAATAAAGTGAGGTTTAAGTTTATTTTCTGTTTAATTTTTTGGCTTTACGAATGTCTAATTGCTCCAGCGTCATTTGCAGAAAGGCTATTGTTTTTTCTCTATATTGCTTTTAGACACGTATCAAAAAAAATCTGAATATATATATGTGAACCTATTTATGGGTTCTCTATTTTGTTCTACTGATCTACATGCTCATGCCTTCACCAGTACTACATAGTCTTAATTACTGTAGCTTTATAATAAGTTTTAAAAGAGAGTAGGCTAATTCATCCCATATTTTTCTTCCTTTTCAAAATTGTTTTGGATATTCTAATTACTTTGCCTTTGTGTATACATTCTAGAATAACCTTATATATACAAAAGCTTGTTGAGATTTTATAAGGATCACATTAATCTTGTGTATTGATTTGGAACGATTTGACATCTATGTTCTAATCCATGTAGATAGTATGTATCTCTATTTATTTACATCTTCTTTGATTTCTTTTACCAGTACTTCATAATTTTCAGCATTAAAGTCCTATATACTTTTTAGATTTAAAATATCTTTTGAGTTTATTTCCTCAATTGCAAATGGTTTTGCATTTTTACTTACAGTGTTTTTAAATTTATTTTCCAGTATACAGAAATAAAATTGATTTTTGTATGTTTACTTTGTATCCTGTGGCATTTCTGAATTCACTTAATAGTTCTAAATGGTTTTTTTTTGCAAATTTATTGGGATTATCTATGCAGACAACCATGCCATCTATACACAGGGGCACTTTTATTTCTTCCTATATAAGTAATAAGCCTTGTATTAACTGCATTGTCTTAACTGCATTGGATAGCATTGTTGATGCTAGGAATATATTGTGTAAGAGTGGTCAGTGTTGATATTTTTGCCTAGTTTCCAACAATAGCAATAGAAAAAAGGATTTTTTTCTATAGTCTCATCTTTCAGTTCAATGTTAGCTGTAAGGTTTTTTTTTTTTTTTTTTTGGCAGATGTTCTTTATCAGGTTAATTTCCCTTTATTCCTATTTTTAAGAGAATTTTTATCTTTAATGTGCATACCATTTTGTCAAATGCTTTTCTGCACCACTTTTTTTTTTCTTAAGCTGTTAGTATGGTAGATTTCGTTGACTGATTCTGGATATTGAAACATCCTTGCAACCCTGGAATAAACTCCATTTGGTCCCATCATGTATAATTTCTTTTTTGTATTGCTGAATTATATTTGCTAATATTCTGTTAAGGATTTTGCAGCTATACTTATGAGGAATATTCATCTGTAGTTTTATTTTCTTGTACTGTGTTTGTGAAACTTCCTCTTCTATTTTATAAAATAAATTGTTTAGAATCAGTGATAATTATTATTTAAACATTTGGTAGAATTCTCCAGTGAAACCATGTCCTGGAGATTTAATTTTGGGGAGTTTTAAAATTATGTATTTCATAATTCATAATTGCTGAATAGAGCTATTCAAAATTATTAGTTTCATATCAGATTAGTTGTGTAAGTTTGTAGTTTTCAAGATATCAGTCCCTTTCATCTAAGTTGTCAAATTTGGGTGTACAGATTTGTTGGTAGCACTCCCTTAACTGTTAGACATTTGCAGGGTTGGTAATGATATCTTGTTTCATTCCTGATATTGGTAATTTGTATCTTCTCTACTTTTTCTTTGTCAGTCTTGCTAAAAGATTGATAATTCTGTTTATTTTGTCAATGAGCCAACGTGGTTTTCATCAAATTTCTCTGTTGTTTTGGTGTGTCAATTTCACTGCATTCTGCTCTTACCTTTACTGTTTGTTCCTTTTGTTTATTTTGTATTTATTTTGCTGTCCCTTTTACAAGTTTTGAAAGAAGAACTTAAGGAAGCTTATATTGTTAATTTGAAAAATGTTTCTGTTTTCTAATATAATTAATGTTATAGATTTTCCTCTCAGCACTGCTTAAGATGTGTTTCAGATTTTTTTTTTTAATGAGGCAATTATTAACCCAGCATCTTTTGTTCTAATGCTTCTTGTTGGCAGTCACCACCTATCCTGCATTTCTGTCCAGATCTCTTTGCACCAAAGGTGTTAGGTTTGTAGCCCTTGTCTTGGTCCTATTCCACAATTTTCAGTCCTTCCAGGACTCGGAGGACCCAGCTGGCCATACTCCTGGATCCTTGGTTGAAGTGTCTGGGCCTGAGGCCATTTCTCAAGATCCCCCATAGAGTTTGGTAATGGAACTGACCCCAGCTCCACCTGGGAGGTACAGATACTGTGCTATGGAAGCAGTTGATGTGTAGAATCAGCTGTCATTATAGGGAGCAAGGTCTTTACACTTGGCCAGCTTGAACATATCTTGGGACTTTCAACTTCTGGACTTTTTGGGGAAGGCTGCCAGAGGTCTGAAAAACTCCTACCAGTTCACATCTTTTACAGTAACTCCAGGTATGATGTGGCCTCCACACTACCAACCAAAAGGAAAACTGTGTTTCAGAAATTTTGATATGTTGGGTTTTTAAAATTCAGTTAAATATATTTTTTATTTCCCTTGATAACTTCTCCTTTATACACGGATTATTTGGAAGCATGCTGCTTAATTTCCAAGTGTTAGAAATAGTCTACTTATCTGTTATTAAGTTCTGTTTTAATTCCATTGTAGTCAGAAAACACACTCTGTGTGATTTCTATTTGTTTAACTTTGTTGAAGTTTATTTTGTGGTCCAAGATATGATCCATCTGGTTACATGTTCTGCAGGCACTTAAAGGAATGTATATTCTGCTGTTGTTGAATAGAGTAGTCTATACATGTCCATTAGATTCTATTGTTGAGGATATTGCATTATTCTCTGTTCTTTCTGATTTTCTACCTGCCAGATCTAGCAGTTATTGACAACATGGTATTCAGTTTCCCAGGTATAATTCTGGGTTCTTAATTTCTCCTTTCAGTGCTACCAATTTTTGTTTAACATATTTTGTATTTCTGTTGTTTGGTGCATGCATGTTTAGGATTGTCATGTCTTCTTGTTGCATTTATCCTTTTATAATTATGTAATATATCTCTCTGTTGCTGGATTTGCTCTGCAAATACGAAATATACTGTATTTGCTCTGTAATGTACTTTATCTAATATGTAACATAGCCATTTTTGTTTCTTTTGATTAGTGTTTGCATGATCTTTTTCATCCTTTTATTTTTAATCTGCCTTTATCTTTATATTTGAAGTTGTTTTGTAGATAGCCTAAAATTAGGTCATTTAAAACAGGAATTTAATAAATTTTTGTATTGTAGAGTCGTTTTAAATTTACAGATTTATCGTGAAGACAGTCAGGGAAGTTGATCTCAGTTTTCCCTGCTATTAAAATCTTATATTAGTATTGCACATTTGTCACAATTAATGAATCATGATTGATACAATATTATTAACCAAAGTCCATATGTCATTTAGATTTCCTTTATTTTTCCCTGAGGTCTTCTTTTTCTTCTAAGACCGCATCCAGGAAACCACACTGAATTTGATAGTTATGTCTCCTTAGGCTCCTCTTGTGAGAGTTTCTCAGACTTTCCTTGTTTTTGATGAACGTGACAAATTTTAAGGAATGATGTTCATGTATTTTGTAAATTGTTCCTCAATGGAATTTGTCTGTTTTCTTCATGATTAGGTTGAGTAATATGTTTTTGGGAGGACCACTATAGATGTAATGTGTCATTTTCACCAGATCCCACTAAGGCTACATGCTATTGACATGATTTATCATTGTTGATATTAACCTTGGTTACCTGACTGAAACAGTGTTTGTGAGGTTTCACCATTGTAAATTTAGTATTTCTCCCATTTTCATACTGTACCCTTGGGAAGAAACTCACTATTTGCAATCCACAAATAAAAAGTGGAAAGTTATACTCTACTTGCTGAAGAAGAAAGTATCTACTTTAATTATTTAGAATTTTTTGGATGGGAGATTTGTCTATTCTCCTACATTAATTTACTTGTTAAATCATTTATTTATATCAGTATGGACTCATGATTATTTATTTTATACTTTGGGGTATGAATCAATACTGCTTTATATTTTTGTTGTTCAAAATGTTCCAGTTTTTGGCCATTTGAAGCTCTTTCAGATGGTACTCATATCCTTTTGGTAGTTCCCTGTCATTATCTGCAGTTTATTTACTTATTCATTCTTTAAAAATATCCTGAATTTTTAGTGGGTTGTTTAAAATAGACTTTATTTTTTCAGGCAGTTTTAGGTTCATAGCAAAAATGAGTAGAAGGTATGAAGAATTCTCATATACCTCCTGACTCTATACTTGAATAGCCTCTTATACTATCAATATCCACCATCAGAGTAGTACATTGGTTATAATTGATGAGCCTATATTGACACATCATTATCACCCAGAGTCTGTACAGTTTACATTAGGGTTCACTCCTTTTGCACATTCCATTTCATATTGGCCAAATATATAATGTCATATACCCACTGTTATACTATCATAAAGAGTGTTTTCACTGCCTAACAATCTGTGTTCTGCCTATTCATCCTCTCTTTCCTCTGGCCCTGGACTATGACTGATGTTTTCATTATCTCCCAGTTTTGTGTTTTTTTTCAGAATGTTGTATAATTGAATCATGCAGTATGTAGCCTTTTCAAATTGGCTTCTTTCATTAATATGCAGAAGTTTCCTCTGTGTTTCTTCATGGTTTGATAGTTATTTCTTTTTAGCACTGAATAATATTCCATTTTCTGAATTTGGCAGTTTCCTTTCTTTTCCCTTTTTTTTTTTTTTGAGACAAAGTCTCGCTCTGTCACCCAGGCTGGAATGCAGTGGCTCACTGTAAGATCCGTCTCCCGGGTTCACGCCATTCTCCTTCCTCAGCCTCCTGAGTAGCTGGGACTACAGGCGCCCGCCACTACACCTGGCTAATTTTCTGTATTTTTTAAATTAGAGATGGGGTTTCACCATGTTGGCCAGGATGGTCTGGATCTCCTGACCTTGTGATCTACCCGCTTCAGCCTCCCAAAGTGCTGGGATTACAGGCTTGAGCCACCACACCCAGCCTGAATTTGGCAGTTTCTTTATCCATTCACCTGCTGGAGGTCATCTTGGTTGCCTCCATGAGCAATTATAAGTAAAGCTACCATAAACATCTCTGTACACGTTTTTGCACAGTAGTTTCTTTTTGAAAAAACACTTTTATTTTCTTGCACTGTAGGTCATGCATTTTAATCTACTTTGCCAATCCCTGTTTCTCAGTTCATAAATTTAGACCATTTATATTTAATTTAATTGATATATTAGTACTTAAGTATGCCATTTTTTCCTGTTTTTTCTCTCTCGTTTGTTTCTATTTTCTTTTTCCTGCCTGTAGGTATGACATTATATATCTATAAGTAATTACAATCTAGTAATATGACATTTTACTATTTCAAGTGAAATACAGAAATCTTATCACCCTTTATGTTCTGTTACTCTCTCCCATTTATAATCTAATTGTATTAAGTATTTTCTATATGTCCATTTATAATCAGATTAAACAACATTATGATTTTTTGCTTCTATTATCAACTATAATTTAGAAAACTCAAGGAGACCAGAATCTACAAAGAACTTAAACAAATTTACAAGGAAAAAGCAAACCCATAAAAAAGTGGGCAAAGGATATGAACAGACACTTCTCAAAAGAAGACATTTATACGGCCAACAAACATATTTCACTGGCCATTAGAGAAATTCAAATCAAAACCACAATGAGATACTATCTCACGCCAGTTAGAATGGCGATCATTAAAAAGTCAGGAAACAACAGATGCTGGAGAGGATGTGGAGAAATAGGACACTTTTACACTGTTGGTGGGACTGTAAATTAGTTCAACCGTTTTGGAAGACAGTATGGTGATTCCTCAAGGATCTAGAACCAGAAATGTCATTTAACCCAGCAATCCCATTACTGGGTATATACCCAAAGGATTATAAATCATTCTACTATAAAGACATATGCACACCTATGTTTAATGCAGCACTGTTCAAAATAGCAAAGAGTTGGTACCAACCCAAATACCCATCAATGATAGACTGAAAAAATAAAATGTGGCAGATATACACCATGGAATACTATGCAGCCATAAAAAAGGATGCGTTCATGTCTTTTGCAGGGACATGGATGAAGCTGGAAACCATCATCCTCAGGAAACTAACACAAGAACAGAAAACCAAACACTATATGTTCTCACTCATTAGTGGGAGTTGATCAATGAGAACACCTGGACACAGGATAGGGAACATCACACACTAGGGCCTGTCAGGGGGTGGGGCCCTGGGGGAGGGATAGCATTAGGAGAAATACCTAATGTAAATGATGGGATGATGGGTGCAGCAAACCACCATGGCATGTGTATACCTATGTAACAAACCTGCACATTCTGCACTTGTATACCAGAACTTAAAGTATAACAAAATAAATAAATAACTGAAAGAAAGCATTTATAATGCAAGAACAGGAGGACATTTTAACAATATAAATTACAATGAATTTTAAGAAAAAAATCAAAGCACCATCAAAAGAAGAATCATTGAGTTAATTAAGAAAACCTTAGAAATTAAAAATCTGAGAATTCAAAAATTTGGAAGTTAAAAGTTGAGGAAGTCTCTCAATAAGTAGAAAAAATGACAAGGAGATAAAATTTAGAAAAGTTAAGTAGTTTTTCATCTAGAAAGTCTAACATTCACTTAACTGGAGTCCTAGTAAATGAGAACAAAGGAAACAGGGAAGAGGAAGTTATCAAAGGCATAAGTACATTTTTTTCAAGTGGAAAAATATATGTTTTCATTTTTAAAGCACCCGACTACTCAGTAAAATTAACTGAAAAAAATTAAATGGGTATCACTGATAAATTCCAGAATGTCAGGGGAAAAGAGAGAAAATTTTTTATTCATAGAAACAGAATTTGAATGGGAAAATATTTCTAAAATATATGCTTAGTATGGAATTCAATCTTATTATCTCCAGTGAGATGGCAAGATAATATATGATTTATGATTTCAAATACCCACAGTGAAGTTGAATTATACTCCTTGGTTACTGAAAGTATGTGCAGGTATAATTAATGGAAATTTTAGTAATTTTTGGAGGTCAGATATCCCAAAGGAACAAAAGTCTGAGGCTCTGAGTTTTCATGCAGCTAGTTTTTTGGGGAGTTCTCTGATGAAAAACACCCATGAGGAGTGAAGAAAGCAGGATTAAACACAGGAGAAACTGAACTGTAATCATGCAGTTCTAACAGAGGTCTCACAGCTCAGTGGTAACAGTGGTTGGGATGGCTATTCAGAGATTTCTCAATTGTGGCAAGGGTGTGGGACTTTTTCTAACTCTCCCTGTCCCCAACAACTAATTATTATATGACAGCTTTCATCAGGGAATGGAGTTTAACTTTGGGATAGGATGATTTCCTTGGCTGAAAAAATGTCTCGGAGACTGACTCAGCTGGGAGCAATCAGCAACCAAAGTCTTTGAACCTGGGGAAATGAGTGCCTTAGTCACAAAGGACATCTGTGTTACACAACACAGCATCCACTACAGTTCACCCCAGCACTGCTCAGATCTATCTGTTCCGTATAATAAGTTCACTCCAACTGAAAAAAGCTTCTCCATGATTCTTGTGAGTCTCTTTTTCTAGAAATTAGAAAACAGAAAAGGTAGTAAAACAAATGGCAGTCTCTACTACAACAGTCGGTCTCGGATTGTCAGAGGTGCTCATCATCTTCCTCCTCTAGTACTCATTTGAAATTGCCCACATCCTCAGTTAGTAACTGAACTGGTATTACTGGTTTATCTAGTCAGGTTAACACACTTTCATCTGTGAGGGTTCTGAGTCTCTGGTTACGATGTTCTTCTCACACTGCTGTGGCTGTTACTGTCCATTTATTGTCGTGATTGGGTGAGAGAGTAACAAGAGACACTGTGGTTATCAACTCTTTTCTACCTTGTCTTCATTGTGTCACCACAGTCCTACCTCTTACCATTTCCAGTATGACAACTCTGCTTTTGACTGCTAGGGTATATTGTGACTTGACCTTATTTATTGGGTCTCATGGTCAGGGTGAGAAACAAAATGGATGCTCAGGAGAAAACATGTTGTCTGGCATTTAAAAGTTAGGAGCCAATATTTTAAATATTTTAATTCTCCCCATTAAAATCAATTAATTCAGTGCAGTTACAAACAAGAGCCCTGAAGTGTTTTGCTTTTGTTTTTTATGAAATTGAACAAACTAATCCAAAAATTTATATATAAGGACAAGGGGAAGGTCAAGTAATTTGTAAGATGAAAATTTTCAATGTGAATAATACAGGCTGGGTTCTTCCCTCCTAGATATTAAGACTTATGTTAATGTTATAATAATATACAGTTTATTAGTAAAACAGAGCAATGAATTAAAATAGAGCCCAGAAACATACAGCGTTTCATAGATGGAATTGTAAATTACTGGGGAAAAATGGATTATTCAAGAAATGGTGCTAGAAGAATTGACTGCTCATTTGCAGAAAAATACAAATATGTAAATATATACCTAATTCTCACCAATCACAGATGGTTAAAGACCAAATATGAAAATAAAAACATTTAAAGTGGTAGCAGAAAATATATATTTATGACTTTGGTATAGAGAAAATATGTTTTAAACAAGGCACAAAATATATAAAGGAAAAAATTTAATATGATTATGTTAGCATACAAGAACTTCTATTAGAAGTCCCCCTACCAGTATGACATCAGGCAGAGCTTTGTGAAATTTTTCCTCAGTGAAACTGGTGAACGAAGAAACCTAACTATTTAAAGCCCCCCAAAATGGCCACGAAGGCATTGTATTAGGTCATTCTCATATTGTCGTAAAGAAATACCTGAGACTGGGTAATTTATAAAGAAAAAAGGTTTAATTGGCTCACTGTACTGCCAGCTGTACAGGAAGCATAGCGGCTTCTGTTTCTGGGGGAGGCCTCAGGAAACTTACAATCACAGTGGAAGGCAAAGGGCAGCAGGCACATCTTACAAGTACGGAGCAGGTGAATGAGAGGAGGAGGCACTAGACACCTTTAAAACAACCAGATCTCGTGATAACTTACTCTCCCACTATCACAAGTACAGCACTGAGGGGATGGTGCTAAACCACTCATGAGAACTCCACCACCATGATCCAATCACCTCCCACCAGGCACCACGTCTACACTGGGGATTACAATTTGATAGGAGATTTGGTGGTGACACAGATTCAAACCATATCAGACATACAGAAAACCAAGAAACATTTATTCAAGGAAATCTACTAAAATTCAGTAAGAACTTTGAGAGTCTGTGATATTTCAACCAAGATCTGTGTTTCCTTCTTCCTTTCAGTTCAGCAAGACAGAAACTCCATCCCAGACTGGTATTCATTTAACTATAGATATACTTTCAGATGGTTTAGATATGCATAAGAATGACAGATAAGGATACAAATAGGTAAACATAGAAAAACACGCGTGGGAAAGATGCACTCAGCTTCAGAACTGTGATTACTTTTGAGGAAGACATGCACAAAATGTACCAGGAATGATAAAAGAAAGGCATATTTATGTGCCATTGTATTTATTTTTATAAACAAAAAATCAAATATGGCAAAATATCAACAGTTTAAAAGGCTGAGTCATTGAGTAGTTTAAAAAAACTACTCTCTTGGGAGGCTGAGGCGGGCGGATCACGAGGTCAGGATATTGAGAACATCCTGGCTAACATGGTGAAATGCCGTCTCAACTAAAAATACAAAAAAATTAGCTGGGCGCGGTGGCGGGCCCCTGTAGTCCCAGCTAGTCAGAAGGTTGAGGCGGGAGAATGGCATGAACCCGGGAGGCGGAGCTTGCAGTGAGCTGAGATCCGGCCACTACACTCCAGCCTGGGCGACAGAGCGAGACTCCGTCTCAAGAAAAGAAAAGAAAATATTATTGTATATTTTTCAGTATTTTAAAAATTATTTTGTAGTGAAAAAGGGAAAATGTAACTAAAAAAAACAAAAATCAGATGATAAAGATCAGAAGAGGGAAGATCCATCATTGCTGTGATTATATGAAATCTGAGGCTGCATTTTTATAAAAATAGATGAATCCAATAAAATACCTTGCCAGCATTTTCAGTCATAGCATAATCTGTGGTATTATGTTTAGTTATTCTATATTTTAAAAGATATTCTGAAATTCTGAAGATTATGTAAACTCAAATGACCAGTGAGTGAGTGATATGAAAATCACATTTAAAACAGCAATAGCTGAGAAAAATGTGGACATTTAGCTTGGACAAAAAAAGGACTATTCAGGAATGGTTTGAGTCCAAGTATTTTAAGAGTTGTCATGTGGAAGATGATGTTTATGTTCTTTAAGTCTCTAAAATGTTGAGGTAGAAAAAAGATGGATGGGAATTTGGACACAACAGATTTGAGCTCTATATTAGAAGAATGGAGAGTAAAAGGAGCTTGGATTCAGAATTGTACACACAATGAAACAGTCTGCATTACAAAGAGTATTAGCTTTTCATCACTGGACCTGTTAGTTACAGAAGTTTGCAAAGGGCATTCCTATACAGTTGGAGATTGCCACAGCCTGAATAGCAACTAAGGTTTTTTTCTAGCTAAGGACTCTATTATGTATATACCAGGACTCAGTTATTCATATTAAATTGAAGTGAAAAATAAATACTGTCTTCCAAGTCTCACAGTATCTCTTTGAAAGAGGAAATCTGGGTAATCTACTTACCTTCAGGGCACCATTTCTTAATAGCATTTCCAAATATTCCAGCAAAGGCAGCAGGCATCTTTAAATGCCAGAGATTCTTGGGAGCCCAAGCAACCCCAGACACCCACTGATAAAAGCAAATTCAATACTTGATCAAAGTCTTGGTCCTGGGCTGTTTGGTTTGACATGGCATACATGGCAACCCTAGTAAGACTTCTAAGCTATTAATTTATCACAAACCTATAAATCAAAAATTTATATAGAGAGATTGTAATGAACGCCATTTTTCTAATTCTGCCAGTTTCCTGAAACAAAGAGCCCATTTCTCTGGGAAGCTCAGGTGCAGGTTGATGCTGCAGTCAGTCACTAATGATCTGTTTGTGTGCAGGGGGTGACTGCTGCCTTCACATTTTCCGGTGAGGGGTTAGGAAAAGATTTGCAAAATGCTCTTTGCTTCACCACCATTTTAAAAACAATTACAGTGAGGGCGCCTGGGATGGAGTTTCCAGGACACCATTTCACGGATCGTTGCTCCAGTCCACTGATTCGCACAAGAGCAGTATTCTTGTTTTCCATCTCTCCTCACTGTGGGATTCCAGCTTTGGTGCCAAATATGGACCATTCTTGCTCTGAGCACCAGGAATACCCAGGATGTTCCAATTTACTGTGGTTGCTGGCCTCCACAAGATACTAAACCACACTTGAATTGTTAAGATTATTATACTGAATATCTTCTTCCTTTTTTAGTCCCATTTAAAAAAAAAAAAATGAGCCAGGGAGAAAGAAGCACAGAAGGCAAAGAATTGTAGAATGCTTTTCAAAACCAATAACTTTTCACCATACTTCTGTATTTCTATTAGCATGGAACCAAGTTTCTTTCACAATTACTTTGTGATTGTCCTGTCTAATATGGTAGCCACTAACTAACAAGTATGGTTATTGAGTACTTGAAATGTTGCTATTGTGATTGAAGAACTGAATTTTTAATTAAATAAGATATGCTCTAAGTGTAAAATACAGTGAATCTCAAAAACTAAGAAAAAATGTAATACTTCTCAAATATTTATATAAATATATTAAAAGTATATTCAGATAAATTTTGATAAAATATATTATTAAAATCTCATCTTTTCCTTTTTACTTTTTAGTGTGGCTGGTAGAAAATTTTAAATTACTTATGTGTCTCATTTTGATTGGACGGTGCTGGCCTGTAAATTGAGTCTCTCACTCTTGCTTTCTCTCTCTTTCCATGGATTTGTAATAGTCCTATAACTAATTCTCTTAGTGGTTAAGAAGCTGGGAGACTGGCAACAGGACTGAGTGCATAGCATGCAGGCCTTAGTGCAGAATGAAAAATGTGGAGCCCTTGATAAAAATTTAGAATTTTAATAAGGCTATAGAGAAACATTAAAACAAGTGTGAGGCTGTTATATATGTGAAGCCCTGTGAGACTGCACAGATTTAACACCCATGAAGTTGGAGCTGATCGGTAACTCCCAATTTGAGAACTACCGAGCCAGAACATGAGAGTCACTAAGGGCTATTACTCCAGGGACCTTCTAAAAAGAAAATGAAAACTTTGAAATATTTGTTACTTTACCTGTCATTTCCCAGTTCTCAATTTAGATCACAAAACTGAGATTCATCTCAAGTCAGCAAGTAAAATAGCAACAATAAATGGCTACAAATAAAGCTTCAAAAAGTACTCCGAAACTCTTGACAACATTTATGCTTTAAAATTGCAATTTTAAGTTTTCTTGCAGATACCTTATTATATAGAGCATCAGAGACTTGGTTGTCAGTTTATATCAAGTGCTTTTGAATGGCAGAATTCAAACTAAGAAAATAACTTTAAAAAACCTGTCTATACAAGGTAGTTAAGAAAAAGATAATAATTGTCTGTAATGCTGACAAAGTATTTGTTTAACATAGATGATAAAAGGGCTTGGGTCCTGAAATCTGTAGACCAGCTAAGTTTACCTTTTATTTGTGAAAATGCATTGGTGGTTGTGTTTTAAATCAAAGAGACAACTGTTGTACAGTGTCGGTGACAAAGGATCTTGTCTGAGCTTTACTACAGCAATGTAACATCCAGGGCTTCCTTCAGTTTGAACTTTGACTCTGTGAACTTAAAACAAGTTATATTGTGCCCCTCTCTTAAGATTAATTTATTCAGTGATAAGGTGAGTGATGGTAAACCAGGTACCTATCCAATCACGGTAAATACCAAGTTCCAGTACAAACTGAGCAACAGATCATATTTCAGAGTGCTGGAGCTGGAACGCAGGAATATTGTTATAGACAGAAAAAACTCCCAAATGTAAATCTTTGTGTGACGTGACTGAAAATATGGAGAGAATATTTATTAAATATATAAACAAATTAATAAAATGAAATTGATTAAAGAAGAATAAAGGCAGTTATTTTTTCCAGAAACCCTACATCCGGTGTGATTAGATTGTAGTGAGTTCTTCAGTGCTCAAAGCTTCCACCTATGAATATTTTCTTCAATAAACATTTTTTCCTTTGCCTCACTGCTTGCCAATAGAAACATCTGCCTGGAGGACTCAGTTTAGCCAAGTCTCTCCGGTTTTTTTCTTTACAAGTCTTGAAAGAATATTTTGGCCTTCTTTCCTCTGATTAGTTTCCAAAATAGCAGTGGGAATTGAAATTATAATCAACTTTTATCCAGTTCCTGCTAAATTCATCAAGGAAAGATGACTTAGAATACGAATCAGGTACAATTGTTGGGTTGCCTTGAACCTCACTAACCATCCATTCATTCCTAAAGGAAGACAAAAGCTCTTTTCTCTAAAAGATGAGTGTTGAATTCTATTTTTTTGTCCAGAATATTTTTTCCTTTAGTCAGTCTCACTTGTCTGGACTGTGTTTAACTAAATAAAACAATACATCTTTTACAGCAAATTCCACAATGTGGTTTGCTAAAATATGTCTTTTCCTCCTCCACCACCCTGCCTCTTACTTAAACTTCATTTACTTTGACCCCAAAGTGTCTGGGATCAATATATTCATACACAGTTAGCTAGCTTTGGGGATGATTCTCTGTCTTCCCATTTTTACATGGGAGCAAGTCAGCTTAAAAATGTGGAGGCATACCAACAGATGATATCAACAATTACCTCCTGCTGCTACAAACAGGACGATGTTAACCTATTTTTAAAATAGATTTATTTTTAAAATTTAATTTTCAAAATAGTTTAACATCATCCTATGTAGTAGTTTAAAAGCTTAAAATGTTTTGTCTTTTTTTCTATTTTCCTACAATGAATAAAAATCACACATAAAGTTTAGTTTGAGAAATAACTCATCCAATGACTACAAGAGGCCCATGTTGCCTTTATTCTGAAGCTACTGATACTGGGAATTTGTAGAGTTTTGCCTAGAACATTCTGACTTCCCAAGCCACATCACAGAGATGTCAGGCGACGGAAAGCAGTGCCATCTGTCAGTCCCTGGAGCCATCATCAAATAGGGGCTATGCAAGCCCAAGAGTTTTTGGCTAGAATAAGGGAAGTTCACAGAAACAGATTTTTCTTCATTTTTGTTCTCATGTTTTCGAACTCAGGAATCTTCAAAGGAAATGTAAGAAAGCATGAAACCATGCAAAATGAAATGATGAAAACTTTTGGCTAGCACACTGAAATCAAGTCATCACATGGATGGGAAAGTTTTCTAATATGAGCACTATCTTCCGTTTTGTTTCTCTCCCCAACATCTCCTGCTGCCTTCAGTTGACAACCCTATTTACATCACTTCTGAGAAGGTCAAGCTCAAAAAGATGGTGTTATGAAGACTTAGAAATTATGGTAAGGTTCTGGTGCCTTTACAAGGCCCTTTAGAGAATCACAGGCAAAAGCAGTAACACAATAAAAATTAAAGCACCACTTTATTAATTTCTGTATTAGAACTCAAAACCACTTACATAGGCCTGCTTGGTATAAGTTCATAGCAAAGACTTTGAGTTTGAGACCAAGTTGTGGTTTCATTCTCTTCCTTTCCTACCAACATACTTTCTACTCCTCAAATCTAAATCCTGAAAGAGGGGTCAGGTTTTAGAGAAAGTTGTGGCACAAATTATGAATAATATCAGTAACGTAGGTTTGGGAAAAAGAAAGAACACATGAGCTTGACCCAGTAGATCTGTTTATTCTGTTGACTTAGAAAATGGAAATCTCATGAGACAGGATGGATGGGACCTAGCTTTAGATTCTTTCAGACACTTTGCCATTCCCACATGATTGGTGGCCAAACTCAATAGGAACCATAACAATGGCAACCCACCATTCCAGGGTGGGTGGGAAGACTAGATAAATAGGTGAGCGTATGGGTAACTAGCTGGCAAGGGGGAGCCAGAACATTCATTCTTTAACATATGCCACTCTATATCTATACTTTAAAGATTGGCAAGATGTGGTGGTAGAATGGCTGATCTCCAAAAACTAACCAACAAGATGCCAAATGCACCCTGACAAATATATTCTGACAAATAAGATATCTCAGTATGACATATTTGTGGTTTCAGCTTTCTTTTGAAGAGAGATCTGCAAAGGGATCACCGTGCTCCAAAAGCATGAATTACCCATGAGATAAACTGATTGCAGAAATGGTTAAATACTCCTTCTATATCTAGGAGGAGTACTAGACACTAGATACGGCATAGGAGTACTAGATACTCCTCCTAGATACAGGAGGAGTAGAGAATTTAATCATTTGGGCTAGCCATGTGTCATACATTGGCCAGTAGGAAGAAGTAGAAATCACAGCATGCCAGTTTCAGCTTGCCCTCAATAGGCCTTTTACGTCCCCATTCATTCTATTACAACCCTGCCACCCTCACAAAAACAAACCCATGCTAGTCTGGTGGAGTATGAGGAACTATAAAAAGAGCTGAGTCATTCTAAGTAAAGCCCATATATTATGCCAGCCAGGCCATAGCTGGCCCAGAGTAGACCAGTGATATATGAGCAAGCCAGCTGAAATCAGCCAAGCCAAGTCCTGGATGATGTAGATGATCCATAGAGTTGAGAACAGAAATAAATGTTTATTGTTCTATGTCATGGGTATGTGGTTATTTTTTAGGCATCATTATTATGGCAAAAGATGACTGAGATAACCAGCCAGAACACTGTTATCGCCTAGACAAAGTAAACTAGAATTACATTTAAGGTATGTTAAGCCAAGAGCGTAGCCCAGACCTTTGGAAAATGATCAAATCTAGAAATTTTATAGATCAGACTACATATCTATTGCTGTTTAACACATCTCTGACTTTAGCAATGTATATCTCTAGAGATGGGCAGGGATGCTATTCCTTCTGTTTATAATATCCTTCTCATTTTTCTTTACATGCATAACTCATTCTTTAAGATTCAGGGCAAGATGTTAGCTCCTCCAGGAAATGGATGCTGAACTTACACTAAGTTTCCTGGGCATATCTTTATTTTAGCTCTCAAAAGTGTACCATAAGTAGAATCAATGTATTCACTTCTTTATCTCCCCTTCTTCTTCAGCCCACTTCAATCCAGCTTCAATCAACAGTCTTTGGAATTAGCTCTCAAAAGAAACTGTAATTATGAACAGCACCCATTCAAGGAACATTTATAAGTCCTTATCTCACTTGACTGCCTTGCACACTTAGAAACAACTGAACCATCTTCTTGAAGCATCTTGTGTGTGTGTGTGGTAGTCATACACAATTATAACTTAGTTTTACTTCTGTGCATTTTTAAAATCTCTCTCTTTCCCCATGTCCTACTAAAGTGTAAAGTCAATGAGGGCAGAGATCTTGTCTTATTTTTCTTATGAGGGCATACTCATGGCCTAATACAGTGAGCACCTAGTCTGTGCTCAATAAATACCTCTGCATGAGTGAATGCAAGTATCACTTACCTTATTACATAAAAATCATTTTCCTACATTGATCTTACCCCCACGTGGTAAGCTTCCAGATGGCAAGGAAAATGAATTATTTTGTACCTAGAGTGCCTAGCCCAGGGATTCCCTTTTTGTAAGATAAAAAGCTAAAACATATCGTTTTCCATAAATGTTTGTGTAATTTTAAGACCCTTACATGTGTGATTTAATCTTTCAATTATCTGTGAGATTTAGAATTCCCCCCCCCCCCATTTTACAGAGAAGGAAAATGAGGCTCTAGAAACTTCACAAGTATTTGTTAAACTGAACCATATGCTCTAACAGCAGACATACAGAAAAATGAAGAAAGAGGAATAACTACTAATACTGGGTTGGAAATACCCCAGAGAGGTGGTAAACTCCAACTCTGCCCACGTCTAGGCATATAATGTACTAAGTGTGTATTCCCTCCATTCAACTAGTTCAGGTCTATAGAAAACTGTTCTGTGTTCCTGGGCCCTCTACCTGGTGTCACAAGAATGTCTATCTACCCTTTGCTTCCTCCTCATAGTCGTCTACGTGAAAATACCCTCTTTGTTCAGCCAGCCCACTGTTCTGATTTATTTCTTCTGCTCCTTTACTTTAAGGTCCGCTCATTGCTATAACCTAAACCCCTGGTACAAGTCCTGACACACAAAAATATTCATTCATTAATGAACACATCACCTCTTAATTTCCTAGACGAAGACTTTCTTGACTATCAAAAAAAGTAACTTGTCCTTCATATGTTTCATGGTATATTTTGCTCTTTGCTACATGTAAAAGTAAAAATAACAATCTAAACTACAGTATGAATGTGCAATTACATACCCGGTTTTTCACAGTTTCAATGTTTGTATTCACAGAATTTGATTTTTGGCCTTAAGACTTCAGAGAACAGAGGTTAAATGTAGTTAACCAACTTAAAACCATAGACTATGCTTCAAAGTGGGCAAAATAAGAAGTGTATTGGTTACTTCTTTGACTTGGATGATGATGATGAGAAACTAATAGCTTAGTAAATTGTCCTGCTCACGAATTACCACAAGATAGAACAGGGAGACTATCAAATGTGAATCCAGAAATCACAGAGTTGGAAATACATCAAAACATTTTGAAAATAATCCTTACTTTTACAGAATGTGCTGTTTGTAGAAAGTTCCTTGATCAGTGTGATATTTTGCTCTCTTCTCTGTCTACCAATTCAATATGGGAGTCCATTTAAAATTCCCTTCATCACGTTAAGATCATAGAGGAAACTGCATACCTGAGGAACCAATTAAAGCTTAACTCACCTTCTTCTGACCATCCCTCAGCAGCTGTTCCCAGAGAAAGTTGGAGAGAGCTCAAAGAAAAGCCTCCTTGGAACAGACTCACCTGGAACTCATAGACTCCATCCGAGTCTGCACTGCCAGGGGCCCTGGCGTCTGTCTCTGAGTTGTGATTTCATTTAGCCTGAGTGCGGTGTTCTGTACTGGGTGCTAAGGGAAATTTAGGGCATAGATTAGACATGGTTTTTACCCTCAGGAATCTCACAATTTAATGGAGGAAATAAGATAAACACACAGTAAATTAAGTGAAAGTAGATACATATGTACACATCAAAATATTGACTTAAGTTTGAGAAAGAAGAGGACATAGAGACAAAGGGTTTAGATGCTAATTAGAAAAGTCTTGCTGATCAGCCTTCACGTGAGGCTAAGTGGAAGGAAAATTCTCTGTGTGCTGAAAGGAAAGGGACAGCTGTTCCAGGGAGGGATTTCTTTCCCCGCCCCCGCCCCCCCCACCCCCCGACCCACAGGACCTGGATCAGGAGAAGCAACTCTGTACTCACGGACTATAAATCACATCCACGTGACTGACCACTTGGGTCAATGGATGATGCCATGGAGATACTTTCCTTTGGCCTTCTAGTAATCTTAGTTTAGCCTGTTTCGCATGTATTATTTTCTCTGTTCCTAGTTCTTCACCTGTCAAGTGAGTTAATGCAAAATAGTTTATCTCTTTCATTAAAAACATGATGCTGGTCTGTTTGGCAAAAATGTTTGTATTACCCATTTTTGAGGAGGAATACGTCATTTATATAGGACGAATCTAACGTAATATTTCCTCTCCTAAGGCCTGTATTTTTCCAGAACTGATGGCCAGGACCATGTCTGACTTTTGGTTTAGGATGGCACACATAGGAAGTGGGCACCTAGGCTTTGCAGGAACGCTGCTACCCTGGGGAATTCCAGACAACATCACCCAAAGGGGTCTGCACAGTTCTGTGTCACATTGCTACATTCCTATACTCCTCACATTCTGTTGGAATAACATTATCCCATTGAACAAACAAAACAAAGCAAAATAATTTTTTGTTTAAGTTCCCAACATTTATGGAGTTAAAATGCTCGCTCTCTCTCTCCTTTTTTCAATTTAATCAGAGGTTTTTTTCTTCCCCCCCCACTTGGTGGGGGGAGCTGGGGAAAAAGAGACAGATGGTATCGTTTGCAAAAGGAAAGCTGAGAAATTACTCATATATCTTTCAGCTTTGTGGCAAATGTGATGCCAAGATTCTTGCTTGGAGTGTGTACTGCAATACAGGCACAGAGGCGTACCAGAAAGGGTGAGGCCAGCGCATGGAGGGCAGCGCAATAAATTGCTGTGGGCTGATCCAACACCAGAACATGTGAGCTATTAAACTTTGGCAGCTATTTTATTTTTCCCTTATGGAGTTTCAGACCTGTCTTGTACACTGAGATAGGTTTCATCTGGTTAAAACTTGTGTCGTATTTAAACTTCCTTCAGATCCACGGAGTTGGAGGGGAAAAAAATAAAAATAAACCTAGCATATCCCATAACACGCTGAAATGATGTTGGGGGTGGGAGAGGGGCAGTCATTGTGCCCAGATAATGTTGTCATACTTTGTAAAGCCTTTAATGCTGGAATTTATTTATTAATGATGCATGGGTTATTACCCACCATCTGTCTTGTGTTAGCAGTGGGCTGTTTCAGATTATGGTAATGTGTTTCTGATTTGAGTTGTGTTGAAAGCCAGAACAAGGCATCTCATGTGCAGTCCTCTTTGAGGCCTGCTGTTTTCAATTCCTCTTCACATAAAGGGCTTTTATTTGATTTGTTATGGGGATTTTTTCTTCTGTTGCCAAAACAGCTGCAAGCCTGGAAGGGAATAAGACACAGAGCCACATCAAACTTGTTAGCTTGTAAAAAAAAAAAAAAAAAAAAAAGACAGAATGTTCTAGGAACCAGAAAAAATAGAAGGATGTGGGAGAGTATGTGGAAAGGAGAGAAGGAGAGAGAGAGAAAGAAACTTTAGTAGCCTAGTGGATTGGCTTTCATATTTTAAAATGTGTACAGATATATTTTGTTATTTAAGTATCATAGGTTAAAATGCATTGTATTTAATTTATTATGCCCATTCACACCCAATGGAATGGCTTTCTTTTCAATCGTTTTAATAGTCTGTATGCTAGCACAAAAGCAATACATAAAAGTCCCCAATGAGCTAGCCGCCCTTTAGGCATCAAAGCAAACACCCAGTTGTTTAAGCTTGATTTTTTAAAATGTACTGAACACATTCATATTTGTGCACAAATAAAAAAAGGAATAGGTGACAGGCATCCTGATCAAAGTTCTTTGTCTCTGTTTCTCCCTCTCGCATGGCTATGGGTCGGCAAACTTCTAGATCACCCAGTAGCAATGTTGATGGAAATGCCCTATATCTTCTTTCTTCAATATGATAGCCGCAAGCTACTTAAGCTGAGCACTTGACATGTGGCCAGAGTAACTACTTAAATTTTTAATTTTATATGATTTTAATTAATTTTAATTTAAATACTTATGTGTGGATAATTATCACTGTCTTAGAGAGTGTAGTTCTAGAATTAACTAAATAAGAGGCTATTTCTTCCCTCTGATATAAAGTAAAAGTCATTGCACATTACTTATGGCTACAGCTTACTTTTAAACTAAAGAATTTGTTTGAAAGCTTTTTCCCTGATGTATTATTCAAAGTTACTAGTGCCAAGGCTGTCTCTCGGAAGGCCACTGGCAAGTTCTTTCTTGAACCAAGTGCATAAATACTCTATTGAAATATGGATTTAGGCAAAAACTTAATGTTTCTCGTGACAAATAAACAACCATAAGAACTGTAACCAGAGCTTTCAAATAATAACAAATCATCTAATGCTAAGTATATTCAAGAACTTATTTTAAATTTATTGGCTACAATTCTCTCAATTCACATTGAACAATGACTAATTGCTTGTGGAACATATGGCGCATTCACAGATAAGCTCAAAACCATTTGAAATTGACTTTGTGCACACAAACACTCTACTGTCCAGAGTTTTGTTCATCGACTTTTTAGAAATTATATTTACTAAAACATATAAGCATATTTTGGAGTATCTTTTGTTGTAGATCTTCTTTTCTACAACTTTCCTGCTGACGGAGAAGAGGCTGTAGAGAGATAAGGAGATAAAGAGATATGGCAATCACAAGATACCTGTTTACCATTATCTGGTGCCTTTGCCTCCTAGACACACTACACTGCATTTCCCAACCACCCTTGCAGGGACCATGCAACTGAGTTCTAGTCAATGGAATATGAATGGAAATAATGTATTCCATGTCAAGACCTGACATTAATGTACTTTCTGCATAACCCTCCTCTTCTTTTATCAGATGCAGAAAATCCAGCAAATAACCCATTATTTGGGAAGATAGCCATTAGAGGAAGTGAATCTAGATCCTGAGTAACAGAGTGAAGCAGAGCCATCTTTCCCAATGACACAAAATTAGACTGTGATTGAAAGAAAGAAAAGGATCTCTGTTTTGCTTAAAGTCGTTGTGATTTGGAGGCTTTTTGTTTTTTTCTTTTGTTTATTTTTTGTAATTTTAAAGTCGTTGTGATTTGGAGGTTTTTTGTTTTGTTTTCTTTTGTTTATTTTTTGTAATTTTACCCCTAGCTACTCTACATCCTGGAAGAGTAGTCGTAACAAGGAGAACCTCCTGCAGTGTGATCTCTACTAATGCTCTGTCCCTTGGCTTTGTTATTTAAAACCCTACTTCTAACGGTATACCTAGAGTTGTTCATATTCAAGAAACTGAACTTACATTATCCAAGTAAGAAAGATACTACATAAAAAAATGCAATATCAATTTATGTTTATATAAAACAAAATATAGAATTGACACATAGATTACATTTTAACTAAAATATTATTTTCATGTAGTAAAGTCAAAGTGGCAAGTCAAATATATGGCTAAGTCAGATGGGCCCTCTCAGAGCATCTTCTGCATCGCCGTAAAAATGACCATGGCTTTGTTCATAAGGCTTTGGCGAATTTTGCCTGGTTCCTGTTATCATCCTTCTTCTGGATACTTTTACTCTTGGCGTTCTGCCCCTATAACCTCTCTCCTGCCTGGACTTACCTTCTCAGACCATCCAGCTCAGATTGATGACTCAACTGGGTGGCCTGCTTGGCTTGTTATTTTGAATTCTCCATAATGTCCTGTCCTACTTCTGTATATTGAGGCTGTGGACTTTTCCTGCCTTGTCCTTCACTGATCTGAACTTTTAATATATTACAGTCTCAGCTTAAAGTCTGTATTTGTGATTCCTTCTCATGTGAATAAGGGTTCAACCTAAATAATAATTGGAAGGTGACTGAGCAGGCATAATGAACTGGCTGTTTGTATCCTTCCAAAATTTATATGTTGAGGCAATAATATCCAACACCATGGGTCTTGGAGATGGAGATTTTGAGACATCATTAAAATTACATGAGGTCTGGGCAAGGGGAGGGAGAACATCAGAACAAAAAGCTAATGCATGTGGGGCTTAATACCTAGGTGATGAGGTGATAGGTGCAGCAAACCACCATGACACACGTTTACCCATGTAATAAACCTACACTGCCTGCACATATATCTCAGAACTTAAATAAATAAATAAATAAATAAAGTTACATGAGGTCCTAAGGGTGAGGCCCTTATGATGGGATTAGTACCCTTATAAGAAGAGTTACCAGAAAGCTTGTTCTCACTCTCTCTCCATGTCACACTCCCAAAAAGATTAGGTGAGGACACAGTGAGATGGCAGTCACCTACAAGCCAAGATAACAGGCTTCAGGATAAAACCTATCTTGCCAATACCTTGATCTTGGTCTTTCAGCCTCCAGAATTGTGATAATTTTTTAGGGTTTAAGCTCCCCAGTCTATAGTATTTTGTTATTGCAAAATGTAAGCTGAGAAATAACATATATATCTTTCCTCTTTGTTGCAAATTTGATGCCAAGAAGACTAATACAGTAGGTGATTAAAGCAAGGAGTGATTGTTGGATCTTGCTGGTGAAAATTAATAAATTAAATATGTACCACAAGCCAACCAGGATGGAGAGGTTCTGTTAGTCGTCATTGACTTCTCATTTTACAATATTGTGGACACATTAAATTTAGTTTCAGGTTGTCTCTTTTTTTCTGGAAATAATGTTAACCACTCCTTTTGTATTAATATTGCTTAAATTTTTACAATTTAAAAATTTAACTTTAAATTTTAGCTTGTAGAGTACAGTCTATCCTATCCTGATATCAGTGAAAGAGGACCTAGATTAGGGTTAAATATATCTCAGTTGTTTCGTTTCCAAGATATTGTGGGTAGACCTTATCATCATATCCATATATTGACTAGGAGAGGCTGTAATATATATCTTAATTTGAAAGATTCGTTGTAAGTCATAAAATAGACCCCAAGGTTTTCTGAGTTCTCAAAGCCAACTGTTACAGTCAAAATATAAGGTGGTATATCTGTTTATACTGAATCAGTAAGTCATGGATACTCAAGGATAATTTTCCAGATACAGTATAAGAAATATTACATTATAGTAACCAATGAAATGATTGGGGAAAATTTAGAGGGGAGCAATTTGTTATACTAAAATGCAATGGTACCAAAATGTGTTATGATCACGAAAGAGCAGTTTGTTGGAATAAAAGCTAAATTTAAAGATCAAACATTTAAAGTCTAGAAAGACCAACTAGTTAAAATTTTTAAACCTTATATTCTGTATATCAAATGATAATACTCACAGAACAGATGGAGGCAGGAAACTTTAGGTCTGTGCTCACATCTATGGAAAACCAATATAAAACAGGAGACTGAAGTCAAGTGATCGCTTAAAGGATATTGGCATATAAGTAGCACAAAAACATACATTATGCTTCCAATTTAGTGACATTTTTACATTTATAGAATAAATTACTGAAAAGCACCTTCTATTACTTTGATAATCAAATTATTATGGAATACATATTTAGACAACATTTTTTATCATTTTAAAACTCCCTTTTTTAATATTATCAAAATGCTAAAAAGCTTGCAAAATCCCACAATTAACTAAATATAGAAAGGAGACAGAAATACACTTCATGAATTTTAAGTTAAAAAATGTCAAAATATAAACTCCAAAGTAAATGTTCCCATAAGGACAGTTTTATCTGCATCAGAATCATTTGTTTCCCTTATTCAAATGATGAATATAGAGTTGAAGGAAAGAACTCAGGCCAATTAATGTTGCACAACCCCAACATGTATAGAAAATGGATAAAATCTGTGGTGTTTTCAGGTTGTGGTTAGCCATGCTGAACTCTGGACTGTATGCCCTTTCTTTACTCTGTTTCATAGGCATGTTGGTTACTGCAGGCTGCCTATCCTGGGCCCTACTAATCCTGGATTCCACCTGGATTCAACCAGTGGGCAACCCCCAGGGAAAGCTGGAGAACGTACATGGGAAATGAGACATTCTATCTCTCCCTCAAGGCTGCCTCTAGCAACCTTTGAATGCAGCTGTGTGTTCTCCATATTTCATACCCCCATGGCAAAACCTGCCACAATTCCATATTATTTCTGGAATCCTTGGACCCAAGGCAGCCCCTATTTAGCTTATCTCTTCTCTTTGCCCTTCTAACAAGGGGTAGTATCAGCTTCCTATTTGTTTAATCTCTGGGTTTTCTTGCCATCTCCTATATAACTCCAAGGTCTATCACCATTTGCCTGAATTAAATTCCTTTTGCTTTACGTTGTTACAAGGTGTGGTTGGACCATGATTGATGGGTTAACTATGTTTTCTCTAAGATGTAGAAGCTTTCTACTGCTTGTTGGCTACTCTACAGAGACAGGTAGAATCAGGATCACACGGCGGATGTGAAAGGAGCACAATAAAACAAAAACTATTTCTTCAGGATTAAAGAGATCAGTCAATTCAATGAGTTAAATGTCTACATTATATGTAGATGATATTTAATATTCCTTAGTATAATACAATTCACTAGAAAATGGATAGATCCATTCTTAATTTGGTCCAAGGGAGCTCAAAATTCCAAAAACTTAAAAGGATTGTTATAATATTCTATACCCCTAAAGCCACCCTGTGTTGACAAGACAGTTTAGGCCATTGTTTGTTACAAACTTTGAAGGTTAGACATCTCTATAAAATAGCCTTCCTTTCTAACCACCAGAGAATAAAAATGAGGATCAGTGAGTCACTTTATTCCTAAATATATTGCTACCAAACCAAGCTAAGTCATAGAAAATAAAATACAATTAAATAGTAGGCTGATATATTGTCTTGGATGTGATGTAGTAGATGATAACTTTTTAAAAATACCGTAACAACTTTATCCTTATGTAAAATCCCAGGGAATGATATTGTGGCATCATCAAAAGAAAAGCTGGACAAACATGAATGATCCTCTATCTATAATCCTCTACTATGAAGGCTTTGATAAAGCCCAAGTATATATGTTTCACATAATAACCTCTAATATTGTTAGCAACAGCATCTTCTTTGATAATTATGTCAAACCTCCAACATGCCACCTGTTGCTTATTACCTCCAATACTGTTAATATAAATATATGTATACAAATATATATAATTATTATTTACATATATTTCTAAGTCATATAAATTATTTTGCCAAACAGCCATCATTCCCATGGTTAATACCATTACCTGTCTTAAAGTCTGCAATAACTGTTGCTAATAAAATGAAACATAAAACATCAATGAAGAAACTCTCATTCACTGCTGGCGGTAATGTAAAATGGTACAACCACTTAGGAAGACTATTTGATAACTGTTTACAAACCTAAAACATATTCTTAACTATATGATCCAGAAATTGGGCTCCTTTCTATTTACCCAAGTGAGTTCAAAACCATGTCTGCACAAAAAAAAAACTGCACATGGATGTTCATAGCAGCTTTATTCATAATTGCTAAAACTTGAAAACCACCAAGTGGCCCATCAGTAGATGGATAGATAAGTAAACTGTGGTACATCCAGACAACAGGATATTATTCGACACTCAAAAGAAATGAGCTACCAAGCCACAAAAAGACATGGAGGAAGTTTAAATGCATACTACTAAATGAAAAAAAGTCACTCTGAAAAGGCTACATTCTGTATATAACTTTCTGGAAAAGGCAAAACTGTGGAAATAGTCAATCAGAGGTTGCCAAGGGCTTGGGGGCAGGGTGGAATGAATAAGTGGAGCATAGGAGATTTTAGGGCAGCAAAACTGTTCTGTATAATACTGTGGGGGTACATATCATTATATATTTGCCAAAAACCTTTAGAATATACAACACCAACAGTGAATACTAATGTAACCTGCGGGCTGGGAGTGATAATGATGTGTCAGCATCCATTCAACAATTATAATAAATGTACCAGTCAGGCCAGATCTGAGTTGACTACCTTATTTAGTTACCTAAAGCCTACCAGTCTCTCTCACACTACATTCCCTGTTATCAACACTGGGTCGTGCAGTAAGAAATAAAAAAAATCGTTACTACTGATTTGCCCAATTTATAAAGTAAGCCCTTAGAACTAACTAGTTAATATTCATGGGTTTGATAACTTGCAAGCAGTCCAACCCAGAAGGCCTATACCTGTAGTGATTTAGAATGACTGAAGTCAGGATTTGCATTAGACAGCAGA
The DNA here is from genome assembly GCF_043159975.1 of Macaca nemestrina. Lineage (NCBI taxonomy): Eukaryota > Metazoa > Chordata > Mammalia > Primates > Cercopithecidae > Macaca > Macaca nemestrina. The sequence continues at coordinate 17,233,675 of NC_092138.1, read as the reverse complement.
GCTGCTGGGCTGTGGTAAGGAAGAACTCCACTAATAATCAAGCACAGCCTACAGTCCCAAACCTAAAGCTCCAAGCAGTTTTTATCTTCTGTTCTCTATCACCTAAGCTCTCTCTACACACACACACACACACACACAGATTTGATTATTTGAAATTGAATACAGCCTTGGCTAAAATCAAAATGGTGTCCGACACACTGTAGATGCTGAAGAAATCTTTTTTTGGCTTGATAGTTTGCATCTCCATCTGTCGTATTCCTTCCCTCACAACTTTTCTTTTCTTTTTTTTTTTTTTTTTTTTTTGAGATGGAGTCTTACTCTGTTGCCCAGGCTGGAGTGCAGTGGCATGATCTCGGCTCACTGCAACCTCTGCTTCCCATGTTTAAGTGATTCTCCTGCTTCAGCCTCCCAAGTAGCTGAGATTACAGGTGCCTGCCATCATCCCTGACTAATTTCCATATTTTTAATAGAGACGGGATTTCACCCTTTTGGCCAAGCTGGTCTCGAACTCCTGACTTCAGGTGATCCACCCGCCTTGGCCTCCCAAAGTGCTGGGATTACAGGCATGAGCCACTGCACCCAACCCTCTCACAACTTTTCTACACTTCTCTTATATTTCTCTCTTGCACAATTCTCACGCTGATGTGTCACACAGCATAATTATTTATGTTAGCATATCCTAACAAATCAATACCCTCTTTCAATAAATACATACACCAAGTGGCCTTCTTAAATTTTCTTTGAAATTTCACAATAAATTAAATATCATATACCACGAAACAATAAAATCAATGAGATTTTAAAGAAAAAAATACTTTTAATTTGAAAGACAAAACTTTTAATTTTCCTCTTTGTTCACATAGTATCAATGTGAACAAAGATTCACATTGTCACAAGATTTTCTCCTCTAGGTTGTATAAAACATAAAACAAACTGGCATGTAAACCAAATATGCTTTGGTTGTATTTTAGAGTCAGAAATAGAGTAAAACCAAATAATGCACATATTATCATGTTATATTATAGATCACAGACTATATTAACATGATGAATATTCTTTTTTACTTTTACATGACTCCTACCCCCTAAATTCTGCTATGCACATCAGGGCCACGCCCTCTCTTCAACACATTGAGAAGCAAGGTCTTGTGCTGACTACTTGACAATCTTGTATCTGTCCAAAGGTGCTGTCTTAATTCAGTTATCAATAGTCTGTATACATCATTTCTGATAACTGTTCAAAATTCCTATAACCACATGTAGATAAAGGCTCAGTAACAAGAAACAGAAGAAATGTCTTTTCTGGTTTGGTAAAAAAAGAAGATGCAACCTCTGGCTTGTGTTTGTATTGTTTTGTTTTCCAGAATTTTCTACTTAGTCATTTTTAAAAGCTGAGGTTTTAAGACACATTTTGGCTTTAATGGTCTTTAACACTAATACCAAGATTCTGGAAGAAGGCCCTTTCTAAAGTTTTTGCTCAATTGTAAACAGAACCTTTAAGTCTGGTACAATCTGAATTGAGTCTATCACGCAGTTTATTTTTTGGGTGTCATGTTAATCAAACATAAATTCTAAGATTATGAATTCTAAACGGATGCTTCAGCTTGGAAGAGATTCAAAAAGTGATCTAGTATAAACTGACATGGGAAAAGAGGGATATAAAATGCAGATAAATTGGGAACAGTTTGGTAGGTTGGCCTCAACATGAAAGAGTTGAGAAAAAATCTGGTTAACACAGTGCTGGCTTGATAGGGCTACTAAGTGAAGAAAAGGATAATGAAGAGAAAGTAGATGAAGAGAGTTAGCAGAAATTGTGGTTCATCTCATGGACTGACCCCTAATAGGGATACAGAATCCAAAATGTCCAGCAGAAACGTGGTAGGTTATCAAAGAGTGCAAAAGCCCTTTCCAATCACAAATACGTACGTCAGTATGTCAGGAATCAGTAGAAGAAAAGAGGAAACTTGTAACACAAGAGAAAGAGCTTCCAAGAGCAATGGTGAGCTCTTCACTGCCGCTGAGCATGTGAACAACCTTGTTCATTTTTGCCAACAAGAGAATTTCTTAGAACCCACCCCTACTCTCTTAATTGTATTTCTTCTTCTGATTTAAAACAATATTCTATTCATAAGTATATTCTAAGAACGTTCTTTTTAAATTCATTTGTCACATTTTATTGAGCATCTATTATATGCTCAGCACTGTTCTCGGAGTCAGGGTTATATCAGTGAACGACTCAGAAAAAAAATACTGCTAACATAGAATATACTTCATTTTGAGCAGTTCTCCCACTCCAACACTTTTGACCCACTTTACCCATGCTGTATTATCCTCCATAATATGTTTATTATCTCAAATAAACATTTCTTCATAAATATATATAATACATATATATTTGTGCATATATAGGTATACATGTGTATATATGTAAATCTATGTGTGTGTGCATATGTATATATAGGGGTGTGAGTGTGTGTATCAGATTCAAATAAAGGCCAAGGAGGATAATACAGCATGGCAAAGCGGGTCAAAAGTGTTGGAGTGGGAGAACTGCTATTTAAAAAGAGAAATCATAGATGACCTCACTTAAAGTTGTATGTAAGCTGAAACCTAAAGGAAGAGAGGGAGCAAGTCATGAGTACATTGGAAGAGGAGCATTAGAGCATTCCAGGCAGAGTGAACAGAAAATGCAAAGGTGTCAGGAGCCTTTGAGGAACCTCAAAGAGGTAAGGGTGACAACAAAAGGATCACAGAGGGAGAGAGAAATACAAAACTAGGTTAGAGAGGTAGTACATGTTGTGTCTGTGTGAGGGCTCAGAGGCTCTGTTTTTTGCTCTGAAGCCACTGGAGAGATTTAGCGAGGAGACACATGCTCAGTGGGAGATGTCCAGGCAATCGCTCTGGCTGCAATGTTGAAGATCAACTGAAAGGCACCAGGGACAGAAGAAGGCAGAGAATGAGGAGGCTATTGAAATGATCCAAGTAAGAGATGACTGTAGTTTAGACCAAGGTGCTAGAGGGAGCAATGGGGATAAATGGCTGGACACCAGATACATTTAAGGTAAAGTCATCAAAATGTGCTGATGGGTTTGGATATGAGGTGTGAGAGAGAGAGAAGAGTAAGAACAGTGCCAATGTTTCTGGCCTAAGGATATAGAAGAGGGCCTCTGATGGTTAATACTGAGTGTCAACTTGATTGGATTTAAGGACGCAAAGTATGGTTCCTGGGTGTGTCTGTGAGAGTATCGCCAAAGGAAATTAACATTTGAGTCAGTGGACTGGGAAAGGCCGAGGCAGACTCACCCTCAATCTGGGTAGGCACCATCTAATCAGCTGCCAGCATGGCTAGGATAAAAGCAGGCAGAGGAACATGGAAGGACTAGACTGGCTGAGTCTTCTGGCCTCCATCTTTCTCCTCTGCTGGATGCTTCCTAACCTCGAACATCAGACTCCAAGTTCTTCAGTTCTTGGACTCTTGAACCTACACCAGTGGTTTGCCAGGGGCTCTTGGGCCTTCAGCCACAGACTGAAGGCTGCACTGTCAGCTTCCCTGCTTTTGAGGTTTGGGGACTCAGGCTGGCTTCCGGGCTCATCAGTTCACAGATGACCTATTGTGGGACTTCACCTTGTAATTATGTGAGTCAATACTCCTTAATAAATTCCTTTTCATATATACATCTATCCTATTAGTCCTGTCCCTTTAGAGAACCCTGACTAATACAGAGTCCATGTATTAACATTGGAGGTTCTAGAGGAGAAGCAGGTTTGAGGGTGGAAATAGGGTCTCTGATTTGAAAATGTTAACTTTGAAATGTCTATTTTAACTCCAAAAGAAAATCTAGGATAGGCCAGGTACTCATGCCTGCCATCTCACCACTTTAGGAGGCTGAGCTAGAAGGATCACTTAAGGCCAGGAGTTTGAGACCAGCCAGGGTAACATAGCAGGACACATTTGCTACAAAATAATTTTTAAAATAGCCAGGTATGGTGGCAGGCATCTGTAGTCCCAGCTACTTGGGAGGCTGAGGCAGGAAGATTCCTTGAGCCCAAGAGTTTCAGGCTTCAGTGAGAAATGATCACCTATCCCTACAAAATAAAATAAGACCAGGCACGGTGGCTCATACCTGTAATTCCAGCGCTTTGAGAGGTCGAGGTGAGCAGTGAGGTCAGGAGATCGAGACCATCCTGGCCTACATGGTAAAACCCTACCTCTACAAAAAATCCAAAACATTAGCCAGGCATGGTGGCACGTGCCTGTAGTCCCAGCTACTCATGAGGCTGAGGCAGGAGAATAGCTTGAACCTGGGAGGCGGAGGTTGCAGTGAGCTGAGATCGCGCCACTGCATTCCAGTCTGAGTGACAGAGTGAAACTCCATCTCAAAAAATAGTACATAAATAAATAAATAAATAAATAAATAAATAAATAAAATAAAATTTGGTGTAGACAAGCATGTATGCAATTTTCAAGAGAGGTCTGAATTGGGAATATATGTTTGGAAAAATCTAAGACTGTGAATATTATTTTAAATGAGGTTGTAAAACATTTCCAAGGAAAATTGTAAACATAAAGGAGAAAAGAAGTCTAAGGACCGCTTTTAGTTCTATCTAAATTCATTGGTCAGAGAGATAAGAGAAGGACAAAAAGGCTTAAGAAGGACTAGTCAGGGAGGCAGAAGAAGCCAACAAGAAGGTTGGTGTCCCAGAAACCAAGTGAAACAAGTGTGTAAGAAAGAGAGTGATCACCTGTGTCAGTTGCTGTTGATTGGTCTAGAAAGGTCATTGGATTTGGCAACATGGATCCATTAAGGATTTTTCTTTCCAAACATGGGGTTTTGCTCTGTCATACAGGCTGGAGTGCAGTGGCACAGTCATACCTCATGGCAGCCTTCAACTACTGGGCTTAAGGGATACCCACCCGCCCCCCGCTCAAATAAGCCTTCCCAGTTGCTGGGACTACAGGCAGGTACCACCACACCTATCTAATTTTTAGGTTTTCTTTAAATATAGTGTCTTGCTTTGTTGCCCAGGCTGGTCTCAAATTCCTGGACTCAAAGGCTTTTCCCATGTAGTTGGGAATACAGGCCATCAGTAACTATGCCCACCTCATTAAGGATATAAGCAAAAGATATTTTGGTTACATGGAAAGAATTAAAGCCTAATTTGAAAAAGTTTGCTAGATTTTTTTTTCATATATGCATAGCTGTGACTGACTGTACACTCATGCATGTGTAAGATACACATAGAATCACATCAAGTGATCAGGAAATTAATACTATCATGTGGCTGAACAGTGAATAAAGACTATGCTTTTTGTTATGAAGAAAAAAATTCCCAAAAGGCAATAATTTGGAAATGCTTTTGATATTATGGTTCTAATATTTATGCAAAAATATGAGTGACATTAAGTTTTTTTTAAGATGAACATTATTATTATTTTTTATTATTATACTTTAAGTTCTAGGGTACATGGGCACAACATGGAGGTTTGTTACATATGTATACATGAGCCATGTTGGTGTGCTGCATCCATTAACTAGTCATTTACATTAGGTATATCTCCTAATGCTATCCCTCCCCGCTACCCCCTGCCCACAATAGGACCCAGTGTGTGATGTTCCCCTTCCTGTGTCCAAGTGATCTCATTGTTCAATTCCCACCTATGAGTGAGAACATGCGGTATGTGGTTTTGTGTTCTTGCGATAGTTTGCTGAGAATGATGGTTTTCAGCTGCATCCATGTCCCTACAAAGGACACAAACTCATCCTTTTTTATGGCTGCATTGTATTCCATGGTGCATATGTGCCACATGTTCTTAATCCAGTCTGTCACTGATGGACATTTGGGTTGATTCCAAATCTTTGCTATTGTGAATAGTGCCACAGTAAACATATGTGTGCATGTGTCTTTATAACAGCATGACTTATACTCCTTTGGGTATATCCCCAGTAATGGGATGGCTGAGTCAAATGGTATTTCTAGTTCTAGATCCTTGAGGAATCGCCACACTACTTTCCTCAATGGTTGAACTAGTTTACAGTCCCACCAACAGTGTAAAAGTGTTCCTATTTCTCCACATCCTCTCCAGCACCTGTTGTTTCCTGAGTTTTTAATGATTGCCATTCTAAATGGTGTGAGATGGTATCTCATTGTGGTTTTGATTTGCATTTCTCTGAGTGATGATGGGCATTTTTTTCATGTGTCTCTTGGCTGTATGAATGTCTTCTTTTGAGAAGTGTCTGTTCCTATCCTTTGCCCACTTTTTGATGGGGTTGTTTGTTTTTTTCTTGTAGATTTGGGTGAGTTCTTTATAGGTCCTGGATATTAGCCCTTTGTCAGATAAGTAGATTGCAAAAATGTTCTCCCATTCTGTAGGTTGCCTGTTCACTCTGATGGTAGTTTCTTTTGCTGTGCAGAAGCTCTTTAGTTTAATTAGATCCCATTTGTCAATTTTGGCTTTTGTTGCCATTGCTTTTGATGTTTTAGACATGAAGTCCTTGCCCATGCCTATGTCCTGAAGGGTATTACCTAGGTTTTCTTCTAGGGTTTTCATGGTTTTAGGTCTAACATTTAAGTCTCTAATCCATCTTGAATTAATTTTTGTATAAGGATTAAGGAAAGGATCCAGTTTCACCTTTCTACTTATGGCTAGCTAATTTTCCCAGCACCATTTATTAAATAGGGAATCCTTTCTCCATTTCTTGTTTTGTCAGGTTTGTCAAAGATCAGATGGCTGTAGATGTGTGGTATTATTTCTGAGGGCTCTGTTCTGTTCCATTGGTCTATCTCTCTGTTTTGGTACCAGTACCATGCTGTTTTGGTTACTGTAGCCTTGTAGTATAGTTTGAAGTCAGGTAGCGTGAGGCCTCCAACTTTGTTCTTTTGGCTTAGGATTGTCTTGGCAATGTGGGGTCTTGTTTGGTTCCATATGAACTTTAAAGCAATTTTTTCCAATTTTGTGAAGAAAGCCATTGGTAGCTTAATGGGGATGGCATTGAATCTAAAAATTACCTTGGCTCATGGATAGGATAAAATTGCCCACTTTTATTGTACTTATAACCATACACATTTGATATCAAGCCTCTTCTTTTATGCTGTCTCTAATAATTTGGAAATGTTTTTGATATTATGGTTCTAATATTTATGCAAAAATATGAGTGACATTAAGATATTTTTTAAAACTCCATATCTTTCCAGATGATGTCATTCTAAATTAAAAGAAAATTAAATTGACCTATGCATTTATTTTGATAAAAACTAATATTTGGAAGGTGGTAAGTACTAAAGTTGACTAACCATGCTCTGTCGTATCAAGTACCATTATAGTTTTTTTTAAATGATAATTTGATTTTTATAATATATCCATTGTCTTATTATTAGCTATTTTATTTTCATCCTCTTGCTAAAGAGTAAGGCAGAAGGAGTTTTTAATATTTCAGTTACAAGCAAACTCCAAGTGTTAATATGGCTAATATTCTATAGTATGACATAAACTCCAGTAGGTTTCTATTACAACGTAACTGTCCAATAAAATGTGATATAAATATATGAATCAGAGATCAAGCAATGGCTCTTGAAACAACTATCTCATACCAGGAAGAAAGTCCTGATTTTAACACACTATGATGTGTACAAGAACTCTGATTACCACACAACTCAACATATCCATCATCTTTAATGAGGTCCCAAGTTTTAACTATATTGGGTATTTTTCATCTCCTACTCTAGAAATAGAGATTAAGGTTGAAGATATATAAACAAGATATCAAATTTTTGAAAGATGACAGGATTAATATTAATTTAAAGGGAATGTTGGCACGTATTTAAATATCGGACATCATGTGTAGAGAAAATGTCCATTTTCATCTGGTAAATCACAGCTTTCAGTGTCTCTGTGTCTCCTTCCTGTCTCCTTCAAGTTAAAAGGTGTTCTATAGAGCTTTCAGGTCCTCTTTTTGTAATCAGAGTTTGTGGAACCATCTTTACAAAAATAAAGCACACACTCTGATGCTGCTGAATAGACAAGAAGAGAGATAGGTAAATCACAGAATCACATGGATTCATCCCAAGTGGCATGGAATTTGAGAGAAAAAAATGTACTCAAGGAACAAGGGGGAACTGCTCGGGCTGAAAAGTGAAAAGGTCACTCAAGTTTGTATTTCACATCTCTAGTCTTTCAAGTAGATCAAAGGTGCTTGTCTTTGTGTGACTGATTCATGGGGTTGCCAGATGACCACATATGGCAGGGCAGCCTTCGTTTTAAGAACCTGCCCTACCTGCTGTTCTCCTTAGGGGTCCTGACTTCCTATTGACCTTGCCTGTCTTATTCTGGCTGCTCCATGCAACATGGGGAGAAAAGGAAAACTTTGATTTTAGTTTCTTAGGGGATGTTGCACATTTTAGATAAATAATTGTAAGATTTTCAATTTTCTTTTGCTTCATTCACCAGAGATTACCCAGAGTTTTCAAGAAGAAAATGTTTCCAAGATAACTATTTGTAGGGTCTCAAAAAATTTTACATTTGAAACACCTTGGCCTGATGCCCAGGAAAGCATTCCTATGTCTCAGCACATGAAAATCTCAATCTTACTTTCTAGAAGAGCAAACTAGACTAATACGCTTTGTTTGAAACTTGAAGATAATTGGGGGAAGAAAAAGAAAACTCTAAAGAGAAGTAGAGTTGAAGGAAGTTAGGAAACGTGGACTACTATGATGGCATTTATTGCAGAGTGTTAGAGTTGCAAAGTGTTTTTTACTTATGTTATAAAATTAGTTCACATTTTTAGTCCCCAAATCAACTATATTACTGATAATGAATATTAGAAAACTGTTTATGATATTACCTTATTACTTTACATTTTTTACAAAACTGTATCAATCATTTTTTATTAAGTGAATTGTTTGTCATGCATATAAAAGTATTTAAAAGATTATGTAATCATGCACTTGAAAAATCCAATAAATTAATACCTGAATTAATCTTCAAAAATTCATACTTTTGTAATATCATTGACTTATTGATGTTACATTTATTCACAAATATTCTTTTTTTTTTTTTGAGACGGAGTCTCGCTCTGTCACCCAGGCTGGAGTGCAGTGGCCGGATCTCAGCTCACTGCAAGCTCCGCCTCCCGGGTTCACGCCATTCTCCTGCCTCAGCCTCCCGAGTAGCTGGGACTACAGGCGCCTGCCACCTCGCCCAGCTAAGTTTTTGTATTTTTAGTAGAGACGGGGTTTCACTGTGTTACCCAGGATGGTCTCGATCTCCTGACCTCGTGATCCGCCCGTCTCGGCCTCCCAAAGTGCTGGGATTACAGGCTTGAGCCACCGCACCCGGCCTATTCACAAATATTCTTAAATGTTTAAATATAATGTTTAATGTCAACGATTTTTTTAACTTTTTTTTTTTAATTATACTTTAAGTTCTAGGGTACATGTGCACAACATGCAGGTTTGTTACATATGTATACATGTGCCATGTTGGTGTGCTGCACCCATTAACTCGTCATTTACATTAGGTATATCTCCTAATGCTATCCCTCCCCCCTACCCCCTCCCCACAATAGGACCCGGTGTGTGATGTTCCCCTTCCTGTGTCCAAGTGATCTCATTGTTCAATTCCCACCTATGAGTGAGAACATGCGGTATTTGGTTTTCTGTTCTTGTGATAGTTTTCTGAGAATGATGGTTTTCAGCTGCATCCATGTCCCTAGAAAGGACACAAACTCATCCTTTTTTATGGCTGCATAGTATTCCATGGTGTATATGTGCCACATGTTCTTAATCCAGTCTGTCACTGATGGGCATTTGGGTTGATTCCAATTCTTTGCTATTGTGAATAATGCTGCAATAAACATACGGGTGCATGTGTCTTTACAGCAGCATGACTTATAATCCTTTGGGTATATCCCCAGTAATGGGATGGCTGGGTCAAATGATATTTCTAATTCTAGATCCTTGAGGAATCGCCACACTACTTTCCTCAATGGTTGAACTAGTTTACAGTCCCACCAATGGTGTAAAAGTGTTCCTATTTCTCCACATCCTCTCCAGCACCTGTTGTTTCCTGACTTTTTACTGATTGCCATTCTAACTGATGTGAGATGGTATCTCATTGTGGTTTTGATTTGCATTTCTCTGATGGTGAGTGATGATGAGCACTTTTTCATGTGTCTCTTGGCTGTATGAATGTCTTCTTTTGAGAAGTGTCTGTTCATATCCTTTGCCCACTTTTTGATGGGGTTGTTTTTTTTCTTGTAAATTGGATTGAGTTCTTTATAGGTTCTGGATATTAGCCCTTCGTCAGATGAGTAGATTGCAGAAATGTTCTCCCATTCTGTAGGTTGCCTGTTCACTCTGATGGTAGTTTCTTTTGCTGTGCAGAAGCTCTTTAGTTTAATTAGATCCCATTTTTCAATTTTGGCTTTTGTTGCCGTTGCTTTTGGTGTTTTAGACATGAAGTCCTTGTCCATGCCTATGTCCTGAATGGTATTCCTTAGGTTTTCTTCTGGAGTTTTTATGGTTGTGCATTTGTCACGTAGTTCTCGTGTTATGGTTTTCATCTCTATCAGTTATTTTAAGGACTTCTCTACATTCGTTATTCTAATTAGCCATTCATCAAATCTTTTTTCAAGGTTTTTAGTTTCTTTGTGCTGGTTACGTAGCTCCTCCTTTAGCTCTGAGAAGTCTGATCGACTGAAGCCTTCTTCTCTCAACTCGTCAAAGTCATTCTCCATCCAGCTTTGTTCTGTTGCTGGTGATGAGCTGTGTTGTTTTGGAGGGGAGATGCACTCTGATTTTCTGCACTGCTTTTTCCCCATCTTTGTGGTTTTATCTGCCTTTGGTCTTTGATGATGGTGATGTACTGATGGGTTTTTGGTGTGGGTGTCCTTTCTATTTGTTAGTTTTCCTTCTAACAATCAGGACCCTCAGCTGTAGGTCTGTTGGAGTTTGCTTGAGGTCCACTCCAGACCCTGTTTGCCTGGGTATCAGCAGCGGAGGCTGCAGAAGATAGAATATTGCTGAACAGCGAGTGTTGCTGTCTGATTCTTGCTCTGGAAGCTTCCTCTCAGAGGTGTACCCCACCGTGTGAGGTGTGAGGTGTCTGTCTGCACCTGGTGGGGGATGTCTCCCAGTTAGGTTACTCAGGGGTCAGGGACCCACTTGAGCAGGCAGTCTGTCTGTTCTCAGACCTCAACCTCTGGTGGGAGATCCACTGCTCTCTTCAAAGCTGTCAGACAGGGGCATTTGCCTCTGCCGAAGTTTCTGCTGCTTTCTGTTTAGCTATGCCCTGTCTCCAGAAGAGGAGTCTGCAGAGGCAGGCAGGTGTCCTTGAGCTGTGGTTGGCTCCACCCAATTCGAGGTTCCCAGTACTTACTTAAGCCTCAGCAATGGCGGGTACCCCTCCCCCAGCCTCACTGCCAGCTTGCAGTTAGATCTCAGACTGCTGTGCTAGCAATGAGGGAGGCTCCATGGGCATGGGATCTTCTGGGCCAGGTGTGGGATATAATGTCCTGGTGTGCCGTTTGCTAAGACCCTCGGTAAAGCGCGGTATTAGGGTGGGATTTATCTGATTTTCCAGGTGTTGTGTGTCTCAATTTCCTTTGGCTAGGAAAAGGAATTCCCTTCCCCCTTGCACTTCCCAGGTGAGGCGATGCCTCGCCCTGCCTCAGCTGTCACTGCTCGGGCTGCACCTGTGGACCAGTGCCAACTGTCCGACATGCCCCAGTGAGATGAACCCGGTACTTCAGTTGAAAATGCAGAAATCACTCATCTTCTGTGTTGCTCACACTGGGAGCTGGAGGCTCCAATATTTTTAATTGTAATGTTTTTGTAATATCTTGAGACTCAAGCATTCTGTCTTAGCTCTTCTCTTAAAGGCATCTCAGCATAGTAAATGCCCATTTTCTACACAATATTACAGACAATAGCTGAAATAAGTAACTCTCTAAGCACTTTTTGCTTATGATAAACCTTCTTTTAGTTTGATTTAGCTTTCTAAGCATTTCCCAACTTTTACTTTTTTTTTGTTCTATGATGCTATTACGTAAGAAAGTCTAATGATTGTTCTCTAAGTCATTTAGAATCATAGAAACCACTGGACCCATCTCATTTAGCTGATCTTGCACTATTCCCAATATGAACAAACTACTTAAAACCTGACTCACCCATCTAGACTCACAACACAGACTGTGAGGAAGGTGTGCATGGAGGACATGGTGGAAGACTCTTGTAGATACCATGCCACATGTAAAATCGACCCAGTCTCATGAAAATAGGGTGTTATTAAACATGTATTAAACATGTGTGCCATATCTCAAGAATATCCAAAGAGTTTCTTGACTTCTCACCATTAGGAACACTCGTGATAAATAGACACTGAAAAATAAAAGTTACGGGCAACTTTAAAACAGAGATGAAGGTGATTAAAAAGAAAGTCATAGAAATAGAGTACAAAGAAGGCCAAATTACTAAATGAAATATGAATATGCTAACATATAACAGAAGGAACTAAACACTGTGTCCCAGAATAATCTGGTACAGAATAGACAACACTGAGTTTTGCCTTGTCAAATTTACCTTACTTCAAGGGTAATAACTCTTCTGGACATTTAAAAAAAATAAAGTTTCTAAATTGGAGAGGGACAGAATTTAGAAAATCTGGGTGGTCTCAAACTTTTCCATGACAATATTCAAGGATAGAATATTGTTTTAAAAATGGCTATAACATTATACAGAAAAAAAAATAGTATGACCCAATAGTCTTAAACTGAACTAAATTCTTCTTCAAGTACAAAGGCAAGAGACATATCATGATTTGGGGAATATAATACTTTTGAATTTTTCATGAAAAACATTCTGATTTACAGAATCTAGACAATTAAGAAATGAATCAAAATATAGAGTTCAGAAATAATAAAGCCCCAGTAGGAAATAACTAAGGCTACATACCAGCTATAAATACAAAAGAAAATACAACATTATAAGACCTAAAATGTTAGGAAACACGACATGTCTAGCTGCAATTAGGAGGTTATGAGTGTGCTGAGGACACTGGGGGAATGTTAACTGCACCAACTTTCTGATTTTTATTAAGAAATAAAGGTTTGGTGTAAAGACATGCATTAAAATCAGTCCCTAGCAGCAAGATCTAAAAGTTATTTTCTAGAGATTATGATACAAAGTACTAAGAAAAAAAAAAAGATATCATTTAGCAGGTAATAAGGCAAACCTCACTGAATTCCAAAAAGTTTCAGTATTGTTAACTCTTTTATTATAGCCCAATAAAACTAGAATTTTCTTTTCAAAAAATAGACACAAAAGAGAAAGAAACTAAACAACTTTGACATTCCACAATTTTGTTATATCACTGTTGATTCAAAAAGGACAACCTAAAATTTAAAGTTGCAGAGTACTTATAAATTAGAAACAATGAAGTCATGTCAGAATTATGAGATATGGTTACAGCAGTTCCTAGTGTAAAGCATAGTATAGATAACACAAGAAAGAATCAAAGTAAGTGAATACAAATAAGAGAAATGCAACCAAATACAACTTCAAAAGGGAAGTAACAGAATTTCATAAAGATAAAAAACAACTTAAAGCAATGACAGACAGAAAAACGTAGGACTAATAAATAAATGTAAGAAATTAGAGACAAAAAGAAATCTATAAATAATTTGTGGATGTATAAGTATAAAAAGAAAGCACAAATGCACAAATGTAAAGTATCAGTGGAGAAATAATTTAAGTAAATGGAAATCAGAGTAATAAAAAATCTTACTCAAGTTTATAAACATTATGTTGAACCTAAATAAGTAGGTTTTTTAGGAAAATGTAAGTTACTGAAATGGGCCCTGGAAGAGACAGAAAAATCTAACCAGGATAACGACCATGGAAGAGTTTAAAATAGTATCAAGAAGCTGTATCTACAACAATACCATGAAGCCTACATAGGCAACTATTTTACAATGTGAAGGAAAAGACTATTCTAGTGATATTTTAACAATCTGATGATATATAAAGTGGAAAGTTTACAAACTCTGTATACAAAACACATGATAGTGATAAAAAAGGTAAAGTCAATCTATTTTTATTGACATGAAATCCTAAAATAATTATAAATAAAATTCAACTATTCTTTATAGCAATAAAAATGACATAATAAACAGAAAATAATGAAGTATAAAAAGGGACATGCCAAATTAAAACAGAATCTTTAAACAGTGATTTTTTTGATATGTAAATAATCATTGTAAATCAATAATAAAAAGACTTCTCCCCTTACACCCAAAAAAACTGATCAAATGAGGGGAATAGGCATTCACAAAAAAAAAAAAAAAAAAAAAAAAAAAAAAAAAAAACAGGCAAAAAGGTCAGAAGCGTATTTAAATAATGATACTTATGAAGAAGAAAATGCAACCTAAAATGTGAACACATTTCTCACTTTCAATAAATTAACACTTCGACAACCCAGTGTGGATGGGAGCATGAGACAGCATGTTCATCACTACATATTTTGACAGTATACCTGAAGTACCATTGGCAATAGTTGACTAAATTAAAATGCATATGCAATTAAAATATATATTCCATATATTTACTTCTATATGTATACACATTGTATGCATAAAAAATTTCACAATAGTATTACATTTAAATTGAGATCAAAATAAATTTTTTTTATTATACTTTAAGTTCTAGGGTACATGTGCACAATGTGCAGGTTTGTTACATATGTATACATGAGCCATGTTGGTGTGCTGCACCCATTAACTCGTCATTTACATTAGGTATATCTCCTAATGCTATCCCTCCCCGCTACCCCTTACCCACAATAGGACCCAGTGTGTGATGTTCCCCTTCCTGTGTCCAAGTGATCTCATTGTTCAATTCCCACCTATGAGTGAGAACACATGGTATTTGGTTTTTCTGTTCTTGTGATAGTTTGCTGAGAATGATGGTTTCCAGCTGCATCCATGTCCCTAGAAAGGACACAAACTCATCCTTTTTCGTGGCTGCATAGTATTCCATGGTGCATATGTGCCACATTTTCTTAATCCAGTATGTCACTGATGGACATTTGGGTTGATTCCAAGTCTTTGCTATTGTGAATAATGCTGCAATAAACATACGTGTGCATGTGTCTTTATAGCAGCACGACTTATAATCCTTTGGGTATATCCCCAGTAATGGGATGGCTGGGTCAAATGGTATTTCTAGTTCTAGATCCTTGAGGAATCGCCGCACTGTTTTCCACAATGGCTGAACTAGTTTACACTTCCTCCAACAGTGTAAAAGTGTTCCTATTTCTCCACATCCTCTCCAGCATCTGTTGTTTCCTGACTTTTTACTGATTGCCATTCTAACTGATGTGAGATGGTATCTCATTGTGGTTTTGATTTGCATTTCTCTGATGGTGAGTGATGATGAGCATTTTTTCATGTGTCTGTTGGCTGTATGAATGTCTTCTTTTGAGAAGTGTCTGTTCATATCCTTTGCCCACTTTTTGATGGGGTTGTTTTTTTCTTGCAGATTTGATTGAATTCTTTATAGGTTCTGGATATTAGCCCTTTGTCAGATGAGTAGATTGCAGAAATGTTCTCCCATTCTGTAGGTTGCCTGTTCACTCTGATGGTAGTTTCTTTTGCTGTGCAGAAGCTCTTTAGTTTAATTAGATCCCATTTTTCAATTTTGGCTTTTGTTGCCGTTGCTTTTGATGTTTTAGACATGAAGTCCTTGCCCATGCCTATGTCCTGAATGGTATTACCCAGGTTTTCTTCTAGGGTTTTTATGGTTTTAGTTCTAACATTTAAGTCTCTAATCCATCTTGAATTAATTTTTGTATAAGGAGTAAGGAAGGGATCCAGTTTCAGCTTTCTACTTATGGCTAGCCAATTTTCTCAGCACCATTTATTAAATAGGGAATCCTTTCCACATTTTTTGTTTTTGTCAGGTTTGTTGAAGGTCAGATGGCTGTAAATGTGTGGTATTATTTCTGAGGGCTCTGTTCTGTTCCATTGGTCTATCTCTCTGTTTTGGTACCAGTACCATGCTGTTTTGGTTACTGTAGCCTTGTAGTATAGTTTGAAGTCAGGTAGCGTGAGGCCTCCAACTTTGTTCTTTTGGCTTAGGATTCTCTTGGCATTGTGGGCTCTTATTGGGTTCCATATGAACTTTAAAGCAGTTTTATCCAATTCTGTGAAGAAAGTCATTGGTAGCTTAATGGGGATGGCATTGAATCTATAAATTACCTTGGGCAGTATGGCCATTTTCACAATATTGATTCTTCCTATCCATGAGCATGGTATGTTCTTCCATTTGTTTGTGTCCTCTTTTATTTCACTGAGCAGTGATTTGTAGTTCTCCTTGAAGAGGTCCTTTACATCCCTTGTAAGTTGGATTCCTAGGTATTTTATTCTCTTTGAAGCTATTGTGAATGGGATATTCATTCATGATTTGGCTCTCTGTCTGTTACTGGTGTATAAGAAAGCTTGTGATTTTTGCACATTGATTTTGTATCCTGAGACTTTCTGAAGTTGCTTATCAGCTGAAGAGATTTTGGGCTGAGACAATGGGGTTTTCTAAATATACAATCATGTCATCTGCAAACAGGGACAATTTGACTTCTTCTTTTCCTAACTGAATACCCTTGACTTCTTTCTTTTGCCTGATTGCCCTAGCCAGAACTTCCAACACTATGTTGAATAGGAGTGGTGAGAGAGGGCATCCCTGTCTTGTGCCAGTTTTCAAAGGGAATGCTTCCAGTTTTTGCCCATTCAGTATGATATCGGCTGTGGGTTTGTCATAATAGCTCTTATTATTTTGAGATATGTTCCATCAATACCGAATTTATTGAGAGTTTTTAGTATGAAGGGCTGTTGAATTTTGTCAAAGGCCTTTTCTGCATCTACTGAGATAATCATGTGGTTTTTGTCTTTGGTTCTGTTTATATGCTGGATTACATTTATTGATTTGCATATATTGAACCAGCCGTACCTCCCAGGGATGAAGCTCACTTGATCATGCTGGATAAGCTTTTTGATATGCTGCTGGATTCGGTTTGCCAGTATTTTATTGAAGATTTTTGCATCGATGTTCATCAGGGATATTGGTCTAAAATTCTCTTTCTTTGTTGTATCTGTGTCAGGCTTTGGTATCAGGATGATGTTGGCCTTGTAAAATGAGTTGGGGAGGATTCCCTCTTTTTCTATTAATTGGAATAGTTTCAGAAGGAATGATACCAACTCCTCCTTGTACCTCTGGTAGAATTTGGCTGTGAATCCGTCTGGTCCTGGACTTTTTTTGGTTGGTAGGCTATTAATTATTGCCTCAATTTCAGAGCCTGCTGTTGGTCTATTCAAGGATTCAATTTCTTCCTGGTTTAGTCTTGGGAGAGTGTAAATGTCCAGGAAATTATCCATTTCTTCTAGGTTTTCTAGTTTATTTGCATAGAGGTGTTTATAGTATTCTCTGATGGTAGTTTGTATTTCTGTGGGGTCGGTGGTGATATCCCCTTTATCATTTTTTATTGCGTAGATTTGATTCTTCTCTCTTTTTTTCTTTATTAGTCTTGCTAGCAGTCTATCAATTTTGTTGATCTTTTCAACAAACTAGCTCCTGGATTCATTTGTTTTTTTAGAGGGTTTTTTGTGTTGCTACCTCCTTGAGTTCTGGTCTGATCTTAGTTATTTCTTGCCTTCTGCTAGCTTTCGAATGTGTTTGCTCTTGCTTCTCTAGTTCTTTTCATTGTGATGCTAAGGTGTCAATTTTAGATCTTTCCTGCTTTCTCTTGTGGGCATTTAGTGCTATAAATTTCCCTCTATACACTGTTTTAAATGTGTCCCAGAGATTCTGGTATGTTGTATCTTTGTTCTCATTGGTTTCAAAGAACATCTTTATATCTGCCTTCATTTCATTATGTACCCAGTAGTCATTCAGGAGCAGGTTGTTCAGTTTCCATGTAGTTGAGCAGTTTTGATTGAGTTTCTTAGTCCTGAGATCTAGTTTGATTGTACTGTGGTCTGAGAGACAGTTTGTTATAATTTCTGTTGTTTTACATTTGCTGAGGAGTGCTTTACTTCCAACTTTGTGGTCAATTTTGTAATAAGTGTGATGTGGTGCTGAGAAGAATGTATATTCTGTTGATTTTGGGTGGAGAGTTCTGTAGATGTCTATTAGGTCCACTTGGTGCAGAGTTGTCTATTAGTCCACTTGGTGCAGAGTTGAGTTCAATTCCTGGATATCCTTGTTGACTTTCTGTCTTGTTGATCTGTCTAATGTCGACAGTGTGGTGTTGAAGTCTCCCATTATTATTGTATGAGAGTCTAAGTCTCTTTGTAAGTCTCTAAGGACTTGCTTTTGAATCTGGGTGCTCCAGTATTGGGTGCATATATACTTAGGATAGTTAGCTCTTCCTGATGAATTGATCCCTTTACCATTATGTAATGGCCTTCTTTGTCTCTTGATCTTTGATGGTTTAAAGTCTGTTTTATCAGAGACTAGGATTGCAACCCCTGCTTTTTTTTGTTTTCCATTTGCTTGGTAGATCTTCTTCCATCCCTTTATTTTGAGCCTATGTGTGTCTCTGCATGATGGGTCTCCTGAATATAGCCAACTGATGGGTCTTGACTCTTTATCCAATTTGCCAGTCTGTGTCTTTTAATTGAACCATTTAGTCCATTTACATTTAAGGTTAATATTGTTATGTGTGAACTTGATCCTGCCATTATGATATTAGCTGGTTATTTTGCTCACTAGTTGATGCAGTTTCTTCCTAGCATCGATGGACTTTACATTTTGACATGTTTTTGCAATGACTGATACCTGTTGTTCCTTTCCATGTTTAGTGCTTCCTTCAGGATCTCTTGTAAGGCAGGCCTGGTGGTGACAAAATCTCTAAGCATTTGCTTGTCTGTAAAGGATTTTATTTTTCCTTCACTTATGAAACTTAGTTTGGCTGGATATGAAATTCTGGGTTAAAATTTCTTTTCTTTAAGAATGTTGAATATTGTACCCCACTCTCTTCTGGCTTGTAGAGTTTCTGCTGAGAGTTCTGCTGTTAGTCTGATGGGCTTCCCTTTGTGGGTAACCCGATCTTTCTCTCTGGCTGCCCTTAACATTTTTTCCTTCATTTCAACTTTGGTGAATCTGACAATTATGTGTCTTGGGGTTGCTCTTCTCGAGGACTATCTTTGTGGCCTTCTCTGTATTTCCTGAATTTGAATGTTGGCCTGTCTTACTAGGGGATGTTCTCCTGGATGATATCCTGCAGAGTGTTTTCCCACTTGATTCCATTTTCCTCATCACTTTCAGGCACACCAATCAGACGTAGATTTGGTGTCTTCACATAATCCCATATTTCTTGGAAGCTTTGTTCATTTCTTTTTCCTCTTTTTTCTCTACACTTCTCTTCTTGCTTCATTTCATTCATTTGATCTTCAATCACTGATACTCTTTCTTCCAGTTGATCAAGTCGGTTATGAAGCTTGTGCATTTGTCATGTAGTTCTCATGTTATGGTTTTCATCTCTATCAGTTCTTTTAAGGACTTCTCTACATTGGTTATTCTAGTTAGCCATTCATCAAATCTTTTCTCAAAGTTTTTAGTTTCTTTGCGCTGGTTATGTAGTTTCTCCTTTAGCTCTGAGAAGTTTGATTGACTGAAGTCTTCTTCTCTCAACTCATCAAAGTCATTCTCCGTCCAGCTTTGTTCCGTTGCTGTGGTGGGCTTTGTTTACCTACTAAGCCTCAGCAGTGGTGGGTGCCCCTCCCCCAGCCTTGCTGCTGCCTTGCAGTTAGATCTCAGATTGCTGTGCTAGCAATGAGGGAGGCTCCGTGGGGGTGGGACCCTGTGGACCAGGTGTGGGATATAATCTCCTGGTGTGCTGATTGCTAAGACCCTTGGTAAAGTGCAGTATTAGGGTGGGCATTACCCGATTTTCCAGGTGTTGTGTGTCTCAATTTCCTTTGGCTAGGAAAAGGAATTCCCTTCCCCCTTGCACTTCCCAGGTGAGGCGATGCCTCGCCCTGCTTCAGCTCTTGTTGGTCGGTCTGCACCTGCGGACCAGCACCAAATGTCAGACACGCCCCAGTGAGATGAACCCGGTACCTCAGTTGAAAATGCAGAAATCACCAGTCTTCTGTGTCGCTCACACTGGGAGCTGGAGGCTGAGCTGTTCCTATTCAGCCATCTTGGGCGCGCCCCCCTCGTATCATTACTATTAACTTTGGTGCACATAAACTTCAGATTCCTTCAGGGGTTGCCTCACATTATAGTGCTTAATGAGTGGAGCCTGGAAGCTATGGGGTTTTTCATTGTCTTCCAACTCCATCCTCATGTTTAGATGTTTTTATACAACTGTGCAATAGAGGAGTCAGAAAACTTTTTCTGTAAGATACTAAATGATGTGGCTTTTTAGGCTGCATATGGTCTCCGACCCATATTTTTCCTTAGTTTTATTCTACAATCCTTTAAGACTGTAAATACCATTTCTTAGTTCACAAGCATTACAGAAACAGTCTGCTGAGTGGAATTGGCCCACAGGCTGTTGTTTGCCAACTGCTTCTCTTGCTCTGTCTCCCTGGGTAGACTATTTCAGTGCCAGCCTCATGGTGGAGCTAGGTAGGTCCCCTGTTTCTTTGTTCTAGTTTTAATATTAGGAAGGTTCTTTGAATGTGGGCATTTGGGGGTGGGGCTTTCTCATTTTTCTTGCCCCTTTGTCCTCAAAGCAACCAAATTCTACCTTACATCTCTTGAGGTTCTAGAGCAGGAGGGAATTGTCATTTCTTCCCTTAGCATCACAAGGAGTCTGCTTTCTATTGTTGCAGTATTATTGGCCCACGAGGTTTTCTTGTTTCTCTCCTGGAAACAAAATGCTTTCATTGGAAGCAATAGATGTTCTCTTGATTTCTGATGGCATGAAGTAGAGCTTTCTATCCCTCTTCAAGAGGCAGAGGGGTTTTGTATCTATCCATCCCACAGTAACCCTGGGGACAATAAGGTTTTCCACCCCTTTCCCAGAGGTGTAAGTCTTTCACTTAGAAGATGACAGTCCTGTAACAATAACTACCTCAAAGCAAGCACTAGCTTTCTGTATGCCTGAGCCACTGAGGGGTTTGCAGCAGCCTCCAGCTCTGCCTCTTTCTTGACAGCACTCGGCAGGGTTCATGAAGCAGAGCCTTGGAGTGAATGTGTCTTTGGCCTTCTAGGTATTCTAAACTGATGCACTATCTTGCACTTTAGCCTTTAAAAATTCATTAATCTTTTAGCTAATATCCTCTCACCTGCCTCTAAAGCAACCACCTTCCCCTCTTCAGTTCTTCCAAAGGAGAAACAGGTCATGCTTCCCATCTCTCCTCAAGAAATCTTTTCCCTCTTTGGAATTCAGTTTCCTTCTTTGTGTTACAATCTCAAGTCTTGGCTGGGTTTCAAACTAGTTATAGTGTCTTAAGTTTTCTGGCACTCTCTCATGTTTAGGGTAGGAACGACTGACTCCTTAGGCTTTCGACATCCTAAGCAGAAGCCCTCATAGTACTTTACTCTTTGGGGAGGAATGGCTCAGTAACTATTTAGTGATAGATGCATTATTTGAGAACTCACAGACTTTAACCCTTGTTCCTTTACAATAGTGTATTTCATATTATTTCTTGTTTTGCTGTATATGGATTTTACATACAGTGAGTATGGCCTTTTAAAATATCTAACATCCCACACACCCAGGGAGAATGTCAATTAAACAAAACTCAGTAGTAGAAAAATGTCAGTTCTATTTGTTTTTTGAATAAACAGCTTCTGGAGGAAAGAAGATGACCTGGTAAATTTGTTTAATGGAAATATAATTTTTTTTTTTACTTTTACATGTGCTGATTAGAATAGAGATATTGTTGACTACTCCAATATATTAGTTAGTCATTATTATTTTTTATTATTACTCATTCTTTTTACAAACATTTTGTTTTTATATATGCACTGCCAGACACTCTGAAGCAGGGGTTGTTTTTTTTGGTCCATGGGCCAAATCTGGTTCACAACTTGGTTTTGTACAACTTCCAAGCTAAGAATGTTTTTCACATTTCTTAATGGTTATTTAAAAAATGGAGTTTTGGGACAGAGGCCACCTGTGGCCCAAAAAAACAAAAATATTTACTATTACACCCTTTATAGAAAATATTTCCTACTCCCTATGTCTGGAGGATACAAGGATGGGTAACACATTGTCCCTGTCCTCGAGGCCCTTTCACTCTGGTCAAACAAATCAGCCATACATATAAATAAGTAAAACGTGAATTAGAAAATCACATACCCTATGAAAAATACCAAATAACATTAAATAAAGAAATAGTGACAGCAATAAATACTTTCAGCGAAGGCATTCTGGAAACCGCTTTGCTGGGGATGGTATTTTAATGGGACAGTAAAATATGGGTAGAATTAATATATGCAGGGAACTAAATAAATCAAAGAAGCAATGGATACGTAGGACTTCAAAACAAGAAAACTGATTTTACAACATATGGATGGGAAAATCGTGTGATTCATTTTTCTTTTTTTTTCATCCTCAGTCATTAGCCCTGCTTCAATAAGATTCAGTTTCACTTAAGATTTATTTTAAATATTTTTAGACTTGGTACATAATCTCTCAGAAATTTATAGTTTTGCTGAGGAGACTGATAAAAATAGCTGCAATTTAATCTTTAGGTATACTCCATAAATTGTACTGATGACATGAAACCAAATAGTCATTCTTAAATTAGTGCCTGCATATCCCCTCGTGTTGCACACTTAGGCACCCAACCCATAGAATAATCATGGTGTAGCTACCCACAAAATTAATTTTACTGCAAAACTGGGGCAGAGTCTTTTTCGGTCTTGTGTTGTTGATGTCTTTGAACGGTTTGTCACATATGTACACAAGAATCGACAGAATGTATATTCCGTGTCAGCTAATCTTTTGCTTTTTCATGAAAGTCCAAAGAATAAAAGGTTTTTGTGTGCCGAACAAGAAATCTATTTTTGTGACAACTGAAAACCTAGCATGCCATTTACATCATGAACAGGGAACACTGCTGTGACAAGACCAGACTGGTTACTAGTCACTGGTCCTCAAGGCTAATTCTTGTCTGTCCAAATAAGTTACAACATGCAAATTTGAAAAGAATTCTCACTAGTAACCCTTTTGGGCTTTCCTTTTATTTATAGATTGGTGTGTTAACTGATAAACCACTGTTTGGCATTTTTGTTTTGAATATATACACTCATATACAATCATTGGTTCTTCCTGACACAACCACATTCAATAATATGTTTTACATACTGAGGATGGATTTCATGATCTTAAAAGTGTCTCCCATGCACTTTCCATTTTATATTCTTCTCTGTTCCTAGATTGCATAAAACTTTCATCCTCTATCTTTGGGGAGCTTATAAATTATCCGAGCTGCTAAAAATGGAGGCTGCTGAAAATATATCTACCAGGGAAAATCGATCAGGTGTCTGCAAAGTATCAGAGCAGATACATTCTCTGCTGGATGATGCATTAGTATATTATGCCCGCTGCTGAGGATTAAAAGGGCATACCCCATTCTCAAAGGGCCTTGGATGATCCACAGGAGTTGGTGGACCACCTTGGCAGCTTCTTGGAAATGAACATTGGTGAGTCTCCTAATGCTGCTCCCAAACCTGTTCACATAGTTCTCTGTGGGCTGAATCTTTCCCGTGTTTGACTTCTCATTTTTCCCTCCAGCTCAATCACCCCCAGGCATATGAACTTCAGAGAAAGAGGGAATTTTTACATCTGTCTCTTTTCCTAATTCCATTGACATGGATTTAACACTTGTTTTCTCAAGTCTCCCCTTCTGATTTTCAAAATCCTGTTCTGGATGTTAAAAAAAAAAAACTGAACACCTAGAGGTCTTTTAAAGGCCCATAAAAACATCTCAAGGCAATAGGGATATCTTTTACTAGTCAGCGAAGGCCACATTCAAGTTGGATATAAAATGCACAAAGATAAATATTTCAATCTGTGATTCAAATAACTTCATATGAACACAACTAAATTTAGCTGTAATTTCCATCACAGTAACTGCCACAATATTACAAAATAGCCAAAAATGTTACTTTTTATTATAGTATCACTACTATTGTTTTAAATTATATTTTGTAATGGATGTATAAAATATTGGCTTAGGCCGGGCGCAGTGGCTCACATCTGTAATCCCAGCACTTTGGGAGGCCGAGGCGGGTGGATCACAGTCAGGAGATTGAGACCATTCTGGCTAACACGGTGTAACCCCGTCTCTACTAAAATTACAAAAAATTAGCCGGGCGTGGTGTTGGGTGCCTGTAGTCCCAGCTACTCGGAGGCTGAGGCAGGAGAATGGCATGAACCCGGGAGGTGGAGCTTGCAGTGAGCCAAGATCGCGCCACTGCACTCCAGGCTGGGCGACAGAGCGAGACTCCGTCTCAAAAAATAAATAAATAAATAAATAAATAAATAAATAAATAAATAAAAAGTTGTTTTTTGGCTTAAACCAGAAAGACCTAATGAGAAGCTTTGAAACCTGTGACTGTTAATTTATACAAAATTAGAAAAATAAAATTAGAAAAATCTGAAGGTATTGAGAGTGATCTCAGAAATAGTGTTCCAGAGATTCGTCGTATCTGGAATGTTTAGTACATTTAAACTGCTACCCTATAAATAGTAAGCATCTGCAAAATAAAATACATTTTGATGTCTATGTAAAATACGGGTTTTCACAATGGAGGGATAACAAACCTAATACCTGTGAAACCTTTTGCGAAAAAACATTAGGACAAAATAGTCTGATACTATCACTTTTGCAGCAGCATTTAAAACACAATTAGCAAATTTTGAAGAATAATTACTGGAGACGTTTTTCAAATAAAAAAAAAGTAGAACACTGTGCTAGAGAGAATTCAATCAAAATATAAACAGGGAAATAAAATATCTTTCAAAGTTAACTTCAAGGGCATTTTCAAACTACCGTAAAAGATGAAGCTAATGTAACAGGAGACTATTTGATGGCACTCATGCTATAGGCATGGCTAAATCTATTTTGGATCAAAAAGAGGCAGCCAACCTGAAAAAAAGGAGCCCCTATCAAACTTTGGGAGTGGTAACCCGCATCAAGGACATTGCTCATTCTGAATGACCCAGCAGCCTCTGCATCACTTACCAAGAATACTCACCTCAAACAATATGCCTTCTGATTTCCTCAGTGTGTTCAATGGGGTGGCAAAAATGGAAACTTTTATTTAACAAAAAGTCTGGTGATATGAATAACTTTTTTAAAAAACAATAGGAAGTGACTTTGAAAACTTACTTCACAGATGAACTCTAGCTTCATCTGGAAAATTGCAACCCACCTGTGCAGCAGGGTGCCACAGCATTGTAACTCTGGCTTCAATGATGATTTTCCTCACAGAGAAGGGGAATTAAGACATCCAGCAAAAGGTCAGGCTTTGAATAAGATGAATTAATTCCTTTTTTGGTCCTGCGTGATAAAGAATGTTTAACAAAATTGGCTTATCCAGCCGATACTTTTTCAAGGCTAAATAATGTCAATCAATAATGGCAGGAACTCTCAAGGTTGTTATTGCCTATGACAAGATCATTGCAATTAAAACAAATGCTGGGAGATGAAACAGGAGAATTGCTTGTGGGAATGATGAGGTATTTGAGCATTTTAGTTCAATTAAAAGTAATGATGTTTACAATGTCTTTGTTAAAGATAAGAATAACATCATCATTCATCTTTCTTCACTGAAAAGAGTCCTTTGATGAGTATATGCCAGTGATAGTAAAATGGAACGCCCACCTGTGGAGCCGAGAACTTTCAACCCCATCATATTACTCAAATACACAAACAATTTATAAAATTTCTGACAAATACAATGTGAATATACATTGTCTTGAACCGTCTCTTCGGCAACATTCTTGGCATTTTTATTCAGTGATTATTACAATACAACCTATCCATCAGTAAAAGAAAAGAGCTATGACCTGGCTTTGCATACATACCCATACTTATACTCCTGAAGGTAATGCCAGGATGGATTTCTTGGTCATGGGACCTTCCTCATTTCAGTCCATTTAATTTTTAAAATTCATCAACTCAGTGCAATGTCTTATCCAACAACCAAGAAATACAGAAAACAAATTATCTAAGTGTAAGCAATGGCATTTAAATCCATAAATAATTTACATTAAAGCAAGCACAAATATATTATTGAATAGAATGCAAAATTTGAAAGAATCATTAAGATAAAAAATATGGTAGCTATTATCTTTAAAGAGTCAACCAAAACACCCAGGACATATTTCCCTCTTTAGGGCTACTAGGAAGAAAAACTTGTGAAGTTTGGCATTATTTAACCAATGGTGATGCTTGTGTTTTCCACGTACTTCTAGTAAGCTAGCCACAGAAGTGACCAACACATTCTCAGTCACTCTCCCCTGTGAAAAGTGGTTTTCAAATGAGATGGTGATGTTTAGAAAAATCAATATCAGTTTTTTATCAAATGAAAGATTTAATCATTTTAATCAGCTAGGTTTTCTCCACAAGATGAGACACATCATTTTTAATTCATAAATGAATTGAAGTGATCATCATTTTCAAATGAAATGAAATTAACTAATAACATAAACTTCTTTCAGTGTATTCATGTCTCTGGTTTAACTATTTATTAAATATATATTTAGAAAGAAAAGATATCCTTTAAGGAATCTCACTAAGCATTGGGAAAACTCAGTCTCTTGGTCTAAGATAGCAAAGTTATTTTCTTCAGTGAATTCTGTTTTTTTAAAATTATTATTATACTTTAAGTTCTGGGGTACATGTGCAGAACATGCAGGTTTGTTGCATAGGAATACACGTGCCATGGTGGTTTGCTGCACCCATCAACCCATCACCTACATTAGGTATTTCTCCTAATACTATCCCTCTCCTAGCCCCCCACCCCCCAACAGGCCCCAGTGTGTGATGTTCCCCTCCCTGTGTCCATGTGTTCTCGTTGTTCAGCTCCCACTTATGAGTGAGAACATGCAGTATCTAGTTTTCTGTTCCTGCATTAGTTTGTTGAGAATGATGGTTTTCAGCTTCATCCATGTCCCTGCAAAGCACATGAACTCACCCTTTTTGGTGGCTGCATAGTATTCCATGGTGTATATGTGCCACATTTTCTTTTTCCAGTCTACCATTGATAGGCATTTGAGTTGGTTCCAAGTCTTTGCTATTGGGAATAGTGCTGCAATAAACATACATGTGCATGAAAAAGTTGGAAGTTAAAAGTTAATGAATAAAAGAACAATGTGGATGCATCCCAGTTTTGCTTAAAGCCTAAACATCAGATACAGTTTGGAGAGGAAATTCTAGTTTGTTAACTGCTAAATGTACGAGTTTGACCAACTTACTTAGCCTGTCTGTGTGTCTACCTCCTCATGTATCAGATGATCATAATGTAATCATTGCCACATGGTTGATTTTGTGTGATTATTTTAGATCATGTATGCAAAGTGGTTAGTCCAGTGACTAACACAGATTAAGTATTCCATAAAAGTTAGTATTTTTTAAAGAACCCCAGGATATAATAATGCTGATGTGAGGTTTCAACACAGTAAATGTATTGTTTCTCTCCTCTACACCAGGAAGACCCTTCACAGACAGGTGTGCTCATGGATGTCAAGCCTGGAGAAGAGGTAATAGCACAGTACTGAGGAGCCTACAGTTATCAGTACAGCTAGGAGCAAGTTCATCCCAGAGTCGCAAATGCTCCAAACTGAATTAAGCTTGAGAAATTGGAGATTTCAAAGGAAGACCGAGATTGGTACAATGGAAATGGGTTTCAGGGCACCCTTCAAACCACAAAGAACCTGAGAAAGAAGAAATAACTGAAATATGAAGGCTGAATAAACATTCAAATTAGAAATTATTAGGAAAAGGTACCTATGCAGATGACAGTCTGCAAAATTCAGAATCAGCAGAAGCAAGGGCAGTCCTGCTTCTGGCTTTTCACATCTTTTCTACCATGTGACACATGGGCAATTTGGGTCTATTTAAAGGATCGACAATACAGCAGGCTACTTGGGGTGTGTCCTGGGGGATCTTGCGAAATCCAGAGAAAGAGCAAAATAAGTGATTCGGGTAATATAAAATAAGTCCTATGAAGACCAATTAGAAGTATAATGGCTGTTATGTCTCAATAGAAGGGGAGTAATTATTACTTCAAGCACTTCAATGAAAGTACAGTATTAGAGATTTGACAGCTGATTTTAATGTTCATGGAAGACTCAAAGGACAGAATGCACTTGGATATATTTCTGTTTATAAAAAAAGAAAACCATTTGACAAAGCTTTGTAAAGATCTGCAAAGATGTACTATGGGAACCTTGACTCTGATATCAAGACAGTGGTCAATCATCTTCCTGAGATGGTGTATTATTAATAGTTAGCTAGGGCTTTCATAACAAAATACCATTGGCTGGGTGGCTAAAACAAAAGGAGCATGTATTTCCTGACATTTCTGGAGGCTGGAAGTCTAAGATCAAGGTGTTGGCAGGTCGGGTTTCTCCTGAGAATTCTCCCTGGTGCACAGATATTCCTCTTTTCGCTGTGTGCCTGCATGCCCTTTTCTCTGTGTGTACATTCCTGGTCTTGATTTCTGTGTCCAAATTTCTTCTCATGAGGACATCAGCCAAATTGGATGAAGGCCCACCCTAATGGCTTCATTTTAATTTAACCAAACTCTTTAAAGACCATCTCTAAATAAGATTCCATTCTGAGGTACAGGGGGGTTAAGACTTCAACATATAAATAATGGGAGGACACAGTTTAGCCTATAACAGATGACTTAACTGGTGATGGTAACCATGAGTCACCAAAGACCTCTTGCATTATCCCTGCCCTGTCCTACCCCCAACACACAGGCACATAGCCCGTGTTTTCAAAATTTTAACCCACCAAACCATATGTTTAAAAATCTAATTACTTTGTTTACCAGATTTCAAATTAAGACAGCTGTAACTACATATGAGAGTTGCTTAACATCATGGGGAAAAAAGTGTTTTATGGTGGATAGATGTGTATTTGATCCCACACGAAGAAACTTGACCTTTCAATTCTGAAAGCAAATGCATAATTTTGGTTAGATTTCAAAATACTGAAAATTTCTTATGGATTTCCATATCCACTTTGGAGAGGCTGGGGTGGAAACCACTGCATTAGTTGTTAACCTTTCTAAAAGTGAGTCTCTGGTGAGGTTATTTTCTTCTGTCTTCCAACTTTGTGGTTTTATGATAACACTTAGAGTTGGCCTTTGAAAAATAGCTGGCCCCCTTAGTAGAAGGCTCACAAACGATGTGGCAGACATATACGGCCACCCAGGGGCCTAGTCCCGTACTTCTCATAAAAACACTCTACCCGTTGGTGGACAATTTTTCCCCCAGCATGCATAGTTCAGTGAATTATGAAAAAAAAAAAACATTTTGGTCTCCCTTCTGAAGAGGCAGACACCTCAACTATGCTGAGCTAAGTGGACAGTCTCTTTCTGGAATCTGCATCTTAACCAAAGTAAAAAAAAAAAAAAAAATTACCACATTGGAATGCATTCACCCAAAGAATTGTTGCCTGCTATCAAGAACACCATTTGTTTGGGTGCCTATCATTCTTAAGCTTGGCTTTTTCATCCGTTCATTCAGATCTGGGAGCACTCTCATGACCTAACCATGAAGTTCCCTTTTCTTTAGTTATCTCAAGTTAGTTTCTGTTACCCGAATGAGAAAAAAAAAAAAATCCTAATAATACCAACTACACTAATTTATAAGACTTCAGACAATTAACGTCTGTACATGGCTATCTTACTTCTTTAAATAATCCCTATCATCCATATGCCAACTGAGAGTGGAAATACCATTGCCAAGCAAAAGAATTTTCCCGAATGAGGCATTAGGAGAAATGAGGGGGATTTAACTGTGCAGGGATACTCTTCCTGCAACCGAGAATCAGCTGAACATTTACAACTGCAGTCCTCAGATGTCATTACATAGCCAACTAATTTATGAGAAAAACCTACTTTACTAATATTTGTATGTAAATGTACCTTTTATGTATTTGGAGCCATTTGGTCCTGCATAGCAAGTTCTGGGTCAACAGTTCTCAAACTGTGGTTCCAGGACCAGCAGTATCAGTGTCACTTGGGAACTTGTTTAAAAAGCAAATACTTGGGTACCACTCCCAGACCTACTCTATCAGAAACTCTGCAGGCTGGACCAGCAATCTGTGCTTTAACAAGCCCTCTAGATGCCTCTGATGCTTACTGAAATTTAAGTATCTTTGGGTTAAAGTATTGGACTGGAATGAGATCCCTCACCTCAGTAGCTAACAACTTTTCTCGTGGCTAGAGAATATAAGAAATTCTTAAAGGCATCCCTTTAGGGGTCTTGTCCTAGTTGGACCAAAGCCCTCCTCTTCACTCTACTCCTAGCACTTCTTCATCAGTTGCCTCAAGAAAGAGAGGAATGGTCATTAATGAAAGGCAGGAGGTCTGAAAATAGAGCAGTGCTGTCATTTGTGCAAAGCCTGCAACCTCGTTTCCAACTATTTGATTGTTTTATTTGCCCAGAGGCACTACTTCTCACACATTTGGCTCCTCTCTTTAGAAGGACCCCCCAACTAATCATTTTCATGTGCTTCAATGCACTGCTCTCCCAAGTATTCTTTTTAAATTGAGTGAAAATTAAAACTAATGCATACAGTTCCATAATAACATTTCTTTTAATGAGACCCATCTTCTAATGGAAAGGACTGCCCTACTAAATTAAAAGTACAGAAATATATAAAACACATAATCCAGCACATGAAACCAAAAACCTAATTTATTCATTCATTTCACTAGACAATGTGATGAAGCATAACAGTAACATGAGAAAATGAAATTGTGTTCCCCATCTCCTCCTGCCATTTCCCCTTTTCTACTTAGAAAAGGTCAGCATGAGAAAAACTTGACCTTAAAATCTACTTCCCATAAAACGAAACCAGTGAAAGCAAATATATTCCATGTCCTACTAATCTGCAAATCTAATTGTAAATTTTTAAGAAACCTCTTCATTATATAAAATCTTTTTTTATTTCAAAGGTCTTTAAGATTTAAAAAAATTATTTTTAGCAAGCCCAGGATAATTCCAAGTAATTTCAAAATCGCTATCGCAATAGTACTTTGGTTATAGGTTAAAAAAAACAAGTACATAATCTGCAGTGTTTTATGAGGTTATTAATTTGAATTATGAAATTCTAATTGCCTAGGAGTTTGTCCATAAACCACCACTCTCCTCTAGTAGGATGGAAAAGAACACAAAGTATTCCCACCAGGAAGCTTGGAAGCTTGTCAGAACCTACAAATGTTTCTCAGACTTCATGGTTTCTTTTAGAGCTTTGGATATTTTGCAAAACCTCTGATCAAAAGGTAACCATGACCTCAGAGGTAGGGGGTTATGTGTGCATGTGTGTGTCTGCACGCACGTGCATGTGTGTATTTAGCTTTCTCTTGGCATGGCTATGCACACTGAAATGCTGGAATTGCAAGAGTCCAGACTACGTTAACTCCTCTAATGACTGAGATGTTCTTATTTTATAATGACCGCTAACTAAATGGAGATTATTTGGTATGTGTTTGTGTGTGTGTGTGTGTATTTGTGTGTGTGAGTGTATATGTGTATTAGAAGCTTTTTCTTTTTATGTGTGTAATTAAATTCTCTCATTTTTTCCAGTCACATAATAATGCAAGTATCCCCATATTTATTTCAGACCTTGGTCATTAATACATTAAGACCACAAATCTTGTTTTAAGATAGAATACTTTTCTATGAAGGATATCAGCTCAATTATTTATTCTAGTTAGCTTTTTTCATTTTTAATAAACAACATCTGTTTCCTTAAGTTTTCACGATACGGATAAAAAGCTCTTCATTCCACACATCTCATCATGCAATTGACCTACATGTACACAGAATCAGAAGATTAATGTTGAACTTATTCCCATAAAACAGCATGAGGTCCAACTACAAGCCACACAAAATAAATGTTAGTTGAGTAACATTATAAAAGTAGTAGTGACAGTTTTAAAATGCCTGTACAAAGGAAACTTGTCCACAGCTAAAGCTAAAAGAAAAAAAGAAAAACCTTCAAGAAACAAAACAAATGGAAAAAAAAAGAAATAAGAAAAGAAATAAGAAAACCACTTGAAATGAAACAATGTTATAAACTTCTTATGTAAACACCCTTATTTTCTGTAGTTTGTAACCAGAATCTAGTTCCTAGTGGAATCTTGAAGTACATTGTAAATACTAATTAACAAATTCATACTACCCTCCCTGGGTGGTTAAAAAGAAAAGCGTGTAGTGATCCAGGCAGTTCATGAAATTTAAAGATGAGTACTTGGACTGTAGGATCAGTCATAGCAATGATGTGTGGTAAAGAAAAGTATCTTTATTCAGATCTTTGCACAAGTCAGTGGCTGTACTGGACGAATCACCAGCTTCTAGACATTGAGACCAATCATTCAGCCGCAGTGTTTCTTAATTGACTTTATTTGGTTTTGGTGTTGAAGTAGTTTTCCTCCAATGAGTAGGTGGCTCAGTGAGAATCCCAAAAGAAAACAGCTTCTAAAAGGGCTTTTGGTACTTAGAGGTTTTGGAAAAATGACAAGAAGAAGCATTTTCCTGGAGTAAATATTATTCCTTGGAACAAATCAAGGTATTGACTCTAACAACAACAAAAAAAGTTAACAAAAATTCTGTACAGCAGCAACTGGGATAACTTCTGAGAAATTACTTTCTAGTGACATTAAAACAGTAAATATTCAATCTGATTTATAGCTGTTTTTTCTTTTGACTGAAAATGTGCAATGTATGTGGCCTGAATACATGTTCTTGTCTCAAATATTCTACCACACACATTTCCACCAACTGTGAAGGCAAACACATTTTTACTAATGTTATTGCTTATGAAAATTTTCCTTATAACTTAAAATCCTAACTCTGTGTTTTCTTTTGAACATTCACATTTATAAATGGGCAACTGTTAAACCACTAGCTATTTCTCTTAGAGTTACCATAATAAGGTGATAAAGTAAGTGATCCAACCTTTCAGATACGATGAATTTTCTATTTTCTATTTGGGAATACCATGTCGTAAGAAAAGAATCCTTAAGAATGAGAAAATTTTAAGAATCATTCTCAGATGTCACGGTCTCTCCTTACCATTTCTCCAATAAGGTTGTTTCAAGTTGTCTGAAGTTGTCTTTCATACAAAAAAGCAACTTAGGTAAAACTTGTCTGATCTTGTATTTTTAAAACCACTGGCAACATGCATTCCTCATTTAGCTGGACTTGGGGATTCACCCAAATGGAATAAAAATACACCAGCCTATTCTCCTAGTGTTATAGATATAATTTGGCTAGAACACTTCCTTAGAAGTAAGACATCATTCTCAAAAATCATTTTATATGGTATTTAGAACACTTTATATGGGACATAAGGTGTTTTATGAGTAAGTCTCACGCCAGATGCGGAAGGTGAATCCCAGAGGAGGTGAGCAAATCTCTGTCTCCGATTCAGGAGCAGAGTCCACGTCAAACTGTTTTCTACTCAAGCAGAGCCTCAAAGGGTTTTTCAAATCCCAGTGGCACCTATTAGCTGCCAGGAGTCTGTCAGGTGTGTGAATGTAAGTTTCTGCCAACACTGGTACCTCCTATAGCCTGATGCTGCTAGGTTCCCTGATGGGGGCCTGCGATCAGGTTTGAGTGCCCTGTAACAATGGCATTTAATGAGCCATTCACCCAAATAATACCAACTGTTATAAGGGAAAGAAGCATGGGAGGGTTAGGCTGTGTGAGACAACCTCGAATTTCAATTCTGACTGTG
Organism: Macaca nemestrina; assembly: GCF_043159975.1. Lineage (NCBI taxonomy): Eukaryota > Metazoa > Chordata > Mammalia > Primates > Cercopithecidae > Macaca > Macaca nemestrina. Next base: position 17,199,741 of record NC_092138.1, on the reverse strand, counting down.
CTATGTGTTGATTGTATGACTCTAGGGTGCTGCTAAATTTTTCTAAGTATCACACATTTTGAGTAAAATGATTGTGCTGGTCAATCTGCTATGTCTCAGATCCTAATTCACCTCACTACTTTCTGCTTTGTGTGACTGAAGCTGGGACTCTATCCACTACATTTCTTTGGTGCTCGCTGGCTTCTTGTTAGGTTATTCAGAAGAAGGGAATGGGGAGGCCTTCCTTCTTCTCTTTTTCTTTCAGTTCTCAGTGACTCACCTGCCATGAGTCTTCCCATAGCAGGGGAAATGTTGGACCCAATTTTTTGTTGTTGTTGTTGTTTGTTTGTTTTTGAGACATAGTCTCCCTCTGTTGCCCAGGCTGGAGTGCAGTGGCGCAATCTCAGCTCACTGCTACCTCTACCTCCCGGGTCCTGGTTCAAGCAATTCTCCTGCCTCAGCCTCCTGAGTAGCTGGGATTACAGGTAACATGCCACCATGCTCAGCTAATTTTTGTATTTTTAGTAGAGACAGCGTTTCACCATGTTGGCCAGGCTGGTCTTGAACTCCTGACCTTGTGATCCACCCACCTCAGCCTCCCAAAATGCAGGGATCACAGGCATGAGACACCATGCCCAGCAGCCCCAGTTTTTACTGTCCTATTGGCACTCACAAAATAAGGCTCACAGTCTCATAGAGGTATCAGCAGCAGACACGCAGTGACTCCTCCGCCTAAGTTCCAACTTCTTGGCACCCATTGATTGACATTCTACATTCTGATATTTTTAATTACTTTCCTTTATTCCTCCAGTATTAGGGGTTGTAGTGACTTTCTTGATTACTTCCATCTTCCTTTTTCCTCATTCAGCAAACCAACACCTGTGTACCAATAGCCTATACTAAATTCTTTCCATTGGATTACCCAGTGTGGTTTCCATTTCCCTGACTGGTTCCTGACAGATACAATATAAGATAGAACTACTTAGTTAATCTTTTATGTGGATTAAATGAGATACGGTATGTCAAATGCCTGTTACAAGGTTTGACATATAAAATAAATTATATATCTCATCCTCTTGTAACATTATCTCATATTATTCAAAAGTTATCATCATACCCATATCATTATTCATGCCATATCCATTTTTATTTTACACTTCAACCTATCAAAACTCCTGTCTCCATTTGTAAAAGCTAATCTCATTGGCACAATTCCCCTCTGCCAATATATTAAGTTTCTGCAAGTTGTGGCCTTAGATATAAAGTATTTGAATTGACAGAAGAACCCTGGTTTTCTAACTCTCAGCTGCTTTCAATAAGGTATGGAATCATAGAAGACATTTTTAACGACAAGCTCCCTGACGCACTTTTAAAATATTATTATTATTTTAGTGTTTGTGAAATTGTACCACTAGAGTTATCTTTGCATATTGGAATAAAAAGCTTTGTTGCTCAGTCTCAGTAGCCACATGACAGGACCATAATGTGTCATCAGAAGATCTTCCAGTTCTTCTCCTTAATCATCTATTTTCAGTAAGAATTAGTAAGCCATTTTTATCCATAATCAGCCCTTACTGTCTTTAATATCAAAGTGAATATTCTTTATTTTCTCATCCCCTTCTAATATTATCTGATATTATTCAAAAGTTATAATCATGCCCACATCATTATTCATGCAATATGCATTTTATTTCACACCTAAATCTACCAAAACTCAGTTGAGAAAACTTTCTCCAAGTTTACGAGACTATCTCTAATGAATAGGAATTCATGAGAGATACCTATTATAGCTTCTTGCAATATAGTAATTAATTGTTCTCAAACTAGAAATTTTGTCAGCTCACATAGTTAAAATATCCTAACTTTATTGCATAGAATATGTTTTTTATCATGACTTGTGACTGCCTAGAGAACCTGACATAAATATTTGCTGTCTGATTTGCCAACCTTTAATATTTTTATAATGGGATACATCATCTGAGACTTCCATTTTTTTCTGAAGGCAAGACCGAAATGCCAAAATAAGTACATACATAGTATATTTCTTGAAATTTATCAATGTAGATGGTTAAAATAAACGTTTTAAGATCTTTTCTAATTACAGATTCAGTGAAGAGAACTAACCTTTGAAATAATGCTAGGGACAATATGCCATACTTTTTCTTTCTTTGCCCTATAGCTAACTGCCCCTCCATAGATGTATTAAGACATGTGTAAAGAAGCACAATCCTAATGAAACAACTAGATTTTTAAGTAGAAAAATAGAAATATTTGATCTTGCATTGTTTTATTCATGAAATCAATAGTATGTGCAAGTTGAAAAATTCCCAATATGCTGGCACAGAAATTAAATTTGTGAAATGAGGAGTCAATCTCTTTGCTTTTCAATTCTCCATCATTATGATGATAAACTCAGTGGATGACATAAGTTATTGCCTTAGAACAACTAATGAATCCAGAAATGGCTACTCACTTTGAAATATGTGCAGATAACAATAACGACAGAGCAGGAATCACCTGATCCTGAAATTAACAAACTCAGCATGAAAAAAAAAAACCAACTTAATCATCTCATGACTAATCCCTTGAGTGAATCAATTATTTAACAATATTATCTTTCCTATGCCAATGACCCCTCTATGTGTCTGAACAACTTGAAGGCGTAAGAAGGATAAAGAAATCAATGAAAACATACAGTCTACATTCAGTTTGACTTTCAGGACACCTGCAAAGTCATGAATGTGATAAAGATTTATGATAACTTCCTCACTGTCTCCCCCTATAGTATGCATCCTTTATTCCTAATCCATAGGTAGGTAATAAAATTAGAGAGTTATGATGATAGGGACTTAAAAGCCAAGTGTTTCTTACAAGGCAGGGGATAAAATGAGATTGAAACTCTGATAATACTCTCTATTCATTTGAAAGGATACATTTTTCATCTTCTCAAAATGTGCCTATAACTCTAGTACTATGCTTAGAATAAAATTTCCTAGCAATTCTTTACTTCTTTTCTCCAAAATAAGGAAACAATGCTTTCAAAGAAAAATCCTATCTTCTCATAACAATCATGATTCCAGTAAATAAAAACATGTATGTGCAAACAAAGCAATGAACCAGAAAAGGGTACTTGTAGTTTCATTCTCACAAATATCTTCAAGTGTGCTTCTAGAATCAACAAAATTTAAAGGGACAGGTGAAGAATAAGCTTTGTTGGCTGAGACTTTAAAAAGTATGCACTAATGGTTTAGAGTAAAAATATGTATATATATCGATCAACTTAGATTTATTTAAAAACCGGAAAACGTAAGTTTGTAAAATTGTATGTGAAGATTTGGTAACATGAATGTCTTCTGAGCAGTAAACCACATTTGTAGGAAAGAAATGACTTGAAATTTCAAAATATTTGCATGCTGTTAGAAATTCATAAGTCTCTAAATTTAAGTTAGTTTTAAAACTTGGCTTGTGTGAGTCTCCTAATTCTTTGAAAACTAAAAAAGAATGTAAAGCAAGTAAATTTCAGAGGTTTCTTTTCCCTTGGAACAAACTGATGGTTCTATAAATTGCTTTCAACTGATTTTACCACTCCTAATACTTAAACTAAATGCTAATCGTTCTGATATATTCTTGTTCATGTGTATTAGTTTTCTATTGCTGATGTAACACATCACCACAAACTTAGTAGATTCAAATACTGTAAATTTTTAATCTTTTGCTTCTGGAGGTCATAAGTCTAATTGGTTCTATGAGACTAAAATCAAAGTGTCAGCAAGGCCAGGCTTCCTATGGAAGCTCTAGAGAATTATCTGTTTTCATGCCTTTTCCAGTTTGTAGGAACTGATTACCTTCCTTAGCTCATGGCCCCCGTTTACTACAGCTTCAAATGAGACAACACCAGGTTGAGTCCTTCTTAGATCACATCAGTTTAAACCTCCTCCTAGTCATATTTCCTTCTGACTCTCCTACACATCCTTCCTTCTCTTCAAAGGACCTTTGTGATTAGAGTGGGCCCTTCTGAAGAATCCAAGGTAATCTCATCTCAAGGTGCTTAAGATAATCACATCTACAATGATCTCCTTTTCCATGTCAGGTAACACATTCACAGGTTTCAGGGACTATACTTTGCTCTCCACTTTTGGAGAAATCCTTGGAAGATACTCATTTCATTTAGCATATGATGTAGAGGCACACAATACTCCTCACAGTCAGAACACTTGAGCATGTAATAATATCCCAAACATTTTTAAAATTACGTTTATGTTGTTTTACTTGGTAAATGAGATTTTTGCATATGTGGTTGAGATAGGAAGATTACCTAGGTGGGTAATTGCAAGAATATTTGTAAGATAAAGAGGTAGGTATGAAATAGAGTCAGAGAAGGAGATGTGATGACGGAAGCAGAAGTCAGAGCGATGTGATTTCTGGCTTGGAAGCTGGAAGGAGGCTGTGAGCCATGGAATATGGGCAGGCTTTAGCAGATGGAAAGGCATGGAACTTGACTCTCCCCTAGAGATAATTATTTAACTCTGCTACTGAATCTAAAAAAGGTCTTATCTATCATCCCTGTGACTGTCAAGAGAATAGATCCTCCATACTCTCTCATACACAGGTTTTGTTTTCTCTTTCCCGTTAAGCAGTTTTCCTGTTGCTTGCTTAAGTGGTTTTTTTCCGGATAGAGGAGGAACTATTACGTGTTATTTTGTAAATACATACCCTAAATAAACATATGTGTGTACAAATACTGTGTCATTACATACATTCTGATGATTTCTAATTTGTTGATTGTATCACACACTGTGGTTTAGTGTCAAGCATCCAATCATTTGACTGGTCTTTCATAACGTTCTTCTCAGTGTATACATTCACCAACTTGTCATACTTCTTGAATTATATTTGTTTCCTTCAGTAGTCAACATGTTTCTAATTTATCTTAAGAATCCCTTCAAGCCATTCTAGCCTCAAATGAAAAAGTATAATCATTACCTCATTTTCTTCTGCAAACAGATATGCAGCAGCATTTTTTTCCCCATATTTCTAGAATACTCCCAGAGTTGCAGTTCATGATCATATAAGTTGTACTTCACACAGCTCCAGGGGCACTGTTTACCTCAGAGTCATCATATAATAGATTGGCATATTACTGATTGCTGCAATTTGAAGGTGGTAACTAAGTACCTTAAGAACGGTCAACTGTTCCTATATTGCACGAAGGTGGCATTCTGGCCAGTGAGTGCTACTTAAAATTTGATATCAAAAACTTATAATTTGATAAGAATGACCAAATTTTTGCCCTTAGATCTGATGGAATAGCAAGGATCAAGCTTACTTTTCTGGAGTAAATAACCAGACAACTGGACTAAATATATTTATCAATTAGTTTCAGGCATTGAACAACAGAACAGAACAGTGAAAGAAAAACAAGGCCAGCTACATGTTCACTACAGTTTTCTGCGTAGTTAAAATTTCTGAATCACAGGCACAGAAAGGAGCCCAAATAAAACTTCAAAGACTTTCCGAGTTGAGGATATAGAAACCAAAGAGTGGAGAGACAGTGGGTGCATGGCAGAGCTCCAGAAAGGAGGAAGGTATGAAGAGAAAAAGCTCCTGAAATATGCTTGGGGTACCCTTTGCATTTGTGCAGAGAACTAATCAGTGCATGCATAGAGTTCAAGTCCATGGGACTGACAGAGGATAACTAGGAATATGCAACCTGAACAATACCCAGAGTTGAAACAAAGAGGAAAGATATATGCATTCTGGCTGCTGAGAGTCCCTGGTGATAGCTCATGGAGCCGTGCCTTAGTAGTCAAGCTAAAGTACATCAGGAATGAAGGCTATCGTATGCCAATCATAATAACGCTTAAAAGGAGGCCTTAAAAGATCACACTGATCTACAAGTAACTCAAACTGCTTCCGACAGGAAAGTACAGCACTTTTTAAAGGAAAACAACAACAATACAACTGCTCACATTCCCAGCATTAAAAAAAATTACTAGACATGCCAAGATGCATGAAAATGGGAAGCATAATCAGGAGTAAAGTAGACAATAGGAACAAAATCAGAACGGTGAAGGCTCTTGAAACTAGAAGACAAAAATGTGATTAGAGTTCATAAAACTATGTTTAACTATTTTGAAAGTGAGTATCATAAACGATTTAGTGTTAAAAGCAACAGCAAAGTGCAAAAGAGTCTCCACAGTATACTATGCTTCATGTGGAAAACGATAGGATTTAAGGAAATATGCATGTATGATCTTCTGTGCAAAATAAATACAGGGAAATGAAATCCAGAAACAAGGGATTGTTTACCTACAGAGAGTAGGTGTGAATGGGATGGAAAGAATGGGATAACAGAAACCTAATATCACAAAAGAGGAAAGAATGACATTTTGCAGAGCATTTTTTGAATTCTGATTCTTAGAGCTATAATAATATTTCACATGCCTTCAAACAAATAAGTAATTAAAATTTACCAGGATGTGGGGGAATGGAATACAAACAGTAACAAATGAACTCAACTCTTTTACAAATGATAGTTACAACCACACAGATAGAATTGGGGCAGAAAAGAGCTAAACAAAGTAACTTAAAACAAAAAAAGCAACAGTTTTTGACAGTATCCTCAAGGCTAAAGACAAAAAGAACTATGCACAAATATTTTACTGTAGTTTACAAATGTGTTTTCACAAGGGTATGAGTTTGCAAATATGAAATTACTTTATGTGTATGCTAGGATTGAACAAAATGTAAATACACTGTGGATAATGAGAGCCAGGTTTTCCACCATCAGAGCATGGAGTTACAAATAAGGGAAAGAGAAAGGCTATAATGCATCCTGTAGAGTTGGATTGGAATCAAAAGTATTATATGAAATCATTGTTTTTAGTATACATACAGATGGATAATTGTAGAAATAAATATAGATGTGTATAAATGTGTGACTATACATACATACATTTTCTAGCTCTTCTAACAAAAGGGCCTAGAAACACCACCATCTCAGTAACAATGAGAACACCATTCTCCAATTAAACGAACCAAGGCTCCTTGGAGACATTTTTGACATCAGGGTTGGGCAGGGAAAATACAAGATTAGTTTGAAATATTTTGTCATGCCATAAAGTAAGGAAATGCTCACAAAACAATGGGAAAATGTGAAAAGGAAACAGAATCCAATTTGAGTAAACTTTCATAGCCAAATTTGAGAACATTTGGGCAATAAAATAAATAACAATAGTGATAGATTACAATCTATAGAAGAAAAAATTCAATTAATGCAGGCCAGGCACGGTGGCTCATGCTTGTAATCCCAGCACTTTGGGAGGCCGAGGCAGGTGGATCACCTGAGGTCAGGAGTTCGAGACCAGCTTAATCAATATGGAAAAATCCCATCTCTACCAGAAAAAAAAAAAAAATTAGTTGGGTGTGGTGGTGCATGCCTGAAATCCCAGCTACTCAGGAGGCTGAGGCAGGAGAATCGCTTGAACCCGGGAGGTGGAGGTTGCGGTGAGCTGACATTGTGCCATTGCACTCTAGCCTGGGCAACAAGAGCGAAACTCCGTCTCAAAAAAAAAAAAAAAAAAGAATTTAAAGGGACCCTTCCTATCTTATTTTATGAACCCAGTACAGTATTGCCCTGATTCCAAATCGAGACAAGGGCATTATAAGTAATACAACTTCTATGTTTAGTCCTCATAAACAGACTCAAAAGTCCCTAAAACAAAATAACAAATTGAATGTAGCAGTACATAGAACAGATAATAAACCATGAGCAAATGAAATTTCTAAGAAGATTGCAAGGTTAATTTATTATTTGAAAAATCAATCAATTTTATTCATCTGGGCCATTACATCAGCAAAACTCAGCAAACTGTGCACTTAAAATAGGAGTATTTATTTTAGGTAAATTATAGTTCAATACAATTGATTTTTTAAAAAAGTGTTTCCCAAAGTGATCAAAGTGGAGGGCAGGGAACAGTAAACATCAGTGCTTATGTTATAGTTGCTTCTAACACCTTAGCAATAGAAGTGAGAAGGGGGTACTGGACAAAGAAAAGGTGTAAAGCATTCCAAATGTATTCTCTTTCCAAAGGACACTCATGAATCCAGTGGAAAGCCAACAAGCTGCTAAATAAGTCGCAAGCATGTTCTCATGCAGTTTTGGGATTAACTAAATAGGACATTCAACCAATAAAATTTGTTTTACATAGTTCCTCCTCTAATAGGATGAATTTGTGGATTATGAGATATGGCTGATACAATTTGTTTTCTCTATTTGCTTCTGTTATTTTTTTCCAAGTTTCGGTTGCAATACATTAGGAAAAATATAATTGGGCTATAAAACGAACAAACAAATTATGAAATTATCACTCAGATGTACAGATTGTTACTTCCTATTGGCCTTACTTATGAATATAAATAAGCAAAAATATATGAACATAAGCATGTTTATTGTATAATTATATAAATGTGTGTATAATGTTATATATAACAATAAAGTCATGCTTATACACAGTTTCAATTCATGCTTCTAAAAACCATCACTCAGTGTAGTCATTATCATATGTTAATAAATAATCTCTTAAAATATGCTTGTAGTAGTTGCACAATATCCCATCATAAAGATTGTCATTCCCTTTTTAAGCCATACTTTTGGTTATATAAGTTATATCTGATATTTTCCTTCTACATATATACTATTATTATACATCTATTAGAAGTTGACTTTTTGTCAACACATATGATTGTTTTCTCACAAAAGAGTATAAGAGTTGGTTGTAACTTTATTTCCTTCCAACTTTTATTTTAGGTTCAGGGGGTACAAATGCAGATTTGTTACATGGGTAAAATGTGTGTCAATGGGGTTTGGTGTAAAGATTATGTAGTCATCCAGGTAATGAGCATAGTATCTAATCGGGAGGTTTTTGATCCTCACTCTCCCCAACCCTCCACCCACAGTAGACCTTGTGTCTATTTTTCCTTTCTTTGTGTCCATGTGGACTCAATGTTTATCCCCTACTTGTAAGTCAGAACGTGCAGTGTTTACTTGGTTTTCTCTTCCTGCATTAATTTACTTAGAATAATAGTCTCTAGCTCCATTCATGTTGCTGCAAAAGACATTATTTCATCGTATTTTATAGCTGTGTAGTATTCCATGGTGTATGTGCATTTCTTTAAATCCAATCTACTGTTAACAGGCATCTAGGTTGATTCCATGTCTTTGCTATCGTGAATAGTGCTATAATGAACATATGTGTGCATACGTCTATGACAGAATGATTTATATTCCTTTGGGTATAAACCCAGTAATGGGATTGCTGGGTTGAATGGTAGTTCCATTTTAAGTTATTTGAGAAATCTACAAACTGCTTTGCACAGTGGCTGAACTAATTTACATTCCTGATGAAACTGGAGAGTTCCCTGACGGGATGTGCAGGATGTGCAACAGGAGTGTGGCTTCTCTGTTTGGTCATCACATATGGTGTCAAACCCTTTACTAGGTGGGGGGACATGCAGACAGGAAGGTGCAAAAGCCAGGACAAATGGCCATGGTAGTGTTTAGGGGTGGGTGCCTGTGACTCCCACAGCCCAAGTGGGTGTGTGTTACAGTGCACTCTTTTAGCTTTGCCACCCACAGACAGCTTAAGTGTTAACCAGCTCAGTGCCCTCTTGGTACCCAGGTCCTTGTCCAGCATCAGAAAGAATCAAGTTGCACACAGACTTGAGGATGGTGAATGTGGGGGTTTTATCAAATGGTGGAAGTGGCCCCCAGCAGGACGGATGAGGAGCTGGAAAGGGGATGGAATGGGAAGATGATCTTCCCCTGGAGCTTTGCTGTCCAGAGGCTGATCTCCTCTTCAACCACTGCCAGCCAAACTCCTCTTGGCATTCAGATGCTCCTTCTCTTCTTTCTGCCACATCATTCTGCCATTCTTCTGCTCTTCTGTTCATCTCCTCATCTCCTTGTCTGCTTCTGGAGCCTGAGGTCTGGGGTTTATATGGGTACAGGATAGGGGGGCGTGGTGGGCTGAAAGGCAACTTTTGGGTGCAAAAGCAGAAATGCCTGTTCCCGTTTAGGGCCATGGGTTTCCAGGCTTGAGGGCAGGGACTGTGCCAGGGAACCACCCTCTTCCACCCAGTATTTCCGTGTCTCCTGTCTATCACCACCAGCAGTGTATAAGCATTCCTTTTTCTCCAGAAGCTCACCACCATCTGTTATGTTTTGACTTTTTAATAATAGCCATTCTGACCAGTGTGCATCTCATGGTTCTGATTTGCATTTTTCTAATGATTAGTGATGCTGAGAGTTTTTTCATATGCTTGTTTGCCACATGTACATCTTCTTTTGAAAAGTGTCTGTTCACGTTCTTTGCCCATTTTTAATGGGTTTGTTTTTTGCTTGTTAAGTTCCTTATAGATGATGAATATTAGACCTTTGTCAGATGTGTAATTTGAAAATATTTTCTCCTATTCTGTAGGTTGTTTGTTTACTCTGTTGATAGTTTCTTTTGCTGTGCTGAAGCTCTTTAGTTTAATTAGGTCCTGTTTGTCAATTCTGGTTACAATTGCTTTTGGAATCTTCATCATGAAATCTTTGCCAGCATCTATGTCCAGAACGATATTTCCTAGGTTTTCTTCTAGGGTTTTTATTGTTTTGGGTCTTACATTTAAGTCCTTCATCCATCTTGAGTTGGTTTTTGTATATGGTGAAACGAAGGGGTCCAGATTCAATCTTCTGCATATGGCTAATCAGTTATCCCAGCACAATTTATTGATTAGGGAGCCTTTTCCTCATTTTTGTTATTGTCAACTTTGTCGAAGATCAGATAGTTGTAGGTGTGTGGCTGTATTTCTGGATTCTCTAACCTGTTCCATTAGTCCATGTGTCTGCTTTTGTAACAGAGCCATGCTGTTTTGGTTACTATAGCCCTGTAATACATTTTAAAGTTGGGTAGTGTAATGCCTCCAGCTTGCTTCTTTTTGCTTAGAATTGCTTTGACTGTTCAGGCTCTTTTATGGTTTCATATGAATTTTAAAAGTTTTTTTCTAATTTGGTGAAAAGTGTCATTGGTAGTTTGATAGGAATAATGTTGAATCTGTAAATTGCTTTGGGCAGTATGACCATTTTAAGACTATTGGTTCTTCGAATCCATGAGTATGGAATGTTTGTTTGTGTTGTCTCTGATTTCTGTCAGCAGTGTTTCTTTAGAAGTTTTTATTGTATTGACTGTCACAGCACATTGCCAACTGATTTCCAAAATATTGTACCTATCCACACTTCAAACAATTGTTAATAAACGTGATTATCTCATTGCAGGAATAGTGTTTGCAAACAAAAAGATTCCGCTGGTCTTGGGTGCCATCATCGCGACTTTTCCTCTGTTTCATTTCACCCTCAGTGGCACAAAGGGCATCACTCAAAATTCATTTCTAAAAGGAGGATTGAAATAGTATTTTTTATAAATTGCAAATGAAGGTGTGGGTGGATAAAGGTGAACATTTGTTTCTATGCTTATAGGTTATTTGTATCTCTTCATCTATATATTTTTAATAATCTTGACTCACATTTTTCTTAAGGATATTAGTTTTACCACCCAAATGGTTAAAACTCCATAGATTAATAAAATTAATAATTCCGCTAATAGAGCTTTATAAAGAACTTTTCCCAATTTGTCATTTTAATGTTTACTCTTTTTGCTCTTTGGACACTAGTTACAACCAGTCTATCACAGGAGTTATGTCTTCTTTTTCTGCCCAGGAGAGTGGGTAGAAACAATGTACCAGTCCTAGGATATGCCTGTCATTTTTGTTTCTTCTGTATCTTTCTGTTAACACTGTGTGAACAAATGAAGTAAAATTGATGCTCCAAATTCATTTCAAATTAAATGAAACATCTTAAACAATTAAGAAGTAGTAGTGAAGGGAAAATGGGAAAATCATCAGAAAGGAGAATATTGCTGGAGAAGATGAAAGGAGAGAAGAAACTGACAAAAAGTAAAGAAAACCCATAATATTGTCATCATTTGGGAGACATGATTAAGTCTGAAAATATGCAAGGGAGCTGGAACTTAATTTGGAGTTGGATGTTTATGATGACAAGGAAATAATCGGATCCACTTCAATCTGTTTAGTATTGTGTAGTATCTTTCTGGTATCTTCAATGCCTGTTGTTTAACATTTCAGTGATGAGAGCTTGAGAATTACAGTGCTACCACTGGTATTTGTTAATGAACCTTTAAATTGGCCATTACTGTTATAGCCTGTTTATGTTGGCTTGGCTATGTTGGCTCTTTTATTGAAATAGACAACATGATTAATTTACTTGAGTCCTCTAACATGTTTGTGTTGAATCCAGTTTAAATGACTGTCAGAAATAATGCCAGATTTTAGACGTGACAGAACATTCCTACAAAAATCTCCAACAAGGAATGCCACTTCTCAAAGAGCAAAAGAGGGAAAAGTGGTTGGAAGAGGATGAAAGAGGAGCACGTTCATGTCAATCGCATAGATAAGAGAAGAAAGAAATCAGATTACAAGAAAATTGTAGAAGTGTTGAGCCTAGTTACCAACACAGATTGCCTGCCCCATTATGTCAATCTTTGGTGGTGTTATGGATTAATGATTTTTTGACAAATATATTTTATTACCTTCTGTCCACTAAAATGTCATATAATACTAACCATTGTATGAAACCAACTTTTCCAGTTTTTTTCATATAAAATGTTCATGGTGCATAGCAACAACCAGACACATCCCAGACTTAAGCAGTGAAAAGCAAACACTTCAGCTGGAGAAAACATAAAACAAAGACACATTTTCCATGCCTCACAGATTTTAAGATGCTTTTCGGTAATTTTAATTTTCAAAAAAATTCTGTCAGGTTAGCCATTGATTTTTGTCTTATGCCACTGCCTTTTAAATAAGGTGGTGAAGCAAAGGTGGTATTGACTTAGTTTACAAACAGACTTAATAAAATGTCACATTTTGCTGGTGATTTTGCCGTTATTCTGAATGTTTGCTTTCAAAGATAAAACAGAAAACGGCCTTTGGCAAAGAGCTCAAAATAAAAAGAATTTTATTTAAATTCTTGAAATTCTATGTGAAAGAGATACTGTTTTATCTTCTGATATCCAGCATAAAGAATTGAGAGACAAAATTTTTGAGGGTTAATTTAATTTTTAGTTTTCTATGCATATCTTCACATGCTTGTGTTGAATTATTTTATAGTTCAGCCTCTTTGAAGCTGAATTAGTTTGGGAGTTAAATATTGAAGTTTGGAGTAGATAAGCAGATGCATCAATGATTCCACATAATACAAGGACACAAAATGTTAACAAAGTTATTGCATGACAATGAAATTATGATGCTATGGATATTGTCCAATCACTTTCAACTACCTAATAATAAGGTGGCTTGAACAAAAGTTGGAGACAAAGTAACAGTCATACCTGCTTAGACACTGTGAAGTAAATTCATTTGTAAGGCAAATGAATTTGATGGTGTAAATAAAAATTAAAATATTTGTGTACCACTGATTAACAAATGGTGGATTCTTATATTTATATATTTATAAGCTCTCTCTCCACACACATGCACACACACACACACACACACACACACACACACACACACTAGGAGATGTAAATATCTCATAATGTGTAGAAAAATTTTGGGGGGGCACGAAAATGATGAAATCATTTCTGAAAATGTATGCCTCCTGCTTCCCTTCCTTCTGCATGTTAAGTGCCAAGAACAAAAAATATTTCAGAGTTCAGCTCTCAGTATTTCTGTACAAGATTTTTATTTTTAAACAATTACACAAGAGATTCATGTTCATTATAGAAGAATTAGAAAATGCAAATAAGTGGAAAATACAAATTTTACATTGCATATACTCCCCAAACACAAAAATATTTTCTATGTATTGATGCATATCTTGTATATGTATAGACATGTATATGTATATGTTTATGTATATGCATTTCACTCATTCAGTAAGTGTCTACTAGGATTCAAAGGACACATCAGAGAAGGAAACTGACAAAATTTCCTGCCCCTATAAAGCTTAGCTGGTCAAGCCAAACAAAAGTAAAACAAAAACAATATACAGTATGTTAGAGAGTGATAAGTGCTAAGGAGTAAAATAAGGCTGGTAAGGGAGATAGGAAATGCTGGAGATTCTGTTTTAAATAGAGTTGCCAGAGAATGTTTCATTGGTGTGAGAGCTGAGCAAACCCCTAAAGGAAGCAAGGGAGCAAAGCTATAGGGATGTCTGCTGGAAGGGTTTTCTAGGCAGAAGGAACAGCTATGTCAAAGGCCCCATGATGACAGCATGCCCAGTGAGTTGGAGTTGCAGAAAGGAAAAAGAAGCCAATATCAAAATGCATTTATTTATTCTTTCCATAATACCTTATTTGACCCATGAATTATTTGAAACGGTTTAATTTCCAAATGTTTGGAGTTTTCCTAGACATTTGGTTGTTACTGATTTCTAATTTAATTTTATTGTTGGTACAGAACATAGCAAACAAAAACAATGTTGCCTTAGTTTAAAAGAAGTTTAATATGTGATATGCTTGTTGGTATTGTTTCAATTAAAAAAAAATCATTGACTTATTTTATGGCCCAGAACATGATCTATCGTAGTGGATATATTATATACACTTGAAAGACAATATTTTTGTTTGCTGTTGGATGGAGTATTCTATCAATGTCAGTTAGAAAAAGGTGGTTAATAGTGTTGTTCAAATTATCTATACCATTACTAATTTTTCTTGGCAGAGCTAGGGGTCTCTCTGTGTTTCCCAGGCTGGTCTTGAACTCCTGGCCTCAAGCGATCCTCCTACCACATCCTTCCAAAGAGCTGGGAGGATTACAGGCATGAGCCACCACAACCAGCCCTTTACTGACTTCTAAAATTTAGTTTTTCTATTGTTTCTGAAAGAGAAGAAAATCTTTCCATATTTAAATCTCTCTTAATTTTGTTTCTGTTTCTTGGTTTAATTCTGTCAGTTTTTGCTTTATCTATTTTGAACTCCTATTCATAAACACATACAGAATTATGATTATGTCTTCCCACTGGGAGAACTTTTATTATATTCAAAACTTTATTTTTGATAATATTCTTTGTCTTGAAGTTTGCTTTATGTGTAATTGATATAGCCAATGAAAACTTCTTTTGGTTAGCATTTGCAGGACATAAATTTCTTATCATCTTCATTTATTTTGAATTTATTTATTTGTGTCTTTAAGTTTAAAGTACATCTCTCATTAACAACATACAATTCCCATGCTTTGTCTTAGAATCTCTGCATTTTTGTAAGTATTTTTACTGTAAGTACATCTCAGATAGCACATGGTTGGGTCCTGCATCTAACTTTTGTCCAGAGTTTTTTAATTGGGTGTTTATGTTCTTTATGTTTAATGTAATCATCAATATGGTTCGATTTAGATCTCCCGTTTTATTGTATGTTTTCCATTTATCCCTTTTACTATTTTTTGTCTTCCTCCATTCCTCTTTTCCTCTCTTTTTTTTGGCTTATTTGAATATTTTTCACATTTTATTTTATCTTTTATCTCATTAGCTGTTTACATTCAAATTTTACTTTATTTTATCTTTTATCTCATTATCTGTTTACACTCTAGGGATTACAGTACACATATTTACCTTTTATAGCCAATGTAAAGTAAATATTGCACCACTTTACATAAACTGTAGAAGCAGTGCAAGTATATAGGCCCTATTACCAAGGGCCCACTACTTATGTTAAAGTGTTTATATATACTATATGTACTCAGGTTACAAATACAATCATATAAGTTAAAATTTTTGCTTAAAACAGATATATTTACATATACAATTGGAAAAAAAGGAGAGCATTTTATATTCATCTGGATATTTACCATTTTAAACATTCTTCATTTCTTCCTAAGGATCCAATTTGTATCTACTACCATTTTTCTTCAGCCTCAATAAACTGATTTAGTTTCTTTAGCATTTCTTAAGATGCCAGTCTGCCGTTAATTTTTATTCATGTATTTAGAATTATCATAGCTTCCTGATGAGTTGACCTAGTTTTTATTATGAATGCCTCTCTTTGTCCCTGAAATGTTTCCTTGTTCTGAAGTCCACTTTGTCTGATTTAATAGGACCATTCCAGGATTCTTTCAAGTAGGGTTTTCAGGGTACAACTTTTTCCATTCTTTAATTTTTAACTTATGTCTTTATACTTAAAATTGGTTTCCTGTAGACAGTATACATATGTAGGTCATAGTTTCCATCCAATCTGACAATCTTTACTTTTATTGGAGTGTTTGGAACAGTGCTATCCAATAAAAATGTGAATCACAAATATAAGCCACATATGTAATTTTAAAAAACTTTAGTAGATACACAAAAATCGAGTGAAAAATTACTTTAATATATTATTTTATTTATCCATACATATTCAGAATATTATCATTTAAGCATGTTAATGGAAAAATATATCAACGAGATATGTAACAATATTTTAACTTATACTAAATCTTTGAAATTCAGTGTTTTACACTTATATTTCAGTTTGGCCTAGCCACAAATTATACACCCAATAACCAAATGTGACTTTAGTATCAGATAGCACATTGTATACAATGTGGATATCAATGATATGGAGGTTAATTCTTTCATCTTGCTCTATATTTCATAGTTGTTCCACATATTCTCTATTTTTCCCCCAATATTCCAATTAGTGAGCTTAGGAAATTAATTTAATGATTATATTGTGCCTCTGCTGTTATCTATAACACATGTTTTATTTTCAGTGATTACTCTATGGTTTATCATATACACGCTTAGCTTGTTAGAGTCTATGTTAAGATACAATTATCACTTACATAGAGTGTTATAACCTTATAGGAGTGTATCTTCATTTCCACTTTTCCTTTTTGTGCCATTGTCATATATTCTACTAATGCTATATAGCTCACCATACATTGCTATTATTTTTGCTTTAAACAGGAAATTCTCCTCTACAGAAGTTTTTTAAAGTAAAAAAAAAAAAAAAAAAAAAAAAAAAAAAGTGTCTTTTTGTATATTCACCATTCCCTGCACTCTTATCCCTTTTGCAGATTGAACTATATATTTGGTATTAATTAATTTTTGTCTGAAATTTTCCCTTTAGCATTCCTTTCAGTGCAGGTCTTCTTAAATTTTCTCAAATTTTATTGCTCTAAAAGTCTTTATTTTGCCTTCTGTTTTGAAAGACATTGTCATGGGTGTAGCATTCTTTTTTTTTTTTTTTCGTATCTTAAAATATTATTCCAATGTCTTCTGGCTTTCATAGTTTCTGACAACAGGTCTCCTGTAATTTTGCTTCATGTTTCTCCTTTCGGCGTGTGTGTCCTTTTGTCTCTTGTTTCTTTTAGGATTTATTCCTTATCACTGATTTTTCAGTGATTTTATTACTGAAATTATTCCATTGGTATTGCTTTCTATATCATTATTATGTTTGTTTTTTCAGATTTATTGAAGTTTTATGTCTATGATGGTCATCACATTTATAATTGTTTTTTACCATAATTGTATAACTTTTTTCCTGCCTTGTTCATTTCCTTCTCTTCTGGAACTCTTATTACAAATCTGATAGCGTGCTTAATAATGTCATTACATATTTTTTCCTCTTGCCTTTAAGTTCAGTGACTTTTCCTACTCTGGTGCCTAGTTTGCTTTTAATCCCTCTCAATGTATATTTTTTCATTCCATATATGGATATTTTATCTCTAGACATTCAAGTTGAATTTTGTTTACAAATTCATTATGATCTTTCTGTTTAAGACATCATTATACTCACGTTTTGTTTTATGCCCTTTCCCATATTTCTATATTAATCACACCTATTTTTTAACTTCACAGACTATCTTTTAGAGCTGCTTGAGGTTTATAGAAAAAAAATAGGCAGAAAGTACAAAGTTCCTATATACCCTCTCCCCCAAGATTTTAACAGTTGCCCCTATTCTTAACGGTGTGGTTAACTTGTTATAATTGATGAACCCATATTGATACATTATTATAAAGTTTATAGTTTAAATTTGAGTTCCCTCTTGTACTGTTTTATGGTTTTTGACAAATGTATTATGACATGTATACACCATTACTATTTCATACAACAGTTACGATGTCTTTAAAAATCCTCTTTGCTCCACTTATTCATCCCTCCTTCCCTCCTTGAATCCCTAGTAAGCACTGCTCTTTCTACTTTGTCTTTAGTTTTGCTTTTTCCAGAATGTGATATAGATTGAATTATCCAATATGTTGCCTTCAATTGGCTTCTTTCACTTACAAATATGTATTTAGGAACCTTCATGTATTTTTGTGGCTTGATAGCTTATTTTTTTATTGCTGAATAATGTCCCATTTTAAGTGTATACCACAGTTTATCTGTCCACCTATTGGTTGCTCCCAAATTTTTGCAATAAGAAAGCTATTTTAAACATGTTCAGGATACTGTGTGAAAATCAATTTTGAATTTAATCAGGTAAATACCTAGGGCCACAGTTGCTAGATCAAATGGTAACACTATCTTTTGGATTCTAAGAAACCACCAAACTGTCTTCCAAATAAAAATGAAGATACAACTCATCAAAATTTGTGAGATGTAGCAATAGCACTGTTTCAAGAGAAATTTACAGAAGTGAAGGCATATACTAGAAAACAAGGAAAATCTCAAATCAATAATCATAGCATTTATCTGACAAAACTTAAAAAAAAAAAGTAATAATACTGCTTGCTGCATCTGTTACTTACCTATAGAATGATAAACAGTCTCCAACTATCATAGTAGGTTTGCACATTTCTTCTTGTAGTTTTATCATTTTTTTTCCATACATATTTAGACGGTCCATTGTTAGGCACATACACATTAAAGATTTTATGTATTCTTGGAGAATGGACCACTTGGTCATTATGTAATGGCCTTCTTTCTCACGGATAATTTCCCTTATTCTGATATCATCTTTGTATGAAATTAATCTAGCACCTCCAGCTTTTTTTTCATTCATTTTGGCATAATACATCCATCTCCATTCCATTACTTTTAATCTATTTATGTTTTGACATTTAAAGTGCTTTCTTGTAGAAAACATGTAGTGTTCTTTAATTCACTCTGATAATACTTGTTTTTAATTATTGTATTAACCATTTATAATAAAGTGATTACTAATATGATTGATTTAATATCTACCATACTTATAACTATTTTCTATTCACTCCTCCTGTTTATCTTTTTCTTTCTTTCTCTTTCTTCTTTTTTTATCTTTTTGTCTTTTCTCTAGTTTTAATTGAGCATTTTACATGATTTCATTTCCTTTCCTCTCTTAGCACATCAATTATATTGCTTTTCTAAAAAATAATGTAGTGCTTTTCCTAGATTTTGCAATATACACTTAGAACTAAATACATTTTCAAACAACTCTATATCACTCACGTGTAGTACACAAATCATATAACAATATATTCCTATTTTTCTCCCTTCCTTATAATATGGACCTCACTAATTTCACTTATCCTTAACCAATAATCACCATATATATTGTTGCTATTAGTATTTGGTACAAAGTATTATCTGTTAGATAAACTAAGAATAAGAAAAAAATGTATTTTATTTTATTTTTATTTATTCTCTAGTGTCTTTCTATTTCTTTCCCTCCCTCCCTTCCCATAGTTCTGTTTCCAACCTTATTATTTTTATTTTCCCTAAAAATTTTCCAACCTATATTATTCTTACCTGTATTATCTTCACTCACTCTGAAAAACTTACTTTAATATTTCTTGCAAGGCCAGTCTACTAGTAGCAAACGTCCTCAGTTTTTGTTGCTGGGTGTTCACATTATGTACATGTTAGCTCTCCTGTAGTTGTCCCACAGTTCTTTTGATATTCTGCTCCACCGTTTTTATTCTTTATTCTCATTTCATTTCAGTTTTGGAAGTTTCTATTTACGTATGTTCAAGCTCTCAAATTTTTTCCTTTCCATATCTTGTCTACTGATGAGCCTATCTAAGGCATTCTTCCTTTCTATCAGTGTGTTTTGATTTCTAACATTTTTTCTTATTCATTCTTAGAGTGTCCATCTCTCTGCTTATATTATCCATCTTTTCTTGCATGTTGTCATTTTTTTCATTAGATTTCTTAACGTAGTAATTATAATTTTTTAAATTCCTGGGCTGATAATTCCAGTGCTTCTGCCACATCTGGGTCTATTTCTAATGCTTTTCGCTGTATCTGTTTTTTTATCTTTTAGTATCCCTTGTAATATTTTGTTGAAAGCCATACATGATGAACTGAGTAAAATGAACTGGGATAAAGAGGCCTTAGGTGTGAAGTTTTATGGTTATCTGGCTGAGTTAGGCTGTGTTTGTTGTTTGCTATACATATAGAGGTCAGGAGCTATAATTCCCTTTGGTGTCCTTGTTTTTGTCTCGAATGTTACCTTTGGGTTTTACTGGAGATTCCTTCTTAAAAGAGCATGTGAGCCTCAGATTTCTTTTATCTGTAACCCACTGTTACTATACAGGAGCCTGGTTGAAATGTCACTAAACTATGAGGGTAGGGAAGTTACAATTCAATCCTATGATTTGGTTCCAGTCTTTTACTGAACCTATGTTTCTGGCCTATAAGTTTCCCCCATGCCCTCAGGGGAGACAAAATGGCTAAGGGACTTGGGATTTGGGTATTTCCCTTCTCCCGTGTCAAAGGCCAGAGGGAGCTAGAATTAGATATTCCTTTCTCTAAATTGGTTAAGCTCTGGCAAAACCCAAGTCAATTGGCTCTGTTAAAATAGTTTATTTTGAGGGTAGTCCTATGTTAAGTAGACCAGAACATTCTGGACTTATTTCAGAATAATAACTTTCCTCTTCCACTATTGGAAGCATAAGCTAAGTTTTCTCCTGTGTTCACCCTGAGAAGCTGATGGGACTACTAAAGGTAAAAACGCTAATCAAAGTGGGGGATCCTACAAAGCTGTTTCTCATGCAGTTTCTAACTTTCAAACTAGTCCTCTCTGAGC
The DNA here is from genome assembly GCF_043159975.1 of Macaca nemestrina. Taxonomy (NCBI): domain Eukaryota; kingdom Metazoa; phylum Chordata; class Mammalia; order Primates; family Cercopithecidae; genus Macaca; species Macaca nemestrina. The sequence continues at coordinate 17,178,720 of NC_092138.1, read as the reverse complement.
CTCTGACAATTCATCAATTATGGTTTAAGCATTCCTACCAGAACTGGGTTGCAGTGGGCTTCTGCTCTAGAATGTCTGATCCTAGTGAACTGTGATTCATAGGATATGACTCTTTCTCCAGTTTTCAAGTTACATTGTGGTTTATCCTGATCTCAATTATCTGATGAATCTATAAAGATTGTTGATTTTTAATTGTTCATCTTTTCTGTTTTTGAGTGTATAAAGTGACAATCCAAACTCTCTACACATTGGACTGGAAACTAGATCATAGTATTTTAAGGCCTTTGTATGTTAATTGTGTTATGTTTCTTATTTCTGCATTTCTTTCAGTTGAATTATATTTCTCCTAATCCAAGTTTTTTTTTTTTTCTGCTTCTTTGATAGCCTAGAAATTTTTAATTGAACTCTGGACATTGTTAATTACTTATTGTTCAATGATAGACTTCTTGCATTCTTTTAAAGATCCTTGTTCTTTGATCAGGCAGTTACATGTAGGTGATATTTATCTTTTCAAGTTTTTTTTTTTTTTTTTTTTGAGCATTTTAATTTTTTTATTATACTTTAAGTTCTAGGATACATGTGCGCAATGTGCAGGTTTGTTACATATGTATACATGGGCCATGCTGGTGTGCCACACACATTAACGTGTCATTTACATTAGGTGTATCTCCTAATGCTATCCCTCCCCTCTCCCCCCTCCCCACAATAGGACCCGGTGTGTGATGTTCCCCTTCCTGTGTCCAAGTGATCTCATTGTTCAATTCCCACCTATGAGTGAGAACACACGGTATTTGGTTTTCTGTTCTTGTGATAGTTTGCTGAGAATGATGGTTTCCAGCTGCATCCATGTCCCTAGAAAGGACACAAACTCATCCTTTTTTGTGGCTGCATAGTATTCCATGATGTATATGTGCCACATTTTCTTAATCCAGTCTGTCACTGATGGACATTTGGGTTGATTCCAAGTCTTTGCTATTGTGAATAGTGCCGTAATAAACATACATGTGCATGTGTCTTTATAGCAGCATGACTTATAATCCTTTGGGTATATCCCCAGTAATGGGATGGCTGAGTCAAATGGTATTTCTAGTTCTAGATCCTTGAGGAAACGCCACACTGTTTTCCACAATGGTTGAACTAGTTTACAGTCCCACCAACAGTGTAAAAGTGTTCCTATTTCTCCACATCCTCTCCAGCACCTGTTGTTTCCTGATTTTTTAATGATTGCTATTCTAACTGGTGTGAGATGGTATCTCATTGTGGTTTTGATTTGCATTTCTCTGATGGCCAGTGATGATGAGCATTTTTTTCATGTGTCTGTTGGCTGTATGAATGTCTTCTTTTGAGAAGTGTCTGTTCCTATCCTTTGCCCACTTTTTGATGGGGTTGTTTTTGTCTTGTAGATTTGATTGAGTTCTTTATAGGTTCTGGATATTAGCCCTTTGTCAGATGAGTACATTGCAAAAATTTTCTCCCATTCTGTAGGTTGCCTGTTGACTATGATGGTAGTTTCTTTTGCTGTGCAGAAGCTCTTTAGTTTAATTAGATCCCATTTGTCAATTCTGGCTTTTGTTGCCATTGCTTTTGGTGTTTTAGACATGAAGTCCTTGCCCATGGCTATGTCCTGAATGGTATTACCTAGGTTTTCTTCTAGGGCTTATACGGTTTTAAGTCTAACATTTAAGTCTCTAATCCATCTTGAGTTAATTTTCGTATAAGGAGTAAGGAAAGGATCCAGTTTCAGCTTTCTACTTATGGCTAGCTAATTTTCCCAGCACCATTTATTAAATAGGGAATCCTTTCCCCATTTCTTGTTTTTCTCAGGTTTGTCAAAGATCAGATGGCTGTAGATGTGAGGTATTATTTCTGAGGGCTCCGTTCTGTTCCATTGGTCTATATCTCTGTTTTGGTACCAGTATCATGCTGTTTTGGTTACTGTAGCCTTGTAGTATAGTTTGAAGTCAGGTAGCGTGATGCCTCCAGCTTTGTTCTTTTGGCTTAGGATTGTCTTGGCAATGCAGGCTCTTTTTTGGTTCCATGTGAACTTTAAAGCAGTTTTATCCAATTCTGTGAAGAAAGTCATTGGTAGTTTAATGGGGATGGCCTTGAATCTATAAATTACGTTGGGCAGTATGGCCATTTTCACGATATTGATTCTTCCTATCCATGAGCATTGTATGTTCTTCCATTTATTTGTGTCCTGTTTGATTTCACTGAGCAGTGGTTTGTAGTTCTCCTTGAAGAGGTCCTTTACATCCTTTGTAAGTTGTGTTCCTAGGTATTTTATTCTCTTTGAAGCTATTGTGAATGGAAGTTCATTCATGATTTGGCCCTCTGTTTGTCTGATACTGGTGTCTAAGAATGCTTGTACACTCTGATACTGGTGTCTAAAATTTTGCACATTTATTTTGTATCCTGAGACTTTGCTGAAGTTGCTTATCAGCTGAAGGAGATTTTGGGCTGAGACAATGGGGTTTTCTAAATGTACAATCATGTCATCTGCAAACAGGGACAATTTGACTTCTTCTTTTCCTAACTGAATACCCTTGATTTCTTTCTCTTGCCTGATTGCCCTAGCCAGAACTTCCAACACTATGTTGAATAGGAGTGGTGAGAGAGGGCATCCCTGTCTTGTGCCAGTTTTCAAAGGGAATGCTTCCTGTTTTTGCCCATTCCATATGATATCGGCTGTGGGTTTGTCCTAAATAGCTCTTATTATTTTGAGATACATTCCATCAATACCGAATTTATTGAGAGTTTCTAGCATGAAGGGCTATTGAATTTTGTCAAAGGCCTTTTCTGCATCTATTGAGAGAATCATGTGGTTTTTGTCTTTGGTTCTGTTTATATGCTGGATTATGTTTATTGTTTTGCGTATGTTGAACCAGCCTTGCATCCCAGGGATGAAGCGCACTTGATTTAATTTTTAAAAAATTGTTTATTTTAAAATAAATTTTATTACGTATATTTAAGGTATACAATGTGCTGTTATGAAATACATGTAGATTGTAAAATGTTACTGTAGTGAAATGAATGAACATTTCTATCCTCTTACATAGTTACCCATTGTTTGTTTTTATGGCAATAACAGTTAAAATCTATTCATTTAGCATGAATTCCATGTGTGGTAAAATTTTATTGCCTATAGTCCTCATGTTATACATCATGAACTAGCCTAGAAGTCTAATATATATCTTATACTTTGTATCTTGTGACTGACATCTCCCAATTTTCTTCCTTCCTCCTCTGCCCCAGAACCACTGTTTTCTTCTCTATCTTTGTATATTTGAGTTTTTAAAAAATCCCCATTTAAGTGAAACCATGTAATACTTTTCTGTCTTTGGTTTATTTCATTGTCCTCCAGGCTCATCTATGTTGTGTCAAATGAGAAGATCTCATTCTTTTTTAGGGCTGAATAATATTTCATTATTATTACATGTGATATAAAGAAATATAACACAGTTTCTTTATCCATTCATCCCTTGATGTACAGTTTGGCTTTTCCATATCTTGGCCATTATGAATAATGCTGCAATGAACATGGGAGTGCAGACATTTTTATGAGGTGATTATTTCATTTCCTTTGGGTATATTCCCAGAAGAGAGATTACTGAGTCATATGGTAGTTTTATTTTTAATTTCTTTAGAAAACTCTATGCGCTTTCCCATAATGACTGTACCAATTTACATTCCACCAACAATGTATAAGAGTTCTCTTTTCTCCTCATAGTTGCCAACATTTGTTATCCTTTGACTTTTTGATAGTAAGTTAAATCATCTCCTAACAGGTATGAGATGATATCTCATAGTGGTTTTGATTTGCATTTCTCTGATGATTAATGATGTCGATTACCTTTCAAGCCTTCTTCTTGACCTTTGTTTTTGTTTTTTCTTATTGAACTTTGTACCCAACCAGTAATTTATCCACTCTCACTCTCCCCCATTTTGTAGTTTCTAATGCCTATTAGATCCATCTTTATATCATGTGTACCCATTGTTTTAACCTTTGCTAATGTGTTCAGAGGAACCTTGGTTTTAAGGCAAATTCTCCTTTATTACCAAGGCCCAATGTTTCTGAGTACTCTACACAATTCCCCTATGAATTAGGTCTCTCCTGTCTGCTCTTGAGAATACAAATTATTTCCATCTTTATGTGTGAATTCCTAAAATTCTTTACCCCCTGGCTTTTCCTATTGTTCTTTCTACAACTTCATGACATTTTATCTAACATTTATGCAGATCAATGCTCAGCTAAAAACTTGTGGGTTTTTTTTAACCCTTCTGCAGGTCTCTGAACCCTTCTCACTATGCAGCTTCTGCTCTCATATTCTTCCCCGTAAGTTCTTGACACTCCAGCTTTCCAGCACCTTGATCCCTGTCTCTTTAACTCTGTGAGACTACATGGCTCTGCTTGAGTTTCTACCCCGGCCTATGCTTCAGTAATCAAGCAAGGTTAATGGTAATGGTCAATTCATATGTTTTTTTCTATCAAGTATCACAATCTCATGCTCCTAGAACTCTGAATACCCTTGTAAATTTGTTTTCTTCCTGGTCTCTAGTTATGGCTTATTCCTACAGCAGTTAGTCCTTCACAAACCTTTGGCAATGTCTCTGTCCTCACACGCAACAACCATCTAGATGTGTGGTCACCTTGTTAATTTAGGAAAAATGTTATTTGGAAACTAGTGTTGTCTGATAATTGTTAATAATGAATAAAGGTAATTCTTGATTCCAAACCATTTACATTCATTGTTCAAATATCAATGATGTTTGTCTTTATTAATGCAATGAATTCATTTAATATAATTTGTACACTGTAGAGGAACTGGAGGGTTAGCTGCCAACCAGCAATTAGAAGACTTCTCCTTATTTTTCTTATAAGCTAGAAAATTCTAGAAATATACATTTCTTCCTTTCCTTTTTAAAATATAAACTTATCTGTTGTCCACTTGGGGATATATCTTTTGTTTAAGAGCATTTGTGGGACATGTAAAATCTTACCAAATCATTTTTTCCAGAGAAAGCAAACTGAAGGTACTATTTATTTGTTATGCTCTGCTATTCAATACTATAACAAATAAAGCATCTCAATTATTCTATTTTTATCAGTTATTTTACACATAAAAACTATACAATTAGAGTTGAATTTCATAATTACTTTTTACTCCAAAATGGAAAATGTGTAATTAATTAAAAGACTCAGAGTACTGCAAGATTTATTTTTTGCTACCTATTTTCTAGTACCTAAAATAGATGAAGGAGGGGCATCCTTAGATCAGCACACCTCACCTTCCCAAACCAGTCACTACTTTTTACAAGTTTGATGTAACCCAAAGTAAAGTTTAATAGCAAACTATTAAATATAGGCATAGTGTCTTTTTCAACATTGTTACTTCAGTGGTGAGAACCAATCTTTAAAACAATTGATATGTGGCTCTAAGTCGTTGGAATAGGAATGGGCAAATTTGCATCATGAATCCACAACACTTGGAGTAAAGAGTAATTATGAAATTCAAATAACCAAATCCAGTTTGCCTAGGATGCTTTTGTTATGGATATACATGTCCACGTTCAAAATTCAGCATCACAGGGAAGCAATAAAGCTAGTCAAAGAAAATATACCGAAGGTAGAAAGACACGTGTCAATGACTCAATGTATCAGGTTGGCATATATGTGAAACAGTGATTTTGGACTTACCATATAGGGGACTGAAACATTTCAGCCTATCTCTCCTCTGAGTAAAATTCCACTGTGGAGAGGAGGAGCTTTGTGAGGAATTCCAAAGAGCTGTAACATTGCATGAAATATCTAAGGACGAATTTAGTATCTCACTCTCGGTTCAATCTTTACATCTAGATTGATAGAAAATAAAATAAATGTAATCAAAACCATTTACAAGTTGCCATTCACTAATGTTGTCTGTTTAGTTGAGTAGTAGTATCATATCACATGTTTCTATTTCCCTTGGTATTCTGTCCTTACACAGGTATTTGTTTCTTCTTTTTCTTATTCACAACCATCAGGTAGGCAATTGACATTTCTAGTGTAATGAAAGAGAAAATAGAGACACAATAAAATTAAGCAAGTTACCAGAGTTTATAATCATAGCTACAAAACCCTGTATTCCTAGTTTATTTTTTCACATATTTGCACTATCTTCTGGGCATATATGAAACAGAGACATGGGCCAGGCACCGTGGCTCACACCTTTAATCCCAGCACTTTCCACTTTGGGAGGCTGAGGCAGGACAATTGCTTGAGGCCAGGAGTTTCTGTCCAGCCTGGGTAACATAGCAGGACACTGTCTCTAAAAAAAAAAAAAAACAAAAACAAAAAAACAAAAACAAAAAACGAAACAAAAAACCATATATGTATATGTGTTATATATATATATACACACACACACACACAGAGGTATGGTGGCATGCACCTGTAGTCCCAGCTACTCAGGAGGCTGAGGTAGGAGGATCGCTTGAGCCCAGGAGTTCAAGGCTGCAGTGAGCCATAGTGGTGCCATTGCACTTCAGCTTGGGTGACACAGTGGGATCCTGTCTCAAAATAAATAAATTAATAAATAGTTTTAAAAATAAAATAAGAAAAATAGAGACCTGAAAATGAAAAATGACATATACATTCATTGCCAAATATGGAGACAGAATACACTTATTACAGATTATAACTGCCTCCTCCTCTCATCCCTCCTTAGTAAATGCAGTTCTTATATAGATGGTACAGTTATCTTATCCTAAATGTTTAAGTCTAACTCATGAGAGAGACAGATTTGGCATTAAGAGTAATAACAACATATTTTCTAACATTCAATATCATTTCTCATCAATTATCTTATTCAAGTTTGCTTTGCAACTATATTCCTCTCACTTGTTAAATATCACTGGCAAACTGTAATAGAATTCCTGGACCTTGGTTCAAAGCTTTAAAGAAATTTACTCATGAAAATCTCTTCTGCATAATACGTAACATGTGGATTTCTTGGCTTATGAAGAGACCTTCAGAGGGCATGATTCTTTAATAATGTACCATAAAGAAAGAAAATGTTTTTAAAGTATGTTTAAGATAAAAATAATCTAATTATATAATTATGGATAGAGAAAGAAAGAGCTCTATGTGGTTAGCCTGGATCTAACTATGAGAATGTGATTTTCATGGAATTGGCATAGTTTACCAACTGAGACCACAAATATTAAATCGTTCACCATAGGTGGGCTTTCTTTAAGATTTTAATTATGGACAGCCAATGACTGCTCACATATCAATTCAGCTTGAAATCAAACATGGCTGTACTTCCTGTATTAAGTGCAATTTAAAGAAAGATCACATTTGATTAATATGTAAATTGCTGGCAAAAAATGCTAAAGCTCCTTGTTGACCCATTCTTCTTCCTTGGTAGCCAGGGTAGGAACACATTTTGCCAATGTGAGAAGTTTCTCAATTTTCATAGGTTGGGAGATTAATTCCAAACTTAGGAAATACTTTAGTTTTTTATGTTGTTTACACTTAGCAAAGCACAATTGCCAGTTTCAACAAAAAATACTTTCTAAGCAAATAAACAAACACAAATATTAAAAAGACTTGTAGGACCAAAAAAAAAAGAAATAAAGCCATATAAATCTCTTTTGGTTGCACAAGGATACATAACCTAGAAATTTAAGGATCTAGTTTTCTTTAATAAATGCCTGGATTTAAAAGTCACAGGGAAAAAAAGTATTGAAAAAATAAAGTTGAGGTTTTAACTGTATTATTTATAAAAATAATTTATGAAGACATGACTTCAAAACATAGCTGTGTCATCCTTTTCTAATTCATGTATAACAAATGGCAACGCTTTAAATATGTGTCTGTCTTTCATAATATGATGCATGTTTTCCTTCCCCATAAAACCTCAACTCATGTATAACAGTATTTTTAACTAATAAAACTGCAGTCATCCAAGTAAATTTAGACAAGTATAAACTAACTAAATAGATAAATTTTTTCATTTGACATTACTTCAAAATTAAGGTTAACAAAATATCACCTGGGACTAATTTTCTTAGGCTCAGACTGTTCCACTCTGTGTTTGTAAGGAATGAGAAATGAAGGAAGAATTTTTTCTCTCTCAAAGATTTTCAACTGGGCAGTGGCTAAAAAAGAATCAGTCATCGGAAGCCATTTTGAAAATTAACAATCTTTTCCGTGGAAAATGATGTTTTAGAGTGTTTATCTCTTTCGATTGTATATATCTAGTGCATATGTATAGACCCAAGAAGCCTACTTGTGGGTGTAGAACAATTTTAGAGCTTGTTTTTTAAAGTATAAAATTCCTAGTGTAGAAATTTATATAAAAGTAAACAGATGGAAGGCAAAAGAACATGTGGCCCATAATTTTAAAAATTGGGAAAAAATATTTTTCTTGATTCATATCGGAATAGCAACCATAAATGAGGACAATTAGCAGCTTTTCTTTTCCCTTTGTTTGAGTAAAATGTTTGTTTGGCTGAAGTAATCAGAATATAAATTTTCCCTGTAAGGGAGTTGCAGAGAATAGCTCAATAGTGTATTGGAATTTTATTTTCAACATTTTTTCTTTTGCAAAAGACCAACAGAAAATTGTTATGGTTAATAAAATAGGATTTACAGTAATAGTGATATCACATGTCTAATGTGAACCATAGCAGCTGTATCCAGGGCAATAACCCTTCTCCTTTTTTGTACACTTATTTTGTTCTATACCATCCCAATAAATATGCCTCATTGCAATTCCACTTTCCTTCAAATATTGTTTTCTACAGATCATTTCCAGAGAGTTACATAGCTATTTTTTGCCACTGATTAGAAAGAATAGGCATAATTTTTTTCCACTGCTATCTTTTATTTGCTTTGTAAGATTATTATGACCAAATATGCCAAAGTAGTGTATAATATTGGCCTGTTAAAATCTAAATATTTGAACAAAATTTGAGCAATATTTAAAATGAATCATTTTGTAAATTTTCTAGGTATTGGAGGAAAACAAGGAGAAGGATTAGCTTTCTAATTTATATCAGGATATGAATGAAAACCACTAGGTCTTCTCAAAACGTACACCATTTCTCCAGGATCAAGATAAGATGGCTGACCCGTTAGTTTAGTTCTGATTTCAGTTTTAGCAATGTCTTAATTGGAAAATGGCAAAACAATGTTGTCATGCAAGACTTCCAGGAGTGCATCTGTTTCTAATGTACAGTGCACAATTTAATGACGAGACACTTCAGTGGTCTACCCACTGCAAATCTCAGTTGTTAAATATGTCTGGAGCGAGACGTCTTTAAATAGTAGGCACTTTTTTGGTACATTAGTTTCCTCACACTCAGAAGCACAAAATGTGATTCTAGCTGTCACTTCATGTAAAGCTTTGTTTACTTTAAAATGCTATTTACAGCCTAAATGTCTTGTTCAAACTGATTAACTATAGTGGAATTTAAACTTTTATAAAACCTATTTGTTATGGTTAATGGTTTCAGAATTTTTACTTTCCCTTCAGACTATGAATTAAGGAATCACTCTAATTGGCATTCAAATGCAGAGCTCTCAAGGTAAATCTTGAAAAAGATAAACCAACAGTACTCCAGAAGAGATTAAAATCTTAAATGTAGCCACAACTTGGTGTAGAGTTTGGACTATAATCATAGGATATAAACACTTTTTTTTATTCTCCAAGAGACTAGGAATGAAGAGACAAAGTCAGAAAAACCATCCTCACACCACAATACCAAAGCAGTTACCAAACATTATCTTCATTGATGACTCAACTTGGCTAACCACATGCTTGCTGACTTGCTTGGTATCCATCAAATCTTTTACAGCACATAACATCCCATTATATGTGGTTAAATGTGGTTGTCCTATTTAGAGTTAGTCTAACCAGTATTACAAAGAGATAACAAACGTTGAATGATAATCCCATATTTTACCAGCAGGGTAAGGAAAAAACTCATACTAAGGAAATATAAATTGAACTTTTATTAAAATTGTTAAAATACTATTATAAGCCCCTGTTTGAGCTATGGAGAGATAGTACCTTAAAACAATCTACTTCACACCTCGTTTAGAATATCAAATAACTCCTGAATTTAATACCATCCTATTTATTTAGAGTTGAAAAAAATTTTTCCCAGCGAGATCTTGTTCTTTTTGCATCAGGTAATTGTGAGATAAATAGGACTCTCCTGATTAATGTGAAGATAGCTTTACAATTAAGTTAATAATTTTATGTAGCTGACAGAACTTTTAATCCTTGAGTCAGCAAAGACGATTGCAATCAGCAGTTTCTTAAGAAAAATTATGGAGATGATAGATGATGTGACGTCAAAGATTTATTTTGTCATTACTTCTCTAATTCAGTCTCTAACTCCTATTTTAAGGGAATTATAAAAAGATATCTTCCATACATTATTGCTTTCCAAATGCCTGGGGCAAACATTTTTTCTGTAGCCAGATCTTTCCCAACAATTTACTTTTCTCCTGATATCTTTTTCATGACTCCCAACCACTGTGTACACAGAAAATATAGGAAACTTGTAATAAATGATAAATTCTCACTTCAGAAACTTAACTTTGCTGGGAAAATAAATCATAATTAATCAGTCAAATTTAAATTATTATTTGATCTACTTATTTGGGTGACTGCTATAAAGATGATTACATGAAAAGGGACACAACTGTGGACTTTTGATTGGCTATTTTTATTAAATCTTTAAAATGTAATTCAACACATCATGCTTGATTACCTACTATCTGTTGAAAGTTTTTATAAGTATTTTGGATAAATAAGTGAAGACACAAATAGGAATTTCTTGCCATATTCAAGTGAGGAGACAGAAAACAAACCACAAACAGGATAAGAAAAATATAAAATAGGCGAGAAAATGAAAAGTCCTACATACAAGGAAAGGAAAATAGAGAACGGGGAATCAACAGTCGGGTGGTTGGAAAAATAAGATGCATGTTGCCATATGAAATAGAGTGGGCTGGCCAGGCTTTATTGAAAAAGTGAAATTTAAGCAAAGACTTGAAAGATATTTTGGAGTTACCTAAATGAGCATATTTGAGGAAAGAACTTTTCAGGGGGAGGAAATAGCTAAAGCAATAGATGAAGAAAGGTGAATAAAATAAGGATGATGAGGAGGTTGGGGGTTTCTGGCGATGGAGGAGTAAGTGAGAGACCCATAGGTGAGGTCAGAGTGGTATTGGTGGGGTTTGCAGAGCATACATAACATCCACGCAGGGTCTTTGGGCATATTCAAGGACTCTCCCTTTTTCTCCAAGTACAACAGGAAGCCATTTCAGAGTCTAGAGCAGAGGCATGCTATGACACGACTCACATCTTCAGAACAGTACTTGAAATCTTGAGAAGAGACTGCTGGGAAAGCAAGTGTAGAACCAGGAAGCCTAGTTGAGTGAATATTGCAGAAACCCAGGTGAGAAATAATAATGGCTTAAAACAGAGTGATAGCCAAGGAGTTGGTGAGAAGTGATCAAATCCAGGACATGTTTTAAAGAAAGACCCAACAGAATTTTGTAATGAATTAGGTATGGGGTGGGAGATGATGCAAAGGTCTTGAACTGAACAATCAGAATGTAGTTGACATCAGCTAAATTGGATAAGCCTATGCTCAGTTTGGAGGGCACAGATGAGGCCATCAGATTAAGGAAGATAGAGTAAGCAAGCCTGTGAAATGGTACTGTGAGGTCAAGTAACATGAGAACCAAAAATTGACCATTTAGACTAGTGATCTGAAGGTTATAAGTAAGCTCAACAGTATGATTTTTTGGTGGAGTAGTAGGAGTAAAAGGAAAAGAGAACTTGGAGACAAAACATCTGCATATCTCTGAAGAGCTTTACAGTGACGGAGAGCAAAGAAATGTGATGGCAGCCATTAGAGGAGAAGTGGTTAATAGATATTCTTATTTAAGATGAGAGAAATGATAGCATGAAAATAATAGAGAAGAGTGGACAATTTATGAACACATGTCTGAGTGGACATAAGGTGATTGACATCTAGTGCACAAGTTGAAGAACTGCATTTGGATAGGAAGATGGAAGAAAAAGCACACTGGTAGATGGGAACATGGCAGTAGAAGCTTAAATGCTGTAAGCTAAGAGTAAAGGTGAAAAGGGAGATTTTGAGACAAAAGCATAAGGTATTAAATAGTTTTTGAAGAGACTGGGTGCAATGGCTCATGCCTATAATTCCAACACTTTGGGAGGCTGAGATGGGAGGATCACTTGAAGCCAAGAGTTTGAGATCAGCCTGGGCAATATAGCAAGATCTTATCTCGCTTATCTACAAAATTAAAAGTTAAAAAAAGATAGCTGGGCATGGTGGCATGCACCTGTAGTACCAGCTACTGAGGAAGCTGAGGCAGGAGAATCGCTTGAGCTTAGAAGTTCAAGGTTACAATGAACCATCTATGATCACACTGCTGCACTCCAGCCTGGGGAACAGAGTGAGATCCTGTCTCTAAAAAACATAAATGAATGAGAGATTTGTCTTAGTGCCTGGCAAACTGGTTTGAACAAAACTGAAAAAGTGCCTCCAGTTTAAGAAAATCAATCCTCAAGTTTAGAGAGTTATAAGAAGCCTAACTCTATTCTAAAATTAGAGACTGTATTATTTTTTATTTCAGTTTTATTATAGAATATATCAAAAATATAAAAAGTAATATAATGAATGGTTATGCATTGATCACTCAGCTTTAATAAGTATCAACTCAAGGCTAAATATGGTTCATTATACAACTATACCCTCTTTTTTTCATTGACTATTTTAAAACAATCAATATATATAATCTTATAACCTACATATCATTTTATTTAATCTGCAAACACTTCAAGATGTATCTCTAGATGACAGGCACTCATTCTTATAAATATGCCACTACGATACCTAAAATATAATAACAATGACTCTTTATCATTGATTAACTGCTCATTGTTCCCATTGTACCAATTTGCTTCAGCTGAAATCCAATTAAGATCACAGCTTTGCCGTTGAATGATTTTTTAATATATCTTTAATTCTATAGTTTGCCATCCATCTTATTTTTTTCTTTGCAATTTGTTTCTGTTATTGATTATTCATGTTAAACAATTTGTCACACTGACATTTGCTGCTCACTGCATGTTCCTGGTGAATTTCGTATCTGCTTCTGTTTCCTTTACTTTTTATAAATTGACAGGTAGATCTGGTGGTTCAGTCATATTTTGGTTTATTTGGGTAATTTGTTTTCATAGGTGGTGTTGTATAACCAAATCAGGATTTGCACATCAGTGGTCTCTCATTTTGTTATTTTTTTTTCAGCAATTTCTGATAATTGTCTAGATCTGTTAACTTAATAGGAGTTATAAAATCTTGACATTCTACTACTTATTTCTCATGTATTAACTGAAATAATCACAGAGCAAAATGTAACCATAGACTAGTTTCTCATCCTGAAGTACAGCTCATTTAGAAAAAGCTGAAAAAAATCTTGACTATTTATTATTATATGGGAATTTTCAAAATAATAACTTGGTTTGTTAGTATCCTCAAAGGTCACCTACCAATGTTTATTTTAATAGTGTTATAAACAAATGGATGTACATAAATACAATGGATTTCAACCCATTGCATTATTTTTAATGATTCTCAAATTTCCCCTGTGACTAGTATAAGGCAGTTCAAATGGATTCTGAGTCTTATTAACCTAATTTTTTACTGAATCACAATAATTTTCAAACATTGAAAGAATAACTTCTCAAAATTTTGTGCTGTTCACTTTGCAATAGCTACAAATATGGCACACTTTTAGTTTAATCAGCATAATTAACACTTTTCTATTGCTTTCTTTAGTTTAGACCAGTCATAGGCAAACTATGGCCAGTGGGCTGACCTCTTGGTTTGAAAATGCAGTTTATAGATGGCCGAATAGGAACAGCTCCAGCCTCCAGCTCCCAGTGTGAGCGACAGAGAAGACGGGTGATTTCTGCATTTTCAACTGAGGTACTGGGTTCGTCTCACTGGGGCATGTCATGTCAGACAGTTGGCGCTGGTCCGCAGGTGCAGCACAACCAGTGAGAGCTGAAGCAGGGCAAGGCATCCCCTCACCTGGGAAGCGCAAGGGGGAAGGGAATTCCTTTTCCTAGCCAAAGGAAATTGAGACACACAACACCTGGAAAATCAGGTAACTCCCACCGTAATACTGTGCTTTACCAAGAGTCTTAGCAAATGGCACACCAGGAGTTTATATTCCACACCTGGCCCAGAGGGTCCCATGCCAACGGAGCCTCCCTCATTGCTAGCACAGCAGTCTGAGATCTAACTGCAAGGTGGCAGTGAGGCTGGGGGAGGGGCACCCACCATTGCTGAGGCTTAAGTAGGTAAACAAAGCCACTGGGAAGCTCAAATTGGGTAGAGTCCACCACAGCTCAAGGACACCTGCCTGCCTCTGTAGACTCCTCCTCTGGGGACAGGGCATAGCTAAACATAAAGCAGCAGAAACCTCGGCAAAGGTAAATGCCCCTGTCTGACAGCTTTGAAGAGAGCATGGATCTCCCAGCATGGAGGTTGATATCTGAGAATGGACAGATGGCCTGCTCAAGTGGGTCACTGACCCCTGAGTAGCCTAACTGGGAGACATCCCCCACTAGGTGCAGACAGACACCTCACACCTCACACAGTGGGGTACACCCCTGAGACGAAGCTTCCAGAGCAAGAATCAGACAGCAACACTCGCTGTTCAGCAATATTCTATCTTCTGCAGCCTCTGCTGCTGATACCCAGGCAAACAGGGTCTGGAGTGGACCTCAAGCAAACGCCAACAGACCTACAGCTGAGGGTCCTGACAGTTAGAAGGAAAACTAACAAACAGAAAGGACACCCACACCAAAACCCCATCAGTACGTCACCATCATCAAAGACCAAAGGCAGATAAAACCACAAAGATGGGGAAAAAGCAGTGCAGAAAAGCTGGAAATTCAAAAAATCAGAGTGCATCTCCCCCTCCAAAGGAACACAGCTCATTGCCAGCAACAGAACAAAGCTGGATGGAGAATGACTTTGACGAGTTGAGAGAAGAAGGCTTCAGTCAATCAAACTTCTCAGAGCTAAAGGAGGAACTACGTAACCAGCGCAAAGAAACTAAAAACCTTAAAAAAAGATTTCATGAATGGCTAACTAGAATAACTAATGTAGAGAAGTCCTTAAAAGAACTGATGGAGATGAAAACCATAACACGAGAACTACATGACAAATGCACAAGCTTCAGTAACCGACTCGATCAACTGGAAGAAAGAGGATCAGTGATTGAAGATCAAATTAATGAAATGAAGCACAAAGAGAAGTGTAGAGAAAAAAGAGGAAAAAGAAATGAACAAAGCCTCCAGGAAATACAGGATTATGTGAAAAGACCAAATCTAGGTCTGATTGGAGTGCCTGAAAGTGACGGGGAAAATGGAACCAAGTTGGAAAACACTCTGCAGAATATCATCCAGGAGAACTTCCCCAACCTAGTAAGGCAGGCCAACATTCAAATTCAGGAAATACAGACAACACCACAAAGATACTTCTCAAGAAGAGCAACTCCAAGACACATAATTGTCAGATTCACCAAAGTTGGAATGAAGGAAAAAATGTTAAGGGCAGCCAGAGAGAAAGGTCGGGTTACACACAAAGGGAAGTCCATCAGACTAACAGCAGATCTCTCGGCAGAACCACATGATTATCTCAATAGATGCAGAAAAGGCCTTTGACAAAATTCAACACCCCTTCATGCTAAAAACTCTCAATAAATTCGGTATTGATGGAATGTATCTCAAAATAATAAGAGCTATTTAGGACAAACCCACAGCCAATATCATACTGAATGAGCAAAACCAGGAAGCATTCCCTTTGAAAACTGGCACAAGATGGGGATGCCCTCTCTTACCACTCGTATTCAACGTAGTGTTGGAAGTTCCGCCTAGGGCAATTAGGCAAGAGAAATAAATCAAGGGTATTCAGTTAGGAAAAGAAGAAGTCAAATTGTCCCTGATTGCAGATGACATCATTGTATATTTAGAAAACTCTATTGTCTCAACCCAAAATCTCCTTAGGCTGATAAGCAACTTCAGCAAAGTCTCAGGATACAAAATCAATGTGCAAAAATCACAAGCATTCTTATACACCAGTAACAGAGAGCCAAATCATGAATGAACTCCCACTCACAATTGCTTCAAAGAGAAGAAAATACCTAGGAATCCAACTTACAAGGGATGTAAAGGACCTCTTCAAGGAGAACTACAAACCACTGCTCAGTGAAATAAAAGAGGACACAAACAATGGAAGAACACACCATGCTCATGGATAGGAAGAATCAATATTATGAAAATGGCCATAGTGCCCAAGGTAATTTATAGATTCAAGGCCATCCCCATTAAGCTACCAATGACTTTCTTCACAGAATTGGAAAAAGCTGCTTTAAAGTTCATATGGAACTATAAAAGAGCCTGCATTGCCAAGACAATCCCAAGCCAAAAGAACAAAGCTGGAGGCATCATTCTACCTGACTTCAAATTATACTACAAGGATACAGTAACCAAAACAGCATGATACTGATACCAAAACAGAGATATAGACCAATGGAACAGAACGGAGCCCTCAGAAATAATACCTCACATCTACAGCCATCTGATCTTTGACAAACCTGAGAAAAACAAGAAATGGGGAAAGGATTCCCTATTTAATAAATGGTGCTGGGAAAATTGGCTAGCCATAAGTAGAAAGCTGAAACTGGATCCTTTCCTTACTCCTTAGACGAAAATTAATTCAAGATGGATTAGAGACTTAAATGTTAGACCTAAAACCATAAAAGCCCTAGAAGAAAACCTAGGTAATACCATTCAGGACATAGCCATGGGCAAGGACTTCATGTCTAAAACACCAAAAGCAATGGCAACAAAAGCCAGAATTGACATATGGGATCTAATTAAACTAAAGAGCTTCTGCACAGCAAAGGAAACTACCATCAGAGTGAACAGACAACCTACAGAATGGGAGAACATTTTTGTAATCTACTCATCTGACAAAGGGCTAATATCCAGAACCTATAAAGAACTCAATCAAATCTACAAGAAAAAAACAAACAACCCCATCAAATGTGGGCAATGGATATAAACAGACACTTCTCAAAAGAAGACATTCGTACAGCCAACAGACACATGAAAAAAATGATCATAACTGGCCATCAGAGAAATGCAAATCAAAACCACAATGAGATACCATCTCACATCAGTTAGAATGGCGATCATTAAAAAATCAGGAAACAATAGGTGCTGGAAAGGATGTGGAGAAATAGGAACACTTTTACACTGTTGGTGGGATTGTAAACTAGTTCAACCATTATGGAAAGCAGTATGGCGATTCCTCAAGGATCTAGAACTAGAAGTACCATATGACCCAGCCATCCCATTACTGGGGATATACCCAAAGATTTTAAGTCATGCTGCTATAAAGACACATGCACACATATGTTTATTGCGGCACTATTCACAATAGCAAAGACTTGGAATCAACCCAAATGTCCATCAGTGACAGACTGGATTAAGAAAATGTGGCACATATACACCATGGAATACTATGCAGTCATAAAAAAGGATGAGTTTGTGTCCTTTGTAGGGACATGGATGCAGCTAGAAACCATCATTCTCAGCAAACTATCACAAGAACAGAAAACCACATACCGAGTGTTCTCACTCATAGGTGGGAATTGAACAATGAGATCACTTGGACACAGGAACGGGAACATCACACACTGGGTCCTATTGTGGGGAGAGGGGAGAGGAGAGGGATAGCATTAGGAGATATACCTAATGTAAATGAGTTAATGGGTGCAGCACACCAACATGGCACATGTATACATATGTAACAAACCTGCACGTTGTGCACATGTACCCTAGAACTTAAAGTATAACAATAAAAAAAAAATAAAATGCAGTTTATTGGAACAAAGTCATACCTACTTTTTTATGTATTGCCTATGACTGCTTTCACTCAACAGCAATATAGTAGTTGTAATAAAGACCAACTACATAGTCATCAAGCCTTAAATATTTACTATCTGGTCCTTTACAGTAAAAGTTTGGTAACTCAATCTTGACAATCAACATAATAAATCATGCCTTTATTTACTATTTCCAGTTTCTGTGATGTGAACACATTATGCCAATTTCAAATCACTAACATATCACTGAAGGCAGAGTTGAGAAGAAACACAGAACATATCATTATATACTGTTTTCAATATATAGATACAAATGGCATAAATAACTACAAGAACATAGATAAAAGCAAATTTAGTGAAATAATTAAGAATTTGTGAATTTTAAAAATGTATTTTTGGTCTGGCGCAATGGCTCATGCCTGTAATCTCAGCACTTTTGGAGGCTAAGACAGGCTTGAGCCCAGAAGTTTGTGACTAGCCTGGGCAAATTGCAAAACCCTGTCTGTACTAAAAATACAAAAATTAGTTGGGTCTAATTAGTAGTGTCTGCCTATAGTCTCTACTACCTCGGAGGCTGAGGTGGGAGGATTGCCTGAGTCTAAGAGGTCGAAGCTGCAATGAGCTGTGATTGTGCTATTGCACTTCAACCTGTATGACAGAGGGAGACTCTGTCTCAAACAAAACAAAACAAACAACAACAACAACTGGGTGAGGTGGCTCAGGACTATAATATCTCAGCATTTTGAGAGGTCAAGGCAGGTGGATCACCTGAAGTCAGGAGTTCGAGACCAGCCTGGCCAACATTATGAAACCCCATCTCTACTAAAAAATCCAAAATTTAGCTGGGTGTGGTGGCAGGTGCCTGTAATCCCAGCTGCTTGGGAGGCTGAGGCAGGAGAATTGCTTGAGCCTGGGAGGCAGAGGTTGCAGTGAGCCAAGCTTGCCCCACTGCACTCCAGCCTGGGCAACAGAGTGAGACTTCATCTCAAAAAAACAAAAAACAAACAAAAAAACCCCGAAAAACAAAAATAATGTATTATTTTAAAGACGATTTACTGTTACGAGTTTCTACAATTGAATGGTTAATAAGAGCTGTGTTTAACGACCTGCTCACAATAGTGCTGATAATTTAACAATCAGTTCTCACAAGTTAATGCAAGCTGGTTCCAATGAACCACTTCTTATATTCCCACTAGTTGGAGCTTACCAGATTTTATTTTATTTTTTTTTTGAGACTGACTCTCACTCTCTCGCCCGGGCTGGAGTGCAGTGGTACACTCTCAGCTCACTGCAATCTGCACCTCCCACGTTCAAGCGATTCTCGTGCCTTAGCCTTCCAAGTAGCTGGGATCACAGGTGCACACCACCACGTCCAGCTAATTTTTGTATTTTTCGTAGAGATGGGGTGTTGCCATGTTGGCCAGGCTGGTCTTGATCTCCTGGCGTCAAGTGACCCACCTGCCTCAGCCTCCCAAAGTGCTGGTATTACAGGCATGAGCCACAGCACCCAGCCTCATTAGTTTTGATTTTGACGCCTTAGTAGACACACACATCCATTATCCTATTGGTAATGTTGGCTGGCAAGTTAGCTATGAATGAATAGAAAGACTTTAAAACCTAAATACCTTGGTATGATTAAATATTAAAACTAAATATAATCATAAAAGTGCCTCTTGTAGAAGAAAATCGATTTAGCTAAATCTAAAGAGTGTTTGAAATTGAGAACACTGTTTGAAAGGGAGGCACTAGTAAATTTAGGACAAAAACAACATGTATTTAACCTTCGAAATGCTGTCTTTGTCAGCTGCTTACCATATGTACTTCACCAAGTCCAATCATAAGTGACTTCCTAGGGTCAGAGTGGACACTATAGGACATGAGTGTGTTATTCCCACCTTCGACCAAAATGACAAACAATAATGATTTATCAAATAATTTCTACCTTTAGAGGTTGGCCACAACCTCACCATCCCACTCAACATGGAGTTCCAAGCAAGTCACTAGTGACTGATTATAATTAAACATGAGATTAAGCCCCAAAGTCATTTTTGATTTAACATTTCACAGATACATATATATAATATATATTCTTATTTTCAATATGCTTCAGTGTACTTCCAGAATAACTTTTAAAATATCTTAAGCTTTTATTTCTATAAGTAGAATAACACTCAAAGTTCCTGAATTTAAACACCAGGCAGGTACAGACTGTCAACCTAACATTTTGGAAAGGCAGAGTATAATTGAAGCCTGCAAAAGGAATTATTACTAAAATTTATCAGAGATTTGATTTATGAGGTGTTACGTTGAGTCTACCCAATTATTTTTCTGCTTGTTAAACAGCACTGAAACTAAAGAAGATTTGGGCTGCTAGAATTAAGGAGCTTTTTCCCGGGCTATATTGTCAGTAATATGCATCAGACAAAATGTGAGAAACCTTTCTACATTACGGCTTGTGATCCAGGAAAATCAAGGGGCAGTACCTTCATTCTGAAGTCCCAATAAATGATCTTCTTTGATCAAAAAAGTGAGCCAGACACTAAAATATTGTCACGGAAGAACTGAAGGCAGGGAGATGCTCAAATCCTCCCAAGTCTGGCATTCAGTGCACCACCTGAAAAGAAGTTATTCAAATACAAAGGAATTACCATGTGAATGGTGTTTCCGCACAATTTCTGCATATGCTGCCTTGCATTTTTATCAAGACGACAAACATAAACCAGCGTGAGAAAGCAGGTGCCTTTTTCCACCATATCTTTTGAACATCAGTATTTCCCAGCAGTTAACTGCATGTGATAATGGCCAGAGCACAGAAACGTATTGATTTGGATCCAAACTCTTCACCCAGAAGCAGCTTTTTGTTGTATATTTTAAGCTTGGAGCTTTTGATCCAGATTCATTAGATGGCAGATCATTTAAATAAGAAGGCAACGAGGCTGATTGAGGGGAAACTTCATAAGATGTTGAAGTCTCAAAGAATATTTCAGCTCAAAGGGATTTCTTTCTTGGAGCCAAATTCAGATCCCACCTACAGAGTTAAAGCCATTAATTATTAACCACAGTATTACATATTAAAATTACAAGATATCAGGTTGACAGCACATTGCAACGAGCCTTCAGATTGTGATTTCCCATCCTAATGATGATGATAAGATAGGACTGAATGGCAAATTGCTATTGCTTTCAGTTGAAAATTTGAAAGAGCTGTGCCCTGATCCCTCGTTACAGAGAACTGCTATTCATTCAGCAGCACTGCTAGCAGAAATAAACCCAGGGTCTAGTGCGGTGGCGGCAGAGATGTTAATTCACAAGACAGCAAGCAGAGAGAAGCTGCTAAATGGCACAGTGGGTTAATGACGCACTACAGTGCTTCACCATGGGAGACATATGGGTTGAATTCTGGCATTGTTCACAAGTGAAAATTGGTTTACCAATCTTAGCTTGGTCCCTGGTGGACAGTTGTCCTTGTCCTAGACCTCCTCAGATGTTGTCCTAATTTTCTACACAGGAGAGGCTCAAGTCTGCAAGAGAAGGAAAGTTACTTATGAGAGTGAAATTGGTTTAGCAGAGTTAGAAGAGGAAATGGGCCCAATATCTTCCCTGTTTTAATTCCGGTTGCTGCCAGTATCTCATTTTCACAAGCATAAAAATCCACTCAGGGCTGCAAAAGAAAGGGTATAAGCAAGGCCAATTTTCTTTCTGCTAAAACTACATCCCCAAGAGCTAAGCAGGCTTAGCACTAATTTATTAAAAACAGGATACTTATTTGAAACAGGCCTTGCCCTCAGTAGGGAATCTTAGGACTACCAGCTTAAGAGCAGAATAGCTTAGTCAAAAACTTACGCATTTTAAAACATAGTATAAGATATAAAATAATAGGATTCTATGTAACTCTTCTTGTTATAATGCACATGTTCTTAACAGCAAGAGAATGTGCAGAATACTTTTTAAAATGTATTTGTATATTTTAAAGTACTTTTTTTTTAACATTAAATAAAAGCCTTTCCTTTAACAGAAAGACACTCACTTATTTACTCTCCTATGTGAAAAAATAGTCACTGGTAATAAACATTTAAAAACTGCAAATGAAATAAAATGATGAGAGACAATGTTTAATAAAACTTTATATATAAAGAACTCAAATGAGAAATAAAAGGAAATTACAGAAGTGGATAACACTTTTTTCTAATTCAGAAACTAACAAAGGCTATGGTGACAGAGACTAAAGCATTGAGAGATTAATGAAAGATTTCAAAAAGTAGAAAGAAATATCCATGGCCTAAAAAAGGAAAGAAGATTTAATAATAAAAATAAAGACTAATATCTATAAAAGACTTTTGAAAGTGACAAAGAAAAAATAAAAATAAAAATGCTGAAATAATTAGTACTTGTGAATTTCAGGCTATTCAGATATTTTCCATCTCTACAATCATTATTATTTTCTGGGATTATGTAACAGATTCTCTCATTAATTCTGCCTTCAATCAATCATTCCTTCTCATCTATCTGTTTTTTTAACTTTTAATTGGTTTTGAGGATGGCTAATATTCATTGTTAACTCTTTTCCCGTTTAGGGGGGAAAAAAGTACAGCTCATTGCCAGTAATCATTTAATTTGACATAAACACACTCTTTGAGGCTGAAGCAAATCTGACTGAGTTTCATCATAAAACTAAAATATAAAAACTGTTCTTGGAGTTATTTCTACACAGAACAAACATCAAAATCATCGGAATCATCAGAATTGTCTAGTTTGGAAATATCGAGTTCATCAAATTCAGCCAACAATTGTTTGAGAATGATGTTAATATCACACATAGGAATGCTACATTTTCTAGGATTTGACGTTATCATCCCTCGAGAATTACTATATTTTGTAAATGGAAATACGACTACTAAAAACAGAATACTGTAAATACAATGATTTCTTTTGTTTCAAAAGTCGACACACCAGAGTGATGTGAAAATAATAATAAAAGCCAGATACGTTGTGGCAAAGTTCTCAGGGTAAATGCTGCAGCCGCAAGCACTGTCGGCAGGTATCCTTGGGGCAAAAGGGAAAAAAGTTAAAAGTACATACTCGGTAGCCAAACACTTTGGCAGAGGAATCAAACAGAAAGCAAGAGATTTATAAACATCATATTAAAGTAAAAAATGAGAGAAAAATTCAAATGCAAACGTATTTGTTTAAACAAATAATTTACTTATTTCACAACTCATGATCCCTAAAGATGGTAGAGGCATCTAGTCCGCAATTCCCTTTCTTTTGGAAACCAGTCTCATCCTCTCTAAAAATAGTCAGCTTCATGAAGCTAAAGTCATCCCTTATTTACTTCCAACAAGACTCATTTGTTCATGATCTGTTTGTCCTTCAATTCCCATTCCCATTCCTATACCCACAGCTGATTTTCAAATGCGTTTTCAAAATCCTCTTCTTACATGTGCCTCATTCTCTGTTTGCATTGCCTCCACTCTCCTGGCCTGCTCAAATCTAATTTGTCTCTATTTCCTCCCTATAAAGCTTTCATTGATACTTTTGGTCCATAGCGATCTCCTCTTCCCCTAACGATAAATGACTCCCCCCTCATTAGGAATTAGAAAACAGCCAAATCCCTGACTTGGAATTTCCTATTTGATTTTATATGACTATGAATTTTTCAGGAGTCTTTCTCTAGTTTCTCCAGATTTTAAGATTAAGAAAAATAACTTGTATGCACAGTCATTTTTTAATAAATATAGAAGTATATATGTGTGTGTATATATTCCTCTTCTGACTTTACATATTTATTTTGATATTTCAAAATACCTAGCACATTGCCTTATTCAGAGGAGTAGTTTAATAAATATGTTTGAATGAATGCCCACCATAAAATAATTACAACTTCTTTTTCTCTGTTAACAGATTATCCTCCCCAATTCTAATCAGTTATTTAAAACCTTCATAAAATTTAAATGGAACACAAGCAGAATCATTTAATTCTTAGCTATTAAGGTGATAATGACAGATTT
This sequence comes from Macaca nemestrina, assembly GCF_043159975.1. NCBI lineage: Eukaryota > Metazoa > Chordata > Mammalia > Primates > Cercopithecidae > Macaca > Macaca nemestrina. Next base: position 17,154,714 of record NC_092138.1, on the reverse strand, counting down.
TGAAAGTAATGAGACAGCATTTTGATTTTAAAATACTCCATTTAATACTTTTAAAATTATGATATGATTCAAGTGCAATTTTGGATTATTTTAAAATAAATTGTGACAAATTTGAAATTATTTAAAACCCTTTAAGAACTTTCCTACATAGAGCATTAGATAAGGGCAGTTTTTATTTAATTTTAGGGAAAGTAGCAGGTTCAATGAGAAATATTTATGTATAAAAGAACTTGGACTGCCAAGTTGGATTAAGTATATCTAAAATAATTTAAATTACTACATTGAGACTTTAAGAACCTGTAGCTCCATGTCAATGGGACTTTGGTCCACGTGCTTTCTTCTGGTACAAATGATTTTGAATAGAAAGTACCGAGGCCAGGCACAGTGGCTCACGCCTATAATCCCAGCACTTTGGGAGGCCGAGGCAGGCAGATGACGAGGTCAGGAAATCGAGACCATCCTGGCTAACACGGTGAAACCCCGTCTGTACTAAAAATACAAAAAAATTAGACGGGCGTGGTGGCGGGCGCCTATAGTCCCAGCCACTCGGGAGGCTGAGGCCGGAGAATGGCGTGAACCCGGGAGGCGGAGCTTGTAGTGAGCCATAGCCGTCAAAAGGAAGGAAGGAAGGAAGGGAGGGAGGGAGGGGAAAAGAGAGAGAGAAAGAAAAAGGAAGAAAGAAAGAAAAGAACCGAGCATGGTGGCTCATACCTGTAATCCCAGCACTTTGGAAGGCTGAGGTAGGAGGATTGCTTGAGCCCAAGAGTTTGAGACCAGCCTAGGTAACACAGCAAGACCTCATCTCTTTAAAAAAAAAAAAAAAAAAAGTCTCTAAAGTCACCTTCACAGGGTTAACAAGAATTCTAGGCAAAAATATAGTTATAATTAAGCATTAACTAGGCTGTGCTCTGACCCACTTTTTCATAATCGAAAGTCACATAGCCCTAGATACTGACCATTTGCATCCCAACTCTTCTTTTTTTTTTTTTTGAGACGGAGTCTTGCTCTGTCGCCCAGGCTGGAGTGCAGTGGCGCGATCTCCGCTCACTGCAAGCTCCGACCCCCCGGGTTCACGCCATTCTCCTGTTTCAGCCTCCCGAGTAGCTGGGACTACAGGCGCCCGCCGCCTCGCCCGGCTAGTTTTTTTGTATTTTTTAGTAGAGACGGGGTTTCACCGTGTTAGCCGGGATGGTCTCGATCTCCTGGCCTCGTGATCCGCCCGCCTCGGCCTCCCAAAGTGCTGGGCCAACTCTTCTTATAAATAGGATTCCTGATTATAGAATCATAAGGTTTTTAAGAATTGCTTAAGCAGATTCTGAATTTCAGAGAAAGAGCTGACACCAACCAGTTTGAAGACCCTCACAGAAGAACCGAATCAGTATTGAAAATGTAGTTTCTTCATCTCCCTTTCCCAAGACTTCACCCTGCACTTTTCAACCATTCAGCGATCTCCACACTTTAGTCCACTCCAAAACTCTTAAAGTCCCTAGCCCCAGACTCCTTGGGGAGATGAATATGAAGTTTCCTCCCATGTCCTCGTTCAGCAGCCCTACGATTAAACCTCTTTCTCTGCTGCCACCCAGTGTCTCAGCGTATTGACTTGCCCTGCACGCAGGGCAATGAACCTATTATGGTTATACAACCATAAATAGAGCAATTACCAATAGAAAGGTAATTTTGCTGTAATAAAAGAATAGCACAAATAGCAGAAGGAAGAAACTCAAGGGGAAAATTTGTAACCACTAGCAGCATAACATGTTTTGGGAGATGTATCCACAAGGACAGCACTATAGCTGGGGAACGTGGACAATAGATGAAGCCAAAGGGAACCATAATTCTGTCTATGGACCAGCACCTGATCTGGATGGATTTCTTCATTCAAGAATCTATTATCATTTTAAAAAAAAAACAAAAACAAAAAACACAAAAACCCAGCAGTCACAACTATAAGGCAGGCTATAAAATGTCTGCAAAATAGAAAAAAAAATATTATCTGAAATGATTTTCTAGAGCCAAGGTTACTAACCAGTGTACTGTGGCATACCTAAAGGTTGCAGATAGGCCACAGATGACTGAAATTTAACCTTCTCAGCTCTCAAAGTAACCAGAGAGAACTTGGGGTAGCTGGGACCCATGCAGTAGTCCAATCAGTTTGCCCTGGGACATCATCAAATGTTACCCTTTTTCTACATGTGTAAAGAATGGTGCCAAAAAAAAAGTTCAAAAAATTATTTATCATTCTCATTAGTATCCCAGTTGACATGACTTCTATAAAAAAGAAGCAGGAAGTTGATAAGATTTGAATATCTGCATTTGTTTATATTATTCTAAATGCAAACATAAGGTTTCTGGATCAAGGCAGATTATAACCATAGTAGTAGCTATATCTGTTACCTGCACTTCAATTTCTTTCCCCACTCTGGAAAGAAGAGCCATGTGGATAGGCTGGCATGTGTGTGTGTCATACAACAAGAGAAGAGCCCTATAATTAGGAATCTGGCAGTTAATATCCATGCTGTCCAACTGACATCCTTACCTCCTGTGAGAAGAGGAAATAATCTCTCCAATGTAAACAAATTATTGGGTAGAGAAGGGGAAGATTCCTAGGTTCTTACCTTTGGCATACAAATAAATGTCTCTAGGTGTTCTATAAGAATAAAATACAAATATTTCTGACCTGTCACATAAGCATTTGCATGATCTTAACTACACATATGTCTCCAGCTTTATATCCTCACCCTGTCTTGATTAAACCCTGCAATTCAACCACAGTGAACTTATTTTACGTTGCAGTATGCCATAATTTGTGCTTTGAGGTTTATATCTCCTGGAAATTATGCAAGGATCCTAGTTTCATGCCCCTTGGAATATAAATATACAAACATGTTCAAACAAACAAGGACGTCATCAGGTAAAATTTGAAAGGCTGAAATAAGACTTCCATATACATACGAAAACAGAATTTTTCTGCATTAGAAAATCTAAGAAAAAAAATTTATCCTAGTCATAAATTGGCATATGCACAAAATTAAATTATCACGGCAAACACCAAATCTCATAGGCATAAGGGACAAAACAAAGGTTAGAACAAGTTAGCCATTGCTACAGCCAGTGTTTTCAGAGTGGTTACAATGTTTCAAGACTTTTGATATGAAGTACCCGATGTTTGCCTTCAGGAACTTATTCAGATGTGGGATTTAGACAGAAAATGACAAGACAGTAAGTTCTAGGAAGGGGAAAATTAAACAGGGGCAGCAATCTCAGTAAGGGTTTGGAAAATGGTCTGAGATGGCTGATTCTGGAATGATGCGTGAGTCAGTATAAAGACCAGGAAAGAATGTTCCAGAAGGGGATGGAAACAGGGGTGTATGATTTGATGGGAGGGGTTTGTTACGCAAATGAAGGCAGAACGCTGTGGATAAAACAAATGATGGCATACTGCAGTGTAAAATAAGTTTATTGTGGTTGAATTGTAGGGTTTAATCAAGACAAGGTCAGGATATAAAGTTTAATCAAGACAAGGTCAGGATATAAAGCTGGAGACATATGTGTAGTTAAGATCGTGCAAATGCTTATATGACAGGTCAGAAATTTGTATTTTATCCTTATAGAAATAATTGCTTTTGAAGGATTTTAAGCAGAAGAGTGATCTTTGAGAAATTTTCATTGTAGTCCTTTAGGGTTCAAATCCTCTGTCTACCATTTGACCTTTGGCCTAATAGATATTTCCTCCATGTCTCAGTTTCCTTATCTGTAGAATAGAGATAATAACAATACTTAAACAATACAGTTGTTGTAAGGATTAAAGGAGAATTATTTGGCAAGTACATGACACATAGTAAATTTTCTACAAATAGCTATTATTATTAAGGGATTTTAAACAGAAGAAGAATACAATTGGAATTTAGGGAAGTCTTTCTGGCTGCATTGTGGAGGCAGATTCAAAGGTGTAAAACTGCATGTAGACAGAACAGTTAAGAAGCTGTTACACAAGAATCCAGAAAAGAGAAGAAGATCCTTTGAGACAGAGTATTGGCAAGGCACACAGAAATAGACACGTACAAGCTATACGTAGAAGGAAGAAGCCATAGACAGAATGATTAAACGAATATAAGGATTGAGTGATTGCACCCTGTACTTTAGAGCATTGAGAATTGGAGTTCAGTAATTAAACATTTGATGATGATTTTGATTGTTTCCAATTAACTGATTGATTGACTTTGTCTTTCCCTATTAGATCCATTAGGTGTCTTTTTTTTTTTTTTTTTTTTTTTAGACAGGGTCTTGTCTGTCACCCAGACTGGACTACAGTGGCACTATAACTCACTGCAGCCTTGAACTCCTGGGCTCCAGTGATCCCCCCATCTCAGCCTCCCAAGTAGCTGGGATTACAGGAGCACACCTCCACTCTTAGCTAATTTTTTTTTTTTTTTTTTTTTTTTTTTTTTTTTTTTTTGAGACAGAGTCTCGCTCTGCCGCCCAGGCTGGAGTGCAGTGGCGTGATCTAGGCTCACTGCAAGCTCCGCCTCCCGGGTTCACGCCATTCTCCTGCCTCAGCCTCCCGAGTAGCTGGGACTACAGGCGCCCGCCACCTCGCCCGGCTAGTTTTTTTGTATTTTTTAGTAGAAACGGGGTTTCACCGTGTCAGCCAGGATTGTCTCGATCTCCCGACCTCGTGATCCGCCCATCTCGGCCTCCCAAAGTGCTGGGATTACAGGCTTGAGCCACCGCGCCCGACCAGCTAATTTTTTAAAAATTACTTTTATAGACTTGCTATCTTGCTCAGACTGGTCTCAAATTCCTGGCCTCTAGCAATACGTCCACCTCAGCCTCCCAAAAGACTGGAATTACTGGTGTGCACCACTGTGCCTAGCATTTTCATCATCGTATTATAGTGCGTAATAAACAATAGACATGTTTTAATATGTTGAGTATTTTGTGTGGTAAGATGATAAATTTGACTCTGGAAATATAAATGTGAGTATGATTTTGTAGTGCAAGATAGCAGTCTGTACAGGGGTTGTATTTGAAAATTTTAGCTGTTGGAGTGAGTGTGGTTATCAAGAAGATAATAGGCAGTGAGAAGACAGTGGGTTGGGCATAGAACCCTGAAGAACATGGGCAGGTAAAGGAAGAAAAGCCTTGAAAGGATTCTAAGAAAGAATGTCTGAAAATTGGAAGAAAGACATGGAATTTGTGTGTCAACAAAAGTGGAAAATGGTGTTTTAAAAGCAACAGCAATACAAAACAGTCTTTTAAGCAATTAAACAGTAGGAAATGTTAAGAGGTCAAGTATAATAAATAGCAAGATACTGGCTAGTGAAGTTTACATACATTATAGGATAAGGAATATAAAATGAGATTCAAGTAGTGACAATAAAATTTAACTTTTTAGAGGTTACTAAGCTACAAAAAAAAAAAAATAGGTAAGTAATCAGAAAGAGAAATCATGTTGTGCAGATAAGTGTGAAACTCCCTAAATGTTGACAGGATAATTAGTAGAGTAAAAATCCCGAAAAGGTCAGGATTGGAGCTGGCATATGGAGAAATTATCACTGGGCAGAGGGAGGAATCCTTCTTCCACTATAAGAAAAAGAGGAGAGGATGGGCCAGGTATGTTTTCAGGTTCAGGGACAGAAATATAAGACTTATTTTCTCCATGCATCAGAAGCGGGGGCCAAGAGGGACACATGGGAATCCTAAAGAATGTGGGTAACTGTTAAAATAGATATTATAGAGAATGGAGGACTGAAACAGTAACAAAGAAAGACTGCTAGGTGGTAATGAAATTGGAAACCATTGTGTCATTTCCCTAAGCATTGCTTAAAAACCCAGGAATAGGAATAAAGAAGATAGACTGTAGGGCTGTTCGGGACTGGTATGACTCCAGGCTATTGTGACAGGTGGACAATGCATAAATCAGTAAGAGGACATTGTAAGGAAAAAAAAAAAAAAAAAAAAAAACAAGAGTTAATGTTGCAGGTTTTCATAAGGAGCAATTTTGTCCCCTAAACCCCAGAGAATATTTGACAACGTCTGGAGACCTTTTTGGTTGTCACAACTTGGGAGGGAGGTACTAATGGAATCTAGGGGGTAAAGGTCAGGAATGCTTCTAAACATCTTATACTACAGAGAACAACCCCTCACAAGAAAAGGATTTTTCTGGGTTAAAAAAATCTAAACTGGTTTGGGAACTGAGGAGAGGTAGAAGGGAGCTTACAGGGAGAAATGAGAGAATCGAAGTACAGAATGCCTCCTGTAGTAAAGGGCATAATTTTATCAACTGGAGAGAGGGAGGGAGAGAGGGGAAAGGAGAGAGGGAGAGAGAAAGACAGTGAGAGAGGGGATGTGAATGAGAAGGAGAGGAGAAGGTCATGGTCTGAGAGTGGTTTATCATTGTTAGTGTTTCATTACATAACATTTCAGAGTTGGAGCAGTCTGGAATGACAACAAATGTGTGCCCATAGAAATGAATGGCTGAAGCAGAGTGGAGGTGAAAATCACTAGAGATGAGTAATTCAAGGATAGTTTACGTCACTCAGAATAATGGCTAGGCTAGGGAGAGTGAGAAGGATATCAGTATAAGTGATAAAATCTTTAGTGAATAAGGTCTTGGAGGAAAGATTGTGACGCAGCAAAACTATTTTTATGTATAAAGTCAACATAAATAACACACAGTTCATCTATAGAAAAAAGAATGTAAAGGAAATTGTAAAATATACTTAAAATATTGTCTAAAGAAGAAAAACAGTGATTTTTCACTGGGTGGCATTTTTCTATACTTTCTGAAATAAATATTTGTCTATGATAAGAATAAAAATTAGTAAACATGAGAATACAATACTTTTAAAAGGAAAGAAACAGTGAAATTCTGGTGTGTAGTTCCCTCACAGCCCATCAGCTGAAATCTGAATAGTTGCTGCATTTACAATTATTATTTTGGATCCAGTCATTGCCTCATTTTACCCTAAAACAAACAATTTATGTTTTGCTCTAAAATAAAAAAGGAAGTATAAAGAGGTTCTGCAACTATCTATACAAGATTAACTTGAATCAGTTATAATACTAACAGGGATTAAAGGAATTTGTGAAAATTGTTGTGGAGAATATGATCAATAGCTGAATAAATACAGTTTCTATGTATCTAAATTGTTGAAACCAGATAGTATCTTCAGTGATTGAAAGATGATTCCTTGATTTTTTTGTTTTTTTTTTTGTTTTTAAATGTAGTCCCTGACTACAAATTCCTTAAACTCATGGGAGGTAAATAAACCCCAACATGTCACCAAAATCATATTTAGTGCTTAGAATCTGTCTACTCCTTACTACTTTTGAGAGGAAAATGTGTTTGCCAAACTTGATCTGGACCAGGCTTATCAATAGGAGAGTACCCATAACAACACTAAAGAACCCCAAATAATCATTATTCATCATAAGACGTTTGTTTCTTAGAGACCTTATTTTCTACTGCTAAAAGTATTTACCAGATATAATTTTAGATATATCATTAGTGCAACGAAAAGTTAATACATTTCTTAGAATTTATTTTACATCCAGAAAAATAAATCCGGCCGGGCGCGGTGGCTCAAGCCTGTAATCCCAGCACTTTGGGAGGCCGAGACGGGCGGATCACGAGGTCAGGAGATCAAGACCATCCTGGCTAACACGGTGAAACCCCGTCTCTATTAAGAAATACAAAAAAACTAGCCGGGCGAGGTGGCGGGCGCCTGTAGTCCCAGCTACTCGGGAGGCTGAGGCAGGAGAATGGCGTAAACCCGGGAGGCGGAGCTTGCAGTGAGCTGAGATCCGGCCACTGCACTCCAGCCTGGGTGACAGAGCGAGACTCCGTCTCAAAAAAAAAAAAAAAAAAAAAGAAAAAGAAAAATAAATCCACTTGTGAACAACCCCTCTAAAAAGCATCACAAGTTTATAAGATGTACATCTTCTAACTTATAACCCTTATGAAAGCCAGGATGAAAAGACAGTGCTATAGTTTGATAATGTTCTGAAACTGGTAATTGCAACTTCCTAGATTTGCCAAATATCTCAGCAGTTAAACATTCTAAAAAATAAGAGTCTAGTTCTGCCCTCTAACATACTATCTAGAGTTAATGGAATAACTTCAAATCAAATCAAATATTTCTAATTCAAACTTAATCTGCCTCATCTTCTGTGTGTTTATGTGTCACATAAAAATTTTTGTCTCTTAAGGTAATCATTGCAAACCAAATTTTTGGGTCAAATTTTTGTCTCTTAAGGCAATCATTGCAAACCAAAATATTTAGTTTGCTAATAACTAAAGAGTTACATACAATGGCTAGAGTGTGGAGAGGTGATATGATATCTTCAGTCTCATAGATGGTGAAGAGGCCCTTCAGGGTGATGTGACAACTACAGAACATTTAGATGCACTTTTTATGAAGCCAACTGGGTATGAGTATTCAATAATATCTCAGGAAATTTATCTGAATGACAATATGATAATTACAATAGCTCTTTAATGTCCAACACAACTGGCAATATGGGATCACTTGCTATCCTTACGCTTACTAAAATTACATAAACACATACTTTATAAGAGGTACATAATTGCCGACTAAAGCTATATTAGCTAAGAAAGGAAGGGATTTTAATCCATGTCAAGGCAGTGTAGGTTTACATTTTTTAGTTCATGTGTTTATTTTTTTTTACCATAAGCAAGTGTATTAACAAAAATTGTTTTGTTGAAATAAATAATTCATTTAGAAGTCTTCCTCATCCCTTTCTTTGTAATGCTACATGAATTTATACATCTGCTTTTTTGTGCAAAATTTTAAAATAATGTGTATATAAATTATATAAGTGAAAGTTATTCTGCACTAATTAATGAGATGTTACTTCCTATAAAAAGACTAAAAATTAAATATTAAAATTATGAGAATAAAGTTCCATATATCTCAAAGCAACATTAGTATCAATTATAATTAAGTATGACTAGACAGAGTCAATACACTAAATTCTGAACCAGAGTGTGTCTGGTCACCTTTGTATTTTTTTCCTTTGCACATTACTAGATATGTAGTTAGTGCATAATAAATGCTTATTAGAACAGGTTAATTATGGACACTTAAGATCAAGCTATGAGATGAGTACATGAAAAAAATTGAGCCAATTGCCTTATTATCACACATTGCATTTTAATAATAGACATATTTTTGAAGAACTCTAGATTATTATAGGCAATGATTTATTGGGAACATTCTTTAAGAGTTAATCAAATGAAAAGCTAGTGTCAGTCTGTAGTATAGACATGATCCTAGAATGAAGGAAAGGTACAGAATGAGAGTGAATAGCTTGCAAAATTGGTGCTTATGAAAGTTCCACAAATATTCTGAGACAATGACACTTTAAATTGTAGGAAATTAAGACCTCAGAAATTTCTTTTCATCTCTGCTTCAGAGAGGGAATAATACATCAGGACTCTAATACCTCAGGATTTCAAAATTTAACTTTCTATTATAATAGGGAAGACAATAAACTTAAAGTACATATAATTATGATTGCCCATGATCCAACTTTAAAAAAGAATAAACTATGGTATGAAGTAATTTAAGCATATTGCTTGCATTGGCTACATAAAATATCAGAAACAGGGTGTTAAATTATAGCTCTTCCATTAATTTTAATACAAAAAGTTGAGATAATTGTTAAAAGAATTGCCAAAGGGCATAAAGTGTTTTCATCCAATTTTAGGCTTACCCTGATAATCAAAAGGGATTCTTTAGATGAAATGACATGTTAGACCTTCAAATATCAGTCTAATTTCCATGTATTTGTGAATTTTCTAAAATTCCTCCTGGTATTGATTTCTAGCTTCATATCACTGTGCTCAGAAAGTATTCGTAACATAACTTCAACCTTCTTAAATTTGCTGAGGCCTCTTTTGTGCCCTAACATGTGATCTATCCTAAAATTAAGAAACAATTCAATTTACAATAGCTATGAAACATGAAATGCCTGGGAATAAATTTAACCTAGGAAATGGAAGGCCTGTACACTGGAAGCTATAAAGTATTGATGAAAGAAATTGAAGGAGACACAAATAAATATCCTGTGTTCATGGATCAGAAGAATTAATATTGCTAAAATGTCCATACTACTGAAAACAATATACAGATTCAATGTAACCTCTATCAAAATTCCAAAGTCATTTTTCATAAAAATAGAATAAACTATTTTATAATTCACATGGAGCCACAGAAAAAACCCAAATAGCAATAGAAATCATGAACAAAAAGAGCAAAGCTAGAGATGTCACTACCTGATTTCAAACTATACTATAGAGCTATAGTAATTAAAACAGCATGATACTGGCAAATAGACACATTGACCAATAAAACAGAATAGGGAGTCCAGAAATGAACCATGCATGTTTGGTCAATTTATTTGCAACAACAGAGTCAAGAATACATGAGTCTCTTCAATAAATAGCATTGGGAAAGCTGAATATTCATATGCAGAAGAATGAAATTGGACCCTTATCACACAACGTATAAACAAGTCAGCTTAAAACGGATTAAAGACTTAAATGTATGACCAGAAACTATAGAACCATTAGAAGTAAACATAGGAGGAAAAACTATACCACATTGGTCTAGATAATTGATTTTTGGATCTGATCCCACAAATGCAAGCAACAAAAGCAAAAATAGATGAAACTGCATCAAACTAAAAAGATTCTGTACATCAAAGGAAACAACAGTGTGCAGAGACAATCCACAGACTGGGAGAAAATTTTTGCAAGCCATACATTCACTAAGGGGTTAATATCCAAAATATACAAAAAACTCAACCCAATAGCAAGAAAACAAAACAAAAAAACCTCAATTAAAAAATGGGTAAGAGACAAGATTAGAAATTTCTCAAGAAATACATACAAATGGACAACAGATATGAAAAATGCTCAACACCAAATTAATACCACTATAAAGACACATGCACACGTATGTTTATTGCGGCACTATTCACAATAGCAAAGACTTGGAATCAACCCAAATGTCCATCAGTGACAGACTGGATTAAGAAAATGTGGCACATGAAAAAAAGGGGGCGGAGCAAGATGGCCGAATAGGAGCAGCTCCAGTCTCCAACTCGCAGCGCGAGCGACACAGAAGACCGGTGATTTCTGCATTTTCAACTGAGGAGCGCAGCTCATCGCCAGCAACGGATCAAAGCTGGATGGAGAATGACTTTGACGAGATGAGAGAAGAAGGCTTCAGTCCATCAAATTTCTCAGAGCTAAAGGAGGAATTACGTACCCAGCGCAAAGAAACTAAAAATCTTGAAAAAAAAGTGGAAGAATTGATGGCTAGAGTAATTAATGCAGAGAAGGTCCTAAACGAAATGAAAGAGATGAAAACCATGACACGAGAAATACGTGACAAATGCACAAGCTTCAGTAACCGACTCGATCAACTGGAAGAAAGAGTATCAGCGATTGAGGATCAAATGAATGAAATGAAGCGAGAAGAGAAACCAAAAGAAAAAAGAAGAAAAAGAAATGAACAAAGCCTGCAAGAAGTATGGGATTATGTAAAAAGACCAAATCTACGTCTGATTGGGGTGCCTGAAAGTGAGGGGGAAAAATGGAACCAAGTTGGAAAACACTCTTCAGGATATCATCCAGGAGAACTTCCCCAACCTAGTAGGGCAGGCCAACATTCAAATCCAGGAAATACAGAGAACGCCACAAAGATACTCCTTGAGAAGAGCAACTCCAAGACACATAATTGCCAGATTCACCAAAGTTGAAATGAAGGAAAAAATCTTAAGGGCAGCCAGAGAGAAAGGTCGGGTTACCCACAAAGGGAAGCCCATCAGACTAACAGCAGATCTCTCAGCAGAAACTCTACAAGCCAGAAGAGAGTGGGGGCCAATATTCAACATTCTTAAAGAAAAGAATTTTAAACCCAGAATTTCATATCCAGCCAAACTAAGTTTCATAAGTGAAGGAGAAATAAAATCCTTTACAGATAAGCAAATGCTTAGAGATTTTGTCACCACTAGGCCTGCCTTACAAGAGATCCTGAAGGAAGCACTAAACATGGAAAGGAACAACCGGTACCAGCCATTGCAAAAACATGCCAAAATGTAAAGACCATTGAGGCTAGGAAGAAACTGCATCAACTAACGAGCAAAATAACCAGTTAATATCATAATGGCAGGATCAAGTTCACACATAACAATATTAACCTTAAATGTAAATGGACTAAATGCTCCAATTAAAAGACACAGACTGGCAAACTGGATAAAGAGTCAAGACCCATCAGTCTGCTGTATTCAGGAGACCCATCTCACACGCAGAGACATACATAGGCTCAAAATAAAGGGATGGAGGAAGATTTACCAAGCCAATGGAGAACAAAAAAAAGCAGGGGTTGCAATACTAGTCTCTGATAAAACAGACTTTAAACCATCAAAGATCAAAAGAGACAAAGAAGGCCATTACATAATGGTAAAGGGATCAATTCAACAGGAAGAGCTAACTATCCTAAATATATATGCACCCAATACAGGAGCACCCAGATTCATAAAGCAAGTCCTTAGAGACTTACAAAGAGACTTAGACTCCCATACAATAATAATGGGAGACTTCAACACTCCACTGTCAACATTAGACAGATCAACGAGACAGAAAGTTAACAAGGATATCCAGGAATTGAACTCATCTCTGCAGCAAGCAGACCTAATAGACATCTATAGAACTCTCCACCCCAAATCAACAGAATATACATTCTTCTCAGCACCACATCATACTTACTCCAAAATTGACCATGTAATTGGAAATAAAGCACTCCTCAGCAAATGTACAAGAACAGAAATTATAACAAACTGTCTCTCAGACCACAGTGCAATCAAACTAGAACTCAGGACTAAGAAACTCAATCAAAACCACTCAACTACATGGAAACTGAACAACCTGCTCCTGAATGACTACTGGGTACATAACGAAATGAAGGCAGAAATAAAGATGTTCTTTGAAACCAATGAGAACAAAGATACAACATACCAGAATCTCTGGGACACATTTAAAGCAGTGTGTAGAGGGAAATTTATAGCACTAAATGCCCACAAGAGAAAGCAGGAAAGATCTAAAATTGACACTCTAACATCGCAATTAAAAGAACTAGAGAAGCAAGAGCAAACACATTCGAAAGCTAGCAGAAGGCAAGAAATAACTAAGATCAGAGCAGAACTGAAGGAGATAGAGACACAAAACACCCTCCAAAAAATCAATGAATCCAGGAGTTGGTTTTTTGAAAAGATCAACAAAATTGACAGACCACTAGCCAGACTAATAAAGAAGAAAAGAGAGAAGAATCAAATCGACGCAATTAAAAATGATAAAGGGGATATCACCACCGACCCCACAGAAATACAGACTACCATCAGAGAATACTATAAACACCTCTACGCAAATAAACTGGAAAATCTAGAAGAAATGGATAATTTCCTGGACACTTACACTCTACCAAGACTAAACCAGGAAGAAGTTGAATCCCTGAATAGACCAATAGCAGGCTCTGAAATTGAGGCAATAATTAATAGCCTACCAACCAAAAAAAGTCTAGGACCAGATGGATTCACAGCTGAATTCTACCAGAGGTACAAGGAGGAGTTGGTACCATTCCTTCTGAAACTATTCCAATCAATAGAAAAAGAGGGAATCCTTCCTAACTCATTTTATGAGGCCAACATCATCCTGATACCAAAGCCTGGCAGAGACACAACAAAAAAAGAGAATTTTAGACCAATATCCCTGATGAACATCGATGCAAAAATCTTCAATAAAATACTGGCAAACCGGATTCAGCAACACATCAAAAAGCTTATCCACCATGATCAAGTGGGCTTCATCCCTGGGATGCAAGGCTGGTTCAACATTCGCAAATCAATAAACATAATCCAGCATATAAACAGAACCAAAGACAAGAATCACATGATTATCTCAATAGATGCAGAAAAGGCTTTTGACAAAATTCAACAGCCCTTCATGCTAAAAACGCTCAATAAATTCGGTATTGATGGAACGTACCTCAAAATAATAAGAGCTATTTATGACAAACCCACAGCCAATATCATACTGAATGGGCAAAAACTGGAAAAATTCCCTTTGAAAACTGGCACAAGACAGGGATGCCCTCTCTCACCACTCCTATTCAACATAGTGTTGGAAGTTCTGGCTAGGGCAATTAGGCAAGAGAACGAAATCAAGGGTATTCAGTTAGGAAAAGAAGAAGTCAAACTGTCCCTGTTTGCAGATGACATGATTGTATATTTAGAAAACCCCATTGTCTCAGCCCAAAATCTCTTCAGCTGATAAGCAACTTCAGCAAAGTCTCAGGATACAAAATTAATGTGCAAAAATCACAAGCATTCTTATACACCAGTAACAGACAAACAGAGAGCCAAATCAGGAATGAACTTCCATTCACAATTGCTTCAAAGAGAATCAAATACCTAGGAATCCAACTTACAAGGGATGTAAAGGACCTCTTCAAGGAGAACTACAAACCACTGCTCAGTGAAATAAAAGAGGACACAAACAAATGGAAGAACATACCATGCTCATGGATAGGAAGAATCAATATCATGAAAATGGCCATACTGCCCAAGGTAATTTATAGATTCAATGCCATCCCCATCAAGCTACCAATGAGTTTCTTCACAGAATTGGAAAAAACTGCTTTAAAGTTCATATGGAACCAAAAAAGAGCCCGCATCTCCAAGACAATCCTAAGTCAAAAGAACAAAGCTGGAGGCATCACGCTACCTGACTTCAAACTATACTACAAGGCTACAGTAACCAAAACAGCATGGTACTGGTACCAAAACAGAGAGATAGACCAATGGAACAGAACAGAGTCCTCAGAAATAATACCACACATCTACAGCCATCTGATCTTTGACAAACTTGAGAGAAACAAGAAATGGGGAAAGGATTCCCTATTTAATAAATGGTGCTGGGAAAATTGGCTAGCCATAAGTAGAAAGCTGAAACTGGATCCTTTCCTTACTCCTTATACAAAAATTAATTCAAGATGGATTAGAGACTTAAATGTTAGACCTAATACCATAAAAATCCTAGAGGAAAACCTAGGTAGTACCATTCAGGACATAGGCATGGGCAAAGACTTCATGTCTAAAACACCAAAAGCAACAGCAGCAAAAGCCAAAATTGACAAATGGGATCTCATTAAACTAAAGAGCTTCTGCACAGCAAAAGAAACTACCATCAGAGTGAACAGGCAACCTACAGAATGGGAGAACATTTTTGCAATCTACTCATCTGACAAAGGGCTAATATCCAGAACCTACAAAGAACTCAAACAAATTTACAAGAAAAAAACAAACAACCCCATCAAAAAGTGGGCAAAGGATATGAACAGACATTTCTCAAAAGAAGACATTCATACAGCCAACAGACACATGAAAAAATGCTCATCATCACTGGCCATCAGAGAAATGCAAATCAAAACCACAATGAGATACCATCTCACACCAGTTAGAATGGCAATCATTAAAAAGTCAGGAAACAACAGTTGCTAGAGAGGATGTGGAGAAATAGGAACACTTTTACACTGTTGGTGGGAGTGTAAACTAGTTCAACCATTATGGAAAACAGTATGGCGATTCCTCAAGGATCTAGAACTAGATGTACCATATGACCCAGCCATCCCATTACTGGGTATATACCCAAAGGATTATAAATTATGCTGCTATAAAGACACATGCACACGTATGTTTATTGCAGCACTTTTCACAATAGCAAAGACTTGGAATCAACCCAAATGTCCATCAGTGACAGATTGGATTAAGAAAATGTGGCACATATACACCATGGAATACTATGCAGCCATAAAAAAGGATGAGTTTGTGTCCTTTGTAGGGACTTGGATGCAGCTGGAATCCATCATTCTTAGCAAACTATCACAAGAACAGAAAAACAAACACCACATGTTCTCACTCATAGGTGGGAACTGAACAATGAGATCACTCGGACTCAGGAAGGGGAACATCACACACCGGGGCCTATCATGGGGAGGGGGGAGGAGGGAGGGATTGCATTGGGAGTTATACCTGATGTAAATGACGAGTTGATGGGTGCAGCACAGCAACATGGCACAAGTATACATATGTAACAAACCTGCACGTTATGCACATGTACCCTACAACTTAAAGTATAATAATAATAAATTTAAAAAAAAATTAAAAATAAAATAAATTAATTAATTAAAAAAAAAAAAAGAAAATGTGGCACATATACACCATGGAATACTATGCAGCCATAAAAAAGGATGAGTTTGTGTCCTTTGTAGGGACATGGATGCAGCTGGAAACCATCATTCTTAGCAAACTATCACAAGAACAGAAAACCAAACACCACATGTTCTCACTTATAGGTGGGAACTGAACAATGAGATCACTTGGACACGGGAAGGGGAACATCACACACCGGGGCCTATCATGGGGAGGGAGGAGGGGGGAGGGATTGCATTGGGAGTTATACCTGATGTAAATGATGAGTTGATGGGTGCTGACGAGTTGATGGGTGCAGCACACCAACATGGTACAAGTATACATATGTAACAAACCTGCACGTTATGCACATGTACCCTAGAACTTAAAGTATAATAATAATAATACATTTTAAAAAAAAAGAAAAATGCTCAACATTGCTAATCATAAGGGAAACACAAATTAGACACACAATTAGATATCATACCTGTCAGAATAGGTATTATCAAAAAGATGAAAAATAACACATTGGCAAGGATTTGGAGGAATGGGAACTCTGTACACTGTTGATGGGAATGTAAATTAGTACAGCGATTATGGAAAACTATATGGAGGTTTCTCAAAAAACTAAAAATAGAATTACTATATGACCCAGCAATCCCACTTCTAGGTATTTACCCAAAGGGTTTGAAATTAGTTCGTCAAAGAGATGTAAGCTCTCCTATGTTCATTGAAGCACTATTCACAGTAGCCAAGTTGTAGAATCAACCTGTGTCCCTGAACCAATAAAGGAAGGAAGAAAATGTGGAACATATATATATATATGAGGGACTACTAATCAGCCTTTAAAAAGAAGGAAATTCTCTTAATTGCCACAACATGGATGGAATTGGAGAACTTTAAGTGAAATCAGCCAGTTGTAGAAAAACAAATATATCATATGTTCTCATTTATATGTGGCCTTTAAAACAATCAAACTCATAGGAGCAGAGTGTAGAATGTTGGTTGCTGAGGTTGGAGGTGGGAGGAATAAAGAGATGATGGTCAAAGTGTACAAAGTCTTAGTTAGACAAGAAATTTTTTTTTAGTTCAACTTCACAGCATAATGAATATAATTAATAAGAGTATTATAAATTTCAAAATCACTGAGATTAAATTTCAAATGTTCTCACCACAAAAAATGTTAAGTAGGTGAGATGATGAATATGTTAACTACATTGATTTAATTATTCCACATTGTATTCATAAATCATAACATCACTCAGTACCCCATAAATGTATATGATTATACATTGTCAATTTATAATAAAAAGAGAAAAAAACAAAAGTTAGTCTAAAAGGTAGTTAAGAATAAAGATGCACTCACAAACAGATATGGTTTCCCTACTCTTCTGAACCTCCCTCTTCTGATTATTCTCTTTGTAGAAAGACTTACACTTCTATATATCAGTGGAATTTCTGATGCATTTATTTACCACCACAGACCATAATTTTCAGATGCTTTTGCAAATAAAATGCCACAAATTATTTCTGTTGGATGAACCTCTTTGTTATTCCTTCTGAAAAGTTTTGAAGAAAGCATCATTTCATCTGAAGACAGAAAAAGAAAGATAACGTTGAACCTAATTCAACCGTGATAGTTGTTTCTGAGGCAGAATTAAAATAGCATAATTTCGGCAATTTTCTTTTTTACACGAATACCATAGTTCATTATTTTACACATTGAGGCACTTTAGAAATACTCACATGCTTTTAATCTATCACTTACTAGTTGGCAATTACTACTTCATCTTCGGTCTTTATGCTCTTAAGAATTTTAACTCATAAAATAACATTGTTCTTATAATTGTGTAAAAACCACAGGAAAAGAAAAATTCCCTGTCTTTATCGGGCCCACTTGTGAACATTTTTATGTTCATTATGCTTATTATACTGTAACATGTTTTAAAATTAAGATGGATTTGCATGCTCTCTTTGGAAAAAAGAGAAGAAATCAAGAAATGGTTCTCACTGGACTAAATGGGAAAAGTACATTTAAAGGGATTTCAGGAAAATTGAGGTCACTGCCTAGCTTGCAAAATGAAGTTTCAAAAGTGTGCAGTCATAAAAAAAGATGAGTTCATGTCCTTAGTACGGACATGGATGAAGCTGAAACCATCATTCAGAGCAAACTATCTCAAGGACAGAAAACCAAACACTGCATGTTCTCACTCATAGGTGGGAATTGAACAATGGGAACACTTGGAAACAGGGCGGTGAACATCACACAGCACATGGGGCCTGTCATGGGGTGGGGGGCTGGGGGAGGGATAGCATTAGGAGAAATACCTAATGTAAATGACAAGTTGATGGGTGCAGCAAACCAACATGGCACATGTATACCTACATAACAAACCTGCACGTTGTGCACGTGTACCCTAGAACTTAAAGTGTAATAAATAAATAAATAAAATAAAATAAAATGTGTGTGAACTAAAGGTTGGTACCACCTAGGGTCCATACCCAGGTGGAGTGGAGTGGTCCTGTATTATGCTTGCTATGTGAGAAAAATTAAGGGACCAAAAATATATATATATATATATATACTTATGAGGAGCCTTTAAAAACTAAGCCAATGGGCAGTTCAAGAAAAATTCATGGAAGGGAAAAGAAAGCCCAAGAAACAGAAGACAGTATCTAGTGAAATAGGTATCTATGTGTAAAAAAAAAAAAAAAAAAAAAAAAAAAAAAAAAAATGACATTAAAGAATACTGAATGATGAAAATCTTGAAGCAGAACATCAGAAACAGTTCTTTCAAAAGCAAGCTGGTTATCTGCAAAAGTGGAGTCTTTCTAATGAATACTGATTCTCTGCAAAGGCCTACTTTTCAATGGGTCACTTACATACTTTCCTGTAGACCAGGAGCATAGTTTAAAAAGGGCCAAAGCCTTCTTTAAAAAAATCTCATAGATTGAATACATCTTAATTCTATGTTAAGATTATAGCGTCAGAATTGTTGAGAAGGGCAAATTTAATCCATACTATTAACTAATTTTTAATATACTTTTTAAGAAGACTATATTTATTTTTAGCACTATGGAATTTTGCCTCAAAAGCTTGAAAATTTAAACATCCATCCATGTAACAGTCAACAAAGTTTGTTGATTTCTTCCTTGATGGACATTGAGTTAAGGTCTAGAAAATATAAGAAAAAAAGTTGACATGATCATGTTTTATCTTACTGGCCAGAGACAAAAATAGACATTTAACAAACAATAACACAGGTAACTATTATAAGTATAATCGATGAAAAAATCACAGTCTACTTCGTCTAACTTAAAATTGTGAGTGTGCTGCACATTATTTAGGGCTATAAGCCCATTTCCTGTATTTTGAACTTTTTAACAAAATAATCTCTTTAATAAATCCTGTGATTCCAAATAATGATATTATTAGATAAGTGCACCATCCTTTATTTCTGAAGATGCTGTGTTTCAAAAGTAAATACTTTGAAGTTTGAGAAACATTAAAAATCAGGGAAAAAAATCATAAGAGAATATCTTTGACTTTTTGTTTCCCCCAACAAAAAAAAAGAATCGTACTATTAATATATTTCAAGGTAGTAACAGCACTGAAAAGTATATGTTGGCACTTTTTCACTTACAATAAGTTTATAGAATATAGTCTTTACTTTGTGTTTTTTTAATCCTTCTTTGAAATGAAATGTAGAAAGGTCCAACAATAATCAGGCAGTTTGCCACTGAGCCTGTAGCATTTCAAGAATCACAAAGGAAAAATGAATCACTCCTATATACCCTCAAACCACAGTTTCATATCTACCAATAATTTTTACAGCACTTGGGATTTGTTAATAGCTCATTGAAATCATTTCAGCATTCAAACCTCCCATTTTCAATTGTTGATACTTCGTTATTCCAAAATGGCCAGTTAGTCTAGCCAAATCTTGATTCACATCCTACCACAAAAGATATCTATTTCCACTC
Organism: Macaca nemestrina; assembly: GCF_043159975.1. NCBI lineage: Eukaryota > Metazoa > Chordata > Mammalia > Primates > Cercopithecidae > Macaca > Macaca nemestrina. Next base: position 17,134,452 of record NC_092138.1, on the reverse strand, counting down.
ACTTTCGCTGGTTTGCATTATTCTTAGTGACTGACTATTGCATTAACAGGTCCAATTTTCATTTTTACTTGCTTTGATTTAGTCAATACAGATACTTAGCTAAGGTGGTGAACTTGGCAAAAGAGCAGCTCCCTTGTAGAATCTGGACAACATGAGAAGATTTAAAGAATGTGTTAAATTATATACAAAACCATGAAAAGCCATGGTTGTTCATTGTCTGAGATTCATATCAATAGGAAAACTGAGACAAAATCAGTAGGGCTGCATTTCAAACTAAATGATATCAAGCCATGTCAATGTCTGGCATCAGTGTGAAATTCCTTAAATACAACCACATGATTTCAGTTTTAAACAAGGTCTATCACTTTAATGATCCAAATGAAACCTTGGATTCCAATTCCACAGGGCAATTTAGTGAAAGCCCTACGGTATTTTTTTGGTCTAAAACCAAGAATTAGGAAGCAATTAATGATGATCAAGTGTGGGTGCCATTAAACCTGTATATTTCAATTATATTTCAAAACAGTGTGTTTTTAAAATTAGGTTGTCATAGGGAGTCCTCAGTAAAACTGCAAAGCTCTGAAAACCAAATTAGTTTGAGTCTTATCCTTCTAATATAGAAAAAAGGAAAACAAATATACATGTAGATACATGAAATTGGTATTATTGTTGTGCACAGCATCTGGGCCATACATCATATATGTCACCTTCAATAGCAATAGTATCTTGGAGTTATATGGTGATGTGCCTCCAGAGAGCCAAAAATTCTCCTTTATATTAAAGAGTAAAGTATTACTATTAGTAGCAATCATGTTTATAGATGAAGATTTTAATGCACAAAAATACATAATTTACTCAAGGTCACAAGTTCATCCACATTAAAGTCAGGTAAGAATCTAAGATTGCTGTTTATAATCAAATGTCCTATTCATTTGATTAAGAGCTCTTAACCTGGAGCCAAGAGTTTCAGGGACCTTTCAACATATTGAAATTAGACGCAAAATGACATATATGTATGTTTTTCTCCCCTTGCAAAGAGGATCAGATTATCAAAAAGATCATGACACAAGATAAATTAAATATTACCTTATTTGACTAACCCATTTATGTACTAGATTTCTATTTAAAAAGATTATATTTATTTCCATAATAAATTTAAAGTTCAGCCAATGTTTTCAAATGGTATGCTAGTAGTCAGATTAAATTAATGTAGCTTGTAAATAACTTTGCAGGAAACAAGTTAGATGATGAGGAACTTAAATTCTTAACTTCCACATGCCTTGACATTTAGTCTTATTGCATCACAGAATTCACATAACAAAAGCAGTTAAATGTATTTGGATTATCATTACTGATTTATAACTTTCAGTAAATAATGAAAACTTCACATTTTATATGAAAATTGTTCAAAACAGGAGGTAATATTTTTCCCCACATATGTGTAACATCAAATCAGCTGTTTTTTACTCATGAAAATACAACCCAATTTTCTTTCTTTTCTATTTTACCTTTTTGGAAATTTAAACACACACACAAATACTCTAATTCAGAACATAATATAATATTAAATATATTTAATTTTCAGAGTAGAAATGCCATACTCTATATTTGCATTTATTTTAATACTAAAAAATAAAAGTCAAAAGCAGTTTAAATATTGATTTTCATGTGCACTTACAGGTAATTTGGATTTGGCTCTAAGTTGAGTACATTTACCATTGCTCCAATAGAAATAAAACGGTGCAGCCTTTCTGTGAAATCTTCATATCTCCTCAAATGGGGTTGTATCAATACAAAACATTCAGACTGAGTGTTTGGACTGAGTCATTCAAGCAACTCAATAAAATAATCTGTTTGATAATCTTTACATAGACTTTACAGAAAATTTTTGATTCATCTTGAATATTATTAAAAGCCATGCCATGACATGTGGAGAAATAGGAACACTTTTACATTGTTGGTGGGACTGTAAAGTAGTTCATCCATTGTGGAAAACAGTGTGGTGATTCCTCAAGGATCTAGAACTAGAAATACCATTTGACCCCGTCATCCCATTACTGGGGATATACACAAAGGATTATAAATTATGCTACTATAAAGACACATGCACACATATGTTTATTGCAGCACTATTCACAATAGTAAAGACTTGGAATCAACCCAAATGTCCATCAGTGACAGACTGGATTAAGAAAACGTGGCACATATACATCATGGAATACTATGCAGTCATAAAAAAGGATGAGTTTGTGTCCTTTGTAGGGACATGGATGCAGCTGGAAACCATCATTCTCAGCAAACTATCGCAAGATCAGAAAACCAAACACTGCATGTTCTCACTCATAGGTGGGAATTGAACAATGAGATCACTTGGACACGGGAAGGGGAACATCACACACTGGGGCCTATTTCGGGGAGAGGAGAGGGATAGCATTAGGAGATATACTTAATGTAAATGACAAGTTAATGGGTGCAGCACACCAATGTGGCACATGTATACATACGTAACAACCCTGCACGTTGTGCACATGTACCCTAGAACTTAAAGTATAATAATAATAATAATAAAATGCCCTATTTCAATTGCTGAAATTTGTTACTGCCTGAACAACACGCGAGCCAATGTTTCTTGACTATGAAATCAATGGTTGAACCATAGACATCAATAGATAGAATAATGATTGCTAATGTTTATGGTCAATCTCAGGAGTAGGGGAGAAACAAAAACAGCAGCTAGAAATCATAGGTTTGCCTATTCTTTGACCAAGGGATGCCTCACACAAAACAAGGAATAAGGGAAACCAGAGTAGAGGCATAGAAACCATTTATTGGTGAAGCTGACTACAAAGAGCCTACAGAAATGGAAGACAGACTTCATTGGTGCATTTTGGACAGCTGGACTTTCTCTGTTACATCGGTTTGTTGTCTGTTTGTTTGTCTGTTTTTGACGGAGTCTCACTCTGTCACCAGGCTGGAGTGCAGTGGCATGATCTCGACTCACTGCAACCTCTGCCTCCTGGGTTCAAGCGATTCTCCTGCCTCAGCCTCCTGAGTAGCTAGGACTACAGGTGTGCATCACCACATTCAGCTAATTTTTGTATTTTTAGTAGAGACAGGGTTTCACAATGTTGGCCAGGATAGTCTTGATTTCTTGACCTCATGATCCGCCTATCAGAGATGAAAAAAAAAAATGTTTCTCTAGATAAAGGCAGTCTTCCTAGAATGAATGAAAACAAGTATGTCTGCTTTTGTGCAGGTGGTTGCAGAACAGGTATACTCTACTTCAATGTGGGAGTACTTATTCATAAAGCTAGTCATCCCAGAAAGACCAAATGATACTAAACCAATCCAAATGAACAGAGATGTTTCTCTTGCCACAGGTGACTTCTTCAGGACATCTAGTTTATCAAGCATAACATGAATAAATTATGCCAGGTATGTTTGAGTGATAAGTCTTATTATTGCATTTCCAGTCTCTAGTTTGCCATTTAATATTTCTATTCTATTAAGCAAGTCACATACCATTTCTGTTCTTTACTCTCCTTGTTGATAAAATGAAAAAAAAATTCTTTTATTTTTAGAAGAAATGTTAGATCTGCAAATTAAATTAAGAACAAATAGAATTTATTGTCATTATCATCAATGTTGCATTTTTAGTGCTTTAGCTATTTTCTATCTAGATCATTATCATTTTTGGAAAATATTCTGGAATAAATAACCCTCCTCTGTGCTTCCTTAATGCCTTTATTCAAATCTTTTTTTCACTTATGACAATTTAAGGAACTTTTTGTGTATCTATTTCTCTGAATGTACTAGAAGCTCCCAAAGCTGAATCTACATCGTACTTACCCTGAATCTCCAGCACTTACTACCTGGCAAATAATATACTTCCAAAATGCGATATGCTGAAACAAATTACTGTATGTATCTTTCTCACATGGCACAATGCTTTGTATGTAGTAGGTGTAAGTTGCTTTCCTTTTTGACTAATTAAACTAGAAATCATTCATCACCCCCAGTTTATCTTAGAATTTCTTCTTGCTCTAGATCAGTTTATTGACTTACGTAGTATATAGCAAAACAACTTTTTTTTACAGCAAATCAAGCACTTTTTAAAAAATGAGAAAATTATTTGCCTATATAACTGTGCCACATAATTACAAACAATTATAAAATATCCCAAATGGCATGCTAATATATAAAAGAAAGTCAATAACTAGACATAGTTCAAACTCATGGCCAATATTTAGGTTATGAGAATATAAAAGTTGTGCCATGAACTCTTTGCTGAGAGTTTGCATCTTTGAATTACGCAAAGGCAATAAGTTACAAAATATAACAAGAATTCCATTCTCCAGCTCCTTTCTTACCACTCTGATCACCCCCATCAAATCACACCCCTCACCTTAGTGTTAGAAAACCTGAGAATAAACATAGTAATGCCTGAACAAAGCTGTAGATTTCACTTTGGTTTAAAAAAGTAAGAAGGAGCAACTTCTCCATGGGGGAAGGTGGTCAACTTCAGCCCCATCTAGCCTTCCACGTGAGACAGGAAAATACTAAACTCCACCCCCATCTAATCCTTCTTGTCTCACCTAAGGTGAACCACCTGTGAAGATCACAGGCCAGGGCACAGGCTCACCAAAAGACTGAGACTAAATCCTACAACTACAGAATGTTTCTCGTCACCCACATCTTATCAACATATTACTTAGAGACCTAAGTAACCCATTTCCTTTTGTGCAGTACATCATGTCAAGCTTTCAAAAACAACAACAAAAATTATAAGGTAAACTAAAAGGAAAAAAAAAATCCACAGTTGGAAGCAAGCAAGCAAACATTAGAATCAGACTTAAATATGGCAGGGATGTTAGAATTATCCTGATTGGTATGTTTTGCTTCCTATTCTATTGATTATTAACAGAGAAATGTTGAAGTCTCTAAGTATACTTGTGAATTTGTGTATTTCTGTTTTCAGTCGACCAGTTTATTTTTTGTTTGTTCTTGTAGGGAAACCCTCCTAGGTAGAAACATGTTTAGCATCTTCATGTTTTCTTTGCTATTTTGACCACATTTTTGGTATTTGATGTCCTTTCTTATTTCTGTTAATATTTTATGTTCTAAATTTTAATTTGTATTTTATTAATATAGCCATTATAGCTTCATTTTTAGTAATCATCACATAATATATCCTTCATCATATATTTACTTTTAACCTGCCTACATCTTTATATTTAAAGTGGTTTTCTTTTTGACATCTCATAGTTAGGTCTTGCATTTTATACAGGTTGGCAAGCTCAGCCTTTTAATTACCTAGTTAATTTGCATTTAAAGTAATTATTGCTGTTACATTTAAATCTACCCTTTTAAAATTGTTTTATTGTGTCCAACCATCCTATGTTCCTCTTACTCCTCTTTACCTGCCTTTTTTATTTAGTATTTTTTATTATTCCATTTTATATTAATGCTTGGCACATTATTTATACCTCTTTTAAAAACTTCTTGCTAAATGGTTTCCAATATACTTCATTCTACAATCTGTAGTCTTTTTTCATGTCTTGTAAAAAAAAAAAAAGAAGAGCCTTAAAATTCCCAATTTATTGCCACTATCTTTTGAATTAATACTGTCATACATTCATTTTTTTCTTATTTTGTTACAGCTAGTGAAATAATTTTCCCTTGTTATATTTACTAAGCAGCAACAATGATAATTAACTAACAAATTCACATTTATTAATATTTATTAAGTGCCACATGCTTTGCTAATTTACGTGAATCATACCATTTAATATACAGACCTCTATGAGGTACATACTGTTATTACTTTCATTTAGTAGCTCAAGGAAGTGAAGCATAAGGAATATAAGTGACTTATCCAGTTATATATCTTTGTGGTATTATGAAACAGCCAGTCTAATTCCAGCATTTGCAATCTCAATAAATATTTTACAGTTGCTGGCATATGCTAAATTTATTAAATTGTAAAAATTGTTAGTATTTTTTTTTTTTTTTGAGACGGAGTCTTGCTCTGTGGCCAGGATGGAGTGCAGTGGCACGATCTCAGCTCACTGCAACCTCTGATTCTCAGGTTTAAGTGATTCTCCTGCCTCAGCCTCTTGAGTAGCTGGGACTACAGGCACATATCACCACGCCCAGCTAATTTTTGTATTTTTAGTAGAGACAGGGTTTCACCATGTTGGCCAGGATGGTCTCCACCTCCTGACCTGGTGATCCGCCTGCCTCAGCCTCCCAAAATGCTGAAATAACAGGCGTGAGCCACCATACTGGGCCAAAATTGCTAGTATTTTTAGTCTGTTTTCTAAGATTCCCTACAGAAAATGTTATTTTGTATGCAAAAGGCAACTTGCTCATCTTTTTATATTCACCTACTAGCTAATATTTTTGTTTCCTATTTTATTGTATTTTTAGTACCTCCAGAAAAACCAACAAGAATGGTAAAAATAAACATGTATTTTATTCTTGATTTTATAGGGAATGTTTCTATACTATCTTCAGTTTACTAGGATTTTTAACAGTAAAAAATGAGTGTATTTAAAAATATTTAATAAATATTTTAAATTACTCCTTTTCTCTGTTTTTAATCTTTTATCATCACATATGGCATTATGATGGTAGCCAACAAAAATTTCTAAAGAGAAGAAAAGCTATTAGAGCCAAGTAAAACAAAAATTCTCTAACTTGATGGAAAAAATCATATTCACCAATAAATATATAGTAGTTCCCACTTATCCACAGTTTTGTTTTCCATGATTTCGACTACCTATGGCCCACCACAGTCTGAAAGTAAGTTGGTACAGTATACCAAGATACTGTGTGTGTGAGAGAGTACATATGAGAGAGAAAGAGAAACCACTTTCACTTAGCCTTTATTACAACATATTTTTGTAACTGGTTTATTTCAATAGTTGTTAATCTCTTACTGTGCCTAATTTATAAATTAAACTTTATCATAGGAATGTCCACATAGGAAAATCATATTATATACCGGTCGGCACTATTCACGGCTTCAGGCATCCACAGGGAGTCTTGGAAAGTATCCCTTCTGGATAAAGGGGGACTACTGAAGTGGCGAATAATTTAAACATTCTTTCTAGTAGGCATGATATGATAACATGCAAAACATTTACACTACGTACCTGTTATGAACCATAGGATTTGCACAGCTCATAATGACTATCATTTTCCATATGTCAAGTGCCACAAAGACAGAATTTTCCCCACATTCAAATAATGACATTATATTGCTGCAACCTGTTTGGATTTGGTATCCAAATCCAAAAGTTGACTTAATAATTTTAGTGAAGTACAGTGCTGAGTCCAGGGCATTATATTATCAAACACATTTAATTTTTTTGTTTATTGAGGTATAATTGACAAGTAACATTGTATAGATTTATGGTGCAAGACCTTGTGAAATGATTATCACAATCAAGCTAATTAACATCTCCATCACCTCACATAGTTACTTTTTTGTGGTGAGAACATTTAAAATGTACCCTTAGTGATTTTCGAGTATATAATAGTATATTATTATTAACCATAATGACCATTCTGTACAATAACTCTCTAGAACATATTGTATCTAACTGAAACCTGGTACCCTTTAACCAACATCTCCCATTTTGCTTTCACCTCCAACCCCTGACAACCACCATTCTACTATCTGCTTTTATGAGTTCAGCTTTTCTTGATTTCCCATGTAAGTGAGATCATGCAATATTTGCCCTTCTGTGTCTGGCTTATTTCACTCAGCATAATGTCCTCCATGCACTTGTTTTAAATGCAGCCAGTGTATTACCATGTGTCATCTAATCCATTCCAAAGGTTAAATGCCAGATTCTGAGAATACAATTATATTTGTAGGATAACCAGAAGTTCTAAGGATTGGGGAAACTCGGGTACAAGTTCTTAAGTAGTAAAAGAATCTCCTTGATTTTGTCTTCTAAATATCAACCAACTGATGAACACATTTTATACACAGAAATTTTCTTTCATCTATCACTACCGATAGCTCCTTGAAATGCAATTACACACACACATGCATACAAACAGATAGACATAGAGATTGAGATAGAGATAGATGATAAATAAGATAGATAGATAGATAGATAGATAGATAGATAGATAGATAGATAGATAGACAGATGTTTTCTCTCAGTCATTATCACCATACTATGGTTAAAAATCAGTACTATAAATCCAAATATAAAATAGGGCTACACAGATCGATTCCAAAACAAATATCTGGACAAATTTTCTGGTTATCCTCTAAGGCTGCATTATTGAATATTGCAGCCACTAGCCATAACTGTCTATTTAAATCATACTTAATTAAATTAAATAAAACAAGTGACACTTCAGGTGCTCAAGAGCACATGTGGCTGGTGGCTACCCTCCTGGACAGCACAAATATAGAACAATTTCATCATCACAGAAAGTTCTATTGGACAGTGCTGCTGTAAAAATCACAGATGGTCCTTCATCACTCAAAAAGAAGAACTGCCACAAAAATTCTACATACTTTCAAATTCTTCTTCATACAGCTCTGACCATGAAGCCTCAAGTCTCACTAAACATAAAGGGCCTTCAGTCATAGGACAATGGATGTTTCACAATAACAGATGGAAAGTGTTAGAGAAATAATGTCCTGAGTCATGTCAGAATTGTGACTGCCAAGGAAATATTTAATAATGCTAAAGAAGGAATGTCACAATGTTGAAAATATGGAGAATCAATTTTTTTTTGCATCTTAAATAGACAGCAACTCTTTGTATGAAAGGGGGTTCAAAATTCTACATTATCACCAGTGCAAAGCAAATACATGTTGAACAGAAACAATACAGTTGCCAAAGAGCAAGAGCTGAAACATCTCTCAACTATGGCCAGCATCCTGCAGAGCTCATCAGAAAGGAGCAAAATCATGCATGAGCATAAATTAAGACTCATTACTTGAAAACAAGATGTACTTTTAGCAAGTACATAAGTAATACATGCATATATACATTTGATTTAGTAATAGAGTCCTAAAGCAAGAAGTGGTTCCAGCAAAGTAGATGACTGGAACAAAAACAACATAGGATACAATTTAAAAGTTCAGCTGTTTGTAAGCCATGTGGTTTAAGGTTTATCATTTTTTCTTACGCAAAGTCAGCAAGTTGACATTAAAAAGAAATATATATCCATTTTACTTTAATTTTTGGGTAGATATTTGTAAAATTCTAATTTTTTGAATTGGGTTTTAGTCTTTGAAAAAATATCTTCCTTTTTTCATCTTTACACACTTCTTAAAGAATATCTAGTTGTTACCATCTGAAAAGGCTCGATTAAATGCAATCCACCTGTCTATAGGAGTCCACATGCTTGTTTCTAGAGTAGAAAACCAAACCGAAGTCCTTTCTCTCTTTATAAAATTCTGCTGAGTCTTATTTCTGTGTATTTATGTGTGAGCACGTGGGTGTGTGTTATATATTACAATCATTCAGATTTTCATGTGATGTGTGATGACATCACTAATTTTTTTCTGGTTGAAATGGAGAGCAGGTCAAACTTTCAGAAAGAGGTTACACATCTACTGAGATTATTATTTAGGAACAATAAGAATTATTGTTATACGTAGGTTCCTTCTGAAGATGTAAGTTATTTAAAAATATGTCAGAGGATGTCACCCTTCTTATGCTCAAGAAAATGTTGTGTTCCCCTTGCTTATTTCTTGCATGTGACTATAACATAATAAAATACAGTAGATAAAAATTTAAATATCAAGGACAGCAAACCAAATTCACCTTCATCAGTTGAAAAATAATTCAAAGCAGTTATTTGTTATATGATATGATATTACAGTACATTATCTGATCTTATATGATAAATATGATAATAGTAGTACCAGTTTCAATACAACAGTAACTTTAAAATACTAATAGGTTATTAACTTAAATGTTATAGGCACAAATTGTAAAACCTCTTAAATGTTTTATATTTTGTAATTTGTAAATTTTACATTTGTAAAACATTTCATGCACATTCGACTTCCACATGGCTATCAAATAAACCCAAGAATGATGTATAACATCATTCAGTGCCCTTTCAGGTAGGTATGATTTAATATCTGCAAATTTTATTCCTTCTTATTTACTACCCTCTGTAGCTGTATTCTTGGCACTAAACTGTTCCTCCTTCTGAGGTCAGACAGTATGATTTAGAGCATGACTTCCTCCTCATTCCCTACAGTAATTAGTCTGCCTAACTCCAGAAAGTTGCTTGCCAAGGAATATTTTAATTGGGCACTAGTTTCCATAATGAACTAAAAGTCAAGGTTGGTGGCCCTGAAGTGTGCTGCTGAAACACCCAGATAATTCAATATCATTGGGCCTAGATCTGGTTGGAAATTTTAGTTTCTCCTAATGGCTGTTGAATTAACTTAGTTCTTTATAATAAGCAGCATTATCTATTATCTTACAGTCATTAAAGTCTGTATCCAGTGCCCACACAAACCTCCCAGTAATTATGAAAACCTACACAGTAACCCCAGACTGTTGTTAGATTAGGGTTTTATAGGATGTAGTTACCTGCTCTGCTTAGTTTCTTTAAAAACCCAAATTCATCAAAAGCTCACAAGAGTGAATGTGCCTTTATTGAATTAGTATAATTATTAACAGTAGCAGCAACACTATCAAATCATCTATTCATGTATATTATACTAAGTGCTATACTCTTAGGGTATTTGATATACAATAATTATAATTTCAAAGTCGTAGCAAGTTACAATCTAAGAAAATACACCTATGTACTTGTAGTTAAGAAAATGCAAATTTTTATTTGTCCATAGTCAATTATTATACATGGCACTCAGAATCATACTTCTCTCTTCGAAGTCTTTCTGCATTCTGAGGAGAAAATACATTGACTTTGGAGCCAAATTGAACTAGGTTTTAATTATGCCTCTGCTACTTAGTAACTGTGTGATGTTGAGGATTTTTCTTAACCTCCCTGAGCTCCTTTCCTTATCTGTAAAATAAGAGAATAAAATCCTACCTCATGTACTTTGTAAAGAGAAAGAAGACCATATGTGTGTCAGGACTGAAATACACTGTGGCCTCTACTAAACAGTCAATCTATGAATGCCCTTGTTGTTTCTTGAAAGTACCAATAAACACACAGATACAGACACACACACACACACACACACATACACAGAGACACACACACACACAGAAATCCTTTTCCAAAAGGTCTATCTGGAAGCACCTTTGAACTCCTCTAAACACACAGCAGTATTCTGCTGGCCTTGCTTCTATTGAGTGGTTCACCCAAAGTGTGTTTAATAAATATCTGCTGAGATATGCTTGCTGAGACATATATATATATACACATACATAAAATATACATATATGGCAAATTTTGCTGTTGTCTTATTTTAAGACATTGACACAGCCACCCCAGCCTTTAGCAACCACCACCTTTATTAGTTATCATACATCAACACTGAGGCAAGACCCTCTACCAGGAAAAAGGTTACAACCCCTGTAACCATATATATATATATATATATATATATATATGCTAAAGATTATATATATATATGCTAAAGATTACATATATATATATATGGATTCCCATCCCCCCTTTTTGTTTTCAAAGAAGATTCTTCAGGTAAGCAATATGTCTTTTAAACAATTTTTTAGAAGTTATCTTCAAAAATCCTCACATTTCTATGCTTATTTCTTATGTAAAGAGTAGGATCTATAGTAGCTAATAATATATTATTTTAACATGACCTTATCACGGTTACCTAAATCTAGCAGATCTGTAATTTTGTAAAGGATATGAAGTACATGTGCAAGCATGCATGCACACACATATTCATAGATCGAACTTCCCAATGATTCCATCTCTAATTTATGGTGAAGATATTTGTTCCATTTTTCTCATTTCATATTATATACAAAGAAGTCTTGCATAACAAGGCCTATTTTACTATTTTAAATGCATTGAAATTACCATTTATATTTCATATGCGTTTTTTAAATGTTAGACAAATCCTCCCACATCAGAACTTAGAACAGGAGAATCTTCCTATAATGCATTTGAAATACTATCACTTCACAGAATGAATTTAACCTGAGCACGCAGCTAATTTTTATCTGAACCAGCTCCTTTGCATGGAAAATGGAACTATAGAATGAGATAAGGAATGTTAGTTCTTTATCGCTCATGTAACAAATCTCTTAATAGTACAGAACGGCACGTTAGTTATTTCTAGTGACAATATTAAGACGGTAATGAGAAAAGAATAGTATTACATATTCATTCTCCTGACAGGTATTACAATAAGATTGGGAATGGACCAAAAAAATTAATCAATTATACTTAGCCAAAAGGGAAATTGGAATAGTAAGAGCATCCTGGAAACAAGAACAAAAAATTAAAAAAAAAAAAAAAAACATACTGAACAGGTTCAATACCTGACCAGTTCTGGAGACTCTTATCCAGTGCTTATCAGAATCTACTTAAATTTCTGTTCCTTGCTCTCAGAGTCTTTTATTGATTGCCCCTTCATTGGAAAATACCTCTGCTAGTTTTCCTTTCTTAATTGCTTCTGCAGTACAACCACAGGGCCCAGCTTCCTGCTACCTCCTAGACAAACTCTCATATCAACAATCCCAGGATTAGAGCAAAGGAAAGGGCCTGTGTTTGAAACAAAGGATTCTTATGTGTGGAACAAAGCCTTAGGAAACCTGACAGTTTTCATTTTAGAAAACTAATTATTTGATGTTCCTAATTACAACAGGGAGAAAATATTTTTGTGAATTAATTTTCGTGAATGGTAGGTGTTTCTTTCTTTGTGGTCATAGTGCAATTATCAAAGAATGGAAAGAGCAGTTATAGGTTTATGTAAATTTTTATGTTTAAAATACTGGACTAGTAGCTTGTGATTGTTTTAGTAAACCTGAGAATATCATGTTACCTGGACCAAAAATTTGGTTTCTTGAGAACTTTCTGAATTTTACGACATTTAACATATGTTCTTAATATTTTTAAATAAATTTTTTTTTGTACTTTTTAACTAGTCTTTGTAAATTAGGAGCTAGTAAAATAATGAGCTGATAACAAATAATTCTGTGAATATAACCAAGGACTCTGAGAAATTAAGCTTCTTGTGAAAAAAAAAAAGAATTAACATCACAAAAATTAGGAAGAATAAGTAACAATGTTTTATGGCAAAGCTCAGCTTGAGATAGCTAGGTCTCTATTTTGGGCCACAGAAATATAAAGCAATGAGAGGAATTTATTTAAAAAAAATTTTCTAGGTTCTGCTGTTCAGTTTTATTCTCCACCAAGATTAAGGGTTGCTTTTGTTATGCTCAATGGCTTCAAGTTTCCAGTGCACTCCGAGGTGGCAGAGGTGGTGGCATTTCTTTCTCTTTTGATGCAGGTAGTGCTGAATTCGTAAGACATAGAAAACCATACATACCAGTGGTTCTCCAGGTAATGTTCTCAGACCAGTGGCATCAACATCACCAGAGGATTTGTTAGAAAAGCCACTAAATCAGAAACTCTGGGGGCAGGGCCCAACTGTCAGTTTTAAGAAGAGATACCATCTCACACCAGTTAGAATGGCGATCATTAGAAAGTCAGGAAACAACAGGTGCTGGAGAGGATGTGGAGAAATAGGAACACTTTTACACTGTTGGTGGGAGTGTAAACTAGTTCAACCATTATGGAAAACAGTGTGGCGATTCCTCAAGGATCTAGAATTAGAAATAGCATTTGACCCAGCCATCCCATTACTGGGGATATACCCAAAGGATTATAAATCATGCTGCTATAAAGACACATGCACACGTATGTTTATTGCGGCACTATTCACAATAGCAAAGACATGGAACCAACCCAAATGTCCATCAGTGACAGACTGGATTAAGAACATGTGGCACATATACACCATGGAATACTATGCAGCCATAAAAAAGGATGAGTTTGTGTCCTTTGTAAGGACATGGATGCAGCTGGAAACCATCATTCTCAGCAAACTATCTCAAGAACAGAAAACCAAACACCGCACGTTCTCACTCATAGGTGGGAATTGAACAATGCGATCACTTGGACACAGGAAGGGGAACATCACACACTGGGGCCTATTGTGGGGAGCTGGGGGGGAGGGATAGCATTAGGAGATATACCTAATGTAAATGACGAGTTAATGGGTGCAGCACACCAACATGGCACATGTATACATATGTAACAAACCTGCAAGTTGTGCACACGTACCCTAGAACTTAAAGTATAATAATTTTTAAAAAGTCCTCCAGATGATTCTGGTGCCTGCCAAAGTTTAAAAATTGTTGATTGAAACCACTCTAAGATATTCCAAGCAAGGATCAGGAAAAGACATAAAATCACCAGCTCATATCCATGTGGGCCGTATATACTTTTGAGTTCTTGCCTAAATACAAAATATAACATTATAAAAATGAACATACCATGAGTATTGATTTTTTATATCTTGAAAGAAATCTGAATTTATCAAAGGAAAAATGTTTTAAAAGTTTGATGATTCAGTAAGTTTAATTCCCATGGTTTCATATGAAAACCATATTATTACTAGAAGGGTGCTGCATATAAAAAGACACTTAACTTAATCTTTGGAAAATGTTTGTAAATTGGGATCCTTTTACATTGGAGTAAAATATAAAGTGATATAATTGAGTTAGAATTAGTTTAAATATATCCATATGAACTCAGTAGTGAAACAGTTTGCTCAGTAAAATTTTTTTTTTTTTTTTTTTTTTTTGAGATGGAGTCTCTCTCTGTCGCCCAGGCTGGAGTGCAGTGGCACCATCTCAGCTCACTGCAAGCTCCGCCTCCCGGGTTCACGCCATTCTCCTGCCTCGGCCTCCTGCGTAGCTGGGACTACAGGCTCCGACCACTACGCCCAGCTCATTTTTTGTATTTTTAGTAGAGATGGGGTTTCACCGTGTTCGCCAGGATGGTCTCGAAGATCTCCTGAACTCGTGATCTGCCCACTCGGCCTCCCAAAGTGCTGGGATTACAGGCTTGAGCCGCCGCGACTGGCCCTAAAATCTTACAAACTTCTATAATCACTTTGTATGCAAGCTTTAAGGAATGAATGAAGCAAGCATCACAATTTTGGATTTTATTCCATTTGAAGGAGCCATTGCTTTCAGTGGTAACTGGAACCGTATCTTTGAGGTCAATAAAGCAATGTGGACCTTGTGGTCAAATAAGGATGTTTTTAAAGGTATCAAAGAGTATATCTCAAAACCTAGTCATGGTTTGTCCTCAAAATATTTAAATAGATAGATGATGTTATTGTCTATTGGGACACAGTATTTTTTTTTTTAAGTTCAGGGTATATATGCAGGCCTGTTACATAGGTAAATGTGTGTCATGGAGTTCATTGCACAGATTATTTCATCACCCAGGTATTAAGCCTAGTACCCATTAGTTATTTTTCCTGAGCTCTCCCTCCTCCCACCCTCCACTCTCTGATAGGCTCTAGTGTGTGTTATTTCTCTCTCTGTATCCATGGGAACACAGTATGTTGAAAGGGCCGCAAGTCTGAGATCTGCAAAAAACAAAAGATAGGTAACATTAAGTGTGCACATGGGTTTTTGATAATGCTTACAGGAAAATGTTATATATTTATCAAATTATATATTTATGTATTAAATTAAATATAGCCCAAACTATATGTGTAATCAATAATTCTCATAATAATTCTGAGTTACTCATCAGAAAATGTAGAAGAGTCTGAAGGAGGCAGACTTAGAATATGCTTTATGAGATGTATTGTTTGTATTATTTTGAAGTGGAAGAGTAATTAAAATATTCATCAGGATGGTAGTATCTTGCATAAAAATTGAGAAAACAGGATGGGTAATACAAGCGTACTTCAAAGATATTGTGGGTCAGTTCCAGACCACTGCAATAAACCAAGTATCTCAATAAGGTAAGTCACACAAATTTTTTGGTTTCCCAGGGCACATAAAAAATATGTTTATACTATACTGAATTAAGTGTGCAATGGCATTGTGTCTAAAAATCAATGTGCATACATTAATTAAAAAAATATTTTATTGTTAAAAGTGCTAAAGAGCATCTGTGCCTTCAGGAGTTGTAACCTTTTTCCTGGTAGAGGGTCTTGCCTCATTGTTGATGTATGATAACTAATAAAAGTGGTGGTTGCTAAAGGCTGGGGTGGCTGTGTCAATTTCTTAAAATAAGACAGCAGCAAAATTTGCCACATCAACTTACTTTTCCTTTCAGGAAAGGTTTATCTGTAGCATATAATGCTGTTTGGTGGCATTTTCCCCACAGTAAAACTTTTCAAAATTGGAGGCAATTCTCTCAAAACTTGCTGCTCTTTTATCTACTAGCTGTATGTAATATCCAAAATTCTTTGTTGTAATTTCAACAATTGGTCACAGTATCTTCACCAGTAGTATTCATAGATTCCATCTCAGTAAACCACTTTATTTGCATATCCATAAGAAGCAACTCCTTGGTTTTTTAAATTTCATTATGAGATTGTAACAATTCAGTCACATCTTCAGGCTCTACTTAAATTTTATATCTCTTGCTATTTCCACCACATCTGAAGTTACTTCTGCCACTGAGGCCTTGAACCCTTCAAAATCATCCATGATGAGAGGAATCAACAGCTTCCAAAATCGTGTTAATGTTGCTATTTTTACCTCCTCCTATGAATCACAAATCCATCAGTGGATAGCATTAAGAATTGTAAATTTTTCCCAGAAGGTTTTCAATTTACCTTGCCCAGATCCATCAGAGAATGCATTACAGTTATAGCCTTACAAAATGTATTTCTTAAATTCTAAGACTTGAAAGTAAAAATTACCTCTTGATCCATGGGTTACAGATTGAATGTTGTGTTAGCATGCATGAAAACTTTAAGGATATTTCCTTGTACATCTCTATCAGAGAGCTCTTGTGTGACCAGGTGCATTGTCAATGAGCAGTAATGTCTTGAAAGGAATCTTTTTTCTAAGCAGTAGGTCTCAACAGTGGACTTAAAATACGCATTAAACCATGCCGGGAGCAGATATGCTATCATGTAGGCTTTGTTCTACTTATAGAACAAAGGTAGAGGAAATATAGCATAATTCTTAAGGGCCCTATGACTTTCAGAATGCAAAATCAGCATTGACTTCAATTTCAGGTCACTAGCAGCCTTGACCCATAACAAGTGAGTCAGCCTGTTGTCCACTGAAGATTTGAAGCCAAGCATTCACTTCTCTCTAGCTATGGAAATCCTAAGTGGCATCTCTTCCAATATAAGGCTGTTTGATCTATTAAATCTGTTGTTTAATGTAGCCACCTTGATCGATTGTATTAGATCTGAAAAACTAGCTTCAACTTCTATATCAGCACTTGCTGTTTTACCTTGTACTTTTATGCTACGGAGATGTCTTCTTAAACCTCGGGAACTAACATCTGCTAGCTTCTAACTTTTCTTCTGTCACTTCCTCACCTTTCTCAATTTCATAGAATTGAAATAACTATGGACTTTCTCTGAATTAGGCTTTGCTGTGGGGATTGTTGTCGCTGGTTTCATCTTCTATCCAGACCACCTAACCTTTCTCAACATCGGCAATAAGGCTGTTTTGCCTTCTTATCATTTGTGTGTTCACTGAAATAGCACTTTTATTTTCCTTCTAAAACGTTTCCTTGGATTGACATCTTGGCTTAATGTTTGGCACAAGAAGCTTAGTTTATGGCCTAGCTTGGATTTCAACATACGTTCTTCACTAAGCTTAATCATTTCTGTCTTAGATTTAAAGTGAAAAATGTGAACACTTGCTTTCACTTGACCATGCAGAGGTCACTATAGGGTTATTGATTAGTCTAATTTTAGTCTTGTTGTGTCTCAGGAAGTAGAGAGACCCAGTGAGAGACAGAGATGGGGGAAATGCTGGTCAGTGTAGCAGTCAGAGCACACACAACATTTACTAACTTCACCATCTTATATGGGGATGGTTTGTGATGCCCCCAAAAAATACAATGGTAACATCAAAGATCACTGATCACAGTTTACCATAACACATTTAATAATAATTAAGAAGTCTAAAATATTGCAAAAATTACCAAAATGTGAAACAGAGAATTGAAGTGATCACATGCTGTTGGAAAAAAATGGTGCCAAAAGACTTCCCTGACACAGAATTGCCATAAACCTTCAATTTGTAAAAAAAATGCATTATCTGCAAAGTGCAATAGAGAGAAACACAATAAAATAAGATATTCCTGTATGTATATTATATATATTTTGTCAGTGATGCACCACATAAAAGGTAAAATTATGTAGCCATGTGTATCTGGGCTTATTTTGTTTATTACATTTTACTGGGAAATAAAACAATGTCAAATCAATAGAATTAGGCTAAACATGGCAAAGGCAGGAGGAAGACATTTTGAGCTTCATGAAAGGTACACTTGGTCACACAGTGGAAAGGAAAGGAAAAACAAGGTATGAGCACACAGCTGTTAGAGGAATGAGGAACTGCTGGGAGTTTTAGAAATGCATGCAGAATGCAAGACTGAATCCATATGGGAAAGCATTTTGTATAAAGGCATGAAAAATTGGCCGGGCGCGGTGAATCACGCCTGTAATCCCAGCACTCTGGGAGGCCGAGACGGGCGGATCACGAGGTCAGGAGATCGAGACCTTCCTGGCTAACACGGTGAAAACCCATCTCTACTAAAAAATACAAAAAATTAGCCGGGCGAGGTGGCGGGCGCCTGTAGTCCCAGCTACTGCGGAGGCTGAGGCAGGAGAATGGCGTAAACCCGGGAGGCGGAGCTTGCAGTAAGCCAAGATCCGGCCACTGCACTCCAGCCCGGGCGACAGAGCAAGACTCTGTCTCAAAAAAAAAAAAAAGAAAAGAAAAAGAAAAAAGAAAAATTAATATTTTCCTAGTGATATTCTTGACCAATTGTGTCTTCATAAACAAATTATCTGCCTCACAAC
This sequence comes from Macaca nemestrina, assembly GCF_043159975.1. Classification (NCBI taxonomy): domain Eukaryota; kingdom Metazoa; phylum Chordata; class Mammalia; order Primates; family Cercopithecidae; genus Macaca; species Macaca nemestrina. Next base: position 17,115,422 of record NC_092138.1, on the reverse strand, counting down.
AGTTCCCTCCACTGCTCTCATGGTCCTTTTTGACACCAAGAGGTTTGACCCCCAAAGTAGAAGATAAGGGATGTCACGTTGTATCTATAGGTTCATCAGTTAAGATGTGGGTAGACATGAATGAGGTCTATCTCATTCCTTTCTATCAGGATTTTCTCTGATAAAGAAAGTGTTTCTTAAAAATGAAGGGCAGTAATTTCAGAGCTTTATGTCTTCCACTCAGAAGGAGGTCTCTTATTTATGAAATGAGTTACCCCAAATGCTTTAATGATATTACCTTTCTCTATCTCCAATAGATTGGAAAAATTATAGACATGTTAAAGCAAGTTCTAATAAGTTTTTTCTAGATATGTTAAGATTATTAGGGAGAAGAAAACCGTGAATTCGTAACCTCTGGGAAATCTTGTAATCTCATGGACAGCAAGACTTGACAGGCAAAACAATATGCTGTTCCTTGAAGTTTTATTTGGCAAAGTTTTGAGACTGACTGGTAACTGATAGGTCTACTTTCCCCTCTTGAAATATTGGGGCCAGATGTATATAATAATTCAGATAAATTTTCATATTTAAGAAAGCTTATGGTACATTTGTTTTATAATATAGAACTACCCACAGATGGGTCTAGGGTAATACTCTGTAATCAAACATGTTAACTTTTCTGCAGTGAAACAGATAAAGTCACACTAAGTTATATAAATAAAAACTTTAACTGTCACCTCAACTCATTTTGCATCCAAAGTTTGCATCATGTCTCAAAGTTATGAAAAAAGACTCAGTTTTTAGAGATTTTTGGAATTGAAATTGCAGCTAAGGGATTGTTAATCCCCCAAACAAAAATCACTATTATTATTTACTATTAGTACTATTACTATTATTCATACTGCTACTATTACTATTTATTATATGGCAGACATTTCGCTAGAGGCTTACTAAACACTTTCTAAATCCTCACAATAGTCTATTAGATGCATAGTAGAAAACTTTTGTTGTTGTTGTTCAAATATTTTCCTGTATTGTGACCATCTGTAGTCCATTGAAGGGTTGTTAAGAGCTTTAGTGCCTTCATTTATCTCAAGACATAGGTATAAGAAACATTTAAAAACTCTTAAGAGTCAGGCAGCTGGTAAGAAGTAATGTCAAGATTCTATTCGATAAATGTCCAACTCGAAAATCCACACTGTATATTAAAGTTTCCATTATTTTTTCTTCCCTTCATATTGAACAAATACTTACTGAGTGTCAAGCATTATTATTGACACTATTATTGAGTGTCAAGCTTATTATGTGTCAAGCATTATTATTGACACTAGGGAGACACTAGGAAACAAAGGTTCTGCTCCCATAAAGATATTCTAATATCTAGAATATCTATTATCTTGAATATTTAACATCTGGACTATCTAGAACCTAATGTCCATATTCCAATTGAGGAAAAAATCATAAATGAGAATTTATTTTAAAAAACTATAAAGTAGTAAAAAGCACAATGTAGGATAAGAAAATAATAAGTAATGATGTGGAGACACAGACAGATATTTGTAGGGACCTCCCTAAGTCCTTTGAGATTAGACCTGAATGAACTGAGAAAATGAAGTAATGAGAAGAGTGGCCCAGGCAGAGGGAAGAGGAAATGTAAATGGCCTGAAGTTCAGGGTTGCCAGGTAAAACACCAGTACAGTGCATCCCAGTGTGCTGCCAGTATGTCCCATGTAATCCAGAACATACTTATACTGAAAAATTACTTGTTACTTTTCTGAAATATAAGTTTAAATTGAAGTCCTCTATTTGTATTTGCTCAATCTAGCACCTTTACTGGTGTGAAAATGTGTTTGCCCTATAAAGGAACATTAAGCAGACTGAGCTAGGAGTCCAAGCCAGCTTGAATAGAATCATCTGAGGGAGAGAAGATGAAGAAGAGACTGTCCAATATGGTAGTCACCAGCGTCATATGACTATGGAGCCCTGGAACTGTGGCTGACGACATTGAGATGTGCTGTAAGTCAAATATAACCTATATGTAAAAGACTTAGTATTAATTTTGAATATGAAATATTTCAAGTTTTTTACATTGAATGCATGTTGAATTAATATTTTAGAGGTATTATGTTAAATTAAATCAATTATTGAAATTGATTTTACTACTTTTTTATTTTTTAATGTTTCTACTAAAAACTTTAAAATTATATGTGTGAGTTACCAGTGGACAGTGCAGGATTAGAAAGAAAATGCTAGGGAAGGAAAGAGACCATGCAGAGTCTTGAAGACCATGGTAAGGATTTGGGGTATTATTTGAGTGAGACAGAAAGGCATTGAAGGGTTTAAGCAGAGGAATGACAGGACCTGACTAATTGTTTAAAAGAATCACTAAGATTGCTCTCTTGAGTCCCCTCCAAAGAACCACAACTGAGATAACTTAAACAAATATTTCTTACGGGTGATGACTGTTATTACTATCTGCAAAAAAAAAAAAAAGTTATTGTGTATTCCCTTGGCTTGTCTCCTCAGCTCCTGGCTAAGGTTCTACATGGATTGCAGTTTACAGGCACAACTGACTTATTGCCTGATCTAAAAACGGCTTCTCCAGGTTATTAATTGAAAACTATTTTTGGAAAACCTACCATGTGCCAGATACTATTCCAGGTGCTAGGGATGAAGGAGCAGTAAAAGAAGGGGGAAAAGCAGCAGTGAAAATATGCCTCATGGGGGTTATACTTTAGTAGAGACAACTTATATTAATAAAACAAAAATGAACAAATATATATAGCATATGAGATTTAAAGTGGTATGGTAAAAATGAAATACAAGATGGTTAAAGAGTACATTTTAGTCTGTTCTTACACTGCTATAGAAAACTGCCTGAGACTGGGTAATTTATGAAGAACAGAGATTTAACTGACTCACAGTTCTGCAGGCTGCACAGGAGGCATGGCTGGGGTGGCCTCAGGAAACTTACAATCATGGCAGAAGGTGAAGGGAAAGCAGGCATGGTCTTCACATGGCAAGACCGAGAGAGAGAGAGAAAGGGAAAGTGCTACACACTTAAACAAACAGATCTCCTGAGAACTCTATCACCAGAACAGCAAGGGGGAAGTCAGCCCCCATGACTCAGTTACCTCCCACCAGGCCCTTCCTTCAACACCTGGGGATCACAATTCGACATGACATTTGGGTGGGGACACAGAGCCAAACCATATCAGAGGACCAGGGTGGAATGGACTACTTCCATTTTAAATGGAATGATTGGCTGAAAGGCTTCACATGAGAGAGGCGTGCGCAACCTGTTTTCATGTGAACGTTTGTGCCCCTCATATTAATATGTTAAATCCTAAACCCCAATGTGATGACGCTAAGACATAGAGCCTTTAGGTGTAATTAAATCGTGAGGGAGAAAACCTCATGGATGGGATTAGTGCCCTTATAAAAGAGCCCCCAGGCTGGGCACAGTGGCTCACGCCTGTAATCCCAGCACTTTGGGAGGCCGAGACGGGCGGATCACAAGGTCAGGAGTTCAAGACCAGCCTGACAAACATGGTGAAACCCCATCTCTACTAAAAATACAAAAATTAGCTAAGCGTGGTAGCATGCACCTGTAATCCCAGCTACTCAGGAGGCTGAGGCAGGAGAATCACTTGAACCCATGAGGCAGAGGTTGCAGTGAGCCAAGGTCATACCACTGCACTTTACCCTGGGCGACAGAGAGAGACTCCGTCATAAAAAAAAAAAAAAGTCCCAGTGACATCTCTTGCCCCTTTCACTATGCGAGGTTGCAGTGAAAAGATGGCCATCTATGAGGAAACAGGTCCTCACTAGACACCAAATCAGCCAGAGCCTTCATCTTGGACTTCTCAGCCTCCAAAATCATGAGAGATTTCTGTTGTTTTTAAGACACTCAATCCATGGTATTTTGTTCTACCAGCCTAAATAGACTCAGAAATGACCCAAGTGGATATAGAGGAGAGGGGAGAGATCTGGTCATATAAATCAGCTAATGCAAAGGTTCTGAGACTGGACTGTGCTGGGTATGTTGGAGGAACGGCAAAGAAGTGGAGATGTCTAACTAGATGGAGTGAGCAGGTGGGACAGTAGAAAATAAAGTATGCCTTGACACAACTACCTACTTCAAGGCTCCTAAGATACAACTAGAGGAAATGATGTGGTTTTGGGGAATTTTGAGGTTCCTAGAAAAGCAAAAATGGATCCGGTTTCTACTCACAGGTAGGCTACTAGTACCCTCATCACAGGGTTCTCCTGAAGCACCTGCAAATTCTTTGGATTGAAAAGTGCATTTAAGTGGGTTCAATGTAATCAATGCAATGTTAAGCCAGGTAGGTTTCAAATTAGTGTAACCCTCAGGAACTCCAGAACTCACCTAGTAGGAACTGCAACAGGGATGTCGAATGGATGTATCGTTAGTGTCAGTATCGCAACTTGTAAATAAGTCTACCCTGAGCTTGTTTAGTCTTCTGGGGAGATGGGTGAGAAGAAAGTTAGGCTAAAATTAAAGATGTACTTTCCCAGAGAAAGTCTCATATAAAAGAGGTAGAAAGAGCAACTGTGGTTTGTCAGAGAAGTGGATGGAAGACAACTAAGAAATTTCAAAAGATTTTATATTCTTAAAACAAAACCAGGCTAATATGTAAAAACCAAATAGTGAATTGAGAAATATTAAACACATCATTGTCAAAATATAACATTCATTAAACAGGCTGATTATCGTAAGTTAGTAAATGGTGTGTTTTAAATGCTAATCAGTGATGAGAAAAAAATAAATTAAAGCAGGATAAGTGAAACCAGGAGTGCCAGGTGCAAAAGGGGAAGGGGCAGGAGAGAAGAGCTGGGCAAAGGCCCTGAGGCAGGAACAAGGTAGAGAAGCCACAGTGGCAGGAGCTTTGCTCAACACTTAAACACCCTCAGACAACCTCTGGCTCTGTTTCACAATTAAAAAGGCCAAAGGGAAGCAGATGACCTCTGTGGGGCCTCGGGGTCATCACGGACCCTCTAAATGTGCATTTGTTTGCATCAGGAGGAGGGAACAAGGAATAAGGAGACATGACACACAGGGAGAGCTATTTGGAAGGAATGAAAGAATATTTGAAAAAAATGATACGAAAGTAAATCAGGTCTATGCATTCTGTCACTGTGCATGTTGGCCTGCTGACTCATCAATAATTATCCTTTAGTTATTCAGTAAGTGTTCTACTGTTGTGCTCTTGAGGAGGTCCCAAGCTAACCTTGAAGAAGGACATACATGTTGGGCCTACCACTGGAGAAGGTAAGACTCCCCCAATGCAGAACTGAATTCAGCATTTCCCAAATGTGTTCTGGGGTTGCTTGTCTCATTCTGTGTTTCGTGATAAAATGATTGAAAGATTTGGTATGTTAGGAAACCACTGCACACTCGATCCCTGTCTTGGTGATTGCTAAATAACTGGCACATTAAAGGCTTTCAGAAGCCCTCAGCATAAGAAGACTGAAGGGCTTTGTTAATCCATCACTTCCCAAATTTACTTGAGAAAAAAAAAAAAATTTATTTATGTAACACATGTTCATATGTATCAGAGTTAATGATCCATAGAATCTGCTATGGGGGAGCAGCCTCTGGGTCAGCTCTCTAGCACACTAAGCAGGGCGGTGTGCAAGCATCCTCCCACCAAGTTTAGGGTCTTCATAAAGTGCTATCCCTGCCTGGCAGGACGTTGAACTAGAACTCATCCAAACAGAACATAACAGGGTGGCCTGTGATCCTCACCCACTTCTTATTCTTCTTTTTCTTAACAGAGAGAAGAATTATCAGTAATGTCCCCATCAAACTCTCTCTCTTTTTCTTTCTCTCTCTCCCTCTCTCTCTCTTCAGCATTAAAAATTATCTATCCTCCTTTCCTCTTCTTACTGCCTAATTCTCCTTTATTAACTATTATGAAAAATAAACAATAACATAACTCAAATAATGTAGGTTATGACATCACCAAAGGTATAGGATACTACAAAAGAAGCACGTGAAATAAGTGCTATTGCAGTTGAGGCCACCGGTAACGGGAGTTTCACAAAACACCAAGGCCTCACAGAAAATATGAAGGGCTGGTAAAACTAAAATAAATAGAGGATAGGAATGGGCATTCTGGAAAACAAGAATGCCAATATTCTGAGCAAAGAAGTATTAATATCCAAATCATTTTTTCCTCTTCTATTAGCAATGATTTTACCCTTATGGCTTTAAGTAACCAATTCAATATTTGAAATGCATATTTTCCTAAGCATATTTATACGTGTCTATTCTATTAAAGTTTTCTTCTGTATTAAATGTTCAAAGAATAGTAGCATTCTCAAGTGGAGACATTTGCTTTAGTTAAGGTAATGACAAAACCTAGAGGGGAAAGTTGTCTTTCTTCTTCAGGCTTCTGAGGCAACAGGGGGACTGTTTTTATGTGCAAAACATAAAACCGTGAGCAAAAAATAACAGAACGTAATGTGGAATTTTGATATTTTGTGTCCTGCCACTAACTGGCCCATAACAGTGGCAGGCTCTTTTAATCTCTTTGGGTTTTGCTTTCCTCATCTGCAAAAGGAAGCAATAGTATCTAAACCAGGAGTCAGCAAACTGCAACCAATGAGCCACATCCAGCCACTGACTATTTTTGTAAATAAAGTTTTATTGGCGCACAGCCACACCCACTTGTTTATGTGTTGTCTATGGCTGGTTTTGTTCCATAATGGCAGAATTGAAGAGCTTTTAGTAGTTATGACAGAAACAGTGTGGCCTGCAAAGCTTTAAATATTTACTATGTGGCCCAGTACACAAGAGTTTGCTCAGTGTGGTTTCTGCCAACTCTCACATCATATGATACAAGTATAACCCCACAAGAGGCTTAATTGTTGTCACTGGAGTACAGGTGTTAAGAGTCGAGTAAATGGCCTCAGCAAACCACCCCAATTTAAATATTTCATGCGCCCTTAGTTGATTACTTTTGCCACCCACAGCATTTTGACAATGAACCACACACCAAATTGCTGCAACCAGTGCCAAGGTAACCCAGTTTGAAAACAAAGCTTGCTTTCTGGTCCATGCCTTATGAAAATGGATGATGTGAATCGCTCTCAAATAAGGTGTGCGTTGTGCTGTGTCTCTGGCTTTGCATCCCAGAAACCACAACGTTCCTCAACTCAACCTCCTTCATAGAAGAGGGAGAGCTTGCCTTGCAAACCAGATGAACCAACTCTGACATTTTATTTATTTTTCTTTCTGGAAATGCTCACTCAAAGGGAAAAGGGTCCCCAAATTTACTGCAGCTGCTGTCTGGATCATTTTTTAAAAATATACTCAAGGAAGCTGCCTGGGTGGCCATAGAGAGTGATTGAATCAGCCTGAATTTCACATATTGAATGCTTTGAACAGGTCTCAGTGATCAGATTATCACAGGGTCCTGACCGTGTCTAGCAACCCTTTCACAATTGACTCTCTGCTATTGCCTAACATCTGCTACAATACCAAAGGGAATTTCCTGGTTGATTCTCTCCCCTTAACATTTAACCCAATATATTGAAAGACAAGCAACTATTCCAGGTTTAGCATCAGAGAAGAATTCCTTTAGAAAAATGTCAAAAACATAAAAACTCAATCACCAAGTGATTATTAGACACTAAACCTCAAAGTCTCAAAAAGATTCTACATTTCACAAGGGTACAGTTTCTCATCTTTTATATGTTTTTGAGGGGAGGTGTGCTCCTGTTCTCTCAAACAATGGCATAACCAAGATATCAATTTTGAATAATTAATAATGGCACATAAAATACAAAAAATAACAACAGGTAAGTAAAGTCAATCATACTGGAAATTTGAAGCAGTTCAATAAAATTGCTACTGGTGGATGTTGAGACATGTTTATGAGTTCGTTCTGACCAACCGCTGGCGCTGTTTATAGCAAACATAAAAATTGATTTGTTTTGTTCCAAAATTCTTGCTGGTCACATTACATCCCTCTATGAAGAGAAGTCCTCCTTTTTCAGAGTCAAGCTTTCAAGCTCTCAAGATAAAACCATTACCACTCTCTTTTTTCCACAGAGGATGAGAGAACCCTCTGATGTGGAGTGAACAGGACCTAAAATTATTTCCAGAACTATCCTTGGCACACACCACAAAGCCCCAAAGCTTTGACTTCTGAGTTTCTGTAGTCTTGCTGGTCCTGCCCTGGAATGACTCAGCAGGATCAAGACCAATTACAAAATTTTACCACTTCTCTTTGTGCCCAGTCTAGAAAGATTTCTGAGAAGGGTTGTGATATATCCCAAATGATATGCAGAAGTGTATGCGATACTTCAGTATAGGTGACTATGCTGCAGGTATGTTTGTTTGCCCAGTGTACATTTGTGAGGTCCTGGTCAACATAAAGAATAAAGAGAGGTTGCCTTTTTGTTTTCACACTCAACTCTTCCCACTCTGCTGTGGCTCTTTGCTGCTGTCAGGGACATAGCTGTCTCTCCTCCATCATAACATAAAGCCCACATGGATCTCAGCAACGCAGATACACCAAAGACAGGAAGAATCCGAAATTGTGAAGAGTTCAAAGTTTATATGTGGAATTATGTATCTTACAATCTTATATAAAAGTTCATATATATACATAATTACTTGAAAGTATTACCCACGTGCATACACTTATGTATTTGCATATATATGTGCAGGCAAAGAAAGCATCGGAAAGTAGACAGTTGATATTTTCAGATCCTTTGAGAGGCTATTTTAATGAAGAGCTGAGAATGATTTACAAAGCTTAGTTCTTCTAAAGTACTTGAAAGCAATTTCTTCTCAATGGTAGGTAAGGAATCCCTGTTTTGGATCTTGTTTCACTCACTTTTTTAGAAAATATAAATAGAATATACATATAAATAAGATGATGCAGCATTTGTTTTTCTGTATCTGGCTTATTTCACTTAGCATAATATCCTCTATGTCCACCCACTTTGTTGCAAATGACTGAATTTCCGTTCTTTTTAAGGCTGAATGGTATTCCATTGTACATAAAATGTTTACCAGAGGCTTGGGTAGGAGGAGGAAAGAAATAGAGAGTCACTGGTCAAAAGCTAAAAAATGTCAGCGAGACAGGAGGAATACATTTGAGATCTATTGTACATCAGGGTAACTATAGTCAAGAAAAAATAATGTACAAAAAGGCATTTAGTCAAAAGTGGATTATCAAATTTCAGACTTTGAGAAATTACAGAAACGAAGGCATATCTGAGAAAGTATTTGCAAATAACCACTACTTCACTATTCCAAAATTAATGTCTAAAAGGCCTCTCTGATTATTCAAATCCAGAGAAAATAAATTTTGTATACATAATACAAGGATATCCTTGTAAAAAGTGACAGCAGCTGCCCCTGCACAGAGCAATGGAGGGGCTTAAAGGGAGAATTACATATGTATATACTTTTGTGTCTGTTAAATTTTGAATCAGGTGTTTTCCCTATTCAAAAAAAATGGAAATTAACATTTTTAAAATTACTATTCAGTGTTACTATTTTTATTTAATCCCTCTTTGACAAGCCATTTATCTTACATTTATTCTCCTCATGTATTTGCCATGACTTCCAAAATCTTCAAGAAATCCCATTGCTTCGTTTTTATCTCTGCACCATGTTCATTTCTCCTCACTCATATGTCGCACCAAAAATATTCTTCAGCGCATTTCATGTTATTATGCTGCGTGTCTGCATTTGGAAGATGGTTTTCCCAGGGAGATTGCAAAGGGAGGTAATATGAGTGTTAGTTCTCGTTGACAACCTAGATTAGAATTTTAGCTCCGGCTTCTTACTAATTTTATATCTATGGTCACACGACTAAAAATCTCTAATACTCAGTTCCTTCATTTTGAAAAGAGGATAATAATAGTAATAATATCTTTTTGTGTTGTCAAAATATTAAATAATACATGTAAAATACTTTGCCTAGTACTCTGTACACATTATTCACTCAACAAATAATTATTGTTATGCCTTTGGGTCTAGTACACTATAATTCTCACTTCAAATTCTTACATTTCAGGAAATCATGTTGTTAGTTTAAAAATTGGGACTGACTGAAGCTAGTCATGCAAGGGGCCAACAAACACATGAAAAAAAAAAAAAAAAAAAAGCCCAGTATCACTGATCATTGAAGAAATGCAAATCAAAACCACAATGGGATACTATCTCACACTAGTCAGGACATCTATTATTAAAAAGTCAAAAAATAACAGATGCTGGCAAGGTTGTGGAGAAAAAGGAACACTTACACATTGTTGATGGGAGTGTAAATTACTTCAACCATTGTGGAAAGCATTGCGGCTATTCCTCAAAGTGCTAAAAACAGAACTACCATTTGACCCAGCAATCCTATTACTGGGTTCATACCCCCAAAATATAAATCATTCTACCATAAAGACACATGCAGCACTATTCACAATAGCAAACGTGGAGTCAAACTAAATGCCCATAAATGGCAGATTGGACAAAGTAAATGTGGTACATATACACTATACACTACAGAATACAATGCAGCCTTTAAAATAACTAGATTATGTCCTTTGCAGGAACACAGATGGAGCTGTAGGCCATTATCTTTAGCAATCTAACACAGAAACAGAACAGCAAATACTGCATGTTCTCACTGATAAGCGGGAGCTAAATGATAAGAACACACGGACACAAACAGAGGAACAACAGACACTGGAGTCTGCTTGAGGGTGGAGGGTGGGAGGAGGGTGGGAGGAGGGAGAGAATCAGAAGAAATAACTATTGGGTAATAGGCTTAGTACCTGGGTGATGAAATAATCTGTACAACAAACCCCCATGACATGAATTTACTTATATAACAAACCTGCACAGGTACCTCTGAACCAAAAATAATTTTTTTTGAGATGGAGTCTCGATCTGTTGCCCAGGCTGGAGTGCAGTGGCGCGATCTCAGCTCACTCTGAGAACCCAGAGGCAAGCTCTGCCTCCCGGGTTCACGCCATTCTCCTGCCTCAGCCTCCCTAGAAGCTGGGACTACAGGCACCCGCCACCACGCCTGGCTAATTTTTTTTTTAATTTTATTTTTAGTAGAGACAGGGTTTCACTGTGTTAACCAGAATGGTCTCGATCTCCTGACCTCGTGATCCACCTGCCTCGGCCTCCCAAAGTGCTGGGATTACAGGTGTGAGCCACCGCACCTGGCCTAAAAATAAAAGTTTTAAAAAATAAAATTTAAAAAGTCATATATAGACAGTGATGGGAATTGGAAAACATGGACAAATGATAGTTGTCATCCAGAGATTACATTTCTTCTACTAATTTCCACACAACAAAATGAAAGGGAAATGTAAAAACCAGGTAAGAATATTCCCTTCCACCTTGTTTTTTTCTTGAGTTGCTTTCTTGATACGTTGCCAACCAGAGTATGGAATCTAGGTTCTGTCAGTTAGAAGCTGTGTTCACCCTGAGTTTTCCTCCCTGGTCTTTTGGTTTCTCAGTGCTCCCAATTACTTAGAAATAATTCTCAGCCATAACCCAGCCTCCATCATTAGCCATTTGCCTGTCTGGCAAGACCTGCTCCAAAGAGGAAGTGAGTGGAAATGCTTTCATGGTTTGAGTCAGTAAACTTTTACCGAATGTCCAACACATGCTGAGTGGTATTCTCCAGCCGCATGGGGTGCACGCCTACATCCTAGACATAAAAGAAATAATAGATCTGGCTCCATTCCACTGTAGTCTTATACAAAGTCAAAATGAGATACACAAAAGCAAACTTCGTAATATACGTGGATGCACTTTGTCTTGTGCAACATTGGGTTGACACATACAAACGGTGCCAGGCTCTTGCTTTCTCCTGTTTCTCCTGTTCTCAGCAAATGCTTGACCCATCATTTCTAACTGAAATATGTTTCTCTGGCAGGAAGATCATCTGGCACACATATTTGGACCAATTCTCAAATAAGAAAATAAATAAATAAATAAATGGGTTTGCCTCAGCCTCATGTGTGGAACAGACCGTGGGTGGTCATTCTGAGTTTGGACTCCAGGGCAGGAAACACCCAGCTTGTGCTTTTCACAGTGCTAAGCAGTCAATTACCTAATTACACTCAGATATATTCTTCTAATCTCCATGGCAGGACAATTCAGCACTGCCAGATACCAACTGTATTGCACCCAGATCTGGGAACGTGTGAAATGGCCATATGTAAGGAACAAAAGAGAATTTTAAAATATGTGGGCAATGAAGCATAATTGTGCCTCTTGTACCAGTCACACAGATCCTGACCCTCATATCCGCATTCACTTCATAGACTTGATAGTGATCTTGAATGCAGTCAAGAAAAAGCAAACATTTCACATCCCCTGGTAGAAAGCAAAGGAACATCTTGTTCTGCTTGCTGAAACTTGGCCGTTATACCCAACAGTAAAATGTTCACAGGCGGACTGTGTAGGAAGAACACCTGAATTCTGGGGGAAATGCATCATTCATCACTTTTTTGCTTTAAATACTCAGAAATATTTTTTCTATCATCTCGTGCCTTTTTATAGGCTGTTAATGATGGGAGAACCTGATTAAATGCAGGCAGGCTTTCACATTTAGAATGGGTAAGAGAAAGGGAACGAATGCTAAACACGTGTCGTTCACTACCAGCCCGGGCACAGCTTTTTATTATGTTTTATAAACTTTCAGATTGACATTGAGTTGGAAGAGCATTCACGTTTACATAAACGTGCCTTATTTTGCACACAATTGCTACTAATAATAAACAGTGAATGGTTGAACTAATTCCTTCACTCCTTGTGGAAAAGATTAACTTTCCTGCCATTTGTTTGATATTTGCTGGAAATCGGGAATTCCAAAGGTCATGATGTACAATTTCCCAAATATTCAAAGCCCAGATGTCTATTAAAGAATGCAGGAGCCTTATAGATCCCTTCTTCCATGGGAGATGCTTTCGGAATGCCAGATTTGACATTGTTTTAGCCAATCACATGACTGCCGAGTTCCCAAATGAGCACCAAGATGCCTGCAGCAGCCAACTCACAGAGGCACTGGAGGATATTTTCAATGTTAAAGAAAAACCCAGCAACAGCTGTCTAACACCACACAAACTAGTACTATTAAGTTATTTGGACCTCACTATTAAAAATAATAATAATAACAGAATGGTCAGGTATTTCTCATGAGTTAGAAGTGCCATGACAAAAATTACCAAGACATTAGGATGTCAGGAAATCAGAAAGTTTGGGAACCTCTAATCTCTCAGTTATACGAAGCCTAAATTCGAGAACATGAACTTATGTATGGTGTTTAACATACATAAACCATATTATGTATGCCATATTATGTGCCAGAAAGCATATTAGGGGGAGTAGAGAAACCTTAATTTAAATAACATTAATGAAAAAAAATTTCACAGAACAGGGTCTCAGCTTTCTCTTGTTCTGTATGATGATTGCTATTTCCAACATCCTAAGGACTTCCCCTTGAAAGAATGACCAAACAGTTCTCAGCAGGGAGGATCCATGGAATCTGGACTTTGTGTTGTTTGCTGTTTAGCAGAGGGGGATAGAAGTGAGATGACATCTATTGCTCTCATTTCATCTTTCTTCTCTAATGCAAGTCTTGAGGAGCTCGTGCAGTGCTTTTGAAACAACTTGCTCTAACAAGAATTGTGCAAGGCCATGGATGTCAATAGTGTAACAAGGAAAATGCTCCCTGCAGCCCTCCAGAAGAGTCGAGGAGAGTGGCAAGAACTATCAAGCTCTAGAGGGAAATGATCTGTTTAAGAAGCAAGGAATTTGGGGATTAGGAAACTTGTGGAATAATAGGAAGATCTGGAATATCAGGACTCATAGCTAAAATAGAAAATACTTTGGTCACAATCCTTTAAGGAATAGCTGATTGAATTGGGACACTAGGATGTAAATATTGTCAGTTTGTCAAGGAAGCGTAGGTAGGGGAAAAGTACCTGTGGGCAGAGGATAGCATAATCTTCACATGGCCATTGTGGAGTCTGTTGAAGGATTAACCTGCCTCTTTTGCCTTACAAAGGCTACTTAATGAGCCATTCATTCTTTATAGTTAATTCTACAACATCTTTGGAAAAAAAAAAGTAATGTGACGAATTTCAACCTCAATTGTACTCTTGTAGTTCTGTCCCAAAGACAAGAGCTGAATAATAACATTCCCGCATCAAGACTACAAGGGAGAATCGCACCAAGCATTGGGCATGTGACATGAATCTCTTTCTCTGGGCCCTTCTCTGCTGAACCTCTAAATGTGCCCCAGGTCCTATGACGCCCTTTGCTCCAGAGCCAACTTCTCTCTAGAAATTTCATTCACACTTCCCTTATGGCTTTAGGGGATACTCATCTACTGCTAAAACATATATTTATTTCTCTAACCCAGATCTCTTTCCTAGACTCCAAATTCATGTATCCAATCATCTATTAAACTATCTCTACCTGGATATCCAATAAATGTTCCAAACTCAACATATGAAAACAGACTTCTTGTTCTGAGATCCAAAACCTGCTCCTCTCCCAGTCACTGTAAATGGCATTGCCACCACTCAGTTATTCAAACCCAAAGCTTATTGATTTCTCTCATTCTTTCATTCCATAAAGTCATTACACCCAGAAATTCTCTTGATTCTACTGCTTAAACCTCTCATAATCCCTCCACTTCTCTCCATGCCATTTGCCACCAGCCATTATCACTTTCCTGGATCTATAGGCCTTGAAACGCATATCTCTTCCAACCAATTTTCTACATGTAATCTTTAAAACCTAATTAACATCATTTCACCTCTCTACGCAAACCCTGTAATGGCTTCCAAATCCATTAGAATGCAACTGGAACTCCGTAACCACATCTGAGGAGCCTACATAAGTTATCTCTACCAACTATCCAAACCCATGTGTTACCAATCTCCTCTTCACTCTCCTTCAATCCCTTCAATGCTATGCTCATATATACATTTTTTCTTTCCTCCAAAGACACCACCATATTCCCACCCTTAGGACTTTCAGTGCCTGTGTTATCTTCCTGAAATGCTTTTGCCTCAGTTCTTCACATGCCTGGCTCCTTCTTGCCACTTAGGTCTCATTTTAAATGTTATCTTTTTTGTATGGTCTTTTCTGCCCAACCAGTTTGACAAATTTTTTAGTCACTTCCTATCATCATCACAAAGCAATAATCTTGAATACCTATCTATGTATTTATATACTTGGTACATTTATTACCTTTTTTTTCCTCCCCCTGAGATGAACTCTCTCTCTGTTGCCCAGGCTGGAGTGCGGTGGCGAGATCTCGGCTCACTGCAAGCTCCGCCTCCCGGGTTCACGCCATTCTCCTGCCTCAGCCTCCCAAGTAGCTGGGACTACAGGTGGCCACCACCACGCCCTGCTAATTTTTTGTATTTTTAGTGGAGACGGGGTTTCAACATATTGGCCAGGATAGTCTCAATCTCCTGACCTCGTGATCAGCCCGCCTAGGCCTCCCAAAGTGCTGGAATTACAGGCGTGAGTCACCACGCCCAGCCTATTATCTGTCTTACTCCTACTGAAATACAAGCGTCAGAATTACAGGAAATTATCTCCTCATTCAACACTGTATAACAGAGCATGCTGCCCAGCACATGGTAAATGCTCCGTACACATTTATTGAAAACTTTTAAACTAATGAATGGGTATCTCCAGCTAGCTCTCCCATTTTGCTGCTAGTTATATATGTCTTCTACAATGGTCACTTGTGGACATGATAACTAAAACTCACTTCTCATCAAGATTTACACAGATAAGAATAACTACATAATACAAAATGAGAAAAGAAAATTGAAAATGGTACGGCAATTCCAGCTTAAATTTAAATAGTTGGCTGTATATTGCCTGGCATGGTGGCTCACACCTGTAATCCCAGCACTTTGGGAGGTCAAGGTGGGTGGATTATCTGAGGTAAGGAGTTCAAGACCAGCCTGACCAACATGGTGAAAACCCGACTCTACTAAAACTACAAAAGATTAGCCAGGCATGGTTGTGGGCACCTGTAATCCCAGCTACTTTGGAGGCTAAGGCAGGAGAATTGTTTGAACCCAGGAGGTGGAGGTTGCAGTGAGCCAAGATTGTACCATTGCACTCCAGCTTAGGGTGACCTATCATCCAATTTATAGGCCTGGAACATTGAGAAATAAATAAGGAGTGAAATTGAGGGAGACAAAATAATGTTCAATGTTTGAGGTTTGGCCTGAAATGAGACAGAGCGAGACTCTGTCTCAAAAAAAAAGTAAAGAAAGAAAATGAATAAATAAATAGTAGGCAGTATTTTGACACTTAAAAAAAAACTTCTTTGTATATCTGATAAACGAATAAGACAAACATATTCCATTAAAAATATATATATTTCTTGAATTAGGGGCCAGGCGCGGTGACTGGCTCACGCCTGTAATCCTAGCACTTTGGGAGGCCAAGGCGGGTGAATCACAAGGTCAGGAGATCGAGAACACTCTGACTAGCACGGTGAAACCCCGTCTCTACTAAAAATACAAAAAATTTAGCTGGGTGTGGTGGTGGGCGCCTGTGGTCCCAGCTACTCAGCAGGCTGTGGAGGGAGAATGGCGTGAATCCGAGAGGCGGAGCTTGCAGTGAGCTGAGATCCCGCCACTGCACTCCAGCCTGGGCGACAGTGCGAGATTCTGTCTCAAAAAAAAAATAAAGAAAAATGAATAAATAAATAGTTGGCAATATTTTGATACTTTAAAAAACTTTGTATATCTGATAAATGAATAAGACAAACATATTCCATTAAAAATGTGTATTTCCTGAATTAGAAAATAGTTCCTACATATTAGAATTTTCTCTAAACTAATTTCACAGCCTTTGATACAATACATAGAACTGGTTGTATTTTAAAAGATTTTAAAAGATTAACATAATTAAACACATTTAAGTAGCTTCTATTATGCTCCCCTCCTCAAGGTTGGGGTGTAAATAGTAGTATAGGATTGTGTTATGTCACATTAAACTCTTGTGTTTCTTGGACGTCTATTTTAAGAATGTTTACTGGGGCCAGGCGTGGTGGCTCACATCTGTAATCCCAGCACTTTTGGAGGCCGAGGCAGGCAAATCTGAGACCAGGAGCTGGAGACTAGCCTGACCAACATGGTGAAACCCCGTCTCTACTAAAGACACAAAAAATATTCCAGGCATGGTAAGGCACTCCTGTAATCACAGGTACTTGGGAGGCTGAGGCCGGAAAATTAGGTGAACCCATGAGGCGGAGGTTGCAGTGCGCCAAGATCACGCCACTGCACTAGGGCCTGGGTGACACAGCCAGACTCCGTCTCAAAAGAAAAAAACAAACAATGTTTATTGGCATGTTTATTGCTCTGCTTGAATAAAGTGTTACTTGATTCTTTTTTGAATTACCTAAGTTAAGCTAAAATTTTAACATATGTCTTTAAAGCTTTTACAATTAATATATTTCAAGGGCATAACTCTAAAAGCTTGCTTTGGGGCATGATTTTTTAAAACCCTGCTTTTTTTGATTCCTAGAATGGTAATAAACAACTTATATCAATATTTAGGTTCAAGAGTGTCAAGCAGTCATAAATTCCCTCTTGCTTTCGTTTTACTAGATATTTGCTGCCTAAATAGGTGATTTTCCAGCCCACTGAAGCCTATACATTTAAGCATTTCATTTTATAATTTTACTAATTGGTGTATAAAAAATTATGAAATTTATTATTTCCTTCCTTCTTCCCTCAAAGAAAGAACACGTATTCCTTATTCTTTGAGTTCTCAAAAGTAAGCATTTCCCTAAGTACTTCCGGTATTTTGCCCAAACCCTTAACTATTTCCTGTGGATTTGAAATGAGTTATCTGTTTAGTAAATGTCAATGTCTCTCAATTGAATGAGGCTAATCTTTGAATAGGACTCAAGAATGAGAGATTTGGCCTTTTCTGCCCTCTCTACCACAGAGAAGTGGAAGGCAACCAAGATCTAAATTTTTTTTTTTTTTTTTTGAGACGGAGTCTCTCTCTGTCGCCCGGGCTGGAGTGCAGTGGCCGGATCTCGGCTCACTGTAAGCTCCGCCTCCCGGGTTCACGCCATTCTCCTGCCTCAGCCTCCCGAGTAGCTGGGACTACAGGCCCCCGCTACCTCGCCTGGCTAGTTTTTTGTATTTTTTAGTAGAGATGGGGTTTCACCGTGTTAGCCAGGATGGTCTCGATCTCCTGACCTCGTGATCCGCCCGTCTCGGCCTCCCAAAGTGCTGTGATTACAGGCTTGAGCCACCGCGCCCGGCCCCAAGATCTAAATTGAGGAGCAGGTATAAATATCACACCCACTTACCTAGCCAACTTTACCCATAACCTCCAATATAACTATGTCAATCATATAGGTGACATTTACATGTCCACTATCTCAATTCTTTAGCAATCTCTTAACAGGTTCTGAATCTGGATAGGGCAGAAGAGTTTTACTGATTGAATGCTGTCAGCACCTATCATCCAATTTGTAGGCCTGGAACATTGAGAAATAGAAAAGCAGTGAAAAGGAGAACAAAATAATGTTTAATGTTTGAGGTTTGTCCTTAAATGAGGCTAGGATATGAGGCTTTATACCTTAAGCTTTTGCAAGTATGGACCAAGAAAGTTCTTGATCTTGACATTTGCAGCATCTTATATTGTTCCATGCAGTCGGTTATTAAAATGGTGTGGTTTGCTTTTTAAGTGATACGGTTTAAAAGAACAGCTTTAGGACTAGTTACAGCAAACGGTGGTCACATGTTATTTTGACTTTGGTGGATTACTGCAGGTCATCATGACTTTGTTCATACCAGTGGCTATTCATGGGCAGGCAAATGGCTGTTCTGATACAGCCTCAGGCTTCTTAGAAACACATACTGCTTATGGAAATATTTCATTATAGAAAAAAAGAGCTTTTAAAATTTTTAATGAGTTGGCATATTTTCTTTCTGCAGTTTACTGTGTTTCTCAGCCAAATATGGGGTGGGTGGGTGGGAGACCAGGAACTTTAATCTTGAGAGAGCTGAGTGTTTTAATCACTATAAGGCCCTACTGATATTGTAGTCTTAAGTGGTTGAACTTCCCGTTTCAGCTACAATACTTGTACTTTCAGCTCCAACATGTAAAGTGCTTTGAAACTGTCACTCCCAACTTTGCGACAAGGGAAAAAGTTTGACAAACTGAAAAATGACTTTTCTTGGATCTATCAGAGAATAGAAGTCTCAGGGTAGACCACCACTAAGAAATCCGTAGAAACAGGCAAGATGAATAGTCACAGCCAAGATTTGTTTATCCAGAGCAGAAGCTACTGGAGCCATAAACTGGTAGGAACACTGAAATGGTAGTTTAGACAAATTGCTGGAGGCTGAGTATGGACATCCTGGGAGCCATGGTCTTAGAGGATTCCTCACACTTCAGGGCGTTTTACCTCCAGGAACCAAACCAGGTGCTCACCATGAAGGGTCAAAAAAGATTTCCTCTGCAACAGGGGGAAAAACTAATCCTCGTAAAATACACCAAAGTGTTCTCCATAATAAAGGTCTACTTTATTGACCGTGTCTTTTACTTTCTGTATTATTATGCTGTGACATTTCTGGGTCTTGCTGACCGTGGAAGGGACTGTCCTCCAGGGTTATCTAGTTCCTAGAGATAATTAATAACTCATCTGAGAGTGTACTTTTCAATACAAGTCAACCAATCCAGAGCCCACACCCCAACTACCACCTTTATCAGGGTCTTGTACTCTTTACCTATCTGCTCTAATCACCCTAAAGCCATGTGTGAAACAACTAGGGACAGCCTCTATGCCCCAGAGCCCACTGAAATTATTCACGGTGGCCAACCTTAAACCTGCTTATCTTAGCCCACCCATCTCTTCCCTCAAAAAGCATAATAAGGGTTGTTCCCATAGTTGCTCCACTACTTCGGCCCATGATGGACCCCAGCATCTCCCCTTGTTGCCTGTGACGGGATGGCATGTCTTCTCCTCTTAGGAACTGTGAGAATTCAATGACAATTGTCTCCTGATATGTTGGCCTAACTAGACCTCCAATTTTGCATTAGTATACTATATTTTAGAACATCTACTCTGTGTAGGGGGGGAAAAAAAAACTTTACCTGAGCCTTATCCCACCGACTTGGGAGAGAAATGAAGCAATGCTAGCCTTCCTGTTTCACATGAAGGGTGAGAAGATAAGGGGCATAAACCAAGAAACCTTTGCAAAAGTCACAGCCCAGGAACACAGGTCAACTAAAAGATTGAGATTTAGTCAGAATATGATAGAACATTTCCCCTCTCCAGCAATTTACCAGATCATCAACAGGGCTTCTGTGTAATAAGTGTATTACAGCTAAAAGAGCTTCAAGGTGTAGATTCAACTTAAGGAGGAGTTTATAGGGAAGTGCAAAGAAAACAAGGGGGACAAAATTAAAACTAGAGGAATTTGAAACCTCTCTTACCTTCAGCTGCAAAAGAAATTAAACATACCCCGACTCCTAGTTACACTAACATAAAACCCCGTACTAAAGGCTGATTTACCTTAGTTCCTATTTCCCAACATAGCATGTCTGACTTTCAACAAAAAATTACACAGCATGCTAAAAGGTAAGAGAAAATACAGTCTGAAGACACAAAGCAAGCATTAGAGCAAGAATAATGTATTTTGGAATTATCAGAGAATTTAAAAATAAATATAATTAATATATTAAGAGACCTAATGGAAAAATGAGGTAACATAAAAGTCCATATGAGTAATGTAGGAAGACATACAGGAACTCAAGGAAAAATCAAAAGGAAAGGTAAAAATCAAAAACAATGGAAAAACACCTGTAAATGACTTTCCTGGGTCCCTCAGTAGATTGGACACAGCTGAGGAAAGAACCAGTGTGCTTAAAGATACATCAATAGAACTTCCAAAACTGAACAACAAAGAGAAAAAAAGATGAAAACAGGAAAAAAGAAAGCAATCCAGACCCATGGCGCAATTTCAAAAAGTACACTTACACTCAATGTAAATACCAGAAGGAGAAGAAAGAGAGAAATATGTAGAAGAAATATTTGAAATAACAATGGCTGAGAACATTTGAAAACTAATAACAGACACTACACCACAGATCCGGGAATCTCAGAAAGCACCAAGGATAATTAATAGGAAAAAAAAAAAAGTACATATTTAAACTGCAGAAAATAAAAGACTAAAAGAAAATCTTGGGCCAGGCATGATGGCTCATGTCTATAATCCCAGCATTTTGGGAAGACAAGGTGGATAAATCACTTGAGCCCAGGAGTTCTAGAACAAACTGACCAACATGATGAAATCCCATCTCTATAAAAATTAGCCAGGCAGCCGGGTACGGTGACTCACGCCTGTAATCCCAGCACTTTGGGAGGCTGAGGTCGGAGGATCACGAAGTCAGTAGTTTGAGAGCAGCCTGGCCAGCATGGTGAAACCCCAAAATACAAAAATTAGGTGGGCATAGTGGCATGCGCCTATAATCCCAGCTACATGGGAGGCTGAGGCAGGAGAATCGTTTGAACCCAGGAGGCAAAGGTTGCAGTGAGCTGAGATTGCACCACTGCACTCCAGCCTGGGCAACAGAGAGAGACTCCATCTCAAAATAAATAAATAAATAACAAATAGCCAGGCATGATGGTACATGTCTGTGGTCCCAGCTACTAGGGAGACTGAGGTAGGAGGATTGGTTGAGCCCCAGAAGTCAAGGCATAATTGTGCCACTGCACTCCAGCCTGGGTGACAGAGAGAGACCCTGTCTCAAAAAATAAAAAAAGAAAAGAAAAAAATTAAAGAAGCTAGAGAATTCTTTTAAAAAAGTAAAACTATAGAAGAATGAGAATTACAGACCTCCCTTTTGAAACCATGCAAGCAAGAAAAAAGCAAGGTGAAATATTTAAAATGTTGAAAGAAGAAAAAAGAACCACCAACCTAAAATTCTATAATCAGTGAACTTATCTGCAGAAGTGAAAAAGAATTAATTTATCAAACAAAAATGGAGGGAATTTGTTGCTGGGACTGCCTTGCAAGAAATGTTAAAATAAGTTATTTAGGGAGAAGGCAGATTATATAGGTCCAAAACTTGGATTCACATAAAAAAGAGTGTCAGAAGGCCGGGCGTGGTGGCTCACGCCTGTAATCCCAGCACTTTGGGAGGCCGAGGCAGGCAGATCACCTGAGGTCGGGAGTTTGAGACCAGCCTGTCCAACATGGAGAAACCCCGTCTCTACTAAAAATACAAAATGAGCCGGTCCTGGTGGTGCATGCCTGTAATCCCAGCTCCTCAGGAGGCTGAGGCAGGAGAATCCCTTGAAGCCAGGAGGCAGAGGTTGCAGTGAGCCGAGATCGCATCATTGAACTCCAGCCTGGGCAACAAGAGTAAAACTCTGTCTCAAAAAAAAAAAGGTGTCAGGGAAGGAATAAATGAAGGTAAAATATTTTCTTCTTATTTTTAATCAGAAGCATAACTATTCACTTAAAGTAATAGTAGTTTAACTATATTATAGTATTTATACTTTATTTACAGTAGCTTATACTATTAATACTAATAGTAACTTCACTATACTTTATTAATTACCCTATATGCATGGTTACATATAGGGTAATTCTAGCATATGTATAAGTGAAATAAATGACAGGAATTTTCATAAAGGATGGGAGATATAAGGTACCTATACAACTCATACAACACATAAGCCAATGTAGTGTCATTAGAAGGTGAACTTACATTAGTGATCAACATACATTGCAAATTTTAAGGCAACCACTAAAAAAAAGTGAAAAAGAATCATAACTGATATGCTAAAAGAAGAGGTAAAATGCTCAATTAAAATCAGAAAAGGAGCAGGGCACAGTGGTTCATACGTGTAATCCCAGCACTTGGGGAAGCCGAGATTGGTGGATCACCTGAGGTCAGCAGTTCCAGACCAGCCTGGTCAACATGGTGAAAGCCCATCTCTACTAAAAATACAAACATTAGTCGGGTGTGATGGTGCATGCCTATAGTCCCGGTTACTCAGGAGGCTAAGGCGGGAGAATCACTTGAATCTGGGAGGTGGAGGTTGCAGTAAGCCGAGATTGCACCACTGCACTCCAGCCTGGGTGACAGAGTGAGACTCCATCTCAAACAAACAAACAAAAATCAGAAAAGGCAGAAAAAGAAGAAGGAATAAAAATAACAAAGAACAAATGCAATTACTAGAAAAGAATTAAAAACAGGTGGATATTAACTAATGCAGCCACATTGATAATCACTTTAAATGGGAAGGGTCTAGATACACCAATTAAAAGACAAAGATTGCGAGAGTGGATTAAAAAAAACAAGACTAGTTAATGTTGTCTAAAAGAAAACTGCCTAAATATAAAAACTCAGCTTAGAAGTAATGGAGAAAGATATGTCATGTTAACACAAATCAAAAGACAGCTGGAGTACTATTAATTTCAGACAAAACAGAGTTCAGAAAAAGAAAAATTATCAAAGGTGAAAGGGGACATTACAAAGTAATAAAAGGTTCAGTTTTCCAAGAAGATATAATCCTTAATGTGTATGAACCTAGCAACAGAAACCCAAAATAACTGAGGCAAAAAAACTGATAAAATTGGCAAGGAGAAATATAGTAATCTACCACATAATTGCTGATTTCCATATTCTTCATTCAGTAATTGAATATATCAAAAAAAAAGGTAGAAAAACACTAAGGATGGAATCAACTTAAATAAGACTATCAGGCAACTTAATCTAATTGACATTTGTATAATAATCCATCTAACAACACTAATACACATTCTTCTCAAGCTCACATGAAACATTCACCAAGATAGACCACATCCTGGGCCATATTTAGCAGAGCTAGAAGAAGGTAATAATACTGGATCATATGCCCCAAATTCTGCTTGTCATTTATTTTTTTTAACTAGATTAGGCCCTCAACAGTCACAAGTTACAATATAGTCCTCAATCAGCTTTAGATTTGTTAATGCAAAAGCTCTGACCAAGGTTCTAGAGCCAGACGCTGAGACTTAGAGGGCTATTTTATTAACAAACAAATGAAAAAGAATGGGGTTCTTATTTAGGATATTTCATTAACATGGGTCAAAGAAGAGAAAAATATTGCTAGAAAAGCAATTTAAAATGCCACATCCATGAAACAGTTCTCTACAAATCAAGTTTACTCAGGAATATAAATAGTTTAAATGGTTTGACAAATGTATTTCAGTCTTACTATCAAAACAGGAGCAGTAAAATGTGAAAAACACAGTAAGTGGAATCAGAGACTGATTAAACTAGTGGAAGAAGATTTCCTGTCTTCTTATATATTCAAGATATACACATTTGGTAAAAAAAAAAAAAAAAAAAAAAAAAAAAAAGAGAGAGAGAGATTTCAATCCCATTGCTCTCAAAGTGGGCATTACAAAAGGGGGAAATGTTTTAGCCAATATCAGATCAGAAAACATAATGGAACATAAGGAAATCTAATAAAAGAAGGGAGCCAAGATCTCAGAGAGACTAAAATTATTCACTCAGTAGAAGCCAGAACTCAAGGAAATATTGAGACCACACCCTCTAAAAAGTTGTGTACTTAAACTTTAGCAAGAACTACTGAGAATTACCTTTTGAAGGTAGAGAAAACTTGGCCAATTGGTTTTGGGCATATTTGCGATCTGGAAAGTCAGATAAAATTCCTAATGAGTTCTAGGTGCATTTCAAAAAGATTCATCAGTTTTAGGTGGAGACACAAGTATCACCTTTGTCCTGAGAGCTTGTGTCTAAGGAATATAGAATGAAAAAATAAAGCACCAAAATGGTGAGGCATGTCAATGTAAAGCCAGTCCTCTGGTAGATGCTGTTCGAATGGAAAGTAGTCCCAGCTACTAGGGAGACTGAGGTAGGAGGATTAGTTGAGCCCCAGAAGTCAAGGCATAATTGTGCCACTGCACTCCAGCCTGGGTGACAGAGCGAGATCTTGTCTCAAAAAATAAAAAAAGAAAAGAAAAAAATTAAAGAAGCTAGAGAATTCTTTTAAAAAATTAAAACTATAGAAGAATAAGAATTACAGACCTCCCTTTTGAAACCATGCAAGCAAGACTACCAACTTGTCCTAAACTACCAACTGCAAAAGTTGAAGGTGGACAAAGATTTGTTGAGCATTCCTGTAACTTTCTAGTTTTATCTCAGGATGAAACCAAGCAGAGTCTGTTTAAACAACAGATAATTGGGTTGAAAAGCAGAAGAAAGGAACAAGAAAAGAAGAGTGTCAGTCTTACATAAAGTAGAGAAGGAAGGAGACCAGAGAAGTGAACATGTTACCAACTCTGACAGGTGTTCAGTGAAAGAGAAGGAAAGGTAATGCTAGGGGAAATAGAATGCATGGCTAAGGTTCCAAGCATCACAAAACTCCTCAGGCAAATATTTTCAAGAGCAGCTTCTCACAAATGTTTTACAAGGGTAGTATGGATTAAATGAAGGAATGTAGGTGAAACATGATTTAAGGTTCTATCACTGGCAGAACTCAGACCTCGTTCATCCTAAGAATGCACAAAAAGATAAGGAACAAAGGAGAAATGGAAATTTAAAAGTTTTTAAGATTCTGAGTGAGAAGAAAATATGACCAAAATAAGACCTGGTTGGATGCCATTCATGCAAACATCTAAACTTTGCAATAAAAAAAGAATATCCCCAACCTCACTTTTGCAGGCAGAGATATTTTCAACCTTTTGCACCAAGATATCTCTAGTTGAGATTTTTTTTTTTTTTTTTTTAAGTTCACAAGTGAAAGATTTTGGTCTAGACTGACTTTTTGCAAAGCAGAAATCTTGACTTTTTTTCATGTATGTTCCTTTTCTCAGGTAACTCTGAGTCCTTAATATGGTCTTTGGCAACACGTAAGTGTTGAGTTCTAGGATCATAATTTTAACCAGTTTAACTGCTTTAAGGGGTAGAGGCTCATTGCATTTAAATTTCACAGGCATCCGGGCAGTAGTGTGAAAATCTCATATATCCTATTAGCTTTTAAGATCTTTAAACCTGAAGCTCATGAGAAATTTGCATTAAAGTAATGCAGTTTCTGAGGCTCTGAAAAAAAACAGCAGAGGCTAAAAAGCTTCTGAAGGATTCCAAGTGTTGAGAACCTTTCTGACTAAGCCTGAACAAAATATGACATTTGGGAGGGTATTAATTTCTCTGGACTTTGAGCTTTTAACTCACATGGGTTAAGAAGATTTGATTGCAGGTTATAAGTTACTTGGGTATAGGACTTTAACTGCAAAGGAATTTAATCTTTGTTAAATTCTTCTTGGATTTTGATTATAAAAGGGCATTCATACTATTATCAATGGCAAAAACCGCACTTACTTTTGCACCAACCTAATAAAAATGTGCGATCTCTCTAGATTGTTGGATTTTCTATATGTGGATTTTTAATCTTTGTACAGTACTTTGAATGTGCTTTCCTAGACAACATGGCCAGACATAAATTGGTCTTTGGTTACAGCAGTGTCTTAGAATTAATGTAATTGTGTACTATTTTGGTCCATGTTAGGGCTTTCTTAGAACAAATCTGAAATAACCAATAGTGGACCCGAGATCATCTAAAACGGAAAAGCTGTTGGTATTAACATCATAAAGGTGGAAATAGGCTGGGTTGTATTCGCAGACTGTTGCTTTTGATGATTGGTAAATCTGATGGAAGAAAGTAAGAATTTATGCCTCAGCCCTCCTTCCTTGGACCCACCTTCTCATGAAGAAAGAATATCTGAGTTATTTCACAATGTAAGCTTTACATGTCAAGGCCAGTTATTCAAATTTATCTAATTATGGGGTGCTTATTAGCAATGAATTTCCATCCATCCTGAAACCATACCCTTCAAAATAAAACTTATAATAATGTTAATATTTTGGTTTCTGTATGAATACTGTGACTCTCAGTTGGTCCAAACTCAAGGAACAGGATTGCTATTTATTAGCCCCCTAAACTCCAATAACATGAAACGTAATTTATGTTTTTCTGATGATTTCAGGAATATGATTTTGTTATGTTCATCAGTTAGTAATATTTTTGGCCACAAGTAACAGAAAACCTATCTCAATGGTTTAAATAAATAGAAGTTTATTTTTCTTCCGTAAATTATAATGTAGAGGTGTGTGACAGTTGGCAATGATTCAACACATCAAAGGTATGAAGGATGATGTTTCAGGGATCTATGTTTACCTTCCCTGCAAGATCACAAGATGTTATCACAGCTGCAAACATCATAGTCACATGTAAGTTATTTTAAAAAAAAAAGGTGGGGTGGGGAAGAGGAGAGAGATGTCAGCTACTTCTGTCTCTTTTATCAGGAATGTAAAAATCTTTTCAGAAATTTTCCAACATACTGGTTCATGTTGTGTCATGTGGTCACTTCTCACTGCCAGGAATGCTGGGAAAATGAGTAATGAGTTTTTCTAGCCTTTATAGTAGAAGGTAACAAATGCATTAGGGGCTGGTAATGCCTATCATAATAGTCAACAAATAGTGTCAGCCACATATGGGCAGTGATGCTTTCAGAGGGTCTTGAGTGGATAAAGTATTTTCCAACATTTGGGTAAAGATTTAATGTGGATGTTAACTTTCTCTCTCATTTTTTGTTCTTGTTTGGTGTATTACCATCTGTTTTTAACCTACTGCCTTACTTTTAAGAACTATATTGCTTGATGATAACTCTTTTACGGAAAAAAAAAAAAGTGCATGAGCTTTGTGATTTTTTTTTTCTCATACTGCGGGTACTTTTTTCTTTTATTCTCATGTTACGTGTCTGTCAGGGCCATTAATGTTACTGTATGTTTGACTTACAGTGTTATTATTTTTGAAGTTAAAAAAAAATCCCATTCTTATTTTTTTCTAGCTGGTCATATTTTAGGTTTTACAAGAGGAAATTTTTATCATATTCAAGAGATTATTTATTTAAATTCTGATAATACTTGGTGAAGGTTACTCAAAATGTGGCTTTCTGTTTTATTTTGTGTTGCCCCTGTTGTTGTCACCACTTTTTCCCTCTCATCTCTTGAAGCTTAGTAAAATAGTATAAGGTGCTAGCCCTACACATTTCATCCAAATGTTTAGCTAATTTTGAGTTTCATCCAGATTGACATGGGATTCACAATAGATTTATGTCCTGCTTTTCATGAGAACTTAAAAGTATGTCCGTTAAGATTTTTTTTCCACTTCCAACTTTGAAATATTTGACTAATAGAATGGTATTATTACATTATGATGTAATGTCTGTTGACTTTGCAGAGATTTTTTTTAAATGTCTTGCTCTGGATTAGCATTGGCAAAAACTTGTTAAATGTGAGTGGATTTGTTTACAACATTAACTATTATAAATGTAAGTTCACTTTTTGTAAGCTTCCTGCTTCATTTGGCTAGAGAAAAAGTACCACGTCATGTATGGAATTTAATAATTTGCATGCACAAAGACTTTAGGTAAGTCTTTCCAGAAAAGGAAATGTTAAGAGAATTTAGCCTTTAAAATAAAAGCTAGCATATCTAGTATAAATAAAAAGGGTTGCTTTTCATGTATGCATTTTTCACATAACTGTTCATTTTCAAGTTTCCCACATGTGTCTTACATACAGATCACAAGATGGAAAAGGAGCACACCAACAGTAAGCAGTCCTCAGAAAAATGCTGTACATCACTTTTGCACAAGCTCTCTGCCAGAATAATTAGTGCAGAATCTGCCTCTCATTATGGATACATGACAGGCCTTTTGCTCTGTGTGTGCACCAACTGCATCCCACCACCAGAATAGACAAGCACACAGGGCAGGGCTGGCAGTGACACTGAGGCACTTGCTGTCTTTACTTGCTGTTTGGAACCAAGGCTGCCAGACCACTGCTAACATTGATTGGCGTTCACACTTCATTTGAGTGGGTTTGCATTTGGACGCAGTCTTCATTTTCACCTTTCTTTCTATTTCCTGAGGAAAATGAGCAATTCAGTGAGGCTGGTGTGCTTTTCAATTCTAGGATTGTTCACTGACCCTCCTTTCTTTATAAAAGAAAGGTCTGCATATTTGAAACGTGTTAGAAAAAAGGGTGCTATATTCAACTCCTGCATTTTTCAAATAGCTTTTTCTTCTTTTATTATTTTTTTTTTCTTTCCTTACTTAGCTTAGGAGCTGTGTGAATGGTTGCTAACTGATAGCATTAGATACATAAACTCATCATTTATCTACAGAACGAGGACAAAATTAAACTAGAGAAAATGACTGTACATTAGTTTTCGGTAAGTTTGAACCAGACTTAAAAGAGGTCCCTGGGGAAAAGTTATTGACATACATATGAGCACATGATTCTTTCCACCGAGATGGAGCAATCTGTTTTCTTCCTCATAAGGACTTGGCATCGGTCAGTGGATTTTAGAAATGTCACTCTGTAGTCAATTCACGTCAAAGCTATGAGAGTGCTGCTGATATTCATTTGATTTTTTAAAAAGCTAAAACTTAATAATGTCAGACTGCATCAGAATTCTGAACTCTTCTTTCTGCACTAATCTCAGGAAATATAAACCACACACACACACACACATACACACACATTTTTGTTATTATTCATGGAAAGAACCTGGTTAATATGAGGCTGCAAAGAAAATTGACCTGAATTCTCGAGATCAATTAACTGTCTGGTGCAAACCACCTTGACAATTAGTCACTTCTACACTGTATTTCTATCATGGTTTTCTCCAAAATTTTGTGCAAGCAAAAGACTGTGAGAAAACTTAATAGGTTATTTCAATTATGAGATAAATTCATATCTTGTGATTACAGGAAAAGCAGCTTCTTTTGAAATAAAACTCAGATCTCAAGGTCTTTGTATGTCTTCATTCTTCCACCTGGCAATATTTTCCTGCTTTTTCCCATTCTTTTCTCCTTTATTCCCAAGTGGATCCAGCATACCTTCAAGACTTGGCTCAAATGTCTCAGTGATTACTTCTTTGACTCTGTTTCTATTCATTCATTTAAAAGGTGAAAATACTAAAAATACAAATGTATGTAGTAT